>NW_024045095.1:252500-852500 GCF_015852505.1 Tachyglossus aculeatus
CTCAATAAATACGATTAATGATGATGATTACTCAGTGGGACCTTGTGGTATCTGGGGTCAGTGAAGTGACCCCCCCGCCATTTTACCTCCTTCCCCTCCCCACAGCACCTGTATATATGTATATATGTTTGTACGTATTCATTACTCTATTTATTTTACTTGTACATATTTATTCTATTTTATTTTGTTAATATGTTTTGTTTTGTTGTCTGTCTCCCCCTTCTAGACTGTGAGCCCACTGTTGGGTAGGGACCCTCTCTGTATGTTGCCAACTTGTACTTCCCAAGCGCTTAGTACAGTGCTCTGCACACAGTAAACGCTCAATAAATACGATTGAATCAATCAATCAATTGTATTTGTTGAGCGCTTACTGTGTACAGAGCACTGTACTAAGCGCTTGGGAAGTACAACTGAATGAAAGTGAGGGAGGATAATCTAAGAACGTTGCTTCTCCCCATAAGAATGCATTTTTGTTATTCCAAACCTTAATCCAGCACTGATTCTAATCTCATTGCTTTCTGTAGTTATGGCCCGACAGAAAAAGACCCCATAGAATGCTAAATGATCAAGAAATTAAAGGTTTTAATAGACTTTACCTAACTATCCGGAGTAAAAATGTGTATCATGGTTAAAAATATCGGGCACTTTAGATATTTCTATTCTGGGTGTGTGAAGATTGTGTACTCTTGAGGGAGAAAGTTCAAGAAAGCCATTCTCATCCAGAGAAGAAAAGATCAGTCAGTCAATTATATTTATTGAGCACTTACTTTATGCAGAGCACTGTACTAAGTGCTTGGGAGAGTACAGTACAACCTGTTAACCTTGTATCCCCCCGAACACTTAGAACAGTGACTTGCACATAATAAACGCTTAACAAATACCATCATGATCATTATTATTATTAAAAAAGTGTCATCTGTCAGAAGTAAACCAGAACCAGCTGGAACTCAGCCCCGGGATCCGTGTTCTTGTTGTGGGCAGGGCATGTGTCTGTTTATTGTTATATTGTACTCTCCCAAGCGCTTAGTACACTGCTTTGCGCACAGGAAGTGCTCAGTAAATATGAATGAATTAATTAATGTTTTAAGTGGGCAGTCTGCTCCCCCTGGTCCCTGATATCTGCTGTCTCTAGTTGTCAGTGGTTGTCAGGGCTGCCGTGAGTCTACATGCTCATGGCCTTGTTTTTTTCACTGTTTATCTGGCCACCCCCTCCTCCTTCCCACTTGGTTTTCAATAGATGATTCATATCTATGACAATCGAAGGGAACAGAATGCTGAAGATTTGCAGCATTTTCCAATTTTCGGGAGCTGTATCTTCAGTGTCGACGCCAGGCTCTTCAGGGCCTTCTTGTCTCTATCCCCTAGAAGGATATTATAAGTCTGCTGTCCCAAATAAGCCCACAGGGTTTCCTGAGCTTCACAGATGACGATGTTTTGTTTGGCCCGTTATTCCATTTAATCAATATGTTGTTCCTTTTCTTCCTTAATACGGTTGGTATCTGATGTCTCAGGCCCTGAGAGCAGTCAGTATCTTCAAGCTCTGTGTGGTGTGCCCAAATAACTCTCACGTTACACCCTGAGTGAATTAGAAATGGTCATTTTTCTGTTCTCTTATTTTCCTCTCTTCCTTTCAGGAACACCTTTTTGACATATGCTTATTGATTTTCTTTTCTTTTCTTTTGAAATAGCTAATTACCAGGCAGACTTAGCCAACATTACTTGTGAAATTGCGATAAAGCCAAAGCTGATCGATGGACTCGAAAACAGTCAACGAAGGCTGCAGACCCCGAAGAAGCAGTACGAAGAGAAAGTAATGATGCTGCAGCGTAAAATTCGGGATACTCGGCTCGAAAGAGATCAAGTGCTTCAGAATTTAGGTAAGAACTGGAATTTAATGTAGTTACCTTTATGTGTGATTTTATTTTCCCATTTCCATTTTTTTAAGGGAAGAAAAATTCAAGTAAGACCTACGTGAAATGTGCATTAGAACAAGTGTCCTATCTAGATCATGAATTGATTTGCTGTTTATTTCAGAATTGTAAACTCCTACAGTGTTTTTTATAGATACTATTAATAAAAAAAAGTTCTGTTCACGTTTCCCTGCTCCTCACCACCCCTGAAGTTAACGTGGTCTAGTGAGTAGGGAACAGACCCAGAAGTCAGAAGGACCTACTTTCTAACCCCTGCTCTTCCTCTTGTCCTCCGTGTGATCTTGGGAAAGCCTATTAATTTCTCTGTGCCTCTGTTACCTCATCTTTAAAATGGGGATTAAGTTTGTGAGCCCCATGTGAGACAGGGACTGCGCCCAACCCAATTTGCTCATATCCACCCCATCACTTAGTACAGTGCCTGGCACATAGTAAGCGCTTAAATTCCACAAGCCTCCACATCGAAAAGAAACTCATTACCATTGGCTTTAGGGAACTCAATTAACTTGTCCCCTCCTACCATGTCTTTTCTGAATTTCGTACTACAACCAATCTGCACAGTTTGCTCTTCTAATGCCAACCTACTCAATGTACGTCAGTCTCATCGTTCTCACCGCTGAATCCTTTGCCCTCGTCCTCTCTCTGGTCTGGAACTCCCCTTTTCCTTCAGATGTGACAGACCACCCAACTCACCACCTTCAAAACTTTATTAAAGTCACATTTCCAAGAGATCTTCCTCAGCTAATCCCTCATTTCCCCTACACCCTCTCCCTTCTGCTTCGCTTATGCTCTTGGATCTGTACCCCTTAATATGCTTGATGTTTGCCTGTTCACTTGGATCTGTAACCCTTAAATACTTGATAATCACCCCAACCTCAGCCCCACAGCACTTATGTACAGATCTGCCAATTTATTTTAATGTCTGTCTCCCCCTCTAGACTATAAAGTCTTTGTGGGCAGGGAAGATATCTACCAACTATATTTGTATTGTATATCCCAAGCACTTAGTAGAGTGCTCTGCACACAGTGAGTGGTCAGTTCAGTCTTCTTGATTTGACCATCATTGATGTTTTCAATATTGAGAATATTCTATTCATCCATTAAATTTAGGCCACGTAAAATCATGTCTTGGGTTTTCTTTGGGAAATCTAACATAGCAACGGTCAAAATGACAATAAAGCGTGAGAGGAATAGCGAATGTTCTCAGGCTATCGGAAGTAGTTGTGAGGTCATTGAATGATCTCTCATCGTGAATTCTAAAGTAACGTAAAAATTAATAGAAGAAAATTTCCTTTTGTCATTAAGACCTGGTGGAATCTGGTTCAGAAGAGAAAGTCAAAAAAGTTAAATTTGAATATAAGAAGCCGCAGACCATGAGTAAAGAACTTCAGCGACTCCAGACTGCTCAGAAAGAGCATGCACGTGTGCTGAAAAGTCAAACTCAATATGAAAGACAGCTGAAGAAATTGCAGCAGGATGGGACAGAAATGAAAAAGGCAAAGGTATAGATTTTCTTTGAAAGAAACACTAAATTTGGAGTTTGGGAAACTTGGCATTTAGAGCGAAGCTAGGAGATTGCAAAGTGTTCTCCATTTTTAATTGCAAATGCTATGCTTTGACCTGATGTTATGATTACAGATAGATTGGCTGTCATTCAGTAGAGTTAAAAATTCACTGTTCCTTGTTAGACATTTTTCAGCCATCTAGGATGGAAACCTTTTGTGTCACATTGGAAGATAGATTTTCCTGTGTTGGACATTAAAATCACAAGAGAATAACAGATTTTAGATCAGCTATTTGTGGGAAATGTACAATCCAAGTTAATCAAAACTTCATGTCATTGAATACAATTTTCTATAGTAAAATTTTCAGAGTAATTTTAACACATTAACATACATTAAGCGTAAAAGTGTGCAGGCGCTCGTAAAATTTTCAGAATAGTGTTAACACATTAACGTACATTAAGTGTAAAAAGTGTGCAGGCACTCCTCCTTTCTCACCTCCTTGATGGGAATCTTCAATCAGTCACTTGCCTATGGCTCCTAGTCCACATTGTAGGGTGGAGAGTGGGGAAAATGGGTCTAGAGAGCCATGGCAGTTTCCCAAAACAGGAAGGCACAGGTGAGACTAGAAAGGCAAGTCGGTGGTGGAGAAGGCTACTTAGAGGCAGTAGCCCTAAACCTAGACAATCTCGGCCAATCAGTCAAATTTATTGAGCACCTACAGTGTGAAAAGCACTGTACTAACCCCATGGGAGAGTATTGTATAACAGAGGCAGGGAATGAGTTCACAGTTTAGAGGGGGAGATAAACATTAATATAAATAAATAACAGACAACTGTGGACATGAGTGTGAGCCCTTTTCTAGACCGTGAGCCCGTTTCTAGACTGTGAGCCTATTGTTGGGTAGGGGCCGTCTCTATACGTTGTCAACTTGTACTTCCCAGGCGCTTCGTACAGTGCTCTGCACACAGTAAGCGCTCAATAAATACGATTGAATGAATGAATGAATATGAACGAGTGCTGTAGGGCTGAGGGAGGGCGAGAAGAAGCCGTGAGTCAGGGTAGATCATAGGCCATCTATTGTACTTCCCATGTTCCTTAATGTGGAAATGAAGTATTAATGAGCTCATCTTGCTTACCTCTATAGGTACGCTTAACGAAACAAATGAAAGAAGAACAAGATGACAGAATCTCGAAGAAACCGAGAGACTGCGCAGCTTAAAGAAGACCAACAGAAACGAGACGTGAGTTGGAGGAGTTTTAACTCTAGGACACTGCTATCACTGTGTTAGTGGAATCAAGCACTTAGAACGGTGCTTTGCGCATAGTAAGTGCTTAATAAATGCCATCATTACGATATTATTATTATTATCTGTGGAATTTCTGGGAAAAAGTTATGGGATAATTATTATTTCCTGAATTATCTATATTTTTTATGATTAATAGTAATGTTACATTAAATGAAAGGTAATGCCCCCATACATTTTTTGGTTTTGTTTTTGTTTATTTTGAGGGAATCTGTTAAACGTTTACTGTGTGTGTTCTAAGCTGTTCTAAGCGCAGGGGTAGATCAGACGGTCCTTGTCCCACATAATAATGATAATGATGACATTTATTAAGCATTTACTCTGTGCAAAGCACTGTTCTAAGCGCCGGGGAGGTTACAAGGTGATGAGGTTGTCCCATGGGGGCTCACAGTATTAATCCCCATTTTACAGAAGAGGGGACTGAGGCACAGAGAACTTAATTGGCTTGCCCAAAGTAACACAACTGACAGGTGGTAGACCCGGGATTTGAAGCAGCGTGGCTCAGTGGAAAGAGCCCGGGCTTTGGAATCAGAGGTCATGGGTTCAAATCCCACCTCTGCCAATTGTCAGCTGTGTGACTTTGGGCAAGTCACTTAACTTCTCTGTGCCTGAGTTACCTCATCTGTAAAATGAGGATGAAGACTATGAACCCCCTTTGGGACAACCTGATCACCTTGTAACCTCCCCAGTGCTTAGAACAGTGCTTTGCACATAGTAAGTGCTTAATAAATGCCATTATTATTATTATTATTATTTGAACCCATGACCTCTGACTCCAAAGCCCGGGCTCTTTCCACTGAGCCATGCTGCCTCTCAGCGTGGGGTCCTAGTCTTCACATGGGTTCGTAGTCTTTTGAATCCCCATTTCCTGCAGGTGTAGGAACTGAGGTACGGAGAAGTGAAGTGACTTGTCCAAGGTCGTACAGCAGACAAGTAGGAGAACCGGGATTAGAACCCAGGTCCTCTGACTCCAAGGCCCGTGCTCTTTCCACTAGGTCATGCTGTTTTCCACGTTGATTATAGATTGTTAGGTCCCTGTGGGTAGGGAACGTGTCTATCAACTCTGTTGTACTCTACTCTCCCAAGTGCTTAACACAGGGCTCTGCACACGGCACTCAGTAAATACCATTGATCGATTCATTGATTGCAATCTGATTTTAGGCAGTGAAACTGATCTTTTTATATAATGGCATTTTAGTAAACACTTACTATGTGCAAAACACTGTTCTAAGCGCTGGGGAGGTTACCAGCTGATCAGGTTGTCCCACGGGGCTCACAGCCTTATTCCCCATTTTCCAGATGAGGTCACTGAGGCACAGAGAAGGGAAGTGACTTGCCCAAAGTCACACAGATGACGATTGGCAGAGCTGGGATTTGAACCCATGACCTCTGACTCCAGAGCCCGTGACTGAGCCATGCTGCTTATTGGTTTTGAAATTGCGGTTTTAGTTCAGCCCGTCACCCAGACGGGCCTCTCGTCGACTCCTCTGGGACTTGTCAGGATCTACTTTCTCTATGTGGGTTTCAAGTTGTCACAGCCACAGTTGCCACTTGCCACTGAAAACTGGGAATCGTAATGGGAAGAAGCTGTCTGGAACTGCCAACAGAGGTAGTGGTGAATTTACAATAGAGAACCTTCCCACCTAGAAGGCGGCATCGTGGATTATTGGGGAGAGCATGCGTCTGGGAGTCTGGAGCCCCATGTGACTAATAAATGTCAATATTATTTTCATTATTATTATTATTTGGGAAGTCCACTTAACTTCCCTGCGCCTTGGTTTCCTTATCTGTACACTTCTAGACCGTGAGCCCGTTGTTGGGTAGGGACCTTCTCTATATGTTACCAACTTGGACTTCCCAAGCAGTTAGTACAGTGCTCTGCACACGGTAAGCGCTCAATAAATACGATTGAATGAATTGAATGAATGTAAAATGGTGATTAAAAAAACAACAACCCTGTTCTCTCTTTCTCTTATACTGTGAACCCGGTGTGGGACAGGAACTGTTCCGGTATGATTCTCTTGTAGTTTACCCCAGTGTTAGCATGTAATGCTAATAATAATTTAATAATTATAATACTATTACTATTATTTAAAAGTCCGGGAGATATAAGAAGAACAATATGAAAAAGTGTTCGGACACTTCCCAAGGCCTCAGCCGCAAGTTAGAATGATCTTGAAGCTTCTTGCGATATCATAGGTTCCAAAACCTACCTCAAGAAGGTCTTCTATCAATTGAATAAGAATAATAATTTTTTAAAAAAACCCACAAGGCATGCATACCATCCTGGCTAAGACTATTGGTGCCTGCTATTCTGCCTCTGCCAATACTAAAGAATGTTTGCAAGAACAAGCAAATTCTTTAACATCTTCCAGTAAAGGAGATAATCACATAGCGCCTCCTCCAAGAAAACTTCCCTGATTAAGCCCTCCTCTCCTCTTCTCCCAGTCCCTTCTACATCACTGACTTGCTCCTTTCTTTCATCCTCCGTCATTAATTCACTTGTTCATTCAACCAGTCGTATTTATTGAGCGCTTACTGCATGCAGAACACTGTACTAAGCACTTGGAAAATACAGTTCAGCAATAGAAACAATCGCTGCCCACAACGGGCTTACAGTCGGTGGGGCAGGGGGGAGACAGACATCGAAACAAGTAAACAGACATCAATATAAATAAATAGAATTATCCTTCTTCCCATCCCCTCAGCACATATGTTCATAATAATAATAATGATGGCATTTATTAAGTGCTTACTATGTGCAAAGCACTGTTCTAAGCGCCGGAGATGTTACAAGGTGGTCAGATTGTCCCAAAGGGGGCTCACAGTCTTAATCCCCATTTACAGAAGAGGTAACTGAGGCACAGAGAAGTTAAGTGACTTGCCCAAAGTCACACAGCTGACAATTGGCAGAGCCGGGATTTGAACCTATGACCTCTGACTCCCAAGCCCGTGATCTTTCCACTGAGCCATGCTGCTTCCCTGAAGCATATCTGCTGCATATCTTTATCATCATCATCATCATCAATCGTATTTATTGAGCACTTACTGTGTGCACAGCACTGTACTAAGCGCTTGGGAAGTACAAGATGGCAACATATAGAGACAGTCCCTACCCAACAGTGGGCTCACAGTCTAAAAGAGGGAGACAGAGAACAAAACCAAACATACTAACAAAATAAAATAAATAGAATAGATATGTACAAGTAAAATAAATAAATAAATAGAGTAACAAATATGTAAAAACATATATAAATATATACAGGTGCTGTGGGGAAGGGAAGGAGGTAAGATGGGGGGGATGGTGTGGGGGGCGGGGGGAAAGGAAGGAAGGGGCTCAGTCTGGGAAGGCCTCCTGGAGGAGGTGAGCTCTCAGTAGGGCCTTGAAGGGAGGAAGAGAGCTAGCTTGGCGGATGGGCAGAAGGAGGGCATTCCAGGCCCGGGGGATGACGTGGGCCGGGGGTCGATGGCGGGACAGGCGAGAACGAGGTACGGTGAGGAGATTAGCGGCAGAGGAGTGGAGGGTGCGGGGTGGGCTGTAGAAGGAGAGAAGGGAGGTGAGTTAGGAGGGGGCGAGGTGATGGAGAGCCTTGAAGCCCAGGGTGAGGAGTTTCTGCCTGATGCGCAGATTGATTGGTAGCCACTGGAGATTTTTGAGGAGGGGAGTAACATGCCCAGAGCGTTTCTGGACAAAGACAATCCGGGCAGCAGCATGAAGTATATATATATATATATATATATATATATATATATATATATATATATATATATATATATATATATATATATATATATATATCTGTAATTTATTTGTTTCTATAAATGTCTGTCTCCCCCTGTAGACCGTGAGCTCGTTGTGGGTGCGGAGTGTGTTTGTTTGTTATGTTGTACTCTCCAAAGCACTTAGTAGAGTGCTCGGCACACCGTAAGCGCTCAATAAATACGATTGAATGAATGAATGACATTGTTAAAATTTTGAAATCCGGGCCCAATAAGATATATTATTTTCTGCAGTTACCATTTAAAAATTTGCATTTCTGTAGACGATTCCAAATTCTACTGATGAAATGAAAATAAATAGTGATAGTGAAGCAAATTGTATAATTGGATCATAGTTCTTATTAGCAAACCTACTGATGTAGGCTTCATTCCAGTTTGCTCCTCTGGGACCAGAAGAGGTTATTTTTGGTAAAAAAAAAAAAAACACAAAAAAACCTTCTAAATTTGACTCCACATGGGTCTTACTTTACATGTTAAATAAAAGTGTTACTTCATGATTTCCCCTCCTTGATTACCACTCTTTGGTTAGCAATTCCCAATGAAGGAAAAAAAAAATTCAGTTCAGGAGCAACCAGGTAATTAAGCATAGTCAGATTATTTTACCTAAGAACACTTTAAGAATTCTTACACCCCATAAAATAATCTTAAAAAAAAAGCTTCTGTATATATTCTTGGGAGAGCACAGCAGTAACAAGGAGGTTGTAGACTATTGTGGAGCAAAGACAGAGCTTTTACAAAAAAGTATATTTTGCAAAGTATTTTGCAAAAGAGCCAAAATAAAACAGGAGCCCAATGAAACAGATGGGCAGGTTTTCAAATATAGAGGTAAATACATATTTATGTATCTATATATCTATATATCTATATATATATATATAAAGTAAATTAAAGAGTAAATCAAAATGAATTAAAATGTACCTGTGTATATAAGTGATTGGGTAGAGGTGCATATTTTTGCTTTCTCCATCTCCTTCTCTATCTAGAGCCCATAGATACTAATTGAACGTGCACATTAAAAGATGTAGTGAATCAAATGATGGTATTTACAAGCATCAACTTGTAAATAATAATTGGGCTAATTGTTAAGTGCGTACTATATGACAGATGCTTAACAAATAATAATAATAATAATAATGGTATTTGTTAAGCATTTACTATGTGCCAAACACTGTTCTAAGCGTTGGGGTAGATACATAGTGATCTGTTTGTCCACATGGGGCTCAAAGTCTTCATCTCCATTTTGCAGATAAGGAAACTGAGGCACAGAGAAGTGAAGTGGCTTGCCCAAGGTCACACAAACAGTCAAGAGGCCGAGCTGGGATTAGAACCCATGTCCTCTGACTCTCAAGCCCGGACTCTTTCCACTAAGTCACGCTGCTTCTCATAATTATTAAATTAAATTATTAAACAAAATAACCACAATTATCATTATCATTAAATAATCTAAATGGTCAGGCACAATAGGACTTTCCCACATAGGTCTCACAGTATTAGTACCCCTTTTACAGACGAGGTCACTGTGGCCCAGAGAAGTGAAGTGACTTACCCAAGGTTCCACAACAGACAAGTGGTGGAGCCGGGATTAGAACTGACTTCCAAGCCCGTGCTCTTTCCACTAGGCCGTGCTGCTCTACCCTTCTCAAGGGCAAAGATTGGGTCTACTCTCTTTATTATATTCCCCCAAGTGCTCAGTACTGCGCTCTGCCCAGAGTAAGCACTCAATAAATACTACTGATTGAATTAACAAGACAGGTTTTACAACGTTATTTCATCTTCCACTATTTATTATTCTATTTATTTTATTAATGATGTGTATATATCTGTAATTCTCTTTATATCGATGCTATTGATGCCTGTCTATTTGTTTTGTTGTCTTTCTCCCCGGCTTCTAGACTGTGAGCCCATTGTTGGGCAGGAATTTTCTCTATGTGTGCCCGAATTGTACCTTCCAAGCACTCAATACAGTGCTCTGAAAACAGTAAGATATTTATTTATTTTATGACTCTATTTTATTACTCTATTTCATTTATTTTATTTGTACATATTTATTCTAATTATTTTATTTTGTTAAGATTTTTTTTTTGTTCTCTGTCTCCCCCTTCTAGACTGTGAGCCCACTGTTGGGGAGGGACCGTCTCTCTATGTTGCCAACTTGTACTTCCCAAGCGCTTAGTACAGATACACATACCTGGCAGTAAAAGAGTGTACAATCTAATGGACCTCTATCCTATAGACACTTGAATGGATAAACAAGATATACATAGTTGGGGTGGGGAGGTGACAGAGAAAGAAGATACACACGGGCAATCAATGAATCCGTGGTATTTATTTAGTGCATATTATCTGCAGTGTATTATGTGCTTGAGAGAGTATAGTGCAACAGAGTTGGTAAAAGCTCTACCCTCAATGAGCCTACAGTCTAAGGGATAAGCATAAAAAGTAAACACTAGATTTTACTTTGTTTTCACTCCTGATTTATTTGATATTATTTGCAGCATCAATTCAGCCTTCTGGAAGCTCAGAAAAGAAATCAAGAAGTGGTTTCTTCGATGTAAAACCGAAGAGGTAGGGGAACAGAACCTCCAGTTACTTCCGGGAAATCTTTGTGACTTTGGAGAGAAATGGAATGACTTCAAAGAGGAGGCGAATGATGCATTTTCCTCACTGTTTCAGGTAACAGCTCTTCGGCCGCAAGTAAGACCCATGTCTGAGAAAGTAGCAGGGAAGGTTAGTCGAAAGCCGAGTGCCCCTGATTCTCCTGCTCAAGATCCGAGTTTCACTGTAGCTGCCGGAGACCCTGATTCGACTAAGGCTGGATCCTGACAGAAAATGAGAATTCCTGTTCCAAGAGTGCAAGCACTGCCAGCAACTGCAGCCTGTAGAACCAGGTAAGATGTTTCCTAGGTTGTGTGAAAGCATTTTCATGCGAGGGTTGTTCTCAAATGAGACACTCAATTTGAAAGATTTGTTGCATGGATGATCCATTCTAAAAGAATTTCAGATAAAAATGTCATAAAAATGATCACAGGAAGAAATACCTGAAAAGCGGAATGACCCGTCGAGCACTCACGTCAAAAACTGCCCAGATGAAGTGGCAACGACTTGAACGTAGGGTCACAGAGAATGACAACTTCCGGTATGGAGACTGATATGAGCAGGCTGCTAAAGGTACGGCTTATTAGAGATTTCACTGTTGTCCTTGCTGTAAAAATACCGAAGAATGCACTGATTTAGTACACTATTGTCAGAAAAAGGAATAAATCTATATTTTGGATAATTCCAGCCCTTTTATTCCAATTTCAAAACCTAGCTTGGGAAATCATTGAAATCTTGTTTGGTAGAATCCCTCAGAAAAATCAACATCTATTGTCTTTGTATTGCCGTTTTCCTTTTGTAATTTTATTTACTATTTTTTGGGGGTGGGTGGGAAATAGCAACGTGAAGAACTCCCAGAAAGAAGAGAAAAACTTTCAAAAAGAAGGGAACAGGCCATCAAAGAGAATGGAGACGGGGATAAAAATGTACATAGCATTAATGAGGAGACGGAATCACCAACTGCGAACATCGATTACATCAATGATAGTGTTTCTGATTGTCAAGCCAATGTCATGCAGATGGAGAAAGCAAAGGTTAGTTACGTATTAAGCGTGAAGTGATTAATAATTTGAAAGAAAACTCTCCTCTCCATGTACCTTTCACAGGTAATAATTTTCTGTTTTAAGGTGCATTTAAGCGTGACATCTTTTAGCAGTGAAGGTTACACACAATCTGTTCTTTAGTCTTACATGCAGGTAAAAATATAAACCCACTCAGCTTGTAAGTGGCAAAGTTGATATTCTTTGTTGAGTTAAATCCCAGTATATGAAATTAATAGAAATGTGAATTGAAATGAAAGTTTTGCCCGAAGGAAAAATTTCAGTGTGACTCACTTACTACTTTGGTGTGTAGCACGTATTAAGCATTCGTTTGATTTCTTTTAAAATACTGATTCTTGCAGCCTGAAAGGGAGACTAAAGGAACCCTTTCTTGGATAAAGTATAATGGAGCTGCTCGTAACTCTAGTTACAATATCAATAAACAGGCAAGAGTGCTTGAAATAACTTCTTAATTCTCGCCTTTCAATTTTGCACAGCCGAATCGTGACCATACTGTGTGTTTTGCAGGAAGGTGAGACCCCCCGATGTCACTGCAATGATCAGTGCTTGCACTTTAACTTTGCACTTCTCGTTACCTCCTAGACCATTTCTCGTCAATGGGCATCAATATGAGATTCAGTATGTACTGTTCATTGGAAAGCGGGGAGTAAATGTGATTTTTTTAATTTTGGAAAGCACCACAAAGTACAGTTTATAAATCTGACATGGATGCCACCTGCATCCAAACCCTCCAATTTATTCCAGCCCTTTATAAAACTTGCCAGCTGGTTATTTTTGAATCAGATAGTTTCTTCTTCATCCTTGGAATTCACTTCAAACTGATGGGATACGCTTCTCTGGCTAGATAAGCCGTGAATCCAATTCTAAAGCCATGTTCTCTTTCTCGTTTAACTTTTCTATTCATCTAGACTGTGAGCCCGTTGTTGAGTAGGGACCGTTGTTGCTATATGTTGCTAACTTGTACTTCCCAAGCGCTTAGTACAGCGCACGGTAAGCACTCAATAAATGCGATTGAATGAATGAATGAATTTGTGCTTAGTGCAGTGAGCGCTCAATAAATACGATTGGATGAATTTGTCGATAACTAAGGAGTTTTGGGAAAAAGCCACCCTGAATCCTGGACGTGTTCTTTTTGCACGGAATAAACAATAATAAATCACCCGGGGCTCACCATTTCATGGCCTGGGATGTGCCTTGACGGTGTCTTTAATTTGATTCTCTCAAAGCCTTAGAGGGGCCGCCATCCTGTGAATTTCAGCCCTGTTCTCTCCTTTCGAAAAGATATTGCATTTTTTCCCCCTCTCTAGGCTAGCACAAAGTCAGGAAGAAGAGTGAGGGGGTTTTTTTGTTTTTCCAGGGCTCTCATTCGGTATTTTCCAAGGTGAGAATTGCTATTTCCAGTGAGTTTGCACCCGAATCTGGGGAGGGTGTGCACGGTTGGCGGGAACTGAAGGGGTTCCGGGCCCGGGATTGCCGCGGTGTAGACCCAGATCCACACCCAGACGCACAACACACAACCCCCCCACCACACACACACACACACAGCGTTTCGCAGGCGAGCCAGGGAAGGACCGGCTCTGGTATCAATGGGGCGGGGACTTTGGGGGTCCGGGTAGGGAGACCAAGAAGACCCCCCGACCCTAAACTCATTTGGAGTTTGGCGGCCGCACTCTCAGAGTCGGTTCTTGTGCGATTCCCCTTTCTTTGTGTGTTTTTCATTCTTCCATTTGGGCCCTGGTCCCCTGAGGCTGATTTCTCCTTTTTTTTTTTTTTGTCTTTTATTCCATTTTGTCTCTTTCTCTCCGGTGGGAAAGGGGGACTCGTTTGGCGGGAATCCCAAGCCCCCCGGAGCCCGGGAAGGAGCGGAGCAGAGCGAACCTCCTCGCGCGACCCGAGGTGAGAGGTGGGAGGGCGAAGGGCCGCCCCGTACAGGCCGGGTCGGTGTCGGGCTATCGCCACGGCCACGAGGCCTGACGTGACAGGGGCACCGTCGGGGGGATTGGGGAAAGGGATGGGGGTCGACGCTGGAGCGGCCCAGGTCGTCGTTGATGTCGATTGAACTCGGGGCGGGGGGGGCCTCCCCTCTTCTGCCAGGGGCCCGGGGGGCTTCGTCCCAAGTCCGGAGGGGACAGGGTCATTCTACAAATGAAAGATATTCAATCAATACTATTGATTGATTGATGGGTTTACTATTGCAAAATGCTGTCCTAGAAGGGAAATATTTGAGAAAAATCCGAGAAACTTTAATTTTTCTGCAAAACTAAGAAAGCTGCAACTACAGCTGAACACAAGCTCCTCCAATTTTCAGTACCATTGCATATAGTAATACTAATAACAATACTATTTGTTAAACGTTTACTATGTGCCAAGCACTGTTCTAAGCACTGAGTAAATCCAAGTAATTACGTTGTCCCACGTGGGGTTCACAGTCTTAATCCCCATTTTACAGATGATATAACTGAGACACAGAGAAGTAAGTGACTTGCCCAATGTCACATAACTGATAAGTGTCAGAACCTGGATTAGAACCCACAACCTCTGACTCCCAAGTATACACTCTTTCCACTAAGCCACACTGCTTCTCACAATCAGTCAATCGATCAATACCTTTATTGGTTATTTACAGAGCACTGTACTAAATTCATTCATTCATTCAATCGTATTTATTGAGCGCTTATTGTGTGCAGAGTTTAGGCCCTTGGGAAGTACAAGTCTGCAATATATAGAGATGGTCCGTACTCAACAATGGGCTCACAGTCTAGAAGGGGGAGACAGACAACAAAACAAAACTTGGTAGATTACGATACAACAGAATTAGCAGACATGTTCCCTGCCCACAGTGAGCTTGCAGTCTAAATGGGGCGACAGACATTAATATAAATGAATGAATATAGTCCAAGGCACCATATCACAGGCCACGGCAGGATGGAGGGCAGGTTAAGACTTCATTCATTCATACATTCATTCATTCAATCATATTTATTGAAAAAGGGGGTCGATGAGAGGGAGGGAGTTGGGGCGATGAGGAGGGGAGGAGGAGCAGAGGAAAAAGGGGGGACTCAGTCGAGGAAGGCCTCCTAAAGGAGGTGAGCTATCAGTAGGGCTTTGAAGAGGGGAAGAGAGCTAGTTTGGTGTATGTGTGGAGGGATGGCATTCCAGGCCAGAGGCAGGACGTGGGCCAGGGGTTGGCGGTGAGACAGGCAAGAACGATGCCCAGTGAGGAGGGTGGTGGCAGAGGAGCAGAGTGTGCGGGCTGGGCTGTAGAAGGACAGAAGGGATGTGAGGTATGAAGGGGAAATGTGATGGAGAGCTTTGAAGATGGGAGTGAGGAGTTTTTGCTTCATGTGAAGGTTAATAGGCAACCACTGGAGATTTGTGTGAAGGGGAGCGTTTCTGTAAAAAGATAATCTGGGCAGCAGAGTGAAGTATAGGCTGAAGCAGGGAGAGGCAGTAAAATGGGAGATTAGAAAGGAGGCTAATGCAGTAATCCAGTCGGCATAGGATGAGGGTTTGAACCAGCAAGGTAGCAGTTTGGTTGGAGAGGAGAGGGCGGATGTTGGCGATGTTCTAAAGGTGAGGCCAGCATGTTCTCGTAAAGAATTGGATGTGCGGGATGAATGAGAGAGTGGTGTCAACGTTGCAGGCTTGTGGGACGGGAAGCATGGTAGTGACGTCCATACTGATGGAAAGTCGGGCAGAGGTCAGGGTTTGGGAGGGAAGATAAGGAGCGCAGTCTTGGAAATGTTGAGCTTTAGGTGGCAGGGGGACATCCAAATGGAAATATCCTGAAGGAAGGAGGATATACGAGCCTGGATGGAGGGAGGGAGAACACCCAGCCTAGTCATCCCCTGTCCTGTAAACAGTATGCTGATCTTGGTCTAACAGAAAGAGCATAATTCCGGCTCTGCCACTTGCCTGATGTGTGACCTTGGGTAAGCCACTTCAGTTCTCTGAATTTCCTCAGTTTAATACCCCATTTTTTAAAATCAGGAAAATCAAGGTCACCTTCCTCACGGTTCTTCTTAGACAGTCAGGTTGTTGTGGACAGGGAATGTGTCTACAGAACAGTGCTTGGCACATAGTAAGCACCTAATAAATACCATCATCATCATCATCAATAGTATTTATTGAGCGCTTACCGTGTGCAGAGCACTGTACTAAGCGCTTGGGAAGTACAAGTTGGTAACGTATAGAGACAGTCCCTACCCAGCAGTGGGCTCACAGTCTAAAAGGGGGAGATTTATCATTATTATTATTACCCACTCCGTTATATCAGACTAGTCCAGTTGCTTAAATCAGCACTCCTCACAGAAGCGCTCACTAAATACCACACTGATTGATTGACGAATGTCTGCCTCCCATGTACAGTGTAGCTCACTGGGGCAGGGATCATGTCCACCAAGTCTGTTATCTTGGACTCTTCCAATCGCTCGTTCAGTGCTCTGTACACAGTGAATGCTGGATAATACCACTGATTGTTTGACTAACGTCTGCCTCTAATTCGAGACTGTAAGCTTGTTCATTCATTCATTCAAAAGTATGTATTGAGCGCTTACTGTGTGCAGAGCACTGCACAGTCCTAAGCGCTTGGAAAGTACAATTCGGCAACAGATAGAGACCATCCCTCCCCAACAACTGGCTCACAGTATAGAAAGGGGAGACAGACAACAAAACAAAACAAATAGACAGGCAGTGGGCAGAGAACGTGTCTATCCACTCTGTACTAGTGCACTCTCCGAAGTGC
This sequence comes from Tachyglossus aculeatus, assembly GCF_015852505.1. Classification (NCBI taxonomy): domain Eukaryota; kingdom Metazoa; phylum Chordata; class Mammalia; order Monotremata; family Tachyglossidae; genus Tachyglossus; species Tachyglossus aculeatus. Next base: position 269,418 of record NW_024045095.1, read on the forward strand.
TTAGTGCAGTGTTCTGTACCCAGTAAGCACCCATTGATTGATGGATTCTCTCCTTAGCTCTCACATTTACCCGGGTCTCAGCCACCGCACCCATGATCCCCAGAAAGTACTCTAGATCTCTGATCGTCTTCCCATCTGAGCCCAGAATTGGTGGCAATTACTCTCAGAACAACGTGCTGAACAAACAGAGGAGCCGGTTTTATGAACTCCTGAAAAAAGGACAACTCTCCTCTTCTCCCATTCCCTGGAGATCTCGGCTGCTTGCAGAGGCTAAAATTCCCAGTAGGCCGTTATGTTCAACCTCTACAAGCAGAAGAATCACAAAACGCATGGGAGAGATTGGTCCACCTAGATTTATCTGCCTAGATTTATAATCATGATTAATATTATAATCATTGCTGTTGTATTTGTTAAGCACTCACTAGACTTATGACATTTGTTTAGCACTCTGCTATGATTATGGTATATATTAAGCACTTACTATATATTATTATTATGACATTTGTTAAGCACACCACTATATTGTTATTACTATGGCATTTGTTATGCACTCACTATCTTACTGTGGGATTTGTTAAGCTCTTACTATATTACCATTATGGCATTTGTTAAGCTCTCACTATATTATTATTATGGGATTTGATACGCACTTACTATTTTATTATTATGGTATTTGTTCAGCACTTACTATATTATCCAAACTAAACCAATGCATTCTCTGCCTACAGTTAGCTTACAGTCTGGAGGGGGAGAGAGACATTAATATAAATAAATATTAAGCTTGTCTGCTAGGTGACCTAGAACAAGTCACTTCACTTCTCTGTGCTTCAGTTACCTCATCTGTAAAATGTGACTTGAGACTGTGAGCCCCATGTGGGACAAGGGACCAGCCCGGTGTGCTTGCATCTCCCCAGTGCTTAGAAGAGTGCCTGGCACACACTAAGTACTTCATAAATGCCATTATACCATTAATATCATTATACCATTGGGGAAGCAGCGTGGCTCAGTGGAAAGAGCCCGTGCTTTGGAGTCAGAGTTCAGGGGTTCAAATCCCGGCTCCACCAATTGTCAACTGTGTGACTTTGGGCAAGTCACTTAACTTCTCTGGGCCTCAGTTACATCATCTGTAAAAAATGGAGATTAAGACTGTGAGCCCCACGTGGGACAACCTGATCACTTTGTATTTTCCCCAGCACTTGGAACAGTGCTTTGCACATACTAAGTGCTTAATAAATGGCATTATTATTATTAATAATAATGACAAATATAAATAAACTACAGTTAAATCAATACGGTTGGACATTATTCAAAAACCTAGAGATGACTCTATGATGTTTGGTCAACTCCATTTAGGAATTAATCAATCAATCATTTGTATTTATTCTGCACTCACTGTGTGCGGAGCACTGTACTAAGCCCTTTGGAGAGTATAATATAACGGAGGTGGTAAGCCACAACAAGATTCCAGTCTAGAAGTCACTCCTGGACACAACCTTTAAGTCAGAGTCTCCAATTCAAATTCAACACTTGTTAAGAACTGTTTATTAATGAGCATTTTTCTTCATCTATGTGGAGCCCTTTTGTATCTGTGCAGGGACAGATAGTCATTCTTTTTTAAAACAAATAATTACTTGTTACAGGGTTGTTTCCTTAGGAAGGTCTTCACTATTTTCTTGGAAATGGGTGGCATTTGGTATTTTCTGGTCAGGAATTAGGTATTTAATCAACCTATAGTGCGCTGAGAAGCAGTGTGTCTCAGTGGAAAAGAGCACGGGCTATGGAGTCAGATGTCATGGGTTCAAATCCCAGCCCCGCCAATTGTCAGCTGTGTGCCTTTGGGCAAGTCACTTAACTTCTCTGTGCCTCAGTTACCTCATCTGTAAAATGGGGATGAAGACTGTGAGACCCCCGTGGGACAACCTGATCACCTTATAACCTCCCCAGCGCTTAAAAAGTGCTCCCTCTGCATATCCACCAAGCTAGTTCTCTTCCTCCCATCAAGGCCCTACTGAGAGCTCACCTCCACTAGGAGGCCTTCCCAGACTGAGCCCCCTCATTCCTCTCCTCCTCCTCCCCCTCCCCATCCACCCCACCTTACCTCCTTCCCTTCCCCACCTCTTACTGTGGGAGTTCCCCAAGGTTCAGTGCTTGGTCCCCTTCTGTTCTCAATCTACACTCACTCCCTTGGTGACCTCATTCGCTCCCACGGCTTCAACTATCATCTCTACGCTGATGACACCCAGATCTACATCTCTGCCCCTGCTCTCTCCCCCTCCCTCCAGGCTCGCATCTCCTCCTGCCTTCAGGACATCTCCATCTGGATGTCCGCCCGCCACCTAAAGCTCAACATGTCGAAGACTGAGCTTCTTGTCTTCCCTCCCAAACCTTGTCCTCTCCCTGACTTTCCCATCTCTGTTGACGGCACTACCATCCTTCCCGTCTCACAAGCCCACAACCTTGGTGTCATCCTCGACTCCGCTCTCTCATTCACCCCTCACATCCAAGCCGTCACCAAAACCTGCTGGTCTCAGCTCCGCAACATTGCCAAGATCCGCCCTTTCCTCTCCATCCAAACCGCTACCCTGCTCCTTCAAGCTCTCATCCTATCCCGTCTGGACTACTGCACCAGCCTTCTCTCTGATCTCCCATCCTCGTGTCTCTCTCCACTTCAATCCATACTTCATGCTGCTGCCTGGATTATCTTTGTCCAGAAACGCTCTGGGCATATTACTCCCCTCCTCAAAAATCTCCAGTGGCTACCAATCAATCTGCGCATCAAGCAGAAACTCCTCACCCTGGGCTTCAAGGCTCTCCATCAACTCGCCCCCTCCCACCTCACCTCCCTTCTCTCGTTCTACTGCCCAGCCCGCAACCTCCACTCCTCCACCGCTAATCTCCTCACCGTACCTCGTTCTCGCCTGTCCCGCCGTCATCCCCCGGCCCACGTCATCCCCCGGGCCTGGAATGTCCTCCCTCTGCCCCTCCGCCAAGCTAGCTCTCTTCCTCCCTTCAAGGCCCTGCTGAGAGCTCACCTCCTCCAGGAGGCCTTCCCAGACTGAGCCCCTTCCTTCCTCTCCCCCTCGTACCCCTCTCCATCCCCCCATCTTACGTCCTTCCCTTCCCCACAGCACCTATATATATGTATATATGGTTGTACATATTTATTACTCTATTTATTTATCTATTTATTTATTTTACTTGTACATTTCTATCCTATTTATTTTATTTTGTTGGTATGTTTGGTTCTGTTCTCTGTCTCCCCCTTTTAGACTGTGAGCCCACTGTTGGGTAGGGACTGTCCCTATGTGTTGCCAATTTGTACTTCCCAAGCGCTTAGTACAGTGCTCTGCACATAGTAAGCGCTCAATAAATACGATTGATCGATTGATTGATTCCCCACAACACCTGTATATATGTATATATGTTTATACGTATTTATTACTCTATTTATTTATTTTACTTGTACATATCTATTCTATTTACTATATTTTGTTAGTATATTTGGTTTTGTTCTCTGTCTCCCCCTTTTAGACTGTGAGCCCACTGGTGGGTAGGGACTGTCTCTATATGTTGCCAACTTGTACTTCTCAAGGGCCTAGTACAGTGCTCTGCACACAGTAAGCGCTCAATAAATACGATTAATGATGATGATGATATTTATTCATTTATTTATTTTACTTGTACATATCTATTCTATTTATTTTATTTTGTTAATATGTTTTGTTTTGTTCTCTGTCTCCCCCTTCTAGACTGTGAGACCACTGTTCGGTAGGGACAATCTCTATATGTTGCCAACTTGTAATTCCCAAGCGCTTAGTACAGTGCTCTGCGCACATTAAGCACTCGATAAATATGATTGAAGGAATGAATGAATGAATGATAATTGTGATATATGTTAAGCACTCACTATCTTATTATGGGATTTGTTAAGCACTGACTATATTATTACTTTGGGATCTTTTAAGCACTCACTATAGTATTATTACAGTATTTGTTATGCACTTACATATTATTATTATGGTATTTGTTAAGCACTCACTATATTATTATCATTATGACATTTGTTAAGCACTTACTATATTGTTATTATTATGACATTTGTTAAACACTTACTATATTCTTATTATGGCACTTGTTAAGCACCCATTATATTATTATTATGAGATTTGTTAACACTCACTATATTATTATTGTGGTATTTGTTAAGCACTTACTATATTATTACTATGGTATTTGTTAAGCACTCACTATATTATTATTATGGCATTTGTTAAGCACTTACTGTGTTATTATTATGGGATTTGTTAAGCACTCACTATCTTATGGGATTTGTTAGGCACTCAATATATTATTATTATTACGGTATTTGTTAAGAACTTACTATATTATTATTATGCTATTTGTTTAGCACTCACAATATTATTATTATGACATTTATTAAGCACTTATTATTATTACTGTGGTATTTGTTAAACACTATCTCATTATTATGGGATTTGTTATTATTATTAGTAGTAATAATGATAATAATAGTATTTGTTAAGTGCTTACTATGTGCCACTTGGCAATGTTCTAAGCCCTGAGGAATTGTTCACTCACTATATTATTATTATGGCATTTGTTATGCACTCACTATGCTATTATTATGGGATTTGTTAAGTACTTAATACCTTACTATTACGGAATTTTTTCAACACTCACCGTATCATTATTATCATTAAGGAATTTGTTAAGCAATTATTATATCACCGTTATTATGATGATATTTGTTAAGCACTCACTATATCATTATTATGGCATTTGTTAAGCACTTACTATATTCTTATCAATGTGGAATCTTCTTCGAGGATGAAGGACAACTATCAATCAATCAATGGTATCTACTAAGGAATTACGAGAGTACAGTGCTCTGCACATGGTAGGCACTCAATGAATACCATTGATGATGGTGATGATGATGCAGAGGACTGTACTAAGCACTTGAGAGCATTCGATACAACAGAGGTGGTAGATATGATTCCTGTCCACTTTCAGGCCGTAATCTGCCTAAGCGACAGGGACTGTGTTACATCCGTGTCCTTTCTTCTATCATTTATTATTCATTCAGTCATATTAAGCTCTTACTATGTGCAGAGCACTGCACTAAGCGCTTAATACAGTGATCTGCACACAGTAAGTGCTCAGTGAATAAATTACGACTTCTGCTATGTACCTGAACGTGAATTCCTGGACCACCGGTTAAGTGGATTGTCCAAACTGCGCTTAGGATAACGTTTGACACATAGAAAGCACTGAAATACCATAAAAACAAAACAAAAAAAAACCCTCCAGGTGTGCCAGGAGATTATCAAAGGCCTGGCAGGAAATGCAGTGTCTCTAGCGATTTCGCTGTCTCTGAGCTCTTTGGCTCTCCCCGGGCTACCACCCCAACTCTTAAAAACGGTGGGTGGGGGGGGGTACAGTGATACAGCAATGCCCTGCAACACCTCCCAACCGGAGAAGGATCAAACAACCCACCCTCTCTGTGGCTCGGCTTGTTTCTGCCTCTTGTCAAACAGAGAGGAGGTGAAATCAGAGATTGGCTCTTGGTATTCCAATGTTCGGAGAAGAGGAGGCTGATGAGATTGGTCATCTCAATCCCTACCATCTCAGTTTGTGACCGGTCCGTGAGAACTCTATGTGCTCTTCTATCAGTTGTCAGGTTATCAGGAAAAGCATTGTGTGTGGGGTTTAGCAGCCAAAGCAGAGAAGCAGTGTGGCCTAGTGGAAAGAGCTCGGTTCTGGAAGCCAGAAGGACCTGGGTTCTAAACCCGGCTCTGAAACATGTCTGTTGTGTGCCTTGGACAGGTCACTTGGCTTCTCTGTGCCTCAGTTACCTCAACTCTAAAATGGGGATTAAGACTGTAAGCCCCATGTGGGACAGGGACTGTGTCCAACTTGATTAGCTTGACTCTACCCCAGCGCTTAATATAGCACCTGGCACATAGTAAGTGCTTAACATATACCATAAAAAATGTATTTTTCCTGAAAGGATCCAGACAGCCACGATGCATCTCTAGACTGTGTGCTCGTCTATTTATGTTTTATTTATTTATTATTTATTAAGCGCTCCCCAAGTGTCAAACACTATTCTAAGCACTGGAGTAGATACAAGTTAGCTGCTTGGACACAGTTCTGGTCACACATAGGGCTCATAGTTTAAGTAGGATGGAAGACAAGCTCAGTGTGGTCAGAGAATGTGTCTAACAAGTCTGTTGTACTCTTCCAAGTGCTTAGTATAGTACACAGTGAGCACTCAATGAATACCACTGGTTGATCAATATTGATGTGGAGATAAAGGGTGCCCACTAGTGGAAAGAGCAGAGGACTGGGAGTCACTTGTCTGCTGTGTGATCTTGGACAAATCACTTGAATTCTCTATGACTCGGTTTCCTCATCTGTAAAATGGGCAGTAAAATACCTGTTTTCCTTCGTCTTAGACTGTGAACCCCGTGTGGGATAGAAACTGTGTCTGATCTGATTGGACTTTATCCACTCCAGTGCTTGGAATATAGTATGTGCTCAACAAATACCACAAGTAGTATTCAGATCTGGTGAATCGAACATATTATTATGGTATTTACAGTATAATAAAAATTGGGTAACCTCAAACTGGCTGTGTGTCATCAGTGAATTGATCCATCAATCAATAGTATTTAGTGAGTGCTATCACTTAATCGCATTTATTGAACCCTTACTATGTGCAGAGCACTGTACTAAGCACTAGGGAGAGTATAGTACAACAGAGCTGGTTGACAAGTTCCTTGTTCAAAAGGACTTTATAATCTAGAAAGGGAAGCAGCCATTGATTAATCAAGCCATCAATCCATAATTTGTAATCAGTGCTGACCATGTGCAGAGAACTGTACTAAGCACTTGCGAGAGTAAAATATGTGTCACCGTGATCTTGCCCATCAGAAGAAAGTAGGAATAGTAGTAAAAGAGCTTATTGTGTGATGATTTGACACGTTTTTAATGGTTTAAAACGATCTTCTCCTACACAGCTAGGGGATTTTATCTCTGGGAAGGAAATGGCCAATCTCACGGCGGTGACAGGATTCCTTCTCCTGGGATTCTCGGAGGTCCGGGAGCTGCAGCTGGTACACGCCACACTGTTCCTCCTGGTCTACCTGACGGCCCTGAGGGGGAGTCTCCTCATCGTCCCCGTCACCGCCCTCGACCGGTACCTCCACACCCCTAAGTACTTCTTCCTCAGGAACCTGTCCGTCATAGACCTCTGCGACATCTCTGTCACCGTTCCCAACTCCATCCACAACTCTCTGACCGACCCTACAGAAATCTCCTTCCTGGGCTGCTACTTTCAATTGTTTTGCCTCCTGCTGTTCACCTTTTCTGAGCTGTTCCTCCTCACGGCGATGTCCTACGACCGCTACGCCGCCATCTGCCGCCCGCTGCACTACGAGGTCATCATGGACCAAGGGGCCTGTGGGAAGACGGTGGTCGCCTCGTGGCTCGGTGGTACTGTGAGCGCCACCACGCACACAGCCACCATTTTCTCCGTCAGCTTCAGCGGGTCCAACGTGATTGGCCATTTTTTCTGTGACAGTCCCCAAATGATGGAACTTTCAGGCCCCAGTGGGAACCTCCAGGAAATTGGAGTCACGGTCTTCTCCGCCATTCTGAACGTCTCATGTCTCGTCTTCATCATTGTCTTGTATGTGCGCATCTTTCAAGCCGTGCTGAGGATGCCGGCCACCGGGGGCCGGGCCAAATCCTTCTCCAACTGCCTGCCACACCTCGCCGTGGTGATTTTACTCATCTCCACGAGAACTGTCGCCCACCTCAAGCCGACCTCAGATTCCTCCTCCACCCTGGACTTGCTGTCGTCTGTGTTCTACACCGTGGTGGCCCGACCCTGAATCCCCTCATCTACAGCCTGAGGAACCGGGACATGAAGGCAGCTCTGAGAAGGGTTCTGGGAGTGGGAGGGTGGATCTGAGAAACAGGGACACATGAAGTTCGTCCAGGGGACGGGTACCTTTGTGGAAAAATCCTGTAGGAAACATGTCACCTTCTTCAAGGGAAGTCTCATGCAATTGACCACTCAAACTATCAAAATTTTTAACGGTAGCTGTTTAGCACTTAGTATATGCCAGGCACTGAAGTAAGCATTCGGGTAGATACTGACTCAACAGGCTGGACACAGTCCCTGTTCCACATGGTATATACTCCCAGTTCAGTGGTGGAACCTTGAAACAAAATCCATTTAACTGATTTTAGTATCTAGTGAGCACTTACTAAATTTAGTGAGCACTTACTGCGCAGAACACTGTACTAAGCACTTGGGACAATACAATACTCTTGGTAGAAACATCCCCTACCCACATCGAGCTCACAAACTATGTAAGCAGGAACCCCTAAACTAAACCACCCAAACCTGTAATTCTAGAGCAAAGCACACTAACCTGAGTAGCAGTGTGAAAAGTGGAAAGTGCACAGGGCACGGCATCAGAAGGTCCTCAGTTCTAATCCTGACTCCACCACTTGCCTGATGTGTGACCTGGGGCAAGTCATTTCACTTCCCTGTGCCTCAGTTACCTCATCTGAAAAATGGGGATTAAGACTGTGAACCCAACGTGGGACATTGGCTGTGTCTTACCTGATTAGTTTGCATTGATCCAAGCCCTTTCAACAGTGTCTGGCACATAGTAAGTGCTTAATAGAAGCAGCGTGGCTCAATGGCAAGAGCCCGAGCTTCGGAGTCAGAGGTCATGGGTTCAAATTCCGGCCGTGCCAATTGTGAGTTGTGTGACTTTGGGCAAGTCACTTAACTTCTCTGTGCCTCAGTTACCTCATCTGTAAAATGAGAATTAAGACTGTGAGCCCCCCGTGGGACAACTTGATCACCTTATTACCTCCCCAGCAGTTAGAACAGTGTTTTGCACATAGTAAGCCCTCAATAAATGCCATGAGTATTATCATTATTATGGATAGCAACAAGAAGCAGGAGAAAGAATCAGAAGCAGTCAGGTGTGCCTCTGTAACCAGACTGGCCTTTGTCTCAGCAGAAACTAAAGTCATAAATGATAATGAGAGACTCTGAACTCTTCCCATTGCACCTCGAACGCCACACATCAAGCTCAGTTCTGCCAATTCCTGGCGAAACGAGAGACAAGGAGGGAAAGAGATCCTGCAGTCACAACAATTGGGATCGGATGGGAGCAAGGGTTGGGGATAATTCAGGAAGATGGTGGTCCAGCTGTTCACTGGACCTTGCAAGAAGATCTAGATGAAGGCCTTCTCAGACTAAGCCCCCTTTTTCCTCAGCTCCCCCTCCTGATTGCATCACTTCACCTCCCTCCCTCCTTCTCCGCACCCCACAACATTTATGTTTATATATAAAGATATGTAATTGTATTCATTGATATTGATGTCTGTATATTTGTTTTGTTGTGTATGTATCTTTAATTTCATTTATTTATGTTAGTCTCTGTTTACTTCTTTTGATTACTGTCTTCCCCCCTTCTAAACTATAAGCCATGTGTGGGCAGGGATTGTTTCTCTTTATTGCTGAATTGCCCTTTCCAAGCGCTTAATACAGTGCACTGCACACAGTAAACAGTCAATAAATACGATTGAATGAATGAATGAATGAAGGATGACGATCAAGGATGAAGACCCTTGTCAAGCTCTCCGCCCATTCATTCATTCGTATATAATAATACTAATAATAATAGTATTTATTAAGCACTTACAATGTGCCAAGCACTGTTCTAAGCGCTAGGGTACATACAAAGTAATCAGGTTTTCCCAGGTGTGGCTCACAGTCCTAATCCCCATTTTACAGATGAGGTGGCTGATGCATAGAAAAGTTGTGACTTGCCCAAAGTCACACAGCGGACGAGGGGCAGAGCCGGAATTAATGAATTTGAGAATGCTTTGAAGTACTCGGAAGCTGATAGCTAAGGCATCTCTCTCCCAAAGGCTCTCTCCCAGTAATCCCTTCTCCAGCCGCCTCTGTGCCAGACTAATTGTTACAGCTGGAAAGCGTGAGAATCCTAGGGGGGCCCTCCCCATCTGTGCCAACATATGTCTCTCTTTGGCGATCCTGTTCTCCAGAAACATTGGTTTTCCCAACCCCCAATATGAAGAGCAGCTGGAGAGACGTTCTGGTCCTTATCTCCTGATTGCATCTCTCAATTCCCGAGATCCTACAGAAAGGGCAGTAGGACCCTGGGAAGAAGACGAGATGTAGAGCAGAGGCAACGGGAGGAATTAAATTTCCTCAGACGTCGGCCGACCCCTCACAATCTTCTCACCGGCCACCCGCTTCTGGAGAGATTTGGAAAAAGGGGCTGGGGGATAATCCTGTCTCTGCCTCCCAGCTCAGCTGTTTCCAGCTAAGCTTCCTTCTTCCCTCCTTGCTCACGAGGTTGAGAATGGAATCTCCAACACTGAATCCTACTCAGCCCATCCAGTGGAATCATTTCTCCAGACCAGAGTGGGAATCTGTTTGCCTTTTCCTTGCACCAGAACTGGTGATTAGGGGTGAAACAACCCCCCCGCCACTCCCTCCGGCCAGTCTGTAGCCTCTATAGTATTTAGGAAAATGGAAATTGGGTATATGTGCTACCAATCCAGAGTATTTATTGAGCACTCCTTCTGCACAGAGCAGGGGAAAGTGCAATATAGGGAAGGATCCCTGTCCTCAAGAAGTTTTCGATCTAGTCTATTCTGTGTGGATTGCCTCTGGCTCTGCCTCAAAACTCCATCCTTCCTGCAAAATCCCAGATGCTGAAGAAATCGCGGAGAAAGCCTTGGCCATCACTAGCCCACAATTACTAGTCCTGTCTCAGTCAAAGATGGTCCACTCCTAAATGAGAGTCCAAGAGTCCAGGAGAGAGTCAATGGAGCCAAGAGTGTGAGCTGAGGTTCTCATTGACCTTGGGGAGCTGAGGAGTGGAAAGCTCTAAGGAAGAGCTGAGGGGTGAGAAGTAGTATGGCCCTGCGGATAGAGCCAAGGCCTTGGAGTCAGAAGGACCTAGATTCTAATCCTAGCTCAGGTACTTGTCTGCCATCTGCTGTGTAACTCTAGGGAAAATCACTCCACTTCCCTATGTCTCCGTTTCCTCATCAGCAAAATGGGGATTCAATACACGTTCTCCCTCCTATTTCGACTGTGAGCCTCTTGTTGGGCCTGATTATCTTTTGTCTACCCCAGCGTTTAGTACAGTGCTTGGCATATAGTAAGCACTTACCAATGCTGCCTACTTGCTTTGTTTTGTTGACTGTCTCAATCAATCAAGCAATCAATCGTATTTATTGAGTGCTTACTGTGTGCACAGCACTGTACTGAGCGCTTGGGAAGTATAAGTTGGCAACATATAGAGACAGTCCCTACCCAACAGGGGACTCACAGTCTAAAAGGGGGAGACAGAGAACAAAACCAAACATACTAACAAAATAAAATAAATAGAATAGATATGTACAAGTAAAATAAATAAATAAATAGAGTAATAAATATGTACAAACATATATACATATATACAGGTGCTGTGGGGAAGGGAAGGAGGTAAGATGGGGGGATGGAGAGGGGGACGAGGGGGAGAGGAAGGAAGGGGCTCAGTCTGGGAAGCCTTCTGGAGGAGATGAGTTCTCAGTAGGGCCTTGAAGGAAGGAAGAGAGCTAGCTTGGTGGATGGGCAGAGGGAGGGCACTCCAGGCCCGGGGGATGACGTGGGCCAGGGGTCGATGGTGGGACAGGCGAGAACGAGGTACGGTGAGGAGATTAGCGGCAGAGGACCGGAGGGTGCAGGCTGGGCTGTAGAAGGAGAGAAGGGAGGTGTGGTAGGAGGGGGTGAGGTGATGGAGAGCCTTGAAGCCGAGGTTTAGGAGCTTCTGCCTGATGCGCAGATTGATTGGTAGCCACTGGAGATTTTTGAGGAGGGGAGTAACATGCCCAGAGCATTTCTGGACAAAGACAATCCGGGCAGCAGCATGAAGTATGGATTGAATTGGTGAGAGACATGAGGATGGGAGATCAGAGAGAAGGCTGATGCAGTAGTCCAGAAGGGATAGGATGAGAGCTTGAACGAGCAGGGTAGCGGTTTGGATGGAGAGGAAAGGGCGGATCTTGGCAATGTTGCGGAGCTGAGACCGGCAGGGTTTGGTGACGGCTTGGATGTAAGGGGTGAATGAGAGAGCGGAGTCGAGGATGACACCAAGGTTGTGGGCTTGTGAGACGGGAAGGATGGTAGTGCCGTCAACAGAGATGGGAAAGTCAGGGAGAGGGAAGGGTTTGGGAGGGAAGACAAGGAGTTCAGTCTCCCCACCTCTAGACTGTGAGCCCGTTTTTGGGTAGGGATTGTCTCCATCTGGCGCCTAATTATACTTTCCAAGCACTTAGTACAGTGCACAAAGAAGCGCTCAATAAATACGATTGAATGAATGAATGAACGAGGTAGAGCTAATCCATTTGTGGTATTTATTGAGGAATTACTTTTTAGAGAGCATTGTATTAAGTGCTTGGGACAGTCCAATATAACAGACTCGATACACATATTGATCCCCAGATAAAGTGGAAGGGAACAGAGGAGGATGAGAAATCGGGACAGAAAGGGAACGCCCTAGAGAAATAGATAGAAAATCGAGATTCTCTGTATTTCAGTTAGAACCTGTTGGGATGCAGAGTCCATATCCTACTTCTCCCTTTTCAGTGCTACAGGGCCAGAAATTCCTTCTAGGAATCTACCTTCAATCCCCCCTGCTTCAGGGTCAGCTACTGACTCTTATCATGGCTCAAGAGGAGGCGGAATGAAAACCCTTCCCTTTCTGAGCTGAGAAGAACCCTTGAGTAGGTTATTCCAAGAACTTCAAGTTTCTTCAAGGGATCACATTTCCTCCCCTTTTTTCACCCCTCTCCAAATCCCTCCACCTTTCTCTGGAGCCGAGGTGTCCAGAAGGGGACACAGGACAGCAGTGTGGCTCAGTGGAAAGAGTCAGGGCTTGGGAGTCAGAGGTCATGGATTCTAATCCCAGCTCCACTATTTGTCAGCTGTGTGACTTTGGTCAACTCACTTAACTTCTCTGTGCCTCAGGTACCTCATCTGTGAAATGGGGATTAAGAATATGAGCCCCACATGGGACATCCTGATTACCTTGCATCTACCCCAGCTTTTAGAACAATGCTTGGCCTATAGTAAGTGCTTAACAAGTACCATTATTATTAGTATCATTATTATTATTGTCTTAGAATCGGAGCTCTTTGGGGACCAAGGACCCAATCTATTTCACTCCCAAACCTTAATACACTGCGTTGCACATAGTAGGAGTGAAATAAATACCATTCCTTCTACATCAAAATGTCACTGAATGATGATGATGATGATAATGATGATGATGGTATTTGTTAAGCGCTTACTATGTGCAAAGCACTGTTCTAAGCGCTGGGGAGGTTACAAGGTGATCAAGTTTTCCCACTGGGGGCTCACAGTTTCAATCTCCATTTTACAGATGAGGTAACTGAGGCCCAGAGAAGTGAAGTGACATGCCCAAAGTCACACAGCTGACAGTTGGCAGAGTGGGGATCTGAACCCATGATCTCTGACTCCAAATAATAATAATAATAATAATGACGGTATTTGTTAAGCGCTTACTATGTGCAAAGCACTGTTCTATATAAGGTGATCAGGTTGTCCCATGTGGGGCTCACAGTCTGCACAGGGTGCTTGATCAATGCTACTGCTGGGTGACATTGGGCAAGCCACTTAACTTCTCTTTGGCTCAGTTACATCATCTGTAAAAAGGATATTAAGACTGTGATCCCCACGTGGGACAACCTGATTAACTTGTATCTACCCCCAATGCTTAGAAAAGTGCTTGGCACATACTAAGCGCTTAACATATACCATTATTATTATTGTTAGTATTACTACTACTACTACTGACTTCCTTTTTCTCTAGTTCTGTTTCTCACTTGCTCTCTCCTGTTTTCCTCTCCCTTTCACTCCTTCGTATGTTTTTCTCTTTCCCTCTCTTTCGCTCATGCTCGCTGTCATTTTTCGCTTGTCATCTTGCTATTTTCTTCTATCACTCTCTCCCTCTCATTCTTTCTTGCACATTTTTCTCCCTCTCACTCTTTCCCTCACTCCCACGTTTTCTTTCCCTGTCGCTCTTTTCCCTTGCTTTCTCCCTCTCTTGTTTTTCTCTCTCTTGCTCTCTCACACTTTTTTCTCATTCTCACTCTGTCCTGCTTTTTTCTCTCTCACTACCCTTTCTCTCTCACTTTTTCTCTCCCTTATGTTCTCTCTCTCTCCTTTTTGCTTTTCTCTACCCACTCTCTCCAACTTTTTCTTCCTCTAACTCGCTTTCCCTCATCCTCTCTCTTGCTTTTTCTCTCCTGGATGCTTTTCCCTTCACTATCCCTCTAATTTTTCTCTTCCTCTCGCTCTACTCTTGCTCCTTTCTCTCCCACGTCCTCGGTTTCCTTGCTCTTTCTTTTTCTCTCCCTTTCACTCTCCCTTGATCTCTCGATTTTTCTCCCCCTCATGATCTCTCTCTCTCTCTCGCCTTTTCTCTCCCTCGTGCTCTTTCCCTCACTTTTTCTATTCCTTTTTCTCTCCTCACATTTTCTCTCACACTCCTTTTTTCTCTCTCTCGCTTTCTCTCTGACTTTTCCTCTCTCTTTCACTCTCTTTCATTCTTTCTCTCACACGTTTCTTTTCCTCCCTCTTTCCTTTACCCCCTTGCTCTCATTTTCCCCTCCTTTTCCTCTTTCCCACTCCCTATTTCTGTCATCCTCTCTCTCCCTGCCTCCCTCACTCTTTTTTCTCTCCCTCACTCTCATTTCTTCTCTCCTTCTTCCTCTCTTCCCTTCTTCCTTTTTCTCTCATCCTTTCTCTCTCCCTGCCTCCCTCGCTATTCTTACAAGGACGAGGATGATGCCAAATGACACGTCTGGAGAGGATTTTGTCTTGATGGTTTTCTCTGCTCAGTCCCAGTTAGAGAAGATACTTTCCATGGTTGTCTTGATCTTCTACCTCCTAATCCTGGTGGGCAATACCGCCAACATTTCAGCGAACTGACTGGATCTCCATCTTTATATACCCATGTACTTCTTCCTGTCTGACCTCTCCCTCTTGAACCTCTGCTTCACCACCAGCATCATTCCTCAGCTTCGGTGGAAGCTCCGGGGGCCCTCCAAGACCATCACTGTGGCCGGATGTGAGTTCTAGCTCTACGTCTTCCTGGCCCTGGGGTCGACAGAATGCATCCTTCTGGCCGTCATGATCTTGGACAATCACACCAACGTCTGCTGACCCCTTCACTACACCACCGTCATGCACCAGCGATTCTGCCGGGCCCTGGTGGGCTTAGCCTCGCCACGAGACTAAACACCACGATTCAGGCCACCGTCATCTTCTGCCTGCCCTGCTGTGGACAAAGGCGACTTCTCCACTTCTTCTGTGAGATGCCCGCCATGCTGAAGCTGGCATGTGTGGACGTCCGGAGCAATGAGATTCAGCTCTTCGTGGGCATTTTGGTCAGGATTCTCCTGTCGTTGAGCCTGATCACGGTCTCCTATGGGTCCATTGCCCGGGCCATGCTGAGGATAAAATCACCCCGGGTCTGGAGGAAGGTCCTGGGCACCTGCGGAGCCCACCTCCTGGTGGTTACGCTCTTCTACGGGTCCATCATGATGGTCTATATCCGGCCCAACAACTCCTTCACTGGAACATTGGACAGGTTTCTGACCCTCTTCTACACCGTGGTTACCCCCACCCTCAACCCACTCATCTAAAGCCTGAGGAACAAGGCCGTAAAGGGGGCGGTGAGGAGGATTCTGGGAAAAGACCAGAGTTCAGAAAAGGTCTAACATCTTGAATCAAATTATTTTAGAGTTCTTGAGATGGGAGGGAATGGTAGCAGCTAAAATAGACAACTCTCCACCGAAGGAAAATAGATATCTGGACAAAAATCAGGTAATGTGAATAATTGTGGTATTTGTTAAGCACTTACCATGTGCCTAGCCATGAGCTAAGTGCTAGGTTAGATACACGATTAGCAGGTCTCACATTGGCCACTCAGTCTAAGTAAGAGGAAGAACAGGTATCGAGGGAACTGAGACACAGAGAAGCTAAGTGAGCTGCCCAAAGTCACACTGCCAGTAAGTGGCAGAGCTAGGATTAAATCCCAGGTCGTCTGACACTCAGGCCCATGTTCTCTCCACTAGGCCAAGCTGATTCTCTAAAATACCCCCAGGGGCAAACATCCAAGGAATACTAAGCTTCATATCCTGAATTGCACTCAGAGATGTATGTATCTATTGATGAGACACTGTATGCTGCAGAATGTGTGTTAATCAGCTTTCCCACCTTCATTATGATTAATGCCTGCTTCCCCGTCTAGACTCCAAGCTCTTTGAGGGCAGAATACGTGTCTGTTAAATTGTATTCTCCCAAGTGTTTAATATAGTGGCTTGCACACAGTAATGATTCAGTAAATACCACTGATGGATAGATTAATATCTGTCTCCCCCTTTGGACTGTAAGCTCGGTGTGGGCAGGGAATATGTCTACCAAATCTGTTTTATTGTACTCTCCCAAGTGCTTAGTACAATGCTGTGCACACAGTAAGCACTCAATAAATACCACTGATCGACTGATTGATGTCTGTATCCCCCTCTAGGCTGTGAGCTCCTTTTTAGTCAGTAGACATGGCTACCAGTTCTGTTTTATTGTACTCTCTCAAGTGCTTCGTACAGTGCTCTGCATACAGAAAGTGCTCAATAATACGAATAAGTGATTGATTGATACTGATATCAGCCCCTCTTTGCTTACTGTAAATATTCTTAATCCTCTACCATTTCCCCTTTCCACAGTCTATTTTTTTACCTGTCTTCCATTGAAGATTCTTAGCTCATTGTGGTCAAGGAACGTTTCTACCATCTCTGTTGTATTGTACTTTCCCAAGTGCTTAGTACAGTGCTCTGCGTACAATAAGTGCTTAATAAATATCATTGATAGTTGTTGTAGGGGTTCCTCAAGGGTCAGTTCTTGGTCCTCTTCTGTTCTCTATCTACACTCACTCCCTTGGTGAACGCATTCGCTCCCACGGCTTCAACTATAATCTCTATGCTGATGACACCAAATCTACATCTCTGACCCTGCTCTCGCTCCCTCCCTCAGGCTCGTGTCTCCTCCTGTCTTCAAGACATCTCCATCTAGATGTCTGCCGACTATCTAAAACTCAATATGTCCAGGACTGAACTCTTCATCTTCTCTCCCAAACCCTGCCCTCTCCCTGACTTTCCCATCACTGTTGACTGCACTAGCATCCTTCCTATCTCACAAACCCGCAATCTTGGTGTCCTCCTCGACTCCGCTCTCTGATTCACCCCTCACATCCTATCCGTCACAAAAACCTGCTGTTCTCATCTCCGAAGCATCGCCAAGATCCGCCCTTTCCTCTCCATCCAAACCACTATCCTGCTGGTTCAATCTCTCATCCTATCCCGACTGGATCACTGCATCAGCCTCCTCTCTAATCTCCCATCCTCCTGTCTCTCCCCACTTCAATCTATACTTCACGCTGCTGCCCGGATTATCGTTGTGCAAAAAAGCTCTGGGCATGTTACTCCCCTCCTCAAAAATCTTCAGTGGCTACCAGTTAACCTACGCATCAGGCAAAAACTCTTCACTCTCGGCTCCAAGGCTCTCCGTCACCTCGCCCCCTCCTACCTCACCTCCCTTCTTTCCTTCTACAGCCCAGCCCGCACCCTCCGCTTCTCTGCTGCTAACCTCCTCATTGTGCCTCGTTCTCGCCTGTACCGCCGTCGACCCCCGGCCCACGTCCTCCCCCTGGTCTGGAATGCCCTCCCTCCGCACATCCGCCAAGCTAGCTCTCTTCCTCCCTTCAAAGCCCTACTGAGAGCTCACCTCCTCCAGGAGGCCATCGCAGACTGAGCCCCCTCCTTACTCTCCCCCTCCTCCCCCTCCCATCCCCCGCCCTACCTCTTTCCCCTCCCCACAACACCTGTATATATGTTTGTACAGATTTATTACTCTATTTATTTTACTTGTACATATTTACTATTCCATTTATTTTATTTTGTTAATATGTGTTGTTTTATTGTCTGTCTCTCCCTTCTAGACTGTGAGCCCGTTGTTGGGTAGGGACCATCTCTATATGTTACTAACGTGTACTTCCCAAGCGCTTAGTACAGTACTCTGCACGCAGTAAGCGCTCAATAAATACGATTGCATGAATGAATGATTGATTACAGTAAGTAAACCCGTAATTTGGTAAAAATGTAGCTATCTAGGTGAATATCCTGGAAATACCCACTAGGGGTGAGATTCAATGAAAGGGCAGAAAAACCCAAGTCAGAGAATAGTAGGAATTCTGTTCCATTGGACTTTCCCAAGTAATTAGTTCAGTGCTTTGCACACAGTAAGCGCTCAATAAATACCATTGATTCATTGATTGATTGATAGTGTTGCCTAGTGGCTATGAGATTCAGGAGACCTTTGCTCAAGTCTCTGGTCTACTGTGTGACCTTAGGAAAGTCAATTTCCCTTCCTGGGCCTCAGTTTTTTCATCTGTAAAATGGAGTTAAGATAGATTTTGTGAACGCTGTGTGAGCCAGGGACTGTTTCCAATCTTGTATCTACCCCAGAGCTTAGACGGATAACTTTTTAATGGTATTTGTTAAGGATTAACTATGTGTCAAGCACTGTCCTAAGCGCTGGTAAATAGTAAATATTACTATTTTTATTATTAATGATGATGATAATAATATTGTTCATAGGACGAACCTGTTCCATTATTTCATGTGCCTAATTTACAGGTGATTTGGTTAATGGACTAAAGTATCAATGATGGAGAGATAGCAGCTCATTTGCACACTTAATCTGTTCTCAATCCTGAAAATTGAAAACAATTGAAATTTTGATCTCAGCCCTAACTCAGTGCGTTCTTTTGAAATAAATCTGTGAGTGGCTAGAATTGTTTCCTAATAGATAGCCCCAAATGACTCTGTGTGAATGGGGATTTGATATTCATTGCCTTTCATGAGGTTTTACCATGAGAAGCAGCATAGCCTAGTAGAATAAGACCAGACCTCGGAGACAGAGGACCTGAGTTCTTATCCCAGCTCTGCCACTTGTCTGCTGTGTGATCTTGGGCAAGTAAGTCACTTCAATTCTCTGTGCCTCGTTTCTCCCGTTCTCCCTCCCTATTTAGACTGTGAGCCTCATGTGGGATAGCGATTGTGTCCAACCTAATTGATTCGGATCTATCCAAGCTCTTAGAAGAGTGTTAGACACATAGTACACACTTAATATATAATATTTAAAAATCTCTGCCTCTGTCCTACAAGAGTGTGTGACCCATTAACAAGCTGTGGAATGTGGGAGGTCAACAAAAGGTTAATGATTATGAGTCATAATAACAATAATAATAATGGTTTTTGTTAAGAGCTTACTATGTGCCAGGCACTCTACTAAGTTCTGGGGTGGATCCAAGCAAATCAGGTTAGAAACAGTCCCTGTCCCATGTGGGGCTCACAATCTTAATCCACACTTTACAGATGAGGTAACAGAGGCACAGAGAAGTGATGTGATTTGCCCAAGGTCACATAGCAGACAAGTGGCAGAGACAGGATTAGAACCCATGACCTTCTGACTCTCAGGCATGAGATCTATCCACTACACCATGCTACACTTGGGTCATGAAGATGGGTAAGCGACAGACTAGGACAACAAGGGTTTTGATTTCAGAAAAGATAATAAATGTGTTTGCTAAGCACTTACTTTAAGCCAAGCACTGTGCTGAGCATTTGGGTAAATAAACGGTAATCAGGTCAAACACATCCCTCTCCCCTTACAGGAAGCTCACAGTCTAAGGGGGAGGGAAGAGAGGCATTGAATACTTTTTCTACAGGTGAGAAAACCAAGGCATAGAGAAGCTGTGACTTCCCTGAGACCACTCAGCAGACAAGTGGTAGAGCCAGAATTAGGACCCAGGTTTGGCAGGGAAACTGTCTGCTGTTATATTGTACTCTCCCAAGCGCTTAGTACAGTGCTCTGCATACAGTGAGCACTCAATAAATCCGACTGACAGATTCTGACTCCCAGGGCTATATTCTTTCTACTAGGCTCCTGTTTGTGGGAAGAAAACATGTCCATCAACTCTGTCATACTGAACTCTTCCAAGTGCTTAGTTGAGTGCAGTAAGCTCTCAATAAATACAATAGATTAACTGATGGATTGCTGCTTTTCCAGCCCATGAATTAATCCACTCCCTTCCTGATTCCCTATGAAGCCTGCAGACATGCAAGACTGCGCTTCTTCCCACAGTATTGGAATTTGCACCTTTCGTCAGAATTTACAAAGCAGCCGGAAAACAGAGAAGACATCTCAGCGTCTGTTCCCTGATCAGTAATGCCCTGTTTGTTTAGAGTGCAAAAGTTAGTTTTAAAGTCAATATATTTTTATCGGTATCTATAAGTGCTTACTATGTACCAGGCATGGTACCAAGTGCTGTGATAAATACAAGATGGTTCGGTTGGACACAGTCCATGTCCCTTGTGGGGCTCACCATTTTCATTAGCATATTACAGATGAGGTAACTGAAGCATGGAGAAGTGAAGTGACTTGTCCAAAGTTCAACAAGGCTCCCTGTCAATCTCTTGATGTAAGCCAGTTGTTGGGCAGGGATTGTCTCTATTTGTTGCCGAATTGTACTTTCCAAGTGTTTAGTACCGTGCTTTTCAAACAGTAAATGCTCAATAAATCTGACTGAATGAATGAAATTCATGAGATGTAGTGTAGCTTAGCGGAAAGGGTATGGGCTTGGGAGTCAGAGGATGTAGTTTCTAATTTCGACTTCGCTACTTGTCTGCTGTGTGACCTTGGGCAAGGAACGTAACTTCTCTGTGTCTCAGTTACCTCATCTGTAAAATGGGGATTAAGACTGTGAGCCCCACGTAGGGCAACTTGATTACCTTGTATCTAACTCAGCGATTAGGACAATGATTGGCACACAGTAAGCGCTTAACAAATAGCGTAATTATTCATTATTTTTATTTTTATTTCAAGGCATAGGCCGTTGACAGCACACCTGCTCCCAAGGAGCTGACAATCTAAAGGAAACGTCCCTGGGGTGGCTTCTAAAAGGTTTTCCATCGCGACCTTCATGTCCCGGTTCCTCAGGCTGTAGATGAGGGGGTTCGGGGGGTGGGGGGCACCACAGATTAGACTATGGACAGAATCAATTCCAGCGCCGAGAGCGAGTAGTATATTGACTTCACGTAGGCAGAGGAGCCGGAAGTGTTGAAAAGGGTGACCACAGAGAGGTGGGACAGGCAGGTGGAGAAGGCCTTGGCCTGGCCCTCGGTGGCCAGCACCATCAGCATGGTCCAGAAGATGCCTGGGTATGAGACCATGATGAGCACGAAGCAGAAGAAGGATAAGCCGATGGTTATCGCTAAACTCAGGTTTTTGGCACCTTAGCTAGAGGAGCAGGCGAGTCTCAGCAACTGGGGGCCATCGTAGAAGACCTGGTGGACAACGGTGGGGCCACAGAAGGACAGGGAGAAGATGCTGGTAGTGTAGAGGGTGGCGTTCGGACCACTGCTGAGCCAGAAGGCAACCAGCAGGAAGGCACAGGCCCTGAGGTGCGTGATGGTGTTATAGAGCAGGGGTTGGCAGATAGCCACAAAGTGGTCATAGGACATGACAGTCAGCAGGGCCATTTCCATTCCTTCCAAGAAAATCATGAGAAAGCTGGGCAGCGCAAGCTGTCAGGGAGATGGAGTTCACGTTCAAAAGGGAGTTGAAGGTGGATTTGGGGACGGTGATAGAGACGTATCAGGTGTCCATGAAGGCCAGGTTCCGCAGGAAGAAGTACATGGGGGTGTGGAAGCGCTGGTCGAGGGCGGTGATGGCGACGATGCCGAGTTTCCCCCCACCCCAGAACCACCAGATAGACCAGGAGGAACATCGCGGCGTGGACCAGCTGCTGCTCCTGGACCCCTGAGAATTCCAACAGCAGGAATCCCGTCACCGCCGGGTGGTTGGCCCTATCTTCTGACATCTGCTCTAAATCCACACTGAGAACTTGAGCATCACCCCGAGGACGGCACTGTCAGAAAGATGAAATTGTTGGGTTGGATGGAGCGCCTCAGATTCCTTCTCTCTCTACCTCCTGCCCTGAGTAGGATTCGGTCACCGCGGAGACAAGGACCACAGCTGGGAGAGGCAGGGAGCTTCCTATGGACAGATGGAGAATCGTCAGGACAAAGGGTCCGCAGCCCGAGCTAAGCACCTTACAGACAGGGAACCCATCTACCGACTCTGCTACATTGCACTTTCCGGAGCGCTCAGTACAGTGTTTTGTATCCAGTAAAGCGCGCAATAAAAAAGACTGACTGGCCCATCATTTCTATGTGCCTACTATTAATAATAGTATTTGTTAAGTACTTAGTATGCTTACTTGAAAAGCAGCATGGCTTTATTGTCTCTCTAGAATGTAAGCTTTTTGTGGGCAGGGAATGCGCCTATTATACTGTTGTAATAATAGTAATGATGGTATCCATTAAGAGCTTACTATGTGCCAAACATGAATGAATGAAAGCACTGTTCTAAGCGTTGGGGTAGATGCAAGGTAATCAGGTTTTCCCACCTGGGGCTCACAGTCTTAATCCTCATTTTACAGATACGGTAACTGAGGCGAAAAGAAGTTAAGTGACTTGCCCAAAGTCCCACCGCTGATAAGTGGCGGAGCTGGCATTATAACTCACAATTTGTTACTCCCAAGACGGAGCTCTTTCCACTAAGGCATGCTGCTCCCAAATAGAATATTGTACTCTCCCTAGCACTTAGTACAGTGCTCTGCACACAGTAAGCACTCAATAAGTATGACTAACTGACTGTTTGAAAAAGCCCAGGCCGGGGAGTCAGAAGACCTGTGTTTTAATCCAGGCTCCACTGTTTGTCTACTGTGTGACCTTGGGCAAGACACTTAATTTCTCTGTGCCTCAGTTCCCTCATCTGTAAAATTAGGATTGAGACTGTGAGCCCTGTGTGGGACAGGGACTGTGCCCAACATGATTATCTTGTGTCGACCTCAGTGCTTAGTAAAGGGTCTGGCACATAGTAAGCACTTAACAATTGCAATAATGTGTCACACAGTGTTCTAACCGCTGGGGTAGATACAAATTAAACACGTTGGATGCAGTCCCCGTCCCACATGGGGCTCACAGTAGAATTCCTCATTTACGTTCCCAGTCCCGCCTCTCTTGGCTCCAAATTCCTCCCACTGGATATCCAGCTACCTCCTACATGACTCTTAAGAGGAATTTGTTAAGCGTTTAGTATGTGTCAGACGCTTTTAAACGCTGGGGTATATACAAATTAATTAGGTTGTACACAGTCCTTTTCCCACAAGAGGACCACAGTCTAAATAGGAGGGACAACAGGAGACCTAAGGCACAGAGAAGTGAAGTGACTTGCCCAAGGTCACACAGTCAACAATTGGAAGAGCCCGGATAAGACCCCAGGTCCTCTGACACCCAGGGCTGGGCTCTTTCCATTGGCTACGCTGTTTCTGGTTTAAAACCAAGCTACTCACCTTCCACCATAAGCCCGTCCCCATATCTCACTTTCCCCTCTCTGAAAATGGCACGGTTCTCTCTGTCCCAAAAACCTGTGGTCCTCCTCCACCCTCATTCAGGGCGGAAACTGAAAGACAATTTCCTGATAAATATTGCCTATTCTTCCTCTTTAACAATTTCCAGAATCTCTCTTCACCCAAATAATTTCCACCCTAATCCAAGCTCTCATTATATAGCCACTACACTATTTTATCAGCCCTCCACCACATTCACTCTAGACTGTGAGTTTGTTGTGGACAGGGAATGTATCTTTTGTTGTTGTAGTGTACTCTCCCAAGCGCTTAGTACAGTACGTCTAGACTGTGAGCCCGTTGTCGGGTAGGGGCCATCTCTATATGTTGCCAACTTGTACTTCCCAAGCGCTTAGTCCAGTGCTCTGCACACAGTAAGCGCTCAATAAATACGATTGAATGAATGAATAAATGCTTTGCGCACAGTAAACGCTCAAGTAATACGATTAAATTAATTGCCTCTGTTCTTATCCTTCTCCATTGCTTAATAGATCATTTTTTGAAGTGTCCTACCCAATTAAGATGATCAGGTCCTGGTAGTCAGTGAACCTAGGTTCCAATCCTGCTCTGCCACTTGTTTGCTGTATGACCTTGAACAACTCACTTATGTTCTATCTACTTCGGTTTCCTCATCTGTAAAATGGCAATCAGTACCTGCTCTCCCTCCCTTTGGGGTTATGAGCTCCATCTGGTATGGAGTCTGTCTGACCCGACCATCCTATATCTACTGTGGTGTTGGTAGGTAGAAACCACTTAGTAAAATATAACAGTAATTATTACATATCATTTCTCTTCTCTCTCTTTGTTCCATGCAAGCTAATTGCCTAATTATACTTCCCTTTTAATCCTCTCTCTTGCATCCCCAACCTCTTAGTGTCCTTAGTTTGGAAGTCCTGACCCTCAAAAATCCACCAGACTTCAGTCTACCTAAATCTCACCTCTTCTAACAAGCCACCCCTTGTCAACTCCCGCATTCCTTCATATCAACTCCAAACCGCTTGTACAGAAGAGGGAACTGAGGCACAGAGAAGACGTGACTTGCCCAAAATCCCACAGCAGACAAGTGGTGGAGGAGGGATTAGAATCTAAGTCTCCCCACTTCCAGGCCTGGGCTCTTTCCACTGGGCTAGGCAGCTTGAACAACCACCCAATACAATACTTGTCATAACCAACTCATCAAACTCTCACCCTCTAGAGTGTAAGCTTGTTGTCGGCAGGGAATGTGTCTACCAACTCTGTTCCATTGTACTCTCCCAAGCGTTTAGTATAGTACTCTGCACACACTAGGCGATCTATAAATACCACCGACAATGGTTAACCTCACTTACCTACTGTAGTTCAGAGTTTTCTGGTCTCCACTGTTTTCTTCTTTTCCTCACTGATCGGTTGGTCTTAGGTCCATCAGTCCTGGCTCTCTGAGGTGGAGCACCAGAAAGTAACTCGGATTTTAACCATGGCAGACTCTCCCCCAGGGGTAGTACTGTTCTATGACTGGACCGGTCTTGTCCATCGAACAGCCCTGGGGGTGGGGAGGCCTTGGGAGGGTTCCACAAAGAGGGCCTGAGCCTGCCCCAGGGAGCCTCATTAAGGCTCTGCAGAGCTCCATTCCTGGGCCAACTGGGCTACCTGCCTGTTTCAGGCCAAGGGTCTTCCCTAGACAGGGAGGGAGCAGCGTCACCTAGTGGTTAGAGCCCACACCCGCGACTCAGAGCGACCTGGATTCTAATCTAGGCTTCGCCATTTGTCTGCTGTGTGACCTTAGGCTAGCCGCTTTACTTCTCTGAGCTTCTATTGATCTGATCTGTAAAATGTAGATTCAGACCATGAGCCCCATGTGGGATGTGAACTGTGTCCAACCAGCTTGTTTCTACCTCAGAGCTGAGTGCAGTGCCTGATGCCTACTAAGAGCTTAACAAATACGATGTAGTAAGGCCTGTGACATTTCTGAAACTTGCAGGCTGCTCTTCTGATGTTGCCATGTCTTTACAAAGGCATCTTTTAATAATAATAATAATAAAGTTTTATATTATATTAATTATAGTCATTGTTATTATTATAGTATTTATTAAGTGCTTACTATGTGCTAAGCACTGTTCTAAGTGCTGTGGTAGATACAAGGTAACCTGGTTGTCCCACGTGGGGCTCACAGTCTTCATCTCGATTTAACAGATGAGGTAACTGAGGCCCAGAGAAGTTAAGTGCCTCGCCCAAGGTCACGCAGCAAAGTGGCAAAACTGAAATTAGAACCCACGTTCTCTGACTCCCAGGCCCGTGCTCTTAGCATGGGCTAGTAGATAGAATCCGGGCCAAGGAGTCAGAATCACCTTGGTTCTAATCCTGACTCCACCATCTGTCTGCTGTGTGACCTCGGACAACTCACTTCCCCTCTCTGTGCCTGTTGCCTCACCTGTAAAATGGGGATTAAGACTGTGAGCCCCATGTGGGACTTGTCTGACCCAATTTTCTTTTATACACTCCAGCGCTTAGTACAGTGCCTGCACATAATAAACGCTTATCAAATACCACAATTGTTATTATTATTATTATTATTGTTGTTGTTGTTGTTGTTGTTGTTAAGGGTGGGGAGGGGGGCTTTTTACACAGGCCCAGAACGAGACAATTAAGCACCGTAAAACGAGGAAGCACAGGGAAGCAGCATAGCCCAATTCATAGAGCATAGACCTGGGAGTCAGAGGACGTGGGTTCTAATTCCGCCTACACCACCTGTCTGCAATGTGACCTTGGGCAAGTCATTTCACCTCTTGCTTAAACTACCTCATCTGTAAAATGAGGATTAAGGCTGGAATTCTTATGCGGGACAAGGACTGTGTCCACCCTGACTAGCTTGTACATACTTCAGTGCTTAGAACGGTCCCTGGAAAATAGTAAACACGTATCATGTACCATTATGAAAAAAAAAATCAGGGAAGATGCCACGGATTTAACAGAGTTTCCGGAAGGAGTTTTGACAATGGGAAGCCCTGTGGTCTGGTGGATATGAAGGTAGAGGAGATTCCAAGTAGGGGAAAGGTGAGGTAGGGGTCTGAGTGGTGGAGTTGGGAACAAAGCACAATGTGATGGTGAGCTTGGGAGGATTGCAGAATGCAGATAGGAATTCAGTAGGGGAAAATAATGCACATCAAACGATCGATTACGTTTATTGAGCGCTAACTATGTGCAGACCTTGGTACTAAGCGCTTGAGAGAGTACGATATAACAATATAACAGAGTTAGACACATTCCCTGTCCACGATGAGCTTGTAGTCTAGAGGGGAATGCCTAGGATGGAGTGCTGCAGATTTCAGATGGTTCCAAGCCCTGGCATGGGATGAAGCCCCAAACCTCAGAGCTTAACCAGAACATTATTATTAATCATGAAAAGGGAATTATGATTAGACTGTTGATGTCACAGGAAGGGGTCCCAGAGTGGGAACCCACGGGAATGGGCAGTTAATTAACTTGTAGGGGCTGGGACCACAGGGAGCCCACGAACCCGGCCTTCCGAGATTCCCAGACTGTCAGCTGTCTCAGAGGAGCCCCGGGCCGGTCCTCACATGGGGAATCACCCAGGAAATAACCTGACATTCATCTGGAACCGTACAGCCATCCGGAGAGCCTAGAAGGGGAGGGAAGATCCTGGCATCTCTCACCCCTCGCCCAGATCCTCCTGTCGCCACCACCTGCATCCAAAACTGACGAGATGGAGTGAGCCTCTTTCGCAGCAGAGGTCGGTGCTCCCCAGCCCACGACAGGCCCGGTGACTCCTCAGAGGAGCAGGAGAAATGTGAGGGAAATTTCAGTAGGGAACTGGGAACTGGGATGACCAGGGTCAGAGTTGCAATTTCTCTGAATTAAAAGCAGTGTTGATTAGTGGAAAGAGCATGGGCCCGAAGGTCAAGAGGACCCGGGTTCTAATCCCAGTTCTGACACTTATCTGGTATGTGACACTGGGCAAGTCACTTTACTTCTTTGTGCCTCACTTACCGCATAAGTAAAATGGAGATTAAGACTGTGAGCCCATTGTGGGACAGGGATTATTTCCACTGTGCTTATTACAGTGCCCGGCCCATCATCCCTGTCAGCTCTTCCGTATATTTAACTCACTTCTCAGGCCTCCTGTTCCTCCCCCTCTTCCCTCCCTCATCTCCAACGATCTGGCCAACTACTTCGTAGGTAAAATTAACTTCATCAGGTCTGAGCTCCCAAAGTCACTCCTCCCGCTTCTCCAGCTCCCCTGCTCTCAACCCTCTGCGCTACTCTCCCATCCTTCCAAGCACTATATTCAGATGAGATCTCCTCACTCCTCTCAATTGCTACTGCATTAACCTGTGTTTCAGACCAAATTCCCTCTCATTTTATGAAATCTCTCACCTCTTCCCTCCTCCCCTCCTTAACTTCCATCTTCAACTGCTCACTTTCCACTGGTTCCTTCCTCTCTGCCATCAAATATGTCCACGTGTCCCCCATCCTAAAAAACCCTCTCTTGACCCCACCTCCCCTTCTAGTTATCACCCTATCTCCCTCCTACCATTCCTCTCCAAACTCCTAGAACGAGTCGTCTACACCCGCTGCCTCGAATTCCTCAACGCCAACTCTCTCCTTGACCCCCTCCAATCTGACCTCCGTCCCCTACACTCCACCGAAACTACCCTTTCAATGACCTTCTTCTTGCCAGGTCCAACGGCTTCTACTGTATCCTAATCCTCCTCAACCTCTCAGCTGCCTTCGATACTGTGGACCACCCCCTTCGCCTCAACACGTTATCCAACCTTGGCTTCACAGACTCTGTCCTCTCCTGGTTCTCTTATCTCTCCGGCCGTTTATTCTCAATCTCCTTTGCGGGCTCCTCCTCCCGTTCCCATCCCCTTATGGTAGGGGTTCCTCAAGGGTCAGTTCTTGGTCCCCTTCTGTTGTCTATCTACACTCACTCCCTTGGTGAACTCATTTGCTCCCACGGCTTCAGCTATCATCTCTATTCTGATGACACCCAAATCTACAGCTCTGCCCTGCTCTCTCTCCCTCCCTTCAGGCTCTTGTCTCCTCCTGCCTTCAGGACATGGCCATCTGGTTGTTTGTACGCCATCTAAAACTCAATATGTCCAAGACTCAACTCCTTATATTCTCTCCCAAACACTGTCCTCTCCCTGACTTTCCCATCACTGTAGACGGGACTACCATCCTTCCCATCTCACAAGCCCACAACCTCGGTGTCAACCTTGACTCCGCTCTCTCGTTCACCCCTCACTTCCAGTTTGTCACCAAAACCTGTTGGTCTCACCTCCTCAACATCGCCAAGATCCGCCCTTTCCTCTCCATCCAAACTGCCACCTTGCGGGTTCAATCTTTCATCCTATCCCTACTGGACTACTACATCAGCCTCCTCTCTTATCTCCCATCCTCCTGTCTCTCCCCAATTCAGTCTATACTTCACGCTGCTTCCCGGGTTAACTTTGTGCAGAAACGCTCTGGGCATGTTACTCCACTCCTCAAAAATCTCCAGTAGCTGCCTGTCAACCTACGCATCAAACAAAATCTTCTCACTCTCGGCTTCAAGACTCTCCATCACCTCGCCCCCTCCTACCTCACCTCCCTTCTCTCCTTCTACAGCCCAGCCCGCATTCTCTGCTCCTCTGCCGCTAACCTCCTCACTGTACCTCGTTCTCACCTGTCCCCCCGTAGACTCCCGGCCTACATCCTCCCCCGGCCTGGAATGTCCTCCTTCCACACATCCACCAAGCTAGCTCTCCTTCTCCCTTCAAAGCCCTACTGATAGCTCACCTCCTCCAAGAGGCCTTCCTAGACTGAGCCCCCTTTTTTCTCTCCTCATCCCCATCCCCTCCCCACCCTACCTCCTTCTCCTCCACACAGCACCTGTATATATGCTTGTACAGATTTATTATTCTATTTATTTTACTTGTACATATTTACTATTTTATTTCTTTTGTTAAAGGTGTGTATATAGCTTTAATTCTATTTGTTCTGACGACTTCACACCTATCCTCATGTTTTGTTTTGTTGTCTGTCTCCCCTTTCTAGACTGTGAGCCCGTTGTTGAGTAGGGACCATCTCTATATGTTGCTAACTTGTACTTCCCGAGCGCTTAGTACACTGCTGTGCACACAGTAAGCGCTCAATACCTACTATTTAATGAAGGAATGAATAGTAAGCGCTTAACAAATACCAGAAAAATTCCAGAAAGTAAGAGTTTGTTGATAAGCTCATTTTTTCCATAATCCTGGTTTTTGCTGGAATGTATCTTGGCTAGGAAGCTATCTGAGAATTTGCAACCTACCGTTCTGCACTATGAGCCCTTTTGGATGCAGTGCGCTGTGTTGCAGAAAGAAATGGCTTGTGCGAGTAGTGTCTGACAAAGTGAATTGTACAACACCAGCCTTCCTCAAATGCATCGTTTTGTGATCACACAACCGCTGCGTTCTAGATTTTCAAAGCCCAAATCAATCAACGGAACATATTGAGTGCTTACCGTGTGCAGAACACTCGACACAATCTCTGCTGATATTTCAGAATAAAATAGGCATCATCAATGTGGAAACTTATCCGTTTTGTCCTGAATTCAGACAGGAGACAGGACGAGTTGACCAGGTGAGGTTCCCCTTTTAGACTGCAAGCTGGTTATGGGCAGGGAATGTATCTACCAACTCTGTTGTAGTGGACTCTCCAAAGTACTTAGTACAGGGCTCTGCACATAGTAAGCACTCAATAAACACGATTGATTGATTAAAGGATTGATTAAGGTTCATTATAATAATAATGGTACTTGTTAAGCGCTTATTATGTGCAAAGCTCTGTTCTAAACTCTGGGGAGAATACAAGGTGATCAGGCTGTCCCACGTGGGGCTCACAGTCTTAATCCCCATTTTACAGATGAGGTAACTGAGGCACAGAAAAGTTAAGTGACTTACCCCAAGTCACAGAGCTGACAATTAGCGGAGCTGAGATTTGAACCCATGACCTCTGACTCCCAAGCCCGTGCTCTTTCCATTGAGCCACTCTGCTTCTCTAAATCTTCTGCATCTCCTGCTTCTCGAAAGAGAGGCTTGTTCATCCCAGGACAAGGGCATTATCTTGCCGTGTGAGTTTCTCGCTGACTGTTTTTAATCCCTGTCTGAAATCAGGTCATATCATGATGCCCAAGGACATCTTACAGGACATGCCCAATGTCTCCACGGTGAGGGAATTCCTCCTGCTGGGATTCTCGGAGATCCGAGAGCTGCAGCTGGTCCATGCTGCGCTGTTCCTCCTGGTCTACCTGGCGGCTTTGAAGGGGAATCTCTTTATCGTCGCCGTCACCGCCCTCGATCGGCACCTCCACACCCCCATGTACTTCTTCCTCAGAAACCTGTCTGTCCTCGACCTCTTCTGCATCTCCGTCACCATTCCCCAATCCATCAACAACTCCCTGACGGACAGTAGATCCATTTCCTTCCTTGGCTGCTTCACACAA
The DNA here is from genome assembly GCF_015852505.1 of Tachyglossus aculeatus. Classification (NCBI taxonomy): domain Eukaryota; kingdom Metazoa; phylum Chordata; class Mammalia; order Monotremata; family Tachyglossidae; genus Tachyglossus; species Tachyglossus aculeatus. The sequence continues at coordinate 300,567 of NW_024045095.1, forward strand.
GTCTTCTTGGTGGTTTTCTTTGCAGCTGCAGAATATTTTGTCCTCACGGTGATGTCCTATGACCGCTACGCTGCCATCTGCCTCCCCCTGGGCTACGAGGTCGTCATAAACAGAGTGGCCTGTGGGAATATGTCAGCCGTCTCGTGGCTCAGTGGGAGCCTCTTTGGAGTATTGTTTTCGGCTTCGAACTTCTCCCTGTCCTGCTGCGGGTCCAAGGTCGTCCAGCAGTTTTTTTGTGACGTCCTCTCCCCCCCTGAAGATCAACTGCTCCGAGGACCACGTCGTCATCGAAGTAAGCATCACTGCCGCGTTAGCGTTAGGCGTCGGCTGCTTCATTCTCATCATCGTCTCGTATATGCACATCTTCTGGTCGGTGCCGAGGATGCCAGTCACCCAGGGCCGGGCCAAAGCCTTTTCCACCTGCCTGCCTCACCTCGTCGTCATCAATCTATTTGTCATGACTAATTTCTATGCTTACTTGAAGCCACCCTCAGATTCCCCCTCAGTACTGGACCTGCTGGTGTCCGTGTCGTACACCGTGGTACCCCACTCCCTGCACCCCTTCATCTACAGCCTGAGGAACAGGGAAGTGAAAGTCTCCCTGGTGAGGGGGTTAGGCAGGGAATGGCTTCCATCCTGTGGACGTAAAGTCACTATTCTTTGCCTGCTGAAGTTAACATGGCCATAGTGAATGACCCCAGCATCTTTCAGAGACCAGATCTATGTGTGTTTAACCAACGGATCACCCACGCGAAAGGGGAAACCATCTATAACACTTGGTTAGGACAAGCTCCACGTTTCCACAGACAGATTGGGTCAGACTGGATTCGTCTTCGGCCTCCTGAGCTGAAGGCCACCCTTCGTTCGAGAGCACAAGTCTCAATGGAAGTTGACACTCAAAGTCATACCTTTCTCAGTCTAAACTGATTTTCCCCGAGAAATAATGTCTTCGGTGGGGGATTAAGTCCTGAATTGACTCATCTCCCCGCTGTGGAGCCCGACCTGAAACTTTTAAACTTTACACTGCCCAATGACCAAATTGCAGAATGTACCTTTTTCCTATTTTTGCATTTCTTTAAAGTGTTTCATGTCTTAATGTATGTGTGTGTGTGTGTGTGTGTGTGTGCGTGCGTGCGTGTGTGCCTGCCTGTATGCACGTACAGAATATGGCTCAAACAAACGTAATTTTCCACAGAGTAATTATTTTTTGTTTTGTTTTTGTTTTGTTTTTTACTGGCACTCAGAGTGATCAATCAATCAATCAATCAATGCTTTTTTGTGTTTTTTTTCTAATGGAATTTTTAAGCACTTACTATATGACAGGCACTGTACTAAGTACTTGGATAGATACAAGTTAATCAGGTTGGACACAGTCCCTGTCCCTCCTGGAGTTCAATGTCTTAGTCCCCATTTTACATATGAGGTACTTGAGGCCCAGAGAAGTGAAGTAACCTGTCCAACATCACACAGCAGGCAGGTGGCAGAACTGGGATTAGAACCCATGTCTCTCAGTCCCGTGCTCTATCCACTAAGCCATCCAGGCACCACACCTTCTGAAGTAGAGTTTTGCCAGCATCACTAATTTTTCAGGACTAACTCTCAAACTACAAGAAAAGATCAGCGAAGCAGCATGGCCTAGTGGAAAGAGCACTACCTCAGAAGTCAGAAGCTCTGCCATTTCCCTGCTGTGTGACGTTGGGCAAATCAATTCATTTCTCCATTCTTCATCTGTAAAATGGGGATTCAGTACCTGTCTTCCCCCTCCCCTACTTAGACTGTGAGCCCCATGTGGAACTTGATTGTTGGGTACCTACCCCTATGTTTAGAACAGTGCTTGGCACATAGTAAGTGCTTAACGAATTCCATTAACAATGAAGTTCTGGATGGTAGTCAGTCTCCCAGCATCAACGTTATACTCACATGAACACTACTATGTGGTGTGGTGTATAGAGTTTCGCACACAGCAAACATTCAATAAATACTATCGATTGATTGATTGAGTGAGTGATTGTTGAAAGGAGAATGAGCAACAGCAGAATACCTAAACAACTGCTGAATGGAAAGCAGAAACTGAGTAACTGAAAACAAGGAGGCAGACAGCAGAACAACGTCTGAGACGATATTTCATCCTGTAGACCAGATTCAATGACCCAGAACCACGTGACCAGAGGGTTCTCATGTCGCCTGGGCCCCGAGGTCCCTTGGTAGGGCCTCGAGCAGGTCCTTCATTGATTCCCTTAGAGCGGTGGGTGCTTTATCTTGGGGCACGGTATCCATCTGGAGAAGCACCTCTGTGTCCGCGGGAGAGGCGAGAGCGGCTGAAGGCTTCTCGAAGTCCCTCCATGGCTGGCTGAACCCAAGAGTCCGAGGGGAGACAGGGACCAGCCCAGCCTGACAGAGGTCGGCTATCCCCACCCCCACGCTTCTCCGGTGAGTGTGTCCTGGGGTCGGGATGAAGTGGGGAAAGTCTAGTAGCCCTTAGTGAATTTGTTGAGAATCTCGCACCTGGCCTCCAGGTTGGAGTTTGGACCAGGGCTGCATTGTAGGTGGGTTTGCAGGAGCAGAAACCAGACTTCTTCAGGGATGAGACAGTAGCATATACCACAGCACAAGCCACTAGTACTGGAATCACTTCCTCTGCTCAGGTTTTCAGTCCCATGATTTTTGTACCTGGACCAGCTCGCATCTGCCATTTGTTCTAGGACACCCCCCTCCATCGTCTCACTGACAACACTTCTTCGGCCCTACATCATTCCTCCGTCTTCCCTTCCTCAACGCCCAATCATCCTTCCATCGCCCTAGACTGTCATCTCGTTGTGGGCAGGGAACGTGTCTACCAATTCTGCTGGATTGTCCTCACCTTAATGCTTTAGTCCAGTGCTCTGCACACAGTGAGCGCTCAGTAAATACCATCGATTAATCATTTCCCCAGCCCTCTACCAATCCCGTGGCAACGCATGTAATTGGGGTCACATGCCAGACCCTTCCTTGTTTACCCAGACTTCATTCTGTAGTTCATTTTCCTCGTAAAGAGACAGCTGCCATCAGATTCCCTGGACCTGCAGCTTTGTACGTACGTGTGCACGTGTGTGTGCATGCTCAGCGCAGAGTAGGAGAATCAGGGAACAAATCCTAGACTTTAGGTTAGGGGGACATCTGGGTAGGGAACAGTGGGGAATGTTCTCCATCTCTCCATACAGAGCGGGTTTGGGGGTCAGGGAAGAGCCGAATGAATGACTAGATACGTTTATGGCTGTATGTGTCTACCAACTTGTTTGTATCGTACTCTCCCAGGTGATTAGTACAGTGCTCTGCACACAGTAAGAGCTCGATAAATACGATTGACTCTGTGCGACTGTCCGTCTGTGGGAGAACCCTGGTCTGTGAGTGAGCGGGAATACATGTGAGGGCATTTTGTGTTTGGATACATGTGTGTTTAGCTATAATTTTGTGTATGAGAATGAATTTGTGTACTTCAGGGTGCCTTGTAGGGTTGGTATATCCTTGTCTTTTGTGTCTCCTGGGAGCTCGATACACACCGTTATTACTATTACCAGTCAGTCATTCAGCTTAGTACAGGGCTCTGTACACAGTAAGTGCTCAATGAATATGATTGAATGAATGAACATTTATTGAGCTCAGAGCAGAGCTCTGTGTGTAGAGCACTGAACTAATTCTTGGGAGAGTACAATATAACAGACACGTTTCCTACCCACAATGAGGCTACAGTCTCTGTACATATCCGTAATTTATTTTATATTAACACCTTTATCCTCCTTTGGACTGTAAGGTTGTTGTGGGGAGGGAACATGTCTACCAACTCTGTTACATGGTATTCTCTCAATTATTTAGTACAGTGCTCTATGCTTTAGTACAGTACACACAGTAAATGCTCAAAAATACGAATTCTAAATAGCTTGACAGACTGATACTACAAATTATAGTCGGGCTGTTGCTGCTACTGCTGCTAGTATTACTGTGACTGCTTGCCCCTCTTACATCTTTGCCATATTGTTGTCCCCACTTGTTGTCCATCCTCCTTTGGAATTCCCACCTTGTTACATGGAAGTCTTTTACCAAGTTTCTAGGTCATTTTGTTATTGATAACTCTCTTCCAATTTACCAAAAGTTGCTCTTCCCATAGGCTCACCGGCAAAACTCCTGTTGAATTCTTCATCTGCTCAAGATCTTTGTCATGTGCAGGGAGTCATCATAACCTAGCAATGACCAACATCTCCATGGTGAGGGAATTCCTCCTGCTGGAATTCTCAGAGGTCCGGGAGCTGCAGCTGGTCCACACTGTGCTTTTTCTTGGTCTAACTGGCGGTCCTGACAGGGAAGCTCCTCATCATCGCGTTCACCGCCCTCGACTGGCACCTCCACACCCCCATGTACTTCTTACTCAGGCACCTGTCCGTCCTAGACTTCTGTCTCATCTCCGTCACCGATCCCAACTCCATCCACAACTTCCTGACAGACAAGGGAACCATCTCCCTAGTGGGCTGTGGTGTCCAGGTCTTCTCCGTACTCTAGGTTTTCAGCTCAGAGCTGTTGGTCCTTATCATCATCATCATCAATCGTATTTATTGAGCGCTTACTATGTGCAGAGCACTGTACTAAGCACTTGGAAAGTACAAATTGGCAACATATAGAGACAGTCCCTACCCAACAGTGGGATCACAGTCTAAAAGGGGGAGACAGAGAACAAAACCAAACATACTAACAAAATAAAATAAATAGAATGGATATGTACAAATAAAATAAATAAATAAATAGAGTAATAAATATGTACAAACATATATACATATATACAGGTACTGTGGGGAAGGGAAGGAGGTAAGATGGGGGGGATGGAGAGGGGGACGAGGGGGAGAGGAAGGAAGGGGCTCAGTCTGGGAAGGCGTCCTGGAGGAGGTGAGCTCTCAGCAGTGCCTTGAAGTGAAGAAGAGAGCTAGCTTGGCGGATGGGCAGAGGGAGGGCATTCCAGGCCCGGGGGATGACGTGGGCCGGGGGTCGATGGCGGGACAGGCGAGAGTGAGGTACGGTGAGGAGATTAGCGGTGGAGGAGTGGAGGGTGCGGGCTGGGCTGTAGAAGGAGAGAAGGGAGGTGAGGTAGGAGGGGGCGAGGTGACGGAGAGCCTTGAAGCCCAGGGTGAGGAGTTTCTGCCTGATGCGCAGATTGATTGGTAGCCACTGGAGATGGCCATGTCCAACAACCGCTAAGCCGAAATATGCCACGCCGTGAGCTACGAGGTCGTCATGGCTCGAGCGGGCCTGAGGGAAAATGGCCACCACCTCATGGCTCAGCGGAAGCCTCTTTGGGGTCTTGTTTTCAGCTTTGACCTTCTCCTGTCCTTCTGTGGGTCCACCATCGTCAGGCAGTTTTCCTGTGACGTCCCCTCCCTGCTGAAGATCACCTGCTCCCGGGGACCATATCGCCGTCGACGTGAGCGTCACCGCCGGGGTAGCGTTAGGCATCATCTGCTTCATTTCCATCGTTATCTTGTACGTGCACATCTTCCGGGCCGTGCTGAGAATGCCGGCCGCCGAGTGCCACGCCAAAGCCTTCTCCGCCTGCCTGCCTCACCTCGTCGTCGTCACTGTTTTCCTCGCCGCTGGTGTATTTGTTTACATCAAGCCTCCCTCAGACTCCTCCTTTATCGTGGACCTGCTGGTGTCCGTGTAGAACACGGTGGCGCCCCCTTCCCTGAATCCCCTCATCTACAGCTGAGGAACCGGGACATGAAGGCCGCCATGGGCAGGATCCCGAAAGGGTCACTCACCCAGTCTCCACTCTGGAACAAAATGTCTCCTTTGTGCAAATAGTCTCACACCACCACTTAACCAAGGAATTGTCCTTGGACCTAGTCAGATACTTAGAGGTCCTCCAGCTTTCCCAGAAAACGCTGGACGTTGATGAATTTTCAAAGTCTGGGAGGTAGGCGGTTAAGACTGAAGTATGACTAACAACCCAGTGTTGGGGAGGTATCAAGGCCTAAAGGAAGGCAAGTCCCTGTACACTGTAAGCTCATTATGGACATGGAATGTGTCTACCTACTCTCATATTGAACTTTTCCAAGTGTTTAGCATAGTGCTGGGCCCAGGGTAAGTGCTCAATAAATATGATTAATTGATTAAGACTTGAGTTCTGATACCAGCTCTGCTAATGGCTTGCTTTGTGACCTAAGGGCAGTGAATTAACCTGCCTAGGGTCTTTTATCCACTTTCACTCTAAGCCCCTGTGGGACAGGAATTGTGTCTGAACTGATTCTTTTGTTTTTACTCCTGCAAATAGAACAATATAGACACACAACCTCTTAATAAATGCAATGATGATATCAGCATTAGTAATGACTATGAAAATATAATGATATATTCTTTAGCATGACTCTGGGGGTGGGAATGAAAGTTGGAAAATGGGAGGTGGTATGGGCAATGTGAAGAAAAGATGACTGCAACTCCATCTGTCTTGTCAAATCCATCCCCTCTCATCAATCCATCCATCCAGCTTTCCAGTCAATCATCTATCCAGCCATCCATTCATTCATCCAAAGCACGGGCTTGGGAGTCAGAGGTCGCATAGATACCTTGTATCTACTCCAGCATTTATTATGCTTGGCACATAATTAGCATTTAAAAAACCATAATTATAACTGTTATTAATATCAATGGTATTTATTGACCACATTCTGGGTGCAAAGCACAGTAGTAAGCTCTCAGGAAAGAGCTCAAATCAGGAGAGTTGAAAAGAGATAAAGATATAAAAGAGATTATGATCTAATGGGGGAGCTAGGGACAGAATAAATGACGTAGAGGAGGAAGGAAAGAAGGGAAAGATGCGAAAGTGGCTGAACGCTTGATTCAAGTGTTCGGTTTATATAGTCAGTATGAACAGAGCTTCAACGGATTTGCAATCAGGACAAGTCAGAAGAAGCAACATCGCCTAGTGCGTAGAGCGTGGGCCTGGGATTCAAATAGACATGGGCTCTGATCTCGGTTCTACCATATGTCTGTTGTTTGACCTTGGGCAGGGTCGCTTATCTTCTCCGTGCCTTTGTTCCTTCTTCTGTAAAATGAGGATAGAGTTGTGAGCCCCATGGGGGACATGGATTATGTCCAATCTAATTAGCTTGTAACTACTTCTACATTTAGTACGGTGTCGGATAAGCGCTTCACAGAGGCCAAAAGAAGTGGTGGAACCAAGATTATTACTAAGATCCTTCTGACTCCCAGGCCTGTGCTCTATCCATTTGTCCATACTGCTTCTCTTAGGTAAGTCATGTAACCTTCATAATTAACGAAACTATTTTTTTTCCTTCCCAGACCAGTGAAGCTCTCCAAAATCTATCAGTCTCATGTGATGTGGAAAAATTCCCTCCTTGGGCTGCCTTCCTTACTATCGATGTCTTCTTCTGAATAAAGTTTATCTATCCAATCTCTTACTTTTCCTTTCTAAAAGTGAAAGTGAAAGTGTTATCAGTGCAATGGCTTAATCATAATAATAATAATAAAGGCATTTGTTAAGGGCTTACTATGTGCAAAGCACTGTTCTAAGCGCTGAGGAGGATACAAGGTGATCAGATTGTCCCATGTGGGGATTACAGTCTTCATCCCCATTTCACAGATGAGATAACTGAGGCCCAGAGAAGTAAAGTGACTTGCCCAAAGTCACAGAGCTGACAAATGGCAGAGCCAGGATTTGAACCCATGACCTCTGACTCCCAAACCCGTGCTCTTTCCATTGAGCCACTCTGCTTCTCTAAAAATGATGGCATTTGTTAAGTGCTTACTATGTGCAAAGCACTGTTTTAAGCGCTGGGGAGAATACAAGGTGATCAAGTTTTCCCACGTGGGGCTCAAAGTCTTAATCCCCATTTTATAGATGAGGTAACTGAGGTACAGAGAAGTTAAGTGACTTGGCAGAAGTCACATAGCTGACAAATGGCGAAGCCGGGATTAGAACCCATAATCTGTGACTCCGAAGTCTGGGCTCTTTCCACTGAGCCATGCTGCTTCTGAAGTAGTGTGACCTAGTGGAAAAAGCAAGGGTCTAAGAGTCATTCATTCAATCGTTTTATTGAGTGCTTACTGTGTGCAGGACACTGTCAGAGCGCCTGGGGAGACTGTAAACTCATCCAAACTGCCAAGGTTGTGTCACAGTGTCAAAACCCGGCAACTGGCAGCCTGGTAGCCAAGGTTTGGCAGTGCATAATAATGATAATAACAATGATGATGATTATGATGATGATGATGATAATAATAATAATAATAATAATGGTATTTGTTAAGCTCCTACTATGTGCCAAGCACTGTACGAAGCACTGAGGTGGATACAAGCCAATCAGGATGGAGGGGCTGTGATGGTTCTTTTGCAAACTCCTAGAACGAGTTGTCTACACTTGCTGCCTAGAATTCCTCAACGCCAACTCTCTCCTTAACCCCCTCCAATCTGGCTTTCGTCCCCTACACTCCACCGAAACTGCCTTCTCAAAATTCACCAAGGACCTCCTTCTTGCCAAATCCAACGGCTCTTACTCTATTCTAATCCTCCTCGTCCTCTCAGCTCCCTTCGACACTGTGGATCACCTCCTTCTCCTCAATATGCTATCCAACCCTGGCTTCACAGACTCCATCTTATCTCTCCTGACGTTCATTCTCAGTCTCCTTTGTGGGCTCCTCCTCCCCCTCCCCATCCCCTTACTGTAGGGGTTCCTCAAGGGTCAGTTCTTGGTCCCCTTCTGTTCTCTATCTACACTCACTCCCTTGGTGAACTCATTCTCTCCCACGGCTTCAGCTATTATCTCTACACTGATGACACGCAAATCTACATTTCTATGCCTGCTCTCTCTCCCTCCCTCCAGGCTTACCTTCAGGACACCTCCATCTGGATGTCTGCCTGCCATATAAAACTCAGTAAGTGCAAGACTGAACTCCTTATCTTCCCTCCCAAACCCTGCCCTCTCCCAGACTTTCCCGTCACTGTAGACGGCACTACCATCTTTCCCGTCTCACAAGCCCGCAACCTTGGTGTCATCCTCGACTCCACTCTCTCGTTCACCCCTCACATCCAATCCGTCACCAAAACCTGCCGATCCCACCTCCACAATATCGCCAAGATCCGCCCTTTCCTCTCCAACCAAACCGCTACCTTGCTGGTTCAATCTCACATCCTATTCCGACTGGATTACTGCATCAGCTTCCTCTCTGATCTCCCATCCTCCTGTCTCAACCCACTGCAGTGTATATTTCAGTCTGCTGCCCGGATTATCTTTGTACAGAAACGCTCTGGGCATGTTACTCCACTCCTCAAATATCTCCAGTGGCTGCCTGTCAACCTACGAATCAACCAAAAACACCTCACTCTCTGCTTCAAGGCTCTCCAACACCTCACCCCCTCCTACCTCACCTCCCTTCTCTCCTTCTACAGCCCAGCCCGCATCCTCTGCTCCTCTGCCTCTAACCCTCTTATTGTGCCTCTTTCTAGCCTGTACCTCCGTCGACCCCCGGCCCACGTCCTCCCCCTGGTCTGGAATACCCTCCCTCTGCACATCAGCCAAGCTAGCTCTCTTCCTCCCTTCAAAGCCCTACTGAAAGCTCACCTTCTCCAGGAGGCCTTCCCAGACTGAGCCCCCTCCTTCCTCTCCACCTCCTCCCCCTCCCATCCCCCCGCCCTACCTCTTTCCCCTCCCCACAACACCTGTATATATGCTTGTACAGATTTATTACTCTATTTATTTTACTTGTACATATTTACTATTCTATTTATTTTTTAATGATGTGCATATAGTTTTAATTCTATTTGTTCTGACGATTTTGACACTTGTCTACATGTTTTGTTTTGTTGTCTGTTTCCCCCTTCTAGACTGTGAGCCCGTTGTGGGTAGGGACCATCTCTATATGTTGCCGACTTCGACTTCCCAAGTGCTTCGTACGGTGTTCTGCACACAGTAAGCGCTCAATAAATATGATTGAATGAATGAATGATCGCAGCATAAGCAGGCCAAGAGAAGCAATGTGGCCTAAGGACCTGGGTTCTAATCCCGGCTTCACCACTTGTCTGCTGTGTGACCTTGGGCAAGTCACATCACTTCTCTGAATCTCTGGTCTCTCATCTGTAAAATGGGGATTAGGACTGTGAGCCCCATGTGGGACAGGGACCTGTCTGATCCAATGTGCTTGTATCCACTCCAGCGTTTAGTACAGTGCCTGGCACATAATAAATGCTTACCAAATATCACAATAATTAGTATTGTTATTATTATTATTATTATTATGAATGGGAAGAGGGCTTTTTACACAGGCCCAAACCGAGACAATTAAGCACCCTGGGACAGTGAAGCACAGGGAAGCAGCATAGACCAATTGATAGAGCATGAACCTGGTAGTCACAGGACCTGGGTTCTAATTTTGCCTCCACTGCCTGTCTGCCACATGACCTTGAACAAGCCATTTCACTTCTTGCCACAACTACCTCATCTGTGAAATGGGGATTAAGACTGGAAATCCTATGAGGGACAGGGACTGTGTCCAACGTGACTAGCTTGTGTGAACTTCAGTGTTTAGAACGGTCCCTGGAAAATAGTAAACACTTACCACGTACCATTATCAAAACAGAATGATCAGGGAAGATCACATGGATTTAATGGAGTTTCAGGAAGGAATTTTGAAGATGGGAAGCCATGTGGTCTGGTGGATATGAAGGGAGAGGGAATTCCAAGCTGGGGAAAGATGGTGAGGTAGTGGTCTGAGTGGGGGGAGTTGGGAACGAGGCACAGTAAGATGGTGAGCTTGAGAGGAATGGAGAATGAGGATAGGAATTCAGTACGGGAAAATAATTTTTATCAATCGATCGATTATATTTATTGAGCACTTAATATGTGAAGACCTTGGTAATAAGCGCTTGGGAGAGTACGATAAAACAATATAACAAGGTTGGTAGACACATTACCTGCCCATGATGAGCTTACAATCTAGAGAAGAATGTCTAAATTGGATTGCTGCAGATTTCAGAATCATTCATTCATTCAATCGTATTTATTGAGCGCTTACCGTGTGCAGAACACCGTACTAAGCGCTTGGGAAGTCCAAGTTGGCAACATATAGAGACGGTCCCTACCCAACAGGGGGCTCACAGTCTAGAAGGGGGAGACAGACAACAAAAAAAGCATATTAATAGAATAAAATAAATAGAATAAATATATACAAGCAAAATAAATAAATAGATAGAGTAATAAATACGTACAAACATATAGACATATATACAGGTGCTGTGGGGAAGGGAAGGAGGTAAGGCGGGGGGGATGGAGAGGAAGAGGAGGTGGAGAGGAAGGAGGGGGCTCAGTCTTGGAAGGCCTCAGATGGTCCCAACCCGTGGGATGGGATGAAGCTCCAAACCGCAGAACTTAACCAGAACGCTATTATTACTCTATTTCATTAAGGTTGTGTATATATCTATGATTCTATTTATCTATTTTGATGATATTAACGCCTGTCCACTTGTTTTGTTTTGTTGTCTGTCTCCCCCCTTCTAGACTGTGAGCCCAATGTTGGGTAGGTATTCTCTCTACCTGTTGCTGAATTGTACTTTCCAAGCCTTTAGTACAGTGCTCTGCACACAGTAAGCACTCAATAGATACGATTGAATGAATGAATGAATCACAGAGAGGGAATTAAGATCAGTCTGTTGATATTGTCATAGGAAGGATTCCCAGAGTGGGAACCACATAGAACTGGGCAGTCCTTTAGGTTGTTGGCGCCGGGACCACAGGGAGACCACGATCCGGGACTTCTGAGATTCCCGGACATTCAGCTGTCTCAGCGGAGCCCCGAGCCATCCTCCCACGGGGAATCTCCTAGGAAATAACCTGGCTGTCATCTGAGGGGACGACACAACCACCAGAGAGCTGAGAGGGGGAGGGAAGATCCTGAAAGCTCTCACCCTTCCCCCAGACCTTCCTGTCACCGCCACCCATGTTCAGGACTGACGAGACGGAGTGAGCCTTTCCCTCAGCAGAGATCCAGCCCAGATCAGGCCCGGTGACTCCGGAGCGGAGCAGGAGAAAGGTGAGGAAAATTTCAATAGGGAACTGGGATGACCAGGGTCATAGTCACAATTTCTCTAAATTAAAAGCAGTGTCACGTAGTGGAAAGAGCTTGGGCCCACGAGTCAAAAGGACCTGGGTTCTAATTCATTTATTCAATCGTATTTATTTAGCACACAGTAAGCGCACAATAAATACGATTGGATTAATGAATGAACGTCTCGACGTTGAGGGAATTCCACGTGCTGGGATTCTCGGAGATCCGCGAGCTGCAGCTGGTCCACGCCGTGCTGTTCCTCCTGGTCTAACTGGCGACTCTAACAGGGAATCAACTCATCGTCGCCATCACCGCACTCGACCAGAGCCTTCACACCCCCCATGTACTTCTTCCTCAGGAACCTGTCCCTTCTCGACATTTGATACATCTCCATCACCGTTCCCCAATCCATCCACAACTGCCTGACCAACCGTAGATACATCTCCTTCCTGGGCTGTGTCACACAAGTCTTCTTGGTGTTTTCCTTTGCAGCTGCACAATATTTTGTCGTCACGGTGATAAACTATGACCGCTACGCTGCCATCTGCTTCCCCCTGCGCTACGAGATCGTCATTAACAGAGTGGTCTGTGGGAAACTGGCGGCCACATCGTGGTTCATTGGGGCCTTTTTGGAGTCTTGTTTTCAGTTTCGACTTTCTCCCTGTCCTTCAGTGGTTCCAACATTGTCCAGCAGTGTTTCTGTGACATCCCTTCCATGCAGAAGATCACCTACTCCGAGGACCACGTCACCATCGACGTGATCGTCACCACCGGGATAGCGTTAGGTTTTGTCTGCTTCATTCTCATCATCATCCTGTATGTGCACATCTTCCGCTGAGGATGTCGGCCGCCAAGGGCCGGGACAAAATCTTCTCCACCTGCCTGCCTCACCTCGGCACCCTCACTCTCTTTGTCGTGACCTATTTCTGTGCTTACCTGAAGCCACCCTCAGATTCCCCCTCAGTACTGGACCTGCTGGCATCCGTGTTCTCCACGTTGGTACCCCCCTCCCTGTACCCCCTCATCTACAGCCTGAGGAACCGGGACCTGAAGGCCGCCATGGGCAAGAGCCTAAAAGGGTCACTCACCCAGCCTCTGCTCTGGGACGAAATGTTTCCTTTCTTGTGCAAATAATCTCACAACACCTTAACCAAGGAATGGCCTTGGACCTAGCCAGATACTTACCTGTCCTACAGGGTTTACAGAAAACGCTGGACGTTGATGAATTGTCCAAGTCGGGGGGGGGGGGGGGATGCAGCTAAGACTGAAGTATGATTGACACTCCAGTTTTGGGGAGGCATCATGGCCTAAAGGAAGGGGAATCCCGGTAGATTGTAAGCTCATTGTGGGCAGGGAATGTGTTTAACAAATCCGTTATATTGAACTTTTCCAAGTGCTTAGTAAAGTGCTGATCCCAGAGTAAGTGCTCAACAAATATGATTGATTGACTGATTGAGACTTGAGTTCTGATGTCAGTTCTGCTACTGGCTTGTTTTGTGACCAAGGGGCATCCCTAGGATTCATTCATTCAATCGTATTTATTGAGCACTTACTGTGTGCAGAGCACTGTACTAATCCCTTGGGAAGTACAAGTTAGCAACATATAGAGACAGTCCCTACCCAACAGTGGGCTCACAGTCTAGGATCTCTCTTCCTCTTACTCTGTGAGCAGGACAGGAATTGTGTCTGAACTGATTCTTTTCTTTCTACACCAGGAGGTGAAACAATTTAGGCACACAAACACTTAATAAATACAATAATAATATCATTATTAGTAATAACTATGGAAATATAATGATACACCCTGTAGCATGACTCTTAGGTGGGAATGAAAGTTGCAAAACGGGAGATGGTAAGGGGGAAAGGAAGAAAGGATGACTTCAGCTCCATCTGTCTTGTCAAATCCATCATCTCTCATCAATCCATCTTTCCTTCCTTCCATCCATCCAAGCTTCCAACCATTCATCTATCCATCCATCCATCCATCCAGAGCACGGGCTTGGGGGTTAGAGGTCGAGGGTTCTTATTCATTCATTCATTCATTCATTCATTCAATCGTATTTATTGAGCGCTTAATATGTGCAGAGCACTGTATTAAGTGCTTGGGAAGTACAAGTCAGCAACATATAGAGACAGTCCCTACCCATCAACAGGCTCATCCCAGTTCTGCCACATGTCTGCTGTGTGTTCTTGGGCAGGGTCGCTTAACTTCTCCGAACTTAAGTTACCTCATCTGTAAAATGGGGATTGAGACGTGAGCCCCACGGAGGACATGGACTCTGTCCAATCTGATTAGTTTGTATCTAATCCAGCACTTAGTATAGTGCCTGATATATAGTAAGCGCTTCACAAAGGCCATAAAAGAGTTACAGTTGGCTGATTGACTGACACATTGAGCGTCTCAGGTTGTTAATTAGACAAATTTGAAACTGTTCACAATGGCTAAAGATTGTCGTTGAAAATACGAACCGTTGGAAAGTTGGGATGAAGATGCTGCTGTTTTCACGGGAACCCTGGGGGCCGGCACTACCGCTGATGCTGCACGGACCGGGCCCTTGTCCCGCAGGAGCCTCAGGAACCACGTAACCAGGTAGTGCTCGGCTTGTCCAGGCCACGAGGCCCCTCGGTAGGGCCCTGAGCCATCCTCCAGGGATCCCCCTCGGAGCAGCTCCTGCTTTATCTACAGGAATGGGGCCCCATCTGGAGAGCTTCTAGCGGAATGAGGGAGAGCAGAGATAGAAAGAGAGCTCCTCTCTGTTCCTTTCTGGCTGACCAAAATCCGGAGTCTGAGGGGAAAGTGGCGACCAGCCCACCCCTCCAGAAGTCATCGATCCCCAGCTCCACGCTGCCCCAGTGAGAGTGACCTGGGGTGAGTGGGATGGAGAGGCGAGGTGTTACGAGGATGAGGATGGAAGAGATGGAGCCAGTTTGAGACGTCAGTTGGGGTTTGGACCAGGGCCGCGGCCCCCAGCAGAGCAGGGGTGGTAGCAGAAGGGGAGGTGCTTTCCAGTTCAGTAACCCCGAACCATCATACACCTCTCCTCCTTCCTCCCTAAACCTCCCTACCATGCCAACTACCCGGCAGATTACGGTGCTCCAGCAAGGTGTCAGCACTGTGGACAGTCACTTTGGCCTTCAGTGGGTGCCAGAATGCCTTGCAGAGGGTAAATGACAGGCAGGGCTGGGAGAGTGTGACCAGCTTTGAACAGCCACTGACACTATCAGCAATTCCTCCCTGTAAGCGTTCTTCCCAAATATGGGAGAAGATGAATCTTGGGAAAGGGTTGGAATCCTTGTCCTAATGGGTTTTCCAGCCTACTGGGCTAGGTTGACACAGTCGAATTTACTTCTAATCAAGTAACCTTGAATCATATTTATTGAGCACTTATTTTGTGCACTAAGCACTTAGAGAGTAATAATAAAAATAGTAGTACGTTTTAAGCTCTTACTAGGTCCCAAGCACTGTCCTAAGCTCTGGGGTACATACAAGTTAAGCAGGTTGGATAAAGTACTTGTTCCACATGAGGCTCACAGTCCTAACCCCCATTTTACAGGTGAGGTACCTGATGCTCAGAGAAGTAAAATCACTTGCCCATGGTCACACAACAGACATTAGGCAGAACCATAATTAGAACCCAGGTCCTTCTGAATCCTTCTGACTCGCAGCCACATGCTCTATCCATTATAAAACACCATAAGAGACACATTTCCTGCCCCGTCTAGAAGGAAAAAAAGGAAAGATGAATATGCAATGATTCCGTTCCATTTTATAGATGAGGAAACTGAGTCCCAGATAATTGAAGCAACTTGCTCAAGGTCCCACAGCAACAACTGGACAGAGGCAGGATTCGTACCCAAATCCTCTGACTCCCACTAAGCTATGCCTGGGAGGGTACAATATAACAGAGCTGTTAGATGTGTATGCTGCCTATAAGGAGTTCACAGTCAAGAAGAGAACTCCTGGACCCATACTGTTTCCACTAAATGAGGTTGTACATGAGTTGATTCGCGCTTGAGTTAGGTGAAGTGGGTTTAAAGGTCTGGGAAATGTATCGGGGAAGCTGGCTGGAGGAGGGGGGATTTTAGCAGTGCTCAGAATTAAGAAAGAACTGTGCTTTCTCTAATTCTGAGTGGATAAGGGAGGAAGTTCCTTGCTAAGATGGAAACAGGAGAGTCGATCATGAGTAGCAACTAGAACGTTGCTTTGAGAGCTGAGAAGACGAGTTGAATGATGGAAAGAAAGTGAAGTGCAGTCATAGGGTGGAGAGCCTTCAAGCCAGTTGTGAGATTTTGTTGCTTGTGAAAAGACACAACTTGCCATGAAAGGATGCTGAGGAGAGGAGAGATGTAGGCTGAACGATGCCTTAGGAAAGGACTAGATGAATAATGAGGTATGTTATGATTGTGTGAGTCCAAGTGTGAATGCAGAAGTGTGAGCAAATGGAAACAGTTTGGAGGATATGTTTTTTGTTGTTGTTGTTTGTTTTTATGATATCTTTAAGTGCTTGTGATGTGTAAGGCACTGTACTAAGCACTGGGATGGATATAAGCTAATCAAATTGGACATAGTCCATGCCCATAGCTGATCACACTTGTAATCCCCATTTTTCAGTTGAGGTAACTGAGGCACAGAGAAGGTAAGTTACTGGCCCCAGGTCACACAGCAGACAAGGGGAGGAGACATGATTAAAATCCAGGTCCCTACGTCTACCAGCCCATTCTCTCTCCACTAAATGGACGAATTGATGTGTAAAGGCAATTCTTGTTTAATTCTAAAACCACTAAAAAACCACTAAAAAAAATTCACAACAGTCATGTGTGAATTCACAACAGTCAGCTTTACGTTCTCTGACCTCTGCTGTCTGCTATTCAATATAGTTTTCGTTTCCTCAACCAAAAACAATTCCCTTGATATTTATTAAGTGCTTACTATGTGCCAAGCCAAGTATTAAATGGTAGGGGAGATTCAGGACGATCTGGTAGTACACCAGTCCGTGTCCCATGAGGGATTAACAGGCTAAGTAGGAGGGAAAAGAGGAATCAAATCCTCATTTTACTATTTAGAAAACTGAGGTGGAGAGAAATTGTCACTTTCTCATGGCTATGCAGCAGAGAACTCGTTGAGCTGAGATTAGAACCCAGGCCCTCAGACTCCCAGGCCTGTGTTTTTCCCAATAGTGCACCCTGCTTCTTCACGGTTTGAAGCTTGGTGCTTCCAATTGAATGGAAGCTCCTAGGGGACAGTGATCATATGTACTAATACCGTGTCCTCTGTAGGTATTCAATAAATAGAATTGATTGAGTTAGTCCTATTCCTTCACCCCCAACATCAATGTCTCTAAATTGAAGTCTTCCCTCTACTGTTCAGGGAGTTGACATCATTCTCCGGAAATGTTCAATGCCTCCACTGTGAACTCAAAAGTCCTTTTCAATTCAATAACTGTCTCCTTTCCATAAAACATCGCTAGCAACTGTCCTGTCAGTTTCTTCACTCATCCCATCAATTGACTCTAACATTGGCTCTTCCCTCATCCACTGCAGAAAGTCAATGCCCCCCCCCCCCCCCCAAAATGCCCAACGTCTGCACGGTGATGGAATTCCTCCTGCTGGGATTCTCGGAGGTCCGGGAGCTGCAGCTGGTCCATGCAGCGCTGTTCCTCCTGGTCGACCTGCCGGCTCTGACAGAAAAATCTCCTCATCGTCGCCATCACTGCCCTCGACCGGTGCCTCCACGCCCTCATGTACTTCTCATCTCCGTCACACCCTCCAAATCTGTCGTCATCTCCCTGACCGATCGTAGATCCATTTCCCACCTGGGATATGCCGCCCAGATCTTCCTGGTGGTCGTTTTGACCACTTAAGAGCTGGTCATACTAACGGTGGTGTTCTACGACCGCTACTCCGCCATCTGCCACCCCTTGCCCTATGAACCCATCATGAACAACACGGCCTGTGGAAACATGGCGGCAGTCTCCTGGCTCGGTGGGGTGCTGTTTGGGGTCTTGTATTCAACTTCGACTTTCTCCATGAACATCTTTGGGTCCGATATTGTCTAGCAGTTCTTCTGTGACATCCCGTCCCTGCAGAAGATCTCCTGCTCCGAAGACCTTTTCGCCATCGATATGAACGTCACCAATGGGGTAGCATTAAGTGTCATCTATTTCATCATCATCATCATCTCTGTTGGGTAGGGACTGTCTCTATATGTTGCCAATTTGTACTTCCCAAGCGCTTAGTACAGTGCTCTGCACATAGTAAGCGCTCAATAAATATGACTGATGATGATCATCTGCTACGTGAGCATCTTCCGGGCCATGCTGAGGAAGCCGGCCGCCGAGGGCCGGGCCAAAGCCTTCTCCACCTGCCTGCCTCACCTCGCCATCGTCACCATGTGTGTGCCTGTATCTCTCTCCCCCTCAGTCCTGGATCTGCTGTTGTCCATGTTCTACGCCGTGATGCCCTCGGCTCTGAACTCCCTCATCTGCAGCCTGAGGAACCGGTACATGAAGACCGCCCTGGGAAGAGTCATCATCAATCGTATTTAGGATTAATTAATATTTAGGACCAAGGCCCTGCTGAGAGCTCACCTCCTCCAGGAGGCCTTCCCAGACTGAGCCCCTTCTTTCCTCTCCCCCTCGTCCCCCACTCCATCCCCCCGTCTTACCTCCTTCCCCTCCCCACAGCACCTGTATATATGTATATATGGTTGTACATATTTATTACTCTATTTATTTATTTTACTTGTACATTTCTATCCTACTTATTTTATTTTGTTGGTATGTTTGGTTCTGTTCTCTGTCTCCCCCTTTTAGACTGTGAGCCCACTGTTGGGTAGGGACTGTCTCTATGTGTTGCCAATTTGTACTTCCCAAGCGCTTAGTACAGTGCTCTGCACATAGTAAGCGCTCAATAAATACGATTGATGATGATGATGATGATTATTAATTTCATCTCCTCCACTTGTTTCCTGTGTGACCTTGGGCAATTCACTTCAGTTTTCTATGCCTCTGTTCTACAACTATACCGCAGATAACACTATTTAGTCTCTTGTAATAATAATAATAAAAACTGCAGCATTTCTTAAGCACTTATTATATACCAGGCACTGTATTAAGCTCTGGGGTGGATAGAAGTAAATTGGACTACACACAGTCCCTACCCCACATAGAGCTTACTGTCTTAATCCCCATTTTACAGACGAGGTAACTGAGGCACAGAGAAGTGAAGTGACTTGCCCAAGATCTCACAGAAGACAGGTGGCAGAGCCAGGATTAGAACCCAGGTCCTTCTAACTCCCATGCTTGTGTTCTATCCACTAGGCAGTGCTGTCCTTCAAGCCAACCTACTTACTCTCTTTTGCCTTCCTATTTCCCACTATTGGTATCTTGTTCACAGTTTCTAATCCCTGCTCTACTATGTGCCTGCTGTGCGACCTTGGACAATTCACTTAACATCTCTGTACAGGAGTTCCTTCATCTGCAAAAATGGGGATTCAATTCTCATTCTCGCTCCTACTTAGACTGTGAGCCCTATGTGGGATCTGATTATCTTGTATCCATCCCAGTACTTAATGTAGTGCTTCGCACGTAGTAAGCGCTTAACAAATGCCATAATTATTATTACAAACCCCCTTCTCGTCCCAGACTAAACCCCCCTTTTTCCCAACTCCCCCTTCCCTTCCTGTTGCCCCGACTCCCTCTCTTTGCTTTACCTCCATCCCCACCCCAAGGCACTTGTACATAAATGTACATATCTATGATTCTATTCATTCATAGTAGTGCCCGTTTACTTATTTGATGTGTTTATATCCATAATTCTGTTTATACTGATGCCTGTTTACTTGTTTTATGCCCATCTCCATCCTTCTAGACTGTAAGCCCAGTTTGGACTGGGATTGTCCTTTTTTATTGCTGAATTGTACTTTCCAAGCACTTAGTATAGTGCTGTGCACACAGTAAGCGCTCAATAAATATGATTGAATGAATGAATGAATTGCCTCTTCAGAATCTTGTACCATTTATGACCTCGAGTACTCACAACCCCTCTTATCATTTGTGTAAATACTTCATATACCTTATAATGTACACAGTAAAATATCCCCTTTCATCTCTTCCTCTTGTCTGTACTTTATTCTGGTGCCTATTCCCCCTCTTAGATTTTTAAGCTTGTTGAAGGCAGGGATTTTGTCTGATAACTGTTTGTATTCCCCCAAGTGCTTAGTACAGTGCTTTGCACATTGTCAGAATCTAATAAGTACTATTGATGGACTGACTGATTATGCCTATGACTTCCATTGCTCTCCTCAAAGCAAGTACTACAATGCTCAGGTTCAGTTGATTCACAATACGTGCTCCTGAGTGGTAGACAGAGAACGTCTCTATCATCTCGGTTATACTGTCATATCCCAAGCCCTTAGTACAGTGCTCTGCACATAGTAAGTACTTAATGAATTTGATTAATTGTTGGATTAATTGATTCACTTGGGAAAAAATGGGTAACCCACGCTTAGGTACAAAGACCAGGCCCCTGACCAATATTGGGATCATTCAAGTCAGAAGATGACGATTTTATCCGCAAAATGGAAGTCAATCCCTCCAAGGACTCTCCACACGGTGGCCTTCATGTCCCGGTTCATCAGACTGTACATGAGGGAGGTTCAGGGCGGGGGGCACCACCGTGTAGAACAAGGACACCAGCAGGTCCAGCGTCGAGGGGGAACCTGACAGAGGCTTCAAATAAGCACAGAAACAGGTCATGATAAAGAGAGTAACGACGCCGAGGTGAGGCAGGCAGGCAGGTCTTTGGCCCGGCCCTCGGAGGCCGGTATCCACAGCATGGACCGGAAGGTGCGCACGTAAGAGCCGACGATGGAGACGAAGCAGACGAAAGCAAACACCACCCCGGTAGTCACACACACATGGATGGCGTCGTGGACCCCGGAGCAGGAGGTCTTCAGTAGGGAGGGGATGTCACAGAAGAACTGAGGAATGACGTTGGACCCACAGAAGGACAGAGAGAAGGTTGGACCTGAAAACGAGATTCCACACAATCCCCTCGCTGAGCCAGGAGGCAGAATCCATCTTTACCCAGGCCCCTCGGTCCATGATGACACCATAGCGCAGGGAGCGGCAGATGGCCACCTAGCGGATGTAGGACATCGCCGTGAAGATGAAAAATTGAAGCGGCAAGCAGAACCACCAGGAAGACCTGACAGGCACAGCCCAAGAAGGAGATGGAGTTGCGGTTGGTCAAGAAGTTGAGGACGGTGATGGTGATGAGGTAGAGGTCGAGGATGGACATGTTCCTGACGAAAACGTACATGGGGGTGTGGAGGCGCCGGTCGAGGGAGGTGACAATGACCATAAGGAGAGCTCACGTCCTCCAGGACGCCTTCCCAGAATGAGCCCCCTTTTTCCACTTCCCCTCCCCACCCCCCGCCCTACCTCCTTCCCCTCCCCATAGCACCTGTATATATGTTTGTACATATTTATTACTCTACTTTACTTGTATATGTTTACTATTCTATTTATTTTGTTAATGATGTGCTTCTAGCTTCACTTCTATTTATTCTGATGACTTGACACCTGTCCACATGTTTTGTTTTGTTGTCTGTCTCCCCCTTCTAGACTGTGAGCCCTTTGTCTGCACACAGTAAGCGCTCAATAAATACTATTGAATGAATGAATGAATGAATGAATGAATGCGATTCCCCTTCAGAGCCGCCAGGTAGACCAGGAGGAACATGGCTGAATGGACCAGCTGAAGCTCCCGGGACTCCAAGAAACCCAGCAGGAGGAATTCTGCCACAATGGAGATGTTGCCCACGTCCTGGGATAGACCTTTGGCCATCACGTTTAAAGACGTGGCTGCTTCAAGAGAAGCAGCTTGGCTCAGTGAAAAGAACACATGCTTGGGAGTTAGGGGTCATAGGCTCTAATCCCGGCTCCACCACTTATCAGCTGAGTGACTTTGGACAAATCACTTAACTTTTCTGTGCCTCAGTAACCTCATCTGGAAAATGGTGATTAATACTGTGAGCCCCATGTGGAACAACCTGATTACCTTGTATATCCCCCATCGCTTAGAACAGTGCTTGGAACACAGTAAGCGCTTAACAAATACTATCATTATTATTATTATTCTAATCCCTGGGTTTCAATCCCGGCTCCGCCACTTGCCTGTTGGTTGACCTTGGACAGATCACTTATCTTCTTGGTGTCTCAGTTCCCTCATCTGCAAAGTGGGGACTAAGACTGAGCCCCACGTGGGACGTGGACTGTGTCTAAAGTGATTAGATTGTGTCGACCCCAGCGCTTAATATAGTTCCTGGCACATACTAAGTGCTTAACCAAACCCATAAAAAACCTGACTCAGAGATTCATTCATTCATTCATTCAATTGTATTTATTGAGCGCTTACTGTGTGCAGAGCAATGTACTAAGCGCTTGGGAAGTACAAGTTGGCAACATATAGAGATAGATAGATGACAACCTTCAGAGAGAAGTTTTAACAACAGGACAGTGACTCCGTCCCTGAATAAACCTCATCTGCTCACCTCGTCCAGCCTTCTGGCTCACTTTAGAAAAAAACAGAAACCCTTCCAGAGTTTAATGATGCTTAGTTCTCTCTAAACATCAACAGGGATTGTGGCTACACAGCTTCCCACCCTTCTCTTGGCATTTGCACCCATGCCTCCTAGAATTCACTGGTTGTGTTCTCACAAAGCTATGTTAAAGAGAGCCCTGCTGTAGCCCTCATCGCATCCAAGACCGCACTCGCCATCATCAATGGTATTTATTGAGCACTCCTTGTGTGCAGAGCACTGTACTAAGCGCTTGGGAGAATAGAGGTAGTGTTTCTTTCTAAAACATATAAGCTATCCGGATACGTTCACAGAGTTGGATAATAGTAGTAGTAATAATGATAATATATTGTGGTGTTTGTTAAGCACTTACTATAGCACTTACACTGTAAGCTCATTATGGGCAGGGAGCATATAATACTGCACATAAGAAGCTCTCAATAAATACCACCGAATGATATGCTGGTATGTAACAAGGACTGAATTAAGGTGCTCGTGTAGACATACTATAGGCCGATAGGACTCTTCCCCTGTCCCACATGGGGAGGAAATTCTGAAGTTCTCAATTTCCCGGAAAGCATTCTATCAATCAATCAATGGTATTTATTGAGCGTTGCTATATGCAGGGCACTGTACTAAGTTCTTGAGAGAGTACAGCGTAACGGAGTTGATAAACATGTCCCCTGCCCACAAAGGTCTTATAGCTTAGAAAGGAAGGGACATTGATATAAATAAATAAATTACATTTATACACGTAAGTGTTCTGGAGCTGAAGTGGGGGTGGGGGGTGAATACCAAGCTCTCAAAGGGTACAGATCCAATTGCAAGCTCTAGCCAAAACCCATCAGAGTGAGGCAGAACGGATTCTAGCTACAATATATTATTCTCGAATTCTGTCCCTGCCTGTCAGCTTCAATGTGGCTGAACTTTTCTCTTTCCACTCTGGAGAATTAGATAAGGTTAAATGCCAACTACGTATCAACCTCTTCTCTGCCATTTGTCCACTAGATCACCTTCACTTCTCTGTGCCCCAGTTACCTCACCTGCAAAATGGGGATTAAGACTATGAGTTGCTTTTGGGATACGTTCTCTATGCAACCTGACAAGCTTGTGTCTACCGCAGACATGATACATGATAAGTACATGATAAGTGCTTAACCAGGAAAAAGCACTGTACTAGGCGCTTTTGTATTGTACTTTCTCAAAAGGTAATAATGGTATTTGTTAAGTGCTTACTATGTACATGGTACTGTAATACTTAGTAAGATACTATGTACTCAATAAATGCTCGATAAATGCCACTGGCTGATTGATATATTGATCGATTGGGTGAACTCACATGAAGGAACAGGATAAATTTCAGCTCAGATCTCCTCTTATCTCAGACTACAATTTCAATTCTCTCTTCCCTGCCCCTCACCTTTCCCATGTTCCTCTCTGGAATCGCCGGGCCTGTCCTGAGCTGGGGAGTATCGACCTCTGCTGAGAAAGAGGCTCATTTCACCTCGTCGGTTCTGGACGCCGATGGCAGTGACAGGAAGGTCTGGGTGAGGGGTGAGAGCTGTCAGGATCCTCCCTCCCCCTCTCGGATCTCCGGCTGGCTACGCCGTCCATTCAGGCGATGGCCGGGTTATTTTCTGGGGGATTCCCCATGGGAGGACGGTCACAGGGCTCAGTTGCGACGGCTGACTTTCCGGGAATCTCGGAAGGCCAGAATCGTGGACTCTCCGTGGTCCCTGCCCCAACATCCTAAATAACTGCTCATTCCGACATGGTTCCCACTCTGTGACTGCTTCCTAGAACAACCACAACGGACTCCTCATTCTCTTTCCATGACTAATAGTAGCTTTCTGTTTAAACTCTGGGGATTGGAGACATATCGGGGTAAGGAGAATAGGCACCCTAGCCCATTTGGTTAGTCATGTTTGAATCCAATATTCAGATTGACTTGGCAAAACAAAGGACCCCAAGATCTCATTCCAGTTTTGACACTGAACGGTTGTGTATCACAGGCACCTATAATATCTTTGAAAAGAATAAGATCCCTGTGTGCAAAGAATGTACCTTGGCCTTCTGTTGTACTACAATTTGATTGATTTATTGATTGAATTAATACTTATATATTGAAATATATTATACAATAAATAATAATAGTAGCAAAACTAAGAGTAGGAGGAGAAATCATAATGGTGTTTATTGAGTAGCAACTGAGAGCATTACGTGGTTGGAAAAATTCAACCTGTACCCCTGCTCCTGGCTTCTGGGGAAGATTTGAGAATCAAAATTAAACCTTAAACACTCCTCTGAAGCTATCTCTTCAATTTTATTTAATGGTATTTGTTAGGCACCAGTACCAGGCACTGTATTAATCACTGGGGTAGATATAAGGCAACCAGACTGAACACAGTCCATGGTCCACATGTGGCCCACAGTATTCATCCCCATTTTACAGATGATGGAACTGAGACCAAGAGAAATGAAGTGACTTGCCCAAGGTCACACAGCAGACAAGTGGCAAAGACAGGATTAGAATCCAGGTTTTTCTTACTCCCAGGCCCGTGCTCTACTATCCGCTGGTGATGAACAAAGGGGGTGAATCCAAGTGCAGGGATCCATCCCCATGCATGGGAACTAGATTTGAATACCAGTCAGGAACAGCTGGATAAAAACTTTTCAAAAAAACTAGTCAAAGTCATTGATAATAGGCAGCGTGCAGCCAGGAAAAGTCTCTAACGACAAATATCTCAAATCGTTGCAGTCCACTCAAGTCTTTCTAGAGTCAATCCTTGGGGAGAGAAATAACAGGGTCAAAGTGTGAAGTGAAAGTTTCTGCCTCTGGAGAAAAGACTCCCAAGCAGGACCCTCCCCATCACCATATTCACGTCCCTGTAACTCAGGCTGTAGATGAGGGGGTTCAGAGAGGGGGGAACCACGGTGTAGAATATGGACACAAGCAGGTCTAGCCGGAAGGAGGATGGAAATCGGTTTTAAGTGGGTTAAGGCAGCCGTGGAGAACAAAAAGTGATGACGACAAGGTCCTTGAACGAGTTGTCTACACGCGCTGTCTAGAATTCCTCAACAACAACTCTCTCCTCGACCCCCTCCAGTCTGGCTTCCGTCCCCTACATTCCACGGAAACTGCCCTCTCAAAGGTCACCAATGACCTCCTGCTTGGAAAATCCAACGGCTCATACTGTCCTAATCCTCCTCGACCTCTCAGCTGCCTTCGACACTGTGGACCACCCTCTTCTCCTCAACACGCTATCTGACCTTGGCATCACATACTCCGTCCTCTCCTGGTTCTCCTCTTATCTCTCCGGTCGTTCATTCTCAATCTCTTTTGCAGGCTCCTTCTCCCCCTCTCAACCTTTTACTGTGGGGGTTCCCCAAGGTTCAGTGCTTGGTCCCCTTCTGTTCTCGATCTACACGCACTCCCTTGGTAACCTCATTCGCTCCCACGGCTTTAACTATCATCTCTACGCTGATAACACCCAGATCTACATCTCTGCCCCTGCTCTCTCCCCATCTCTCCAGGCTCGCATCTCCTCCTGCCTTCAGGACATCTCCATCTGGTTGTCTGCCCGCCATCTAAAGCTCAACATGTCGAAGACTGAACTCCTTGTCTTCCCTCCCAAACCTTGCCCTCTCCCTGACTTTCCCATCTCTGTTGACGGCACTGCCATTCTTCCCCTCTCACAAGCCCGCAACCTTGGTGTCATCCTCGACTCTGCTCTCTCATTCACCCCTCACAACCAAGCCGTCACCAAAACCTTCCGGTCTCAGCTCCGCAACATTGCCAAGATCCGCCCTTTCCTCTCCATCCATACCGCTACCCTGCTCATTCAAGCTCTCATCCTATCCCGTCAGGACTACTGCATCAGCCTTCTCTCTGATCTGCCATCCTCGTGTCTCTCCCCACTTCAATCCATACTTCATGCTGCTGCCCGGATTATCTTTGTCCAGAAACGCTCTGGGCATATTACTCCCCTCCTCAAAAATCTACAGTGGCTACCAATCAATCTGCGCATCAGGCAGAAACTCCTCACCCTGGGCTTCAAGGCTGTCCATCACCTCACCCCCTCCTACCTCACCTCCCTTCTCTCCTTCTACAGCCCACCCCGCACCCTCCGCTCCTCTGCTGCTAATTTCCTCACCGTACCTCGTTCTCGCCTGTCCCGCCATCGACCCCCGGCCCACGTCATCCACCGGGCCTGGAATGCCCTCCCTCTGGCCATCCACCAAGCTAGCTCTCTTCCTCCCTTCAAGTCCCTACTGAGAGCTCACCTCCTCCAGGAGGCCTTCCCAGACTGAGCCCCTTCCTTAATCTCCCCCTCGTCCCCCTCTCCATCCCGCCATTTTACCTCCTTCCCTTCCCCACAGCACATGTATATATGTTTGTACATATTTATTACTCTAATTATTTATTTATTTATTTTACTTGTACATATCTATTCTATTTTATTTTGTAGTATGTTTGGTTTTGTCTCCCCCTTTTAGACTGTGAGCCCACTGTTGGGTAGGGACCGTCTCTGTATGTTCCCAATTTGTACTTCCCAAGCGCTTAGTACAGTGCTCTGCACACAGTAAGCGCTCAATAAATACGATTGATGGTGATGATGATGAAGCAAGCAGGTGGAGAAGGCTTTGGCCCGGCCCTCGGCGGTCGGAATCCTCAGCACAGCCCAGAAGAGGCGCACGTACTAGTCGATGATGAGAATGAAGCAGATGACACCTAACGCTACCACTGAGGTGACGCCCATGTCAAGGGTAATGTGTTCCTGGGTGCATATGATCTTCTGAAGGGAGGAAACGTCACAGAAAAACTGCAGGACGATGTTGGACCTGCAGAGGAACAGGTACAAGACACCAAACAAGTTCGTACTGAGCCATGAAGCGGTGAACATCTTCCCACAGGCAACTCGGGACATGACGATCTCATAGCTCATGGGGAGACACGTGGTGGCGCAGTGGTTGTAGGACATCTTCATGAGGAGGGACAAGTCCGAGACAGCAAACCAGAGCACAGAGCACAGATGAGGCTTGGACGACACATCCCACTAAGGAGATGGATCTATTGTTGGTCAGAGAGTTGTGGATGGATTTGAGGACAGTGATGGAGATGAAGAAGTGGTCGAGGACAGACAGGTGCCTGAGGAAGAAGTACATGTGGGTGTGGAGGCGCCTGTTAAGGGCGGTGACGGGGACGATGAGAAGATTCCCCGTCAGTGCTGCCAGGTGGACCAGGAGGAATAGTGCGGTGTGGACCATCTGCAGCTCCCGGACCTCCGAGAATCCCAGCAGGAGGAATTCCCTCACCGTGGAGATGTTGGTCCTTGGTAGGTGACGATGACTCCCTGCACAGGACAAAGATCTTGGTGAGGTGAAGAAATCAACAGGAGTTTTGCCGGTAAGTCTATGGGAGGAGCACCTTATGGTATATTGGAAGAGAGTTATCAATTTCAAAATGACCTAGCAACCTGGTAAAGGATTTCCATGTAAGTAGGAGGGAATTGCAAAGGAGGATTGACACCATAATTCTCCAAGTGGGGACAACAAGATGACAAAGATATAAGAGGGGAAATCAGTCATCGTAATAGTAGCAGTAGTAGCAGCAAACGCCCTAGTAGAAGTTGTAGTATCAATCATTCAAGCAATTAAGAAATCGTATTTTTGAGCATTTACCGTGTGCCGAGCACTGTGCTAAATACTTGGGAGAATACAATGTCACGCAGTTGGTAGACATGTTCCCTCCCCACAACAACCTTTCAATATAAAAGGGGGATAAAGATGTTAATATAAAATAAATTACGGATATGTACAGAGACTGTAAGCTCGCTGTGGGTAGGGAGTGTGTCTGTTATATTGTTATACTGTACTCTCCCAAGCATTAGTATAGTGCTCTAGAGACAGAGCTCTGCTCAGAGCTCAATAAATATTCACTCATTCAATCGTATTTATTGAGCGCTTACTGTGTGCAGAGCACGGTACTAAACTGATTGACAGTCCGATAATAGTAATAACGGTGTTTATCGAGCCCCCAGTGGACACAAAAGGCAAGAATATACCAACCGTAGAAGGCAAACTGAAGTACACAAATTCATTCTCACACCCAAAATTACAGCTAAACACACATGTATCCAAACACTTAATGCCCTCATATGTATTCCCGCTCACTCACAGACCGGGGTTCTCTTACAGACAGACAGTCGCATCGAGTGAATCGTTTTGATAGAGTGCTTACTGTACGCATAGCACTGCGCTATTCACTTGGAAGAGTACAATTCAAACAAGGTGATAAACACATACACCTGCAAACGTATCTAGTCACTCATTCGGCTCTTCCCTGACCCCCAAACTTGTTCCCTTGGGAGAGATGGAGAACATTCCCCAGTGTTTCCTATCCAGATGTCCCCCATGTCCCCCTTCCCTAAAGTCTGGGATTTGCTCCCCTACTCTCCTACCCTTCCTTGAGCACGTGAACACACATGCACACACATGCACACACATGCACACACACGCACAAAGCTGCGGATCCAGGAAAACCAATTGCAGCTGCCTCTATACGAGGAACATTTACTCCAGAGTGAAGTCTGGTAAAACAGGGAAGGGTCTGGAGTGGGACCCTAATTACATATGTCGCCTCGGTCTTGACAGAGGCCTGGGAGAAATGATTAATCCATGGTATTTACTGAGCGCTTACTGTGTGCAGAGCACTGGACTAAAGCGTTAAGGAGAGGACAATCCAACAGAGTTGGTAGACACGCTTCCTTTCCATAACGAGCTGACAGTCTGGGGGATGGAGGGATTATGGGGCATTGATGAAGGAACCATGGAGGGATGACGGAGGGTCGATGTTGGGCCGATGAAGGGATGTCAGCGAGACGTTGGAGGGGGTGCCCTAGAATAAGTACCGGGTGAGTGCTGGTCCAGGTATTTAGACCATGCGACGGAGAACGGAGCAGAGGAAGTGATTCCAGTACTAGAGGCTTGTGCTGTGGTACCCGCCACTGTCTCATACCTGCTGACGCCTAGTTTCTTCTCCTGCAAACCCGCCAGCAATGCTGCCCTGATTCGAACCTCAACGCCAGCTCCACCAATTGCCAGCTGTGTGACTTTGGGCAAGTCACTTTACTTCTCTGTGCCTCGGTTACCTCATCTGTAAAATGGAGATTAAGACTGCGAGCCCCCCGTGGGACAACCAGACCACCTTGTAACCTCTACAGCGCATAGAACAGTGCTTTGCACATAGTAAGCGCTTAATAAATGCTATATATACATATAAAAACCTGGAGGCCAAGTGCGAGATTCTTCACAGAGCCACCAAGGGCTGCTGCCCCTCCATCCCCATTCCAGGGCAAACTCACCGGAGCAGCGTAGGGCTGGAGGTCGCTTACTTCTGCCAGGCTGGGCTGGTCCCCTGTCTCCCCTCGGACTCCTGGGTTCGGTCAACCAAGAAGTGACACCGAGAAGCCCATAACCCCTCTCCTCTTTTCCATGGACACTGAGATGCTTCTCCAGATGGACTCCGTCCCTAAAGATAAAGCAGCTGCGCTCTGAGGGGAATCCCTGGAAGGACTGTCTTGGGGTTCTACCCAGGGATCTCGGGGCCCAGGCGACATGAAAACCCTCTGATCACATAGTTCTTGGTCCCTGAAACTTATCTAAAGGACCGCTGCTCCGAGGGGGGTACCCGGGGAAAAGGTTTAAGGCGATTCGTCCCTACAGTCCTTGAGTACCCACAGGGATGTGGATCCGGTGTTGGCACTTCTCTGGAGGGTTCCCATGGCAACAGAATCCTAAAGGTTCCCGCTGTTAGTGACCATCTGGGTCAACCATAATCCAGGCATTGCACTAAGACCTGGGAGTTGATACAAGTTAATCAGGGTGGACATAGTCCCTGTCCCACATGGGACTCACATTCTCAATCACCAGTTCTACAGATGAGGAAACTGAAACCTAGACAAATGAAGAGACCTGCCCAAGGTCACACAGCAGAAACGTAGCAGAGCCGAGATTAAAACTCAGGTCATTCTGACCTCCAGGTCGATGCTCTATCGACTAGGTCAAACTGCTTCTCTGGGTTTCAACTTTTTAATGACCTCAAAGAATCAATAGGTCCTTTAATCAGTTAAATTTTCTGACGCCTTCTGATTGCAAACCAAGAGGGAACGAGAAATGACTCTAAACAGTGATAATAACAATGGCATTTGTTAAGCACTTACTATGTGCAAAGGACGGTTCTAAGCGCTGGGGAGGTTACAAGGTGATCAGTTGTCCCACGTGAGGCTCACAGTCGTAATCCCCATTTTACAGATGAGGTAACTGAGGCACAGAGAAGTTAAGTGACTTGCCCAAAGTCACAGGGCTGACAAATGGAAGAGTCGGAATTCGAACCCATGACCTCTGACTCCAAAGCCCGTGCTCTTTCCACTGAGCACGCTGCTCCTCTTAATCCATGCTAACCCCTCTTAATCCATACTAAATCCATTCTAAAACCGTCCTCCTGGCTGGCCTGGGGGAGAAACCAAGAGAAGAAGCATGACAAGCAGCATGGCTTAGTGGAAAGAACACGGACTTGGGAGTAAGAGGTCATGGGTTCGAATCCCAGCTCTGCCATTTCTAAACTGTGTGACCTTGGGTAACCCACTTAATGTCTCTGTGCCTCAGTTACTTCATCTGTAAAATGGGGATTAAGACTGTGAGCCCCACGTAGTACATCTTTATCACCTTGTATCCTCCCAGCGCTTAGAACAGTGCTTCGTACAGGGTAAGCGCTTAACAAATACCATAAAAAAAACCCTGGTGGGACAACGTGATTACGTTGTTTCCCGGGATTCCGATACTGAGAGGCCCGCGCGCCATCACAGTGCACGGCTCCTGCTGCTCCCGGTAGGATCCTCTCCTCAGACCGCAGCCAATAGCACCGCCATAGGAGCCGGGGATTCCGATCCTGAGAGGCCCGCCCTCCATCACAACGCGCAGCACCTACCGCTTTCGGTAGGAATCTCTCCTCAGAGCGCCGCCTTAGGAGCCCGGGATCCCGAACCTGAGAGGCCGGCCCGCCATCACACCACGCGTCCCAGATGCTCCCGGAAGGATCCTCTCCTCCGGACGCCGCTGTAAGGCCCAGGGCTCCCCCACCGTCCCTCCGTCTGTCCGTCCGTCCTCGAGTGGCCTGCCGAGGCCGTCCCCGTCCCCGGCCCGGGCATCTGCATACCCGCCCGCTAACCCTGAGGCCCTTGGGCTGGACCCCCCGCCCAGCATCACTAGACTCACCCCTCGAAGCCACCTCCACTCTAAGTAGCCAACTGGGATTTTCGGACATTGTGCCCCTCTGCTTGATCGTGGTACATTGTGTCCCCTTGCTGATCGTGAAACATTGTGTCCCCCTGCTTCCATACCCCCAACCCCATAAGCGACCTTCTTTGAGGAGCCACCCCACTCCCCACTTCCCGGTCCGGACCTGACTGATTACTGCCCTGCCCTGCCCGGTCCCCTCCCCCGGTAAAAAGGCCCTTGTTATCACCATGTTACCTTCACAACAACCTCATTTGCACCTAATCAGCCCATCCATGCTGTTTGGCTGTTCATAACTCTCCCCAGGCATATCCGCTCCCCGTGACCACCCTTAAGACTTCCGCCATACTCCAGAACTGCCATCCATAAGACTCCATCCTCCCCCACCTCAGAGACATTTTTGCCAAGAGCTCCTGGGATCTTGATATTAACTTCTTTGATTTCATTTGACTGATCTATGGACAATTCATCCTTCTTCTTTGCGCATCATCTGCCTAATTTGTGGTCGCTTTTTCATGTTAATTGTAAACTGATCTCTGTGATGTCATCCTCTGCTTATTTTATTATTCCCATCGAATGTTAATTGCTAACGTCTATCAATGGTGTCATCACCTGTTTATTTTACTGCCATCACATGTTAATCGTTAACTGCTCTCTGTGATGTCATCATCTTCTTTTTTTGCCATCACATATGGTCATCTGCTCTCTGTGATATAATCATCTGCTTATTTTATTATTGCCATATCATGGTAATTGTTAACCACCCTCTGTGATGTCATCACCTACTTATTTTATTATTGCTACTGCATTATTGCTACTGTATGTTAATTGTTAACTGCCCGCTGTGCTGTCATTTATCTTGCTGACCTCACCATGAATTATCAATACCCCAGCTACCATCTGCTCTTCCCATTCCTCACCTTCCCCTTCCCCTCTCCTACCCAGCTCTTTCCCTCCCTTTCCCCCACCCCCACCCCTCTCCCTCACCCACCCCCAGAACCACTCTGTACCAGCGCCAACCCTCAACTCCTCCATTCCAACCCCTCCCTCCACTTCTCCTCACTCCTACCCCATCTCAGTTCTCCTTTCTCAATGTCACACCTCTTCCCCCTCTCCCCGCCCGACCCCAGTCAACTCAACCCAATCCAAACCTTCCCCACCCCTCGCACCCTTCCCCCACCCTGCCCTCCCTCCACGCCTGCTGACAAGTGTGGTCTTTGGATCCCTCGCTCCATTATAGGTAGCTCCCTTTCATCCTGGACTTATTCCTTTCCAGCTTTCTCCTCCTCCTCGCCCTAACCGAAAGATGGCTCACTCAGGATGTCACGGTCTCTTATGCTTCTCTCTCCAGGAGAGGACTTTTTTCTCCCACTCCCCCAGACTCACCGGAAAATGAGGTGTCGGTTTCCTTCCCCCTCATGTCGCTTTCTCATTATACCTCCTTCCCCTTCCCTTTCCTTCCCGTCCTTTGAAGCCAACATTATTCACCTCTACCACCCCCTCCAAATTCTTGTAGCCCTCATCTACCGCCCCCCCACGGCCCCACCTCCAACTTCTTTAACGATTCTGACCCCTTTCTCACCTTTCTTCTCCCTTTTTCCATTCCCACTCTGATCCTCGGAGACTTCAACATCCACATGGATGTCCCTGGTGACTCCTCTGACGCCCACTTTCTATCTCTCCTTGACGCTGCCAACCTCCAGCTCCACCCCACCTCGCCCACTCACCAACTTAGTCATACCATCGACCACATCATCTCCTACCGCTGTACTATCTTCACCCTCACCAATTCTGAAATCCTTCTCTCTGATCATAACCTTCTCACCTGCCTCCTCATTCACACTCCTCTCCCCTGTAAATCTATATTACTACTTCACAGAGACCTCCGCTCTCTCGACCCATCCATCTTTCTCAGCGCATCGTACCCCACCTCCCCTCCCTTTCCTCTCTACCCAATCTTGATGACCAGATTACCGCTCTCAACTCTACCCTCTCTACTAAACTCAACTTGCTCGCTCCCCTTTCCCTTGGCCGCTCTCGTACCACTAACCCACAGCCCTGGATCACTGCCACTGTCCGTCTCCTTCGCTCTTATGCTCCATCTGCTGAAAGCTGCTGGAGAAAGTCTAAACACCAAGACAACCTTGTTCACTTCAAGCCTATTCTTTCCTGCCTCAACACTTCCCTATCCTCTGCCAGGCAAAACTATTTCTCCTCCCTTATTGTCACGCAAGCCCATCATCCCCTTCAGCTCTTCCGTACATTTAACTCCCTTTTCAGGCCCCCTGTTCCTCCCTCTCCTCGATCCCTCACCCCCCAACGATCTGGCTTCCTATTTCATTAGTAAAATTGCCTCCGTCAGGTCTGAGCCCCCCAAGGTCACTCCTCCCCCTTTTCCAGCCCCCCCCCCCCGCCCCGCTCTCAATGCTCTCCTCTACTCTCCCTCCTTCCCAGCAGTATCTTCAGATGAGATCTCCTCCCTCCTCTCAAGTGCTACTCTATCCACCTGTGCTCCAGACCCCATTTCCTCTCATCTTATGAAATTTCTCGCCCCTTCCCTCCCCCCTCCTTAACTTCCATCTTCAAACGCTCACTCTCCACTGGTTCCTCCCCCTCTGCCTTCTAACACGCCCAGGTTTCCCCTATCCAAACAACCCTCTCTCGCCCCCACCTCCCCTTCTAGTTATCGCCTATCTCCTTCCCATAGGTACTTTCCAAACTCCTAGAACGAGTCGTCGAAACCCACTGCCTCGAATTCCTCAATGCCAACTCTCTCCTTGACCCCCTCCAATCTGGCTTCCGTCCCGTACACTCCACCGAAACTGCCCTGTCAAAGGTCACCTGACCTCTTTCTTGCCAAATCCAACGGCTCCTACTCTATCCTACGCCTCCTCGACCTCTCAGCTGCCTTCGACAATGTGGACCACCCGCTTCCCCTCAACGCGCTATCCAACCTTGGCTTCACAGACTCCGTCTTCTCCTGGTTCTCCTCTTAACTCTCCGGCCGTTCATTCTCAGTCTTTAATGCTGGCTCCTCCTTCTCCTGCCATCCCCTTACTGTAGGGGTTCCTCAAGGGTCAGTTCTTCGTCCCCTTCTGTTCTCTATCTACAGTCACTCTCTTGGTGAAAAACTCATTCGCTCTCACGGCTTCAACTATCATCTCTGAGCTGATGACACCCAAATCTACATCTCCGTTCCTACCCTCTCTCACTCCCTTCAGGCTCGTGTCTCCTCCTGCCTTCAGGACATCTCCATCTGGATGTCTGCCCGCCATCTAAAACTCAATGTGTCCAAGACTGAACTCCTTATCTTCCCTCCCAAACGCTGCCTCCTCCCTGACTTTCCTGTCACTGTAGACGGCACTACCATCCTTCCCGTCTCACAAGCCCGCAACTTTGGTGTCATCCTTGACCCCACTCTCTCGTTCACCCTTCATATCCAATCCGTCACCAAAATCTGCAGATTTCACCTCCACAACATCGCCACAAGCCTCCCTTTCCTATTCATCCAAACCGCTACTTTGCTGGTTCAGTGTCTCACTTTATCCCGACTGGATTACTGTATCCGCCTCCTCTCCGATCTCCCAACCTCCTGTCTCTCTCCACTTCAGTCTATACTTCACGCTGCTCCCCGAATCAACTTTATGCAGAAACGCTCTGGGTATGTTACTCGTCTTCTCAAAAATTTCCAGTGGCTGCCTGTCAACCTACACATCCAGCAAAAACGCCTCACTCTCGGCTTCAAGGGTCTCCATCACCTCGCCCTCTCCTACCTCACCTCCCTTCTCTCCTTCTACAGCCCAGTCCGCACACTCCACTCCTCTGCCGCTAACCGTCTCACTGTACCTCGTTCTCGCGTGTCCCACCGTCGATCCCGGGTCCTACCCCTGGCCTGGAATGCCCTCCCTCCACACATCAGCCAAGCTAGCTCTCTTCCCCCTTTCAAAGCCCTACTGAGAGCTCACCTCCTCCAAGAGGCCTTCCCAGACTGAGCCCCCTTTTTCCTCTCCTCCTCCCCATCCCCTTCCGCCCTACCCCCTCCCCTCCCCACAGCACCTGCACATATGCTCGTACAGATTTACTACTCTATTTTACTTGTACATATTTACTATTCTATTTATTTTGTTAATGATTTGCATTTAGCTTTAATTCTATTCATTATAACGACTTGACACCTGTCGACAAATTTTGTTTTGTTGTCTGTCTCCCCCTTCTAGACTGTGAGCCCGTTGTTGGGTAGGGACCGCCTCCATATGTCACCAACCTGTACTTCCCAAGCGTTTAGTACAATGCTCTGCACACAGTAAGCGCTCAATAAATATGATTGATTGAATGAATGAACAGTGCTTGACACATAGTAATCGTTTAACATATGCAATTATTATTATTGTTATTATTATTATCACTTTGAGGGCAGCTGAGGGTTTCTTCGAATGGGGTGCAGGGAAGGAATCACTGGTACTGGGTGGGGATCACATTTCCTCCTCCCACCTTCCAGTCCAGCAGAACACAACTTTCCCCATCTTCACAGCATTTCCGTCTTCCCACCACTTCCAGATGCCTCGCACGATTCATTTTGCTTCTCCCTAAGTTATCTTCTCCCAACTACCAATGAGTATCTTAGACTACTTCTTCATTTTTCCATTCACACCCACCATTACAGTTTTGTACATAGTGGCTTTTACAGAATCTACTTTTGAAGCCTATACTCATGTATTTACCATTCTTTCCATTCTCTTCCTCATCCTCTCATTACTTAATTCAGTGTATATCTCCCCTGTTAGATTTTAAGCTCTTGGCAAGCAAGGATGTTGCTTAATTTATTTTGATCACTCTGAAGTGTTCACTACAGTACTTAGCACACAGGATACATTCACAAATATCGTTGATTGATGGATGGATGGATTGATAGATGGATGCATGGGTGGGTTGTTGGATGGATAGATGGATGGAAGCGTGGATGGATAGATGGACAGATATATGAATGGACGGATGAGTGGATTGTCGGCTGTGTGACCTTAGGCAAGGCACTTCACTTCTCTGAGCTTCAGGTATCTCATCTGCAAAATCGGGATTGAGAGTGTCAGCACCATGTGGGCTAGCGACTGTGTAAAACCTGATTAGGCCGTAGTTCAATGCTTGGCACATAGTAAACGCTTAACAAATGCCACTATTATGATAATTATGGATGGGTGGATGGGTGGATGGATAGAAAGATTCGTAAACATACCGACAGTTGGACGGATGCACGGTCGGACGGATGGATTGATATATGAAAGAAAGGATTCGAGGCAAGGATTTGATCAGTCAAATTCATTCATTCAATCGTATTTATTGATCGCTTACTGTGTGCAGAACACTGTACTAAGCGCTTGGAAAGTACAATGCAGCAACAAATAGAGACAGCCCCTTACCACAATGGGCTCACAGTCTATAGGGGGAAGATAGGCATCGAAACAAGTAAACAGGCAGTCAAATCAATCAATCAATCAATCAATCATATTTATTGAGTGCTTGCTATGTGCAGAGCACTGTACTAAGCGCTTGGGAAGTACAAATTGGCAACATATAGAGACAGTCCCTACCCAACATTGGGCTCACAGTCAAATCTGGGGACAGTTTACATAATTGCTTCCTTTTTCCCTTGTCACCCTCCGATTTCCGGATTTTCATAGCCACTTAGAGTGATCTTAAAAGTCACAGAATTACTGTTATTATCAGTTGTAGTATCAATATTATCATTATTGAATTTATTTAAAATTTATTGGCAATGTGCTTCCATGTCCTAGATTAGAAACTAACTAAACAGAACGACACGTTTCCTGACGCACAGGGGCTCAAACTGTAAGAGAAAGAGGGCACATATTTAATCGCGATTTTACAGAGAGACCCAAAGAGTTTACGTGGCTGGATCAAGGTCATACAGCTGGCCGGTGGCAGAATCGGGCAGACCTTTCAAATCTCATGACTCACAGTCACAGACTCATTCCACTAAGCCACGATGCCGCCAAAACAATCACTTGTCAGACATTTATTCCTTCATTCAATCATATTTATTGAGTGCTTACGGTGTGCAAAGCATTGTACTAAGCGCTTGGAAAGTACCATTCAGAATAAAGAGAGAAAATCCGTGCCCACACTGGGCTTACACTCATACACGGCATATCAGCCTTTCTCCCAGACATTGACAAATCCTCAGGCACTGGACATTCTCTTTGGACAGCTCTTTATATGGATACCCCCACGGTCAGAAACCTGTTGAGGAATGGAATAGTCAGCAACAGGAAACAGATATTTTGTCCCTTAGACGAGGGAGGAGGAATCTCCCCTTTAGGACTCTGCCCAGAGTAGCCTTCATGTCCCGCTTCTTCAGGATGTAGATGAGGGGGTTCAGGGTGGGGGACACCACGGTGTAGAGCACGGACACCAGCAGTTCCAGAACTGAGGAGGAGTCAGACACGGGCTTGAGGTAGGAGATGAAGGCCGTAGAGAGGAAGATGGTGACGACACCGACGTGGGGCAAGCAAGTAGAGAAAGCTTTGTCCCGACCCTCAACGGCTGGCATCCTCAGCACGGCCCGGAAGATGCGCACATAGGAGATGACGATCAAGACGAAGCGACATCTAAAACTACCCCACCGGTGATGCTCACATCGATGGCGACGTGGTCCTCGGAACAGGAGATCTTCAGTAGGGAGGGGACGTCACAGAATAATTGCTCGACGATATTGGACCCACGGAAACTCAGGGTGAAAGTCGAAGCTGTATACAATACCCCAAACAGCACCCCGCTGAGCCAGGAGGAGACCGCCATCTTTCCACAGGCCGTGTTGGTCATGATAGGCTCATAGTGCAGGGAGCGGCAGATGGCAGCGTAGTGGTCGTAGGACATCGCCGTGAGGACAACCAGCTCTCAAGTGACCAAAACGACTACCAGAAAGACCTGGACAGCACAGCCCAGGAGAGAGATGGATCTACGATCGGTCAGGGAGTTGGTGACAGATTTGGGGAGAGTGACAGAGATGAGGCAGAGGTCGAGGACAGACAGGTGCCTGAGGAAGAAATACAGGGAAGTATGGAGGTGCCGGTCAAGGGTGGTGATGGCGACGATAAGGATATTCCCCGTTAGGACAGCCAGGTTGACCAGGAGGAACAGCGTGGCATGGACCAGCTGCTTCTCCCGGACCAACAAGAATCCCAGCAGGAGGAATTCCCTCACTATTGAGTTGTTGGGAATTTTTGAAGGGCAGCATTGACTTTCTGCATGCGATGAGGAAAGAGACAAAGGTATAATCCATTGATTGGATGAGTGAAAGAATTGACAGGACACTGGCTCGTGATTCTCTATGTAGAAAAGACAGTTATTGAATTCACAGTGATCTTTGAGTTCACCGTGGAGACAATGAACATTTCTGGGAAATGATGTTGACTCCCTGCAAAGGAAGAGGGAGGGAAGACTTCAATTTAGAGACAGTGATATTGCGGGGGAAGAAATAGGACTAAATCAATCAATTCTATTTATTAAGTACCTGCAGAGGACACGGTATAAGTACATATGATCACTGCCTCCAAGGAGCTTCCATATTGGAAACTCCAAGCTTCGAACTGTGTAGAAGCAGGATGCTATTGGGAAGAACACAGGCCTGGGAGTCAGATGAACTGGATTCTAATTCCAAATCTACAACTTGTTGACTGCGCACCATGGGAAAGTGATTTACTTTCTCTGCCTCTCAGTTTTCTCAATAGTAAAATGAGGATTCGATACCTGTTTTCCCTCCTACTTAGTCTGTGAATCCCTTGTAGGAAACAGATTGGGTTCTTCCAGTTAGTCCTGAATCTCCCCCGGCACTTAATACTTTGCTTGGCACATAGTAAGCACTTAATAAATATCAAGAAAATTATTTTTGATTGAGAAGACTGAAACTAAAATGAATACCAGCTAGCAGAGGTCACTGAACATAAAAATATGAACATGACTTTGGTGAAATTATTTCGGTGCTTTTAGTGCCAAACAAGAAGTGCCCTAACACATACATTCATCCACATCGTGGAGATAAAATGGGCCTGGTAGACTGAAGGACCTGGTTTCTAATCCTGTCTCAACTCCTTGTCTTCTCTGTGACCTGTGGCCAGTCACTTAACTTCTCTGTTCCTCAGATCCCTCATTTGTAAATTGGGGATTACAACTGTGAGCACCCTATGGGGCATGGACTATGTCCAACCTGATTAGCTTGTATCCACCCCAGTGCTTAGTACAGTACCCAGAATATAATAATTACTTAACGGTACCATAAAACAAACAGCAAGAATAAAATCCACATATACACGAAACTGACTTCATTTGCTCACATTTCTGCATTCACACTTGTTCTCACACAAACACTAACAGCACTTGTTGATAGGGGGCGTGTCTTAGTGGCAAGAGCCTTGGGAGTAAGAGGTCGTGGGTTCTAATCCCACTTGTCAGCTGTGTGACTTTGGGCAAGTTACTTAACCTCTCTGTGCCTCACTTACCCCATCTGTAAAATGGGAATTTCATTCATTCATTCATTCATTCATTCAATCGTATTTATTGAGCACTTACTGTTTGCAGAGCTCTGTACTGAGCACTTGGGAAGTACAAGTCGGCAACATATAGAGACGGTCCCAACCAAACAACGGGCTCCCAGCCTAGAAGGGAGAGACTGTGAGCCCCACGTTGGACACACTGATTGTGAACGGTGCTTAGAACAATGCTTGGCACAAAATAAGCGCTTAACACTTACTATTATTATTATTAGTAGTATTATTATTATTATTATTACAAGCATACCTCACTATTCTAGTCCTTTCCTAAAGCATCGCTCGGCCCACATCTCTCCTCTCGTCAACCTCCTCTCATGACAAGTTATGTCTTATGGCAAGCAACAAAAATTCACAATCGGCTTGAGAGCTTTCCACCCGATGACTGTACTTCAACCCCTTTCCATTGTCCAACTAGTCTTCTCAGCTCTCAAAGCAACTTTCTAGTTGTTATTCACTATCGACTCTCCCATTTCCATCCTAGCCTGGAACTCCCTCTCTTATCCACTCAAAATCACAGAAAGCACAGTTCTTTCCGAATTCTGAGCACTGCTAAAATCCCTCCCTCCTCCAACCACCTACCCCAATTCATTTTCCAGCCCTCTAAACCCACTTCACCTACCTCAAGCGCGAATCAACTCTTTTCCATCCTCCTTTAGTGGAAAAAGCATGGTCCCAGGAGTTCTCTTCTTGACTCTGAGCTCCTTGAGGTTAGCATACACATCTACCAGCTCTGTTCTATTCTACTCTCTCAAGCATAGCTTAGTGGGAGTCAGAGGACTTAGGTTCTAATCCTGCCTCTGACTCTATGCTGCTATGGGACCTTACGCAACTCGCTTCACTTCTCAGGGCCTCAGTCTCCTCATCTGTAAAATGGTATGCAATAATTGCATATTAATCTTTCCATTATTTTTTTCCTTCGAAGGAGCATGTAATGTGTCTGTTACGGTGTTAAAAAGTGGATAGAGCAAGGGCCTGGGAGTCAAGAATCAGAAGGACCTGGGTTCTATTTCCAGCCCCGCCCCATGGCTGCTATGTGACCATGGGCAAGTCATTTAAATTCTCTGAGCTTCAGGTACCTGATCTGTAAAATGGGGGTTACGACTGTGAGCCCCATGTGGAACAAGGACTGTATCCAACCTGCTTAACTTGTATCTTCCCCAGCGCGTAGGACAGTGCTTGGGACATAATAAGAGCTTAACAAGGTACTGCTACTATCATTAATATTATTATTAGTATTATTATTATCAATCTCTCAAGGTCTTAGTGCACACAGTAAGTGCCCAATAAATATTATTCAAGATTAATTGACTGATGCTGAATAATATTGTGAAACCTAGGCCAGGAGATTGCAAAGTTCTTGAGGGCAGATATTACAACCTTTCCCATTATTTGTCTTCTCCCAACATTTGGGAAAAACTCTTACAGGAAGGATTTTCTGACAGTGCCAGTGGCTGTCCAAAGCTGGTCGCACTCTTTCAGCCCTGCCAGTCATTTATCCTCTGCAGGGATGGGCTAGTCCCCTATTTCCCCTCAGACTCCTGGGTTTGGTCAGCAAGAAAGAAAAAGAGAGGAGTCCTAGATCCCTCTGTGCTTTCTCTAAGACCATGAGAAGCTCTCCAGATGGGCTCCCATCCCTGTACGTAAAGCAGGAACTGCTTTGAGGAGGATCCCTGGAGGATGGCTCTCGGCCCTGCCAAGGGACCACGTGGCCTGGATTAGCAAAGCACCCTCTGGTCACGTGTTTCCTGAGGCTCCTGGGAGACAAGGCCCCGGTCCCTGCAGAATCAGCGATGGTCCCGTCCCTCGGGGTTCCCTTGGAAACAACAGTATCTGCATCCCAGCTTTCCAAAGGTTCCTGTTTTCAAAGACAGTCTTTAGCCACTGTGAATGGTTTCACCTTTGTCTAATTCACAAACTAAAACATTCAATCTGCAAGTCAGTCAACCAATTGTAACTTATGGTCTTTGTGAATCGCTCACTCCATATCAAGCACTATACTAAGGGCTGGAGTAGTTACAAATTAATCGGAATGGGCACAGTCCATGTCCCCCGTGAGGCTCACATCTCAATCCCCATTTTACAGATAAGGGACCTGAGGCACACAGAAGTTAAACAACTTGCCCAAGGTCATACAACAGAAGAGTGGTAAAACCGATATCAGAACTCACGTCCATTTGAGTCCCAGGCCTGCCTTCTACCCACTAGGCAATGCTGCGTCTTATGACTTGTCCTCATCGCAAATCCGTTGAGGCTCTGTTCATACTGACTATATAAACTGTGCTCTTGAATCAAGCGTTCATGCACTTTCTAATCTTTCCCTTTTCTTCTTCCTCCTCTACGTAATTTATTCTGTGTCCATCTCCCCCATTAGATCATAATCTCGTGGAGAGCAGGAACAATGCAATTATATCTATTTTGAACTCTTCTGAGAGCTTACTACAGTGCTATGCACCCAGGATGTGGTCAATAAGTACCACTGATAATAATAATAGTAGTAATTACGGTCTTTGTTAAGCACTTACTATGTGCCAAACACTGTTCTAAGTGTTGGAGTAGATATGAGGTAAACAGGTTGGACAGAGCCCATGTCTCCCGTGGGGCTCACATCTCAACCCCCATTTTACAGGAGAGAACTGAGGAACAGGGAAGTAAAGCTAGCCTGCCCAGGGTCACGCAGCAGATATGTGGCGGAACCGGGATCAGTACCCCCGACCTCTAACACTCTAGCCGGTGCTCTAGTTAGTTGGATGGATGGATAGATGAATGGTTGGAAAGATGGATGGATGGAAGGAAGGAAAGATGGATTGATGAGAGAGATGGATTTGACAAGACAGATCGAGCTGCAGTCATCCTTTTTTCCTTTCTCCCATACCACCTCCTAACTTCCAACTTTCATTCCCACCCCTGGAGTCATACTAAAGAGCATGTCATTATCTTTCCATAGTCATTGCTAATAATGATATCATTATCGTATTTATTAAGAGGTTGTGTGCCTAAATTGTTCCACCTGCTGGAGTAGAAACAAATGAATCAGTTCAGACACAATTCCTGTCTCACAGGGGCTCAGAATGTAAGGGGAAGATAGATCCTAGGGTTGTTAAGTCACTTCCCCCAGGA
This sequence comes from Tachyglossus aculeatus, assembly GCF_015852505.1. Lineage (NCBI taxonomy): Eukaryota > Metazoa > Chordata > Mammalia > Monotremata > Tachyglossidae > Tachyglossus > Tachyglossus aculeatus. The sequence goes on from NW_024045095.1 coordinate 344,205, forward strand.
CACAGCAAGTCAGTAGCAGAGTTGACATCAGAACTCAAGTCTCAATCAGTCAAACAATCATATTTTTGGGGCACTTACTCTGGGCCCAGCATTGTACTAAACACTTGAAAAAGTGAAAAATAACAGAATTGGTAGATACGTTCTCTGCCCACAATGAGTTTACAGTTTAGAGAGATTATCATTCCTTTAGTCCATAATAAAATTAAAATAGATGATGGTTTTTGTTAAGCACTTGCTATGTGCCAAGTACTGTTCGAAGCACTGAGGTAGACACAAGGTAATCGGGTTGTCCCACGTAGGGTTCACAGTCTTAATCCCCATTTTAAAGATGAGGTAACTGAGGTACGGAGAAGTTAAGTGGCTTGTCCAAGGTCAAACAGAAGACAAGTGGCAGAGCAGAGATTAGAACTGCATCCAAACTGAACTTACTGTATTAAGCACTTGGGAGAGTTCAGTTTAACAGAGTTGTTAAGCACATTCCCTGCCCACAGTGAGCCTACAGTCTACAGGGACTCCCCTTCCGTTAGGCCATGATGCCTCCCCAAAACTGGATTGTCAATCATACTTCAGTCTTAGCCGCCTCCCTCACAGACTTTGATAATTCATCAACCTCCAGCTTTTTCTGTGAACCCTGTAGGACAGCTAAATGTCTGGCTAGGTCCAAGTGCAATTTCTTGGTTAAACAGTTATTTGCTGGGCGACTTACCCTTTTAGGATCCTTCCCATGGTGGCCTTCATGTCACGGTTCCTGAGGCTGTAGATGAGGACGTTCATGGACGGGGCCACCACCGTTTAGAACACGGACACCAGCAGGTCCACGATCAAGGAGGAGTCTGAGGGCGGCTTGATATGGACAAATGCACCCGCAGAGAGGAAAACGGTGACGACAGGGAGGTGGGACAGGCAGGTGGAGAAGGCTTTGGCTCCGCTCTCAGTGGCCGGTATCCTCAGCACAGCCCGGATGATGTGCAAGTACGAGATGGTGATGAGAATTAAGCAGACGACACCTAATTCTACCCCTGCAGTGACGTTCACGTCGTCGACGACGCGGGCCTCGGAGCAGGTGATCTTCAACAGGAAGGGGACGTCACCGAAAAAGTGCTAGACGATGTTGAACCCATGGAAGGACAGGGAGAAGGTCGACGCTGAAAACAAGAGGCCAAGCAGGCCCTCACTGAGCCACGAGGTGGTGGCCATCTTCCCACAGGCTCCTCGAGCCATGACGACCTCGTAGCTCAGTGGGAGGCAGATGGCAGCGTCGCAATCACAGGACATGTTTGCGAGGACGAACAGCTGGCAAACCAGCTGGCAAACTCTGAGCCTCAGTTACCTCACTTGTAAAATGGGAACTAAGACCATGAACTCCAGGAGGGATGGGTGCTGTGTCCAACCTGATTAACTTGCATCTACCCAAATGCTTAGCGCAGTGCCTATCACTTAGTAAGTGCTTAACAAATGTCAGTTAGAAAAAATACAAACACAAAAAAGCATTGATTAACTTATTTTTGTTTTGTTTTAGCTTTTGCTTTTTTTACTGGCGCCAGTAAAAAAAAGCAAAAACAAAAACAAAACAAAAATTATTCCATTTCTCTGAGGAAAATTACCTTTTTTGAGCCATACAATGCACAATCATACAGGCACACACAGAGAGACACACACACAGACACACACACACACAGGCACACACACACAGACACACACACAGACACACACACAGACACACACATTTATACATGAAACATCCAAAGAAATGCAAAAATAGAAGCAAGGTCCATTCTGCAACTTGGTAATTGGGCCGTGTAAAGTTTAGAAGTTTTAGGTCGGGCTCCACAGTAAGCGGATGAGTCAATTCAGGGGGTAATCCCCCACCGATAACATTATTTCTCAGGGAAAAATCAGTTCCGACTGACAATGGTAAGACTTTGACGATCTTCCATTAAGACTTGTTCCCTCCTTCGACGGGTGGCCTTCAGCTCAGGAAGCAGAAGACGAATGCAGTCTCATTCAGCCTGTCTGTGGAAACGATGATCCTGTTCTAAATAAGTGTTAAAATTGGTTTTCCCTTCCCCTAGGGTGGTCTTTGGGTGAAACACACACTTAGATGCAGAGAACCTGTCTCTGAAAGATGCTGGGGCCATTCACTGTGGCCATGTTAACTTCAGCAGTCAAAGAATGGTTCCTTCACGTCCCCAAGATGTAAGAAATTCCCTGCCTAGCCACCTCCCCAGGGCGGCCTTCAAGTCCCAGTTCCTTAGTTTGTAAATGAGAGGGTTCAGGGTGGGGGGCACCACCGTGTAGAGCACCGACACCAGCAGGTTCAGTACCGAGGACGAATCTGAGAGTGACTTCAGGTAAGCACAGAAACAAGTCATGAAAAAGAGGGATGACGCCGAGGTGATGCAAGCAGGTGGGGAAGGCTTTGGCCTGGCCCTCGGCGGCTGGCATCCTTAGCACGGCTTGGAAGATGTGCAGGTACGAGACGATATTGAGAATGTGGCAGACGACGCCTAACGCTAACCCGGCGGTGATGCTCACGTCGATGGCGACGCAATCTTCAGCAGGGAGGGGAAGTCAGAGAAAAACTTCTGGACGACCTTGGACCCTCAGAAGGGCAGGGAGAAGGTGGAAGCTGAAAGCAAGACTCCTATCAGGCCCACACAGAGCCACGAGCGGGTCGCCATCTATCCACAGGCCACTGTGTTCACGACGACCTCGTAGCCCAGGAGGAGTCAGATGACTCCGGCCCACGTCATCCCCCTAGCCTGGAATGCCCTCCCTCCCCACATCTGCCAAGCTAGCTCTCTTCCTCCCTTCAAGGCCCTACTGAGAGCTCACGTCCTCCAGGAGACCTTCCCAAACTGAGCCCCCTCTTTCCTCTCCCCCACCTCCCCCTCTCCATCCCCCCGCCTTACCTCCTTCCCTTTCCCACAGCACCTGTATATATGTATATATGTTTGTACGTATTTATTACTCTATTTATTTATTTATTTTACATGTACAAATTTATTCTACTTATTTTATTTTGTTAATATGTTTTGTTTTGTTCTCTGTCTCCCCCTTCTAGACTGTGAGCCCACTGTTGGGTAGGGACCGTCTTTATATGTTGCCAATTTGTACTTCCCACGCGCTTAGTACAGTGCTCTGCACACAGTAAGCGCTCAATAAATACGATTGAATGAATGAAGGAATGATGGCGTAGCGGTCAGAGGACATCACCGTGAGGACAAAATATTCTGAAGCGGCAAAGAAAACCACCAAGAAAATTGTGTGACACAGCCCAGGAAGAAGATGGTTCTACGGTCGGTCAGGGAGTTGTGGATGTATTGGGGGACCGTGATGGAGATGTAGCAGAGGTCGCAGACGGACAGGTTCCTGAGGAAGAAATACATGGGGATGTGGAGGCGTCAGTCGAACTCAGTGACGTTGACCATGAGGAGATTACCCGTCAGGGCCGCCAGGTACAGCAGGAGAAACAGCACGGCGTGGACCAGCTGTGGCTCCCGGATCTTCGAGAATCCCAGCAGGAGGGATTTCCCCTCACCATGAATACGTTGGGCATGTCCTGCAAGATGTCCTTGGGCATCCTGATAGGACCTGATTTCAGACAGGGATTAAAAACATTCAGCGAGAAACTCGCATGACAAGATAATACCCTTGTCCGGGGATGAACCTCTATCAATCCATTAATCAATCAATGGTATTTATTGAGCGCTTACTTTTTTCTAAGAACTTGGGAGAGTCCACAACAACAGCGTTTGAAGACACGTTCCCTGCCCACAATCAACTAGCAGTCCAGAAGTGGAACCTCACCTGGTCATCTCGTCCTTCCCCTTGTCTTAAATCAGGACAAAACGGAAGACTTTCCACGTTCATGATCTCTATGTTATTCTGAAACATCAGCAGAGATTCTGTCCAATCTGTCCAGATTCTGCACACAGTAAGCGCTCAATAGGTTCCACTGATTGATTTGGTCTTATAAAAATCTGAAACGCAGTGGTTGTGTAAACACAGAACTATGTGTTTAGGAAGGTTGGTTCTGTACAATTCATTATGTCAGACACTACACATATGCACACACGCCATTTCTTCCTGCAAAACTGCACACTGAGTCCAAACAGGCTCGAAGTGTAGAATGGAAGTTTGCAAATTTTCAGACAGCTTCCTAGTCAAGACGCATTGCAGCAAAATCAAGGATTACGGCAAAATTGAGTGTATCATCAAGCTCTTACTCTCAACATTTTTAATGGCATTCGTTAAGCGCTTATGATTTGCCGGGCACTGTACTAAGCACTGCAAGGAATATAAGCAAATCGGGTTGGACACAGTTCCTGTCCCACACGGGGCACACAGTCTTAACCCCCATTTTACGGATGACGTAACTGATGCACAGAGAAGTGAAGTAACTTGCCCAGTGTCAGACACCAGATAAGTGGGGAACTGGGATAAGAAACCGGGTCCTCTTGACTCCCTGGCCCAGGCTCTTTCCACTAAGTGACACTGCTTTTAATTTAGAGAAATTGTGACTCTGACTCTGGTCATCCCAGTTCCCTATTGAAATTTCCCTCAGCTTTCCCCTGCTCTTCTCCGGAGTCACCGGGCCTGTCCTAGTCTGGGGAGCATCGACCTCTGCTGAGAGAGGCTAACTCCATCTCGTTGGTCCTGGAAGTGGGTGGCAGTGACAGGAAGGTCTGGGCAAGGGGTCAGACCTGTCAGGATCCTCCCTCCCTCTCGGGTTTCCGGCTGGCCGTGCCGTCCCCTCAGACGACGGCCGGGTTATTTACTGGGGGTTTCTCCGTGGGAGGACGGGCCCGGGGCTCCTTTGACACAGCTGACCGTCCAGGAATCTCGGAAGGCTGGGATCGCGGGCTCCCTGTGGTCCCGGCCGACACAAACAAATTAACTGTCCATTCCCATGTAGTTCCCACTTTGGGACTCCTTCCTAGGATAACATCAATCATTATCCCTTTTCTCTGGTTAATAATAGCGTTCTGGTTAAGCTCTGAGGTTTGGAGCTTCATCCCATGCCAGGGCTTGGGACCATCTAAAATTTGCAGCAATCCAACTTAGACATTCCCCTCTAGACTGTAAGCTCATCATGGGAAGGGAATGTGGTTACCAACCCTGCTATGTTGTTATATAGTACTCTCCCAAGCGCTTAGTACCAAGATCTGCACATAGTAAGCGCTCAATAAATATGATCAATCAACTGATATGCATTATTTTCCCCTACTGAATTCCTAACTGCATTCTCCATTCCTCCCACGCTCACCATCTCACTGTGCCTCATGCCCAACTCCCCTCACTCAGACCTCTACCTCACCACCTTTCCCCCACTTGGAAATCCCCCTCCCTTCATATCCACCAGACCACAGGGCATCCCATCTTCAAAACTCCTTCCTGAAACCCTTTTAATTCCTGGGACCTTCCTTGATAATTTATTTTATAATGGTACGTGATAAGTGCTTACTGTTTCCCAGGGACCATTCTAAGCACTAAAATACATATAAGCTAGTCAGGGTGGACATAGTCCTATGTCCCGCATAGTCTTGTCCCTTGTCTTATTCCCCATTTTACAGATGAGGAAATTGAGACAAGAAGTGAAATTACTTGTCCAAGGTCACCTGGCAGACATGTGATGGAGGTGAAATTAGAACCCAGGTCCCCTGACTCCCATGTCCATGCTCTATCGACTGGGCTATGCTGCTTCCTTCTGCTTCCCTGTTTTAGGATGTTTAATTGTCTCGGTCTGGTACTGTGTAGAAAGCCCCTCTCACCATCGTTAATAATAATTATAATATCAATAATAATAATTGTGGAATTAGATAAGAGTTTATAATATTCCAGGCACTATACTAAGTGCTGGAGTGGACACAAGCAAATTGGGTTAGACATGTTCCTGCCCAACAGGGAGCTCACAGTCTTATTCCCCATTTTACGGGTTTGGCAACTGAGGCCCAGCGATATGAAGTGACTTGTCCATGGTCACACAGCAGAAAAGTGGTGGAGCCGGGATTGGAACCCAGGTCCTTCTGTGCTCTCTTTCTGACTCTCCTAAGAGCTTACTACGGTGCTTTGTACCGAGGATGTGGTCAATAAATACTATGGATGGTTGGATGGATGGATGGATGGATGGATGGATGGTTGGGACGCAAGGATATGACCAGTCAAAAGTGGGCAGGGGCATTTCCATGACTGCTTCCTTTCCCCCTTGTAACTGAGCTATTTTTCGATTTTCATAACCACCAAGAGTGAACTTAAAATTCATATAACACTAGGTTGTATCATTATTAGTTGTATCAACATTATAATTATTGGGTCTATTAACAATTTACTTGCAAATGACTGCCAAATGCTGGAGTAGAAACAGAATAATCAGAACAGACATATTTCCCCCTCCAGAGGGGCTCAGAGGGTAAGTGAAAGAGAGGGCACATATTGAATCCTGATTTACAGAGAGGCTAAGAGAGGTTAAGGTGCTGGACCAAGGTCGCCCAGCAGGCCAGTGGCAGAACTGGGTAAACATTTCAGGTCTTACAACTCCCAGGCACATGCTCATTCCCTTAGGTCTCCTTTAATGCCCCCCAAACCATGAATTGTCAGTCACACACGTCTTAGCAGCCTCCCTTCCAGACACTGACAAACCCTCAGTCGCTGTACACTCTCTTTGGATTTGTAGGCTAGCTGATGAGGGATGGGATAATCAGTGAAAGGAAGTAGATATTTTGTCCCATAGAGGAGGGATTAGGAATTTCCCCTTTAAGATTCTCCCCATAGAAGCCTTCATGTCGCGGTTCCTCAGGCTGTAGATGAGGGGGTTCAGGGCGGGGAACATCACGTCGTAGAGCACGGACATGGGAGCTCCAGGACTGAGGTGGAGTCAGACACTGGCTTGAGGTAGGAGATGAAGGCCGTAGAAAGGAAGAAGGTGATGGCAGCGAGGTGAAGCAAGCAGATGGTGAAGGATTTGTCCCGGCCCTTGGCAGCCGGCATCCTCAGCACGATCCAGAAGATGTGTACGTAGGAGACGACGATGAAGACGAAGCAGACAACACCTAAAGCTACCCCACCGGTGACGCTCACATAGATGGCAACGTGATTCCCAGAGCGAGAGATCTTCAGCAGGGAGGGGACGTCACAGAAGAACCGCTGGACGATGTTGGATCCACAGAAGCTCAGCGAGAAGGTCAAAGCTTCAGGTCTACCTGCGGCCCTGACAGGGAATCTCCCCATCGTTTCACAGACCGCAAATAGCACCCTGCTGAGCCAGGAGGCGTCTGGCATCTTTCCACAGGCCGTTTTGTTCGTGATGACGTCATAGAACAGGAGGCGACAGATGGCGGCATAGCCGTCAGAGGACATCACCGTGAGGATAAAATATTCTGCACCTCCAAAGAAAACGATTAGACTACCTGCGCTCTATAGCGATGGAAGGAGATGAATTTCTTGTTGGTCAGGGAATTGTGGATGGATTTTGGGACGATGACGGAGATATAGCAGAGGTCGAGTACAAACAGGTCCCTGAGGAAGAAGTACACGGGGGGGTGGGAGCACCAGTCGAGGGTGGTGACGGCGACGTTGAGGGGATTCCCTTTCAGGGACGCAGGGAGACCAGAGGGAACAGCACGGAGTGCACTGGCTGCATCCCCCCCACCTCCGAGAAAGCCAGCAGGAGGAATCCCATCACCGTTGAGACATTGGGCATTTTTGGAAGGCAGCATTGATTTTCTGCAGTAGATGAGGGAAGAGCCAGAGTTAGAGTCCATTTATGGGACGAGGAAAAAACTGACAGGACATTTGCTAGTCGTTATCTATGGAAAAGAGACAGCTATTGAATTCAAAATTATCTTTGAGTTTCATACCAAGCCGGGATGAGGAAAGATCCAGAACGTTACATTATTTTGGTCGATTTAAAGGGAATTACTGAGATTGTCTCCCCTCCACCACCCGAACAGTGTTGGTAGACACGTTCACTGCCCACATCGAGTTTACATTCTTGAGGGAGATCTATTTCTATCTTCGTATTCAACCCTCCACACTGCCTGAACATGTTCACTGCTTCCACTACCCAATACTTTGCGTGCACACATATACATACACAAACAAACACAGCTTATAGCACAGGTACTCTGATTGCAGCAGCTCCCGTATAGTGGAAAATGAATTCGTTCCGTTATATTTATCAAGCGCTTACTGTGTGCAGAGCACTGTACTAAATGCTGGGGATAGTACAATAGAATAATAAACAGACACAGTCCCTGACCACAACGAGCATACAGTCTAGAGGAATAACGGATTGAAGCTGGGTTATTTCACTGGCTTTAGTGCCATCCACCTGTTCTAACTCTCCTCCTCATTATCAGCTTTCTTCAACCAACCCTCCAAAAATAACCTTCTTACTATGACTTGCTTTCGATGCTTTCTCCTCCCACCTAAAGCTCCCACCCTTCCTTTGGCCTGGAAATCCACACTTTTCAGTTTCTCAGCCCTAAGATGTGCCACCCTGAAAAACCCTCTGGAATTCCACCTTCTCAAGGAGTATTTAGCTAATTCACTTCTTCCCACAATCTGTCAGTTACCATCTCCAGAACTAATGCATCAGCAGACTCTCTGCGTATTGCTGGTAAAGGTAGGTTAATTACTCCTTGAGGAAACATGTCTACCATCTCGTTTATATTGTATTCCTCCAAGCATTTAATAGTGTTGTGCACACAGTAAACACTCAATAAATGTCTCCTATTGGTTGACTGATTAATGTCTGCTTCCCCTCCAGACGGTGAGCTCCTTGTGGGCAGGGAGCATGTCCACCAAATCTTTCATAGGGTACTCTCCTCAGCACTTAGAATAGCGCTGTGCACACATTAAGCACTCAAAAATATGATTATCAAGCCCTAATAATAATAATGATATTATTTGTTAAGTGCTTACTATATGCCAAGCACTGCTCAATTCACTGGGGGAGATAGAAGGGAATCGGTTTGTCCCACCTGGGGCTCACAGCCTTATTCCCCTTTTTACAGCTGATGTAACAGAAGCCCAGAGAAGGTAAGTGACTTGCCCGAAGTCACACAGCTGACAAGCTGCGGAGCTGGGATTAGAACACACGACCGCTGACTCCCATGTCCGTGCTCTTTCCACTAAGCCACGCTGTTTCTCATCCACAAAGCCATTGTTCCATTCTTTTCTCCTCCCAGTTGTAACTGACATTTTGCCTATATAGCCTGCAAGATTGGGAAGTCACTGAGGGCAGGGAATCATGCATTTTCCCTCGCTTTTTATGGTATTTATTAAGCTCTCATTACATGTCGGGCATTGGTTTAAGCTCTGGGGTGAATACAAGAAAAATGGGTGGGTCATAGTCCCCGTCCCACACAAGGCTCACAGTCTCAGTCCTCATCTTACGGATGAGCAAACTGAGGCACAGAGAAACGAAGTGACATGCCCCAAATCACCCAGGAGAGAAGCAGCCTGGCTCCATTTCCAGCCTTTCCAGTTGCTTGCTATGTGACCTTGGGCAAGTCACTTATCTTGTCTGGGATCCAGTTCTCCTGTTCTCCCTCATACACAAACTGTGAGCCCCGTGAGGTACAGGGATAATTTCAACCTGATTAACTTATACAGTGCTTAGATCAATGTTAGACACATAGTAAGCACATAACAAGTACCATTAAAAAATGAAAAGAGGGGGAGCCGTTATTAGAGCCTCTGACTCCCTGCCCATGCTCTATCCACTAGGCCACATTGCTTCTTTCTTGCATCCCCCCAAATTTGGGGGGGAGGTCTTGTGAAGAGGACTTGGTGATGAAACATCTGACTGGTGCAGTCTCAGTCATGCCCTCTTGTCCCTGTCCGGAGGGTTGAGTTGATGGTTGAATTCACCGTGGCACGGAGATGACGTCATTTCATAACGTCCTAGCCCGGCAGCCAGGATAACAGGGGTTTGGGCTGTAGATGGAGGGGACCAGGAGGCTGCCATAGGGGCAAATGTTTTCTTTTTGCTTGTGTACGCAGCCATGGTTCCAACTCCACCCCAGACCTCTGGTTTGAACGTCTTCCCAGAGTGACCCTCACACTCACATCGATGTGCCTGATGGTCCCTCCATGTCCCTCCTCACCCCCAGTCACTCTCACCGGGCCAGCGTGGGGCTGGGGCTCCATTGACCCTCTCTGGGCTGGGCTGGTCCCCCCTTTCTCCTCGGACACCTGGATGCAGTGGCCACGGAGGGACAGCGAGGAGCTGTCAGCCCCTCTATGTTGTCCCGCGAACACTGAGACGTGCTTTCCAAACAGGATCCCTGTTCCTTTAGATAAAGCCACCGCTGCTCCGACAGGTATCCCCGGAGGAGCAGAGCACGGCGATTCGTCCCCAAATTATTTGATTCCCCACACGGATGAAGATCCGGTGATGGCACTTCTCTGCAGCGTTCCATAACAACAGCATTCTAACTGTTCCCGCTGTTAGTGACTATCTGGATCAAAGGGTGGGCGTTTCAGCTTCTTTTTTCTTTCTTCAGTGGTACCTGTTAAGCGCTTACTATGTGCCAGGCATTGTACTAAGATCTGCAATTCGATACAAGCTAATTATGTTGGACGTAGCCCCCGTCCCACATGGGGCTCACAATCTCAATCCCCATTTTACAGATGAGATAACTGAAGCCCAGAAAAATGAAAAGACTTGCCCACGATCACACAACAGAAAGGTAGCAAAGCCGAGATTAGAACCCAGGTCATTCTGACTCCCAGGTCCATGCTCTATCGAATAGGCCACGCTGCTTTCCTGAGTTTCATTTTGTTCATGACCTCAAACAATCAATCGGTCATTTAATCAGTTGCATTTTCTGACTTCTTCTGATTGCAAATCTAGAAAGAACGATAAATGACTCTAAATTCATCCCCAAACCTTCACCCGGGCTGGGTTGGAGGATCAACCCAGAGAAGCAGCATGAGAAGCAGCATAGCTTAGTGGCAAGAGCACAGGCTTGGGAGTCAGAGGATATGGCTTCTAATTTCGGGTCTGCCACTTGTCTGCTCTGTGACCTTGGACAAGTCACTTAATTTCCCTGTGCTTCAGTTAGCTCATCTGGAAAATGGAGTTTAAGAGTGTGAACCGCAGGTAGAACAAACTGATTACATTGCATCTACCCCAGCGCTTAGAACAGTGCTTGACACATAGTAAGTATTTAACGAATGCAATTATTATTATTATCATTCTCAGTTTGGGAGGGGCTGAGGGGTTCTGAGAACGGGGTGATGGGAAAGAAACTGGGTGGACACGACGGGAAAACCCGGTTTCAGAAGGAATACGTTATAATCTAGGGTTTGCCCTCTTCTATCTCAGAGCTGAGACACTGTACGAAACGGGGGTATAGCGTCCAGTGCATTCCCTCCTGCAAATGGCCCTGTCCCCTTCCAAACTATTTCAGGGATGGAAAATAGAGAAACAATCTGTCAGCCCACATTTCCTCCTCCCCGCTTCCAGTCCCTCGGAGCACAGCTTTAACCCGTCTTCAAAGCCCTTCCGTCATTCCACCACTTCCAGGATGCCTCGCACTACTCATTTTTCTTCTCCCTAAATCATCTTCTCTCACTGCCAATCAGTATCTTAGACCACTTCTCTATTTTTGCACTCACACCCAACATTATAGCTTTGTACATAGTGGCTTTTATAAAATGTACTCTTTAAGCATATTTATCATTTATCTATTTATCATTTTTTCCATTCTCTTCTTCATCCTCTCATTAACTAATTCTGTGTCTATCTCCCCTCTTAGATTTTAAGCTCTTGGAAAGCAGGGATGATGTTTAATTTATTTTGATTTATCTGAAGTGTTCACTAAAGTTCTTTACACCCAGGATGCATTCAACAAATACCATTGATTGATGGATGGATGGATTGATAGATGGATGCATGGATAGATTGTTGGATGGAGGGACGGATGGGTGGGTGGGTAGTTGGATGGATGGATTGTCTGCTATGTGACCTTGGACAAGGCACTTCACTTCTCTGTGACTCAGTTATCTCATCTGTAAAATGGGGATTGAGACTGAGAGCCCCACGTGGGAAAGGGACAGTGTAAAACCTGATTAGCTTGTATCCCCCCAGCACTTAGTACAGCGCATACAGTACCTTGCACACAGTAAGCGCTGAACAAATACCACTATTATTATCATTGTGGATTGATGGGTGAATGGATTGATGGATGGATGGATGGATGGATGGATGGATGGATGGATGGATGGACAGATAGGTGAACAGACAGACAGATGGACGGATGGATGGTCGGGTAGATGGATGGATGAACGAATGGATTCGAGGCAAGGAATTGATCAGTCAAATTCATTCATTCAATCGTATTTATTTGACTTTGTGACGAGCACTGTACTTCGCGGATGGAAAGTGCAATTCAGCAACAGAGACAATTCCTGGTAAAAGCGGGCTCACAGTCTAGAAGGGGGAGACAGGCAGCAAAACCACTAAACAGGCAGTCAAATGTGCGGGACAGTTTTCATGATTGTGCCCTTTCTCCCGTGTCACCCTCATGGGTTCAGATTGTAAGAGAAAGAGAAAGCACATATTAATTCCCGATTTTACAGAAAAACCCAAAGTGGGTACGTGGCTGGACGAAGGTCACACAGCAGGCCGGTGGCAGAACAGGACAGACCTTTCAAATTTCATGACTCCCAGTCATATGCTCATTCCACTAAGACGCAAATGACACCCAAACAGTTACATGTCATTCATTCATTCAGTCATATTTATTGAGTGCTTACCATGTGCAGAACACTGCACCAAGCGCTTGGAGAGTACAATTCACAATAAAGTGAGACAATCCCTTGCCACATAAGGCTTAAAGTCACACATATCTTATCATCCTCTGTCCCAGACATTGACAAATCCTCAGGGGCTGGACGTTCTCTTTGGACAGCTCCTTATATGGATACCCCGACGGTCAGAACCCTGATGAGGAATGGGATAGTCAGCAAAATGAAACAGAAATTTTGTCCCTTAGACGAGGGAGGAGGAATCTCCCCTTTAGGACTCTGCCAAGGGCGGCCTTCAGATCCCAGTTCCTCAGGCTGTAGATGAGAGGGTTCAGGGTGGGGGGAACCACGGTGTAGAATACAGACACCAGCAGGTCCAAGGTCGAGGGGGAGTCTGAAACGGGCTTGAGGTAGGAGATCACAGCCGTAAAGGGGAAGACGGTGAAGAAGGCGAGGTGGGGCAGACAGGTTGAGAAGGCTTTGGCCCGGCTCTTGGTAGTCGGCATCCTCAGCACGGCCTGGAAGATGCGCACATAGGAGACGAAGATTGAGACGAAGCAGACAACACCTAAAGCTACCCCACCGGTGACGCTCACATTGATGGCAACGTGGTCCTCGGAGCAGGAGATCTTCAGCAGGGAGGGGACGTCACAGAAGAACTGCTGGACTATGTTGGAACCACAGAAGCTCAGGGAGAAAGTCGAAGCTGTATACAAGACCCCAAACAACACTCCGCTAAGCCAGGAGGAGGCCGCCATCTTTCCACATGCCGTGTTGGTCATGATGAGCTCATAGCGCAGGGGGCGGCAGATGGCGGCATATCGGTCATAGGACATCGCCATGAGGACAACCAGCTCTGAAGTGGCCAAAACGACCACGAGGAAGACCTGGAGGACACAGCCCAGGAGAGAGATGGATCTATGATCGGTCAGGGAAATGACGACAGACTTGGGGAGGGTGACAGAGATGAGGCAGAGGTCGAGGACAGACAGGTGCCTGAGGAAGAAGTACATGAGAGCGTTGAGGCACCGGTCGAGGGTGGTGACGGCGACGATAAGGAGATTCCCCGTCAGGGCCGCCAGGTAGACCAGGAGGAACAGCACGGAGTGGACCAGCTGCAGTTCCTGGATCTCTGAGAATCCCAGCAGGAGGAATTCCCTCACTATTGAGTCGTTGGGCATTTCTGAGGGGCAGCATTGACTTTCTGCATGTGATGAGGGAAGAGCCAAAGTAAGAGTTCATTGATTGAATGAGTGAAAGAATTGACAGGACACTTGCTGGTGATTCTCTATGGAGAGGAGACAGTTATTGAATTCAAAGTGATTCTTGAGTTCACCATGGAGACATTGAACCTTTCTGGGAAATGCTGTCGACTCCCTGAACATGAAGAGGAGGGAGGACGTTTGGGGCAAGTAATAGGACTAAGTCAATAAAGTCTATTTATTTAGTACCTACAGATAACACGGTATTAGTATATATGATCACTGCCCACAAGGAGATTCCATTCTATTGGAAGTACCAAGCTTCGAACCTTGTAGAAGCAGGATGCTATTGGGAAGAACACAGGCCTGGAAGTCAGATGAACTGGGTTCTAATCCCAAATATACTGCTTGTTGACTGCGTAGCCACGGGAAAGTGACTTAATTTTTCTGTCTCAGTTTTCTCAATAGTAAAATGAGGATTCGATACCTGTTTTCCCTCCTACTTAGTCTGTGAATCCCTTGTGGGACACGGACTGGGTACTACCAGATTGTCCTGAATCTCCCCTACCACTTAATACTTTGCTTGGCGCATAGTAAGCACTTAATAAATATCAATAAAATTATTTTTGGTTGAGGAGACTGAATCTAAAATGAATAGCAGATAGCAGAGGTCACAGAATATAAAGATATGGACTCGACGTTTGTGAATTTTTTTCGTTGGTTTTAGGGTCAAACAGAAAGTGACTTTACACATACATTCATCCACTTAGTGGAGAGAAAATGGGCCTAGAAGACAGAAGGACCTGGATTTTAATCCTATTTCCGCTCCTTGTCTGCTGTTTGACATGTGGCCAATCACTTACCTTCTCTGTTCCTCAGGTCCCTCATCTGTAAATTGGGGATTAAAACTGCGAGGACCGTATGGGGCATGGACTATGTCCAACCTGATTAGCTTGTATCCACGCCAGTGCTTTGTACATTACCTGGCACATAATAAGTACTTAACTATACCATGAAACAAACAAGAAAAATGAAACCCACATAAACACCAAACTGATTCCATTTGCTTACATATCCGCATTCACACTTGGATACACACAAACACAAGTTTACCTCATCATTCATCTAGTCCTGTCCTAAAGCATCACTCAGCTTACATCTCTCCTCTCCTCAACCTCCTCTCATAACAATTTGTGTCTTCGCAAGCAAAAACACCTCACAATCGGCTTGTAGGCTCTTGCCATATGACTGCACTTCACTCTCTTTCCATTGTTCAACTCGTCTTTTCAGCTGTCAAAGCAACTTTCTAGTTGTTACTCACGATCGACTCTCCCGTTTCCATCCTAGCTGGAAATCCCTCCCTTAGGCACTCAAAATCACAGAGAGCACAGTTCTTTCCGAATTCTGAGCACTGCTAAAATCGTCCCTTCTTCAACCAGCTTCCTCGATTCATTTCCCAGCCCTCTAAAGCAACTTTACCTACCTCGAGCGGGACTAAACTCATGTCCATTCTCATTTAGTGGAAAGCGCATGGACCCAGGAGTTCTCTTCTTGGCTGTGAGCTCCTTGTGGGCAGCATACACATCTACCAGCTCTGTTCAATTGTACTCACCCAAGCATAGCTTAGTGGGAGTCAGAGGATTTGGGTTCTAATCCTGTCTCTGTCTCTTTGCTGCTTTGGGACCTTGTCGCTTCACTTCTCTCGGGTTTCAATTTCCTCATCATGAAATGGCATGCAATAATTGCATATTTATCATTCCAATCTTTTTTCCTTCTAGAAGTGGCGGGCATGGAATATGTCCGTTGTGAATGTGTCTGAATGTGTCTGTTATAAAGTGGATAGAGCACTTCCCCTCTGGCTTCAAACATGCCCACGTCTCCCTCGTCCGAAAATGACCCTCTTTTAACTCCATTACCCCTTTAAAGTATCACCATATCTCCCTCCTACCCTTCCTTTCCAAACTCCTGGAGCCAGTCGTCCACACTCGCTGCCTCGAATTACTCAAACTCTCTCCTGGACCCCCTCCATTCTGGATTCTGTCCCCTCCACTCCACATAAACTGCCCTCTCAAAGGTCACTAATGACCTCCTTCTTGAAAGATCCAATGGCCTCTATTCTATCCCAATCCTCCTCGACCTCTCAGCTGCCTTTGACACTGTCAAACATCCCCTTCTCCTCAACACGTTATCCAACCTAGGCGTCACGGACTCCGTCCTCTCCTGGTTCTCCTCTTATCTCACTGGCCGTTCATTCTCGGTCTCCTTCGTGGGATCATCCCCCTCCCATCCCCTAACTGTAGGAGTTCCTCAAGGGTCAGTTATTGGTCCCCTTCTGTTCTCTACCTACACTCACTCCCTTGGTGACCTCATTCGCTCCCACTACTTCAACTATCATCTCTACGCAGATGACATCCAAATCTACATCACCCCTCCCCAGTTTGCTCTCTGCCCTTTCCTCTCCATCCAAACCGCTACCTTGTTGGTACAATTTATCATCCTATCCCGACTGGATAGGTGCTCCAGCCTCCTTTCTTATCTCCTATTCCCCTGCCTCTCTCCGCTTCAGTCTCTACTTCACGCTACTGCCCGGATTATCTTTCCACAAAAATGCTCTGGACATGTCACTCCCCTCATCAAAACCTCCAGTGGTTGCCTATCAACCTTCGTATGATGCAAAAACTCCCCACTATTGTCTTCAAAGCTCTCGATCTACTTTCCCCCTCCTACCTCACCTCCCTTCTCTCCTTCTACAGCCCAGCCCGCACACTCCACTCCTCTATCGCCAGCCTCGTCACTTGGCCTCGCTTCTGCCTGCCTGGCTCAGTGGAAAGAGTACGGGCTTTGGAGTCAGAGGCCATGGGGTCAAACCTCATCTCTGCCAAGTAGTCAGCTGTGTGACTTTGGGCAAGTCACCTAACTTCTCTGTGCCTCAGTTACCTCATCTGTAAAATGTGGATTAAGACTGTGAGCCCGGCGTGGGACAACCCGATCACCTTGTAACATCCCCAGCGCTTAGACCAGTGCTTAGCACATAGTAAGCCCTTAATAAATGCCATTTTTATTCTTCTTATTATTATTTTGCTTGTCTCGCCGTCGACCACTGGCCCACGTCCTTCATCTGTCCTGGAATGCCCTCCCTCCTCACATACGTCAAACTAGCTCTCTTCACCTCTTCAAAGCCCTACTGATAGCTTACCTCCTCCAGGAGGCCTTCCAAAACTGGGCCCGCCTTTTGCTTTGCTGCTCCGCCCCACTCCTCGCCCCTACTCCCTCCCTCTTCTCTCCCCGCTTCCTCTCCCCGCAGAGGTTGTGTATATTTGTACATATTTGTTACCCTATTTTATTAATGATGTGCATGAATCTACAATTCTATTTATGTATTCTGATGGTATTGACGCCTGTCTACTTGTTTTGTTTTGTTGTCTGTCTCCCCTTTCTAGACTGTGAACCCGTTGTTGGATATCTGTTGCCGAATTGTACTTTCCAAGCCCTTAGTACAGTGCTCTACACACAGTAAATGCTCAATAAATACGAGTGAATGAATGAATGAATGAATGAATGAGTCAGAAGCACTTGGGTTCTAATTCCAGATCCGCCTCATGCCTGCTGTGTGATCATGGGCAACTCATTTAACTTATCTGAGCCTCAGTTACCTCATCTGTAAAATGGGTGTTAAGACTGTGAGCTCCATGTGGAACAAGGACTGATTCGAACCTGCTTAACCTGGATCTACCCCAGCACCTATTTCAGTACTGGGGACATAGTAAGAGCTTAACAAATACTACTATTATTATTATTACTCTCCAAGTGGTTAGTGCACACAGTAAGCGCTCAATCAAAATTATTCAAGATTAACAGAGTGATAGTAAATTAGACTGTGTCATCCTAGACCAGTAGGCTGGACAGACCATGAGGGCAGGGATTACAACCTTTCCCACTATTTGTCTTCTCCCAACATTTGAGAAGAAGTCTTACAGGGAGGAATTGCTGATAGTGTTAGTGGCTGTCCAAAGCTGGTCCCACTAATTCAGATCTGCCTGTCATTTATCCTCTGCAAGGGATTCTGGGACCCCCTGAAGGCCAGAGTGACTGTCCACAGTGCTAACGCTGTGCCAGAGGCCCGTAGCCCGGAAAGTAGTTGGCATGGTAACGAGGTTTGAGGATGAAGGAGGAGAGGTTTGCGATAGTTGGGGGTTACTGAACTGGAAAACACCTTCCCACCTGCTAACACCCCTTCCCCGCTGGGGGCCGCGGTTCTGGTCCGAACCCCAGCTTAGGCCTCAGGCTGGTTCCATCTCTTCCATTCTCATCCTCATCCCCCCCCAGCCTCTCCATACCACTCACCCCCGGGCACTCTGACAGGGGCAGCATGGGGCAGGGGTTCGCCGACCTCTGCAGGGCTGAGCTGGTCTCCTCTTTCCCCTCAGACTCGTGGGTTCAAACAACAAGAAAGGAAAGGAGAGGGGCCCTCAGTCCCTCTCCGCTCTCCCTCTATCCCCGAGAAGCCCTCCAGACAGGCCCCCATCCCTGTAGATAAAGCAGGAGCTGCTCCGAGGGGGATCCCTGGAGGACGGCATGGGGCCCTGTCAAGGGGCCTCATGGCCTGGACAAGTCACGCACCCTCTGATCACGTAGTTCCTGGGGCTCCTGGGAAGCAAGGGCCCCATCCCTGCAGCATCAACGATGTTGTTGGCCCTGAGGGTTCCCGTGGAAACAACGGCATCTGCATCCCAGCTTCCCAACGGTTCCTGCTTTCACCGACAGACTTTAGACACTGTGAATGTTTTCACCTTTGTCTAATTCACAACCTGAGACACTCAATGTGTGAGTCAATCAGCCAACTATAACTTTTTCTTATGGTCTTTGTCATGCGCTTACTATATATCAGGCACTATACTAAGTGATGGAGTATCTACTAGTTAAACAGATTGGACAGCGTCCATATCCCCCATGAAGTTGACATCTCAATCCCTATTATACAGATGAGGGGACTGAGGCACGGAGAAGTTAAGCGACCCTGCCCAAGGTCACACAGCAGACATGAGGTGGAACTGAGATCAGAACCCATGTCCATTTGAATCCCAGGCCCACGCTCTACCCCTATGCTATGCTCCTACAAGAGACCTTCCCAGACTGAGCCCCCTTTTCCTCTCCTCCTTCCCATCCCCCCGCTCTATCTCCTTCCTCTCCCCACAGCACCTGTATATATGTTTGTACAGATTTATTACTCTATTTTACTTGTACATATTTACTATTCTATTCATTTTGTTAATGATGTGCATTTAACATTTAGCTTTAATTCTATTTGTTCCGACGACTTGACGTCTGTCCACATGTTTTGTTTTGTTGTCTGTATCCCCCTTCTAGACTGTGAGCCCGATGTTGGGTAGGGACCGTCTCTATATGTTGCCAACTTGTACTTCCTAAACTCTCCGTACAGTGCTCTGTACACAGTAAGCGCTCAGTAAATACGATTGAATGGATGAATGAATGCTTCTTCTGACTTGTCCAATTTGCAAATCCCTGAAGCTCTGTTCATACTGGCTATATAAACTGTACTCTTGAATCAAGCATTTGTCCAATTTCTAATCTTTCCCTTCTCTCCTTCCTACTGTATGTAATTTATTCTGTATCTATCTCCCCCATTAGATCATAATCTCCTGGAGACCAGTAACAGTGAACAATGAACAATGTCTCTTTTCAACTCTTCTGAGAGCTTACTATAATGCTTTGTACCCAGGATGTGGTCAATAAATACCATTGCTAATAATAATAGCAATAATTATCGTCTTTGTTAAGCCCTTACTATATGCCAAGCACTGTTAAGCGTTTACCATGTGCCAAGTGCTGGAGTAGATACAAGGCAATCAGGTTGGACACAGTCCCTGTCCCACAAGGGTCTCAGTCTCAATCCCCATTTTACAGATGAGGTAACTGAGGCACAGAAATGTTAAGTGACTTGCCCAAGGTCACATGGAACCGGGATTAGAACCCCGACCTCTGACTCCCAAGCCCGTGCTCTAGATGGATAGATGAATGGTTGGAAGTATGGATGGGTGGAAGAATGGAAAGATGGATTGATGAGAGAGGATGGATTTGACAAGATAGATGGAGCTGCAGTCACTCTTTCTCCCTTTCTCCCGTACCGTCTCCCAATTTGCAATTTTCTTTAATACCCCCAGAGTCATGCTAAAGAGCTTATCGTTATCTTTTCATAGTCATTACTACTACTACTAATATCATTATTGTATTTATTAAGAGGTTGTGTGCCTAAATTGTTCCCCTTGCTGGAATAGAAAAAAAAAGAGTCAGTTCAGACACAATTCCTGTCCCACAGGGGCTCAGAATGTAAGAGGAAGATAGATCCTAGGGATGTTGTCACTGCCCCTAGCCCGTAGCACAGCTGGCATCAGAACCCAAGTCTCAATCAATCAATCAGTCAAATTTATTGAGCACTTACTCTGGGCCCAGCACTGTACTAAACACTTGGAAAGGTTCAATGTAACAGAGTTTTTAGACACGTTCCCGTACCCCCAGTGAGCTTATATGCTAGAGCGAGTCCCATACCATGATAAAATTAAGAAAGGAATTATGGTCTTTGATAAGCACTTGCTATATACCAATCACTGTTCTCAGCACCGCGCCAGATAGAAGATAATTGCGTTGTCCCACGTGGGGTTCACAGTCTTAATCCCTATTTTATGGATGAGGTAACTGAGGCATGGAGAAGTTAAGAGGATCTCCCAAATTCACACAGAAGACAAGTGTCAGAGCAGGGATTAGAACCACCCCAAAACAGGATTTAGTGTTCTGAGCACTTGGGAGAGTTCAGTTCCACAGAGTTGGTAAACACATTCCCTGCCCACAATGAGTTTACAGTCTACTGGTATACTCCTTCCTTTAGGCCATGATACCTCCCCAAAACTGGATTGTCAGTCATACTTCAATCTTAGCCACCACCCTCCGAGATTTTGACAATTCATAAACGTCCAGCGTTTTGTGTGAACTCAGTAGGACAGCTAAGTTTATGTCTAGGTCCAAGGGCAATTCCTTGGTTAAGTGGTGGTGTGAGATTATTTGCACGAGGAAGGAGATATTTTGTCCCAGAGCGGAGGTTAGGTGAGTGACCCTTTTAGGATCCTGCCCTTAACGGCCTTCATGTCCCTGTTCCTCAAGCTGTTGATGAGGGGTTTAAAGGTGTGGGGCACTACTGTCCAGTACTGAGGGGGGATCTGAAGGTGGCTTCAGGTAAGCAAAGAAACAAGTCATGACAAACAGAGTGACAACAATGAGGTGAGGCAGGCAGATGGAGAGGGCTTTGGCTTGGCCCTCGGCAGCCGGCAACTTCAGCGCAGCCCGGAAGCTACACACGTACAAGAAGATGATGAGAATGAAGCATGCGAAGCCTAACGGTGCACCAGCAGTGACGCTCAAGTCGACGGCGACGTGGTTCTCGGATCAGGTGATCTTCAGCAGGGAGAGGACGTCGCAGAAAGACTGCGGGACGGCATTGGACCCGCAGAAGGACAGGGAGAAGTTCGAAGCTGACCACAAGACTCCAGACATGCCCCACTGAGCCACTAGGTGGTCACCATCTTCCCACAGGCCACTCTGTTCATGAAGATCTCGTAACACACGGGGAGGCACATGGCAGCATAGCGGTCATAGGACATCACTGTGAGAACAAAATATTCTGTAGCTGCAAAGAAAACCTGTGACACAGCCCAGGAAGGAGATGAATCAACGGTTGGTCAGGGAGTTGTGGATGGATTGGAGGACGGTGGTGGAGATGTAGCAGAGGTCCAAGACGGACAGGTTCCTGAGGAAGAAATACATGGGGATGTGGAGGCGTCAGTCGAGCACGGTGACGGTGACCATGAGGAGATTGCCAGTTAGGGCTGTCAGATAGAGCAGGAGCAACAGCGCGGCATGGAACAGCTGTGGCTCCCGGATCACCGAGAATCCCAGCAGGAAGAATTCCTTCACCGTGGAAATGCTGGACATGTTCTGCAAAATGTCCTTGGGCATCATGATAGGACCTGATTTCAGACAGGGATTAAAAGCATTCAGTGAGAAACTCACAAGGCAAGATAACGCCCTTGTCCTGGGATGAACCACAATCAATCCACTAATCAATCAATGGTATTTATTGAACGCTTAATGTATGCAGACCACTGTACTAAGCACTTAGGGGAATCCACTTCAACAGAGTTGGTAGACATATTCCCTGCCCACACCAACTTGCAATCTAGAAGCAGACCCTCACCTGGTAAACTCGACCTGCCTACTGTCTTAATTCAGGACAATACGGAAAACGTTCCACGTTGATGATCTCTATGTTATTCTGAATCATCAGCAGGGATTGTGTCCAGTGTTCTGCATACAGTAAGTGCTCAATACGTTCCACTGATTGATTTGGGCTTATAAAAATCTAGAATGCAAGGGTTGTATAATCACAAAACTGTGTGTTTAAGGAAGGCTGGTGTTGTAAAATTTACTTTGTCAGAAACTGCGCACATGCACACAAGCCATTTCTTCCTGCAATACAGCGCACTGCGTCCAAGCAGGCTAGAAGTGTAGAAGGGAAATTTGCAAATTCTCAGACGACTTCCTAGCCAATACACCTTCCAGCAAAAACCAAGGATTAGGGCAAACTTGAGTCTATCAATAAGCTCTTGCTCTCAGGATTTTTTTTGTGGTATTTGTTAAGGGCGTTCTATATGCCGGGCACCGTACTAAGCAGTGGGGGGATGCACGCAAATCGGTTTGGACACAGACCCAGTTCCACAGGGGGCTCACAGTCTTAATCCTCATTTTAAAGATGAGGTAACTGAGGCACAAACAAGTGAAGTGACTTGTCCAATGTCACACACAGGATAAATGGCAGTACTTCCCTGTTTCTGGTAGGAGTGTTCCTCTCCGGTCTCCGCCACGAGGGCCCTAGATCTCCCTTTCGGGCTATCGGGCTCCAGTGACCTGCCTCCGGGCTTATGATCATCCCCCTCTCGGACATCTGCATCCCCGCTCGAAGACACCGAGGTCCGCCCTCCAACCCCGCCGCAGGCCCCGCGACTGGTCAGAAGCTCATGTATCTCCCAGGCGACCCTCTAGAGTTGATCTCTCTGGTCACCATCCAATGCCCGTGTACTGAAACCCCTCCCATGATCACTAGACGCACCCCTCGAAGTAAACGTCCAGGTAGCCAACCAGTGTCATGGGACATTGTGACCCACTGCTTCCCCCATCGTCCACCCCCAAAGCAACCTTCTTTGGAGAGCCTCTACTCCCTCCTTCCATGTTAGCACCGGATGTGACTGATTCTCCCCGCTCCGCTCCCCGGGTAACAGTGGCATTGTTCTCACTGAGTTACCTTTAGCAACTACCTGCATTCTACCTGGACTCTACTTGCCATTAGCCTGTTTGATTTGGTTGACCCATGGACAATCCAACCTTCTACTCTGGCCATCACCCACTGATTTTATTGTTGCTATTGTATGTTAATTGTTAACTGCTCTCAGTGTTGTTATTTACCTCCCTGTCCCCACCATGACCTATCAATTCCACTGCTCCTGTCTGCCCTTCCCAGTCCTCACGTTCCCCTTCCCCTCTCCCACCCAGCTCATTCCCTCCCTTTGCTCCAGCCCCACCCCTCCTCCCCGCCCCCTCTCTAGAATCCCACTGTACCAGAACCAATCCTCATCCCCCTCCCCTTGCGCAGGTCCCCGCCAAAACACTCCCATCCAACCCCTTCCTTCCAAACACTCCCATCCAACCCCTTATTTCCCCTTCTCCCCGCCCCCGTCCCATCCCAGTTCTCCTGTCTCATCTTCACCCCTCATCCCCCTCTCCCCGCCAAGACCCCCGCCAACTCATTCCCATCCAAACCCTCCTCACCTCCCGCACCCTTCCCCCTCTCTCCCCACCTTCCGCGGCTGCTGCCAACTGTGGCCTATGGAACCACCGACACCATTATAGTTTAGCTCCCTTTCATCCTTGACCTGTTCCTTTCCCGCTCTCTCCTCCTCTTCACTGTCACTGAGACCTGGCCTACCCCGGATGACATGGTCTCTCCTCCTGCTCTCTCCAGCGGAGGGCTCTTCTTCTCCCACTCCCCCAGACTCACCGGGAAAGGAGGAGGTGTCGACTTCCTTCTCGCTCGCTAATGCCGCTTTTGCACTATCCCTCCTCCCCCTTCCCCTTCCTTCCCCTCCTTTGAAGCCCATATTATTCGTCTTTACCACCCAGTCCAGAGTCTTGTAGCCGTCATCTACCGCCCTACTGGACCCACTTCCAACTTCTTTAACCATTTTGACCCCTTTATCACCTTCCTTCTCTCTTTTTCCATGCCCACTCTGATCCTTGCAGACCTAAACATCCACATGGATGTACCCGGTGATTCCTCTGCTGCCCGCCTTCTATCACTCTTTGACTCCGCCAAACTCCTGCTCCACCCCACTTCGCCCACTCACCAACTTGGTCACACTTTCTATCTCATCATTTCTTACCGCTGCACTATCTCCACCCTCGCCAACTCTGAAATCCCTCTCTCTGGCCATACCCTTTTCACTTGCCTTGTCTCTCACACTCCTCCCTCACTGTAAATATATATTACTCCCCACAGAGACCTCCAGTTTCTCGACCCCATCCATCTCTCTCAGCGCATCGCACCCCACCTTGCCTCCCTATCCACTCTACCCACTCTATCCACCCTTGAAGACCAGACTACTGCTCTCAACTCCACCTTCTTTACTCAACTCAACTCGTTCACTTCCCTTTCCCTTCGCCACTCTCACACCACTTACCCACAGTCCAGGATCATTGCCACTGTTCGCCTCCTGCGCTTTTATGCTCGAGCTGCTGAACGCTGCTAGTGAAAGTCTAAACACTAAGCCAACCTTGTTCACTTTAACCTTATCCTTTCCTGCCTTAACTCTGCCCTCTCCTCGGACAGGCAAAACTATTTTTCTTCCCTTATGGACACCCATGCTCATCACCCATGTCAGCTGTTTAGGACATTTAACTCCCTCCTCAGGCCCCCTGTTCCTTCCCCTCCTCAATCCCTCACCAGCAACGATCTGGCCACCTGCTTAATTAGGAAAATTAACACCATCAGGTCTGAGCTCCCCAAAGTCACCACCTCTTCTCCACTCCCTCCGCTCTCAACCCTTTCCTCTGCTTTCCCATCCTTTCCAGCAGTATCTTCAGATGAGATCTCCTTCTTCCTCTGGAGTGCCACCCCTCCAGCTGTGCTTCGGACCCCATTCCCTCTCATTTTATAAAACTTCTAACTCATTTCCCTCCTCCCCTCCTTAATTTCCATCTTCAGCGGCTCACTCACCAACGGCTACTTCCCCTCTGCCTTCAAACATGCCCACGTCTCCCCATCCTAAAAAAACTCTCTTGACCCCACTGCCCCTTCCAGGTATTGCCCTGTCTCTCTCCTACCCTTCCTTTCCAAACTCCTACAGCGAGTCGGCCTTACTTGCCGCCTCAAATTCCTCAACTCCAACTCTCTACTGAACCCCCTCCAGTCTGGCTTCCATTCCCTTCACTCCACCGAAACTGCCCTCTCAAACGTCTCCAATGACCTCCTTCTTGACAAATGTAAGGGCTCCTACTCTATCCCAATCCTCCTCGACCTCTCAGCTGCCTTTGACACTGTCAACGATCCCCTTCCGTCAACACGTCATCCAACCTTTGCTCCACGGACTCAATTTATTTTCCCCTACTGAATTCCTATCTGCTCACCATCTCACTGTGCCTCGTTCCCAGCTCCCTTCATTCAGACCCCTACTTCACTACGTTTCTCCAGCTTGGAATTCCCTCTCCTTTCTTATAATAATAATAATGGCATTTGTTACACGCTTACTATGTGCAAAGCACTGTTCTAAGCTCTGGGGTGGATACAAGGTGATTAGGTTGTCCCACGAGGGCCTCACAGTCTTAATCCCCATTTTACAAATGAGGTAACAGAGGCACAGACAAGTCAAGTGACTTCCCCAAAGTCACACAGCTGACAAGCGACGGAGCCGGGATTAGAACCCATGAACTCTAACCCCCAAGCCCGTGCTCTTTCCACTGAGCCGCTCTGCTTATCCAGAAGACCACAGGGTTCCCCATCTTCAAAACTCCTTCCTGAAACTCTATTAAATCCACTGGACCTCCCCTGACTATTTTTTTCATAATGGTACGTGGTGTTGACTATTTTCCAGGGACCATTCTAAGCACTGAAGTACATACAAGCTAGTCAGGTTAGACACGGTCCCTGTCCCGCATAGGATTTCCATTCTGAATCCCCATTTTACAGATGAGGTAATTGAGGCAAGAATTGAAATGACCTGCCCAAGGTTACCTGACAGATACGTGGTGGAAGCAGAATTAGAAACCAGGTCCTCTGACTCCCAGGTTCATGCTCTATCAACTGGGCTATGCTGCTTCCCTGTGCTTCATTGTCTTAGGGTGTTTAATTGTCTCAGTCTGGTACTGTGTAAAAAGCCCCCTCCCCATCCTTAGTTTATTATTATTATTATTATTATTATTATTATTAATAGTGGTATTTGATAAGTGTTTCTTATGTGCGAGGCACTGTATTAAGCGCTGGAGTGGATACAAGCAAATTGGGTCAGACAAGTTCCTGTCCTACATGGGGCTCACAGTCTTAATCCCCATTTTACAGATGAGGTAATTGAGGACTAGAGAAGTGAAGTGACCTGCCCAAGATCACACAGTAGACAGGTGGTGGAGCCTGGATTAGAACCCAGGTCCTTCCGTACTCTATCCAATTGGTGACACTGCTTCTCTTGTCTTGCTGCTACTGGGATCAAGATACCTGAGCTCTTTGCCCGAGCAGGACTTAAATGGAGTGCAGGCAGCTTCCTTGGGAATCCATGGAAAATCTATTTTAGAACCAGGTGATTCATTTTTCCAGATTGCACTCATCCTCTGCTCGTTTTGCATAATCAAAAACGTGCAGACGACCGGAAAGGTGAACCATAGCACCATTTGGCAGTTCACCAGAAGAGGTGATTTTTCTTTCATGTTGAGTATTACACTCAGCATGATGGACTGCCCCCCATAGAGAAGGACATAGAGGGCGTCCAGGGCCGTCATCCACTTGTCTGCCCTGACCTCGGACATCGCCCCGGGGGAGCATCCGGGGCCGTGGAGGTGCTGGACCCGCCGGTGGTGTCTGTACACGATGAATACCAAGTAGCCCCTGGCTGCTCTCATGAGCCCCACGAAGATCAAGTCGCAGAGGGAGAATATGATGGTGATGAGTGGGATGGTTTTGGCGCTGACACTGACCTTTACTCAATATTTGATGTCCAGCACGAGTATAACACTGCTGCTGTTTCTGGGGTCTGTCATGTGCATTGACATACTTAGATCTACGAGCAGAATGAGGCCCCAGGACAGGAGGTAGGAGAAGACGACACCACTGGGTAACCTGGCTTTGATCCGGCACGACCGGGTGGTTCCCAGGGCTGATGGTGACGGCCTGAAAGATGCTCAGAACGCAGGTGGTGTAGATGGGCAGCTACCGGCCCAATCGAGGACTATACATGAGGAATTTACATCCGACGTCACTCAGGAAATTTCTCCATCCCCAGGCTAACAGGGTCTCCGGGATTCCAAGGGTGAGAAGAATCATGGTGTTGGCCAAAGTCAGGTGGCTGAAAATCAGATCCAAGGAGCAGACCGTGGGGCTGATGGACACCATGCGGATATAAAACACAAGGAGTATATTCACCAAGGTCCTGATGGTGATCTGAAACAGCATCGCAGTCCCGAAGGACATGGAAATGCCATCTATTCTCTTTCATTTTTCCTCGAAACTAGAAGAGGCCTCCTGTAAAAAAATTTGGGATGAAGGAGAGACAAGGTGAGACAGGAAATCTACAGATGAATCTGTTCTGTAATTGATTTATTTATATTAATATCTGTCTCCCCCTCTAGTTTGTGAGACTGTTGTGAGCAGACAGCGTGTCTATCAACTCTGTTGTTTTGTACTCCCCCAAGAGTTCAGCGTTGTATTAGAGTTGTATTAAGCCCTCAATAAATACAACTGATGGATTGATTCATTGACTGTGGTGCGATTTCGCTGTGCTCTGTCCCTTGGAAGATGTGGAAGATGAAAATGACCACTGGCCAGCGACACTGGATCTACCACAACTCCCTGACTGTGTTCAATCCCTCGGGCTAATTTCTAGACTGTCACCTGATGACTGTGGTATGTTTTAAGCACTTACCATAAGCCAGGCACTGCTCTAATCGCTGGGGGTAGATCCATATTAATCAGGTGGGCACGGTCCCTGTCCCATATGGAGCTCACAGTCTAAGTAGGAAGGAAGATTCAATCCACATTTCGCTGTTGAGGAAAGTGAGGCACAGACATATTAGGTGACCTGTCCGAGTTCACAGAACAATGTGGCCTAGTGGAAAGGGCATGCACATGTGAGTCAGAGGACTTGGGTTCCAATCCAGGCTGCTTTCTGACCTTGGTCAAGCCACTTCACTTCTATGTGCCTCAGTTCCCTCATCTGTAAAATGGGAACTAAGACTTTGAGCTCCAAGTGGGACATTGTGTCCAACCTGATTATCTTGTATCTAGTCCAGCGTTTAGAACAGTGCCTGGAGCTTAACAAGTACCATAAAAAAACCCAACAAATGCCTTTTTAAAAAATTAGAGGCAGGGAGAATTGGGCTAGTACCTCTTTACAGATGACTCCCCAAACTTTCCATCCAGCCATGTGTTCTCATCCAACCTACAGTTCCCCAACTCCTCTTGTCTTCAGGTAATCCCCACTCGGGGAGGCACCTCTCTCTGTACCAATCCTCCCAGCCAGTCACCACCTTGCTGACATCAGCGTGGGAAAGCAGCGTGGCTCAGTGGTAAGAGGACGGGCTTTGGAGGCAGAGGTCAGGGATTCAAATCCCGGCTCTGCCAATTGTCAGCTATGTGACTTTGGGCAAGTCACTTCACTTCTCTGTACCTAAATTGCCTCATCTGTAAAATGGGGATTAAGACTGTGAGCCCCCTGTGGGACAACCTGATCACCTTGTAACCTCTCCAGCGCGTAGAACAGCGCTTTGTACATAGTAAGCGCTTAATAAATGCCATCATTATTATTATCAGCGAATCACCATTTTGCTGACATCTGGGAGACTTTCTGAAGCCACTCTGCCGCTCGTCTGCTGAGTGACCTTAGGCAAGTCACTTCACCTCCCTGTGCCTCAGTTCCCTCATTTGCAAAATGGGGTTTCAATACCTGTTTTCCCTCCTACTTAGACTGTGAGCTCCATGTGGGCCCACAGCCATTGATACAGTGCTTGGCATATAGCAAGCGCTTAACAAATACCACAATCAGTATTTTTTGGAGGGCAACATTTTCCCTTTTACATATCAATATTAAAGTGGAGTCTTTTCCCGAAACCTCTGAGGGGTCCCTTCTTCTAAAATCCTTGGGGTCCCGGGAGAAGGGACAGGGTGACCTGCCCTGATGATGATGATGATGGCATTTGGTAAGCGCTTACTATGTACCAAGCTGGGATAGATACAAGGCAATCAGGTTGTCCCACGTGGGGCTCACAGTCTTAATCCCCATTTGACAGATGAGGGAACTGGGGCCCAGAGAAGTGAAGTGCCTTCCCCAAGGTCACACAGCGGACAAGTGGCAGAGCCTGGATTAGAACCCATGACCTCTGACTCCCAAGCCCGGGCTCTTTCCACTGAGCCACGCTGCTTCTCCCTGGTCCCCATCACAGCTGGAAGTTGCTATATTGGACTCTCCCAACCGTTTAGTACAGTGCCCTGCACACAGTAAGTACTCAATAAATACTATCGAAGCTACAGAACGCATTGAGAATCCACTGGTAGACGGCTTTATCCCACTCACCCGTCTCGTGCTGGCTTGAAGGGCCGATGGCGGGCAGACGCTGACAGATCGAAGCTGAGGCAACCAGTTTTCACTGCTCTCTGCCCTCGGGGGTGAGTAGTGACTCTGTGTGTGTGTGTGTGTGTGTGTGTATGTGTGTGTGTGTGTGTGCGCGCGCGCGCGCACGCGCATGATGTGAGCATAATTAATCCATCCTTTATGTTGTACCCTCTCTCCCTTCCCTGATGACACCTAATCCCGGGACAACCTGTACTTCCCAAGCGCTTAGGACAGTGTTCTGTACACAGTAAGCACTCAATAAATGCGATTGAATGAATGAATGACAAAATTAACCCAGAGTCCTCCTTGCCATTATCCATTCATCATCAACCCATTAGAAATAATACCTGTGGTATTTATTAACCACTTACTTTTATTAATTTTTTATTAATCATCATAATAATGGCATTTGTTATATACTTACTATGTGCCAGGCACTGTACTAAGCACTGGGGTAGATACATGCTAAACAGACTGGGCACAGTTGGGGCGCACTTTCTGAATCCCAAATTTACAGATGAGGTAACAGAGGGACAGATACGTGAAGTGAGTTGCCTGAGGTCACACAGCAGACCAGTAGTGGAGCTGGGATTAGAACCAAAGTCCTTCTGACTCCTAGGCCCAGGTTCTATCAATTAGGCCACGCAAAGCGCATAAGCTTGGCCTTTAGAGGACATCGGTTCTAATCCCGGCTCTGCCACTTGCCTACTGTGTAACCTTGGGCAGGTCACTTCATTTCTCTGGTCGTCAGTTACCTCAACTGTAAAATGGGGATGAAGATTATGAGCCTCACGTGGGACAATCTGATTACCTTGTATCTACACCAGTGCTTAGAACAGTGCTTGGCACATAGTAAGCACTTACCAAATGCCATTATTATTATTATGATTGATAAAAGATGCCTTTACCAAGACATGGCAATATCAGAAGAGCAGCCTTCAGGTTTCAGAAATGTTTCAGGCCTTACTAAGTGTGGCATTTGTTAAACTCTTACTTGGTGTCAGGCACTGTATTAAGCACTGAGGTAGAAATAAGCTGTTTGGACACAGTTCACATCTCACCTGGGGCGCATGGTCTCAATCCCCATTTTACAGATGAGGTAAATGGAGGCCCAGAGAAGTGAAGCGTCTATCTTAGGTCATACAGAAGGCATGTGGTGGAGCCGGGATTAGAATACAGGTCTTTCTGAGTCGCAGGTGTGGGCTCTAAACACTAGGCAACACTGCTCCCTCCCTGTTTGCGGAGGACCCGTGGCCAGAAACAGGCAGGTATCCCAGTTGGCCCGGGGCCAGAGATCTGCAGAGGCTTAATGAGGTTTCCTGGACAGGCTCACGATTGGCCATATTTGTGCGACCCTCCCCAGGGCTGAGACCGGGCCAGTCAGAGAACAGTGTTGCCCCCGGAGGAGAGTCCGCCGTGGCTAAAATCGTAGTTATTTTCTGGTCCTCCACCTCCGTGAGCCAGGATTGATGGAACTAAGACCAACTGATCTGTGAGGAAAAGGAGAAAGCAGCAGAGACCAGAAGACTCCAAACTACAGCAGGTAAGCGAGGTTAACCATCGTCGATGGTATTTCTTGATCGCCTAGTGTGCGCAGAGCACTGTACTAAGCGCTTGGGAAAGTGCAATGGAACAGAGTTGGTAGACACATTCTCTTCCCACAGCGAACATACAATCTAGAGGGTGAGAGGTTGATGACTTGGTTATTATACGTATCATATTGGGTGGTTATTCAAGCAGCCTGGCCCAGGCCTGGAATTTGGGAGACTTGCATTCTAATCCCTCCTTCACCACTTGTCTGCTGTGGGACCTCGGGCAAGTCACGTCACTTTACTTCTCTGTGCCTCGGTTCCCTCTTCTGTAAAAGCGGTTTGGGGTTGATATAAAGGAATGTGGAAGTTAATAAGGGGTGGTTTGTTAGAAGACGTGAGATTTTAGGGAGACTGAAGTCTGGTGGATTATTGAGGGACTGGACTTTCAAATTAAGGATACTGAGTCTGGGGATGCAGCGGAGACGATTAAAAGGAAGTACAATTAGGCAGTTAGCTTGCATGGAAAAAAGAGTGAGAAGAGAAATTGTATGTAATAATAATTGTGGTATTTTATGAAGTGGTTACTGTGTACCAATCACTATAGTAGATGTAGGATGGTCAGGTCACACAGACTCCATGCCACATGGAGATGACAGCCCAAAAGGGTAAGAGAACAGGTATTGATCGCCATTTTACAGATGAAGAAACTGAGGTACGGAGAACTTAATTGAGTTGTTCAAGGTCACACAGGAAACGAGTGGAAGAGGTAGGATTGGAACCTATGTTCTCTGACTCCTAGGACCTGACCATCCCAATTGGGTTGGACACGTCAAAAAAATCTATAAAACAATGGGGAAGGATGAGGACAGAGGCAATTCATTAAATCATATTTACTGAGCGCTTATTGTGTGCAAAGAACTGTACTAAGCGCTTGGGAAAGTATACTACAACAACAAAAGACACATTCCCTGTCCACAACAAACTCACAGTCTAGAGGCAATGTGGTGGAGGGCTTGTACAGTAGTGTAGTGGCTATATAGCTTGGATTAGGGTGGTAATTATTTGGATGAGGAGAGGTTCTGGGAATTTTTGAAGAGGAAGAATAGGCAAGATTTATTAGGAAATTTTCTTTCAATTTCCACCCTGAATGAGGAGTAGGAAAATAGAAAAAACTTTGGGGCAGAAGTTGTCCCAGGGAGCTTTCCTTTAGATTGTCAACTCTTTGGGAGCAGGCATGCGGTTGACGGCCGATGCCCTGAAATAAAAATAAAAATAATTAATACTTACGGTACTTGTTAAGCGCTTACTGTGTTCCCCCGGGCCTGGAATGCCCTCCCTCTGCCCATCCTCCAAGCTATCCCTGTCCCTCCCTTCAAGGCCCTACTGAGAGCTCACCTCCTCCAGGAGGCCTTCCCAGACTGAGCCCCTTCCTTCCTCTCCCCCTTCCCCCTCTCCATCCCCCCGTCTTACCTCCTTCCCTTCCCCACAGCACCTGCATATATGTATATATGTTTGTTCATATTTATTACTCTATTTATTTATTTATTTTGCTTGTACATATCTATTCAATTTATTTTATTTCATTAATATGTTTGGTTTTGTTCTCTGTCTCCCCCTTCTAGACTGTGAACCCACTGTTGGGTAGGGACTGTCTCTATATGTTGCCAACTTGTACTTCCCAAGCGCTTAATACAGTGTTCTGCACATAGTAAGTGCTCAATAAATATGAGTGATTGATTGATTGAGTGATTCCAAGCACTGGTCTAAGCGCTGGGGTAGATACAAGGTAATGAGATTTACCCTCGTGGGGCTCACAGTCTTAATTCCCATTTTACAGATGAGGTAACTAGGCACAGAGAAGGGAAATGGATTGCCCAAGGTCACACAGCAGACAAGTGGCGGAGTTGAGATTAGAACCCACATCCTCTGACTCCCAAGCCCGTACTTTTTCCACTAAGCCACGCTGCTTCTCATGAAATTCATTCATTCAATCGTATTTATTGAGCACTTACTGTGTGCAGAACACTGTACTAAACGCTTAGAAACTACAATTCGGCAACAGAGACAATCCCTACCCAACAACGAAGCAGCACGGTGACTGCAGACCAGTTATCACCGGGCACTGCAGGGTTACCCCCATTCTGAGTCGCACTTTATAGTGGCCCTCAACTTATATAACTGGTCCGTTCCCAGCAGGTCGGTGGGGGATTGGTCTATTAGCAGGAAGGAGTGTTCTACAGTCACCGGACCTAGTTTCACCCATTACCCCCTTTACCATTGCCCGACCGTCCCCAGGGAGGCGACCAGGATTTTTATTCATGATTGATTTAGTAGCGTCCGTGTCTAATAAGCACTTATACATTTCTGTCCCAATTTTTAAATTGATAAAAGATTTCTGGCTGCCAGAGGAAGGGAGCAGGGGTTTTTCAAGCATGATGTCAGTTCCTTCTCCTACTTCATCCCATTCTCCCTCGATCCAGTTGTCCCATCACCTGACCTGGGGGTGTTCGGAGAACGGCCAAGGCGAACTCGTGGACCGTTGTCAGCCACCCTGCAGGTCTCTGACATTGTCCCTGTTCCTTTTCCAGAGCTGGCAATTTTTATTGAAATGGCCTGGCTGATGACACCAGTAACAGGCCAGTGGGTCTAGGCGCTGGTGGCCCCCTCCCCGTCTGGGCGTTTCTTGTTGCCTCCCTGCATTTCGGGTCCTTTTACCCTTTTATATTGATCCCCTCTATCCACTCCACATAACATCGCCGCCATCAGCTGCATTTCCTTCACCTGTTCTCTCTTTTCCTTCTCCTTTTCCCTCTCCATTCTTCCTTCATACACATAAGCAGCCACCCCTTGATTTCCGTTATAGCTTTCCCGTTCCACCCAGGACAGTAACGGTAGAAGTATTCCTTTATGTCCGGGGCATATTGCTTTACAAATACCGCTACTATTGACATTAGGTCCCTGGGGTTATCTGGGTCCATTCGAGCATGCTGAAGAGCCCCGTCAAACAGGTGGTAAAAATGCGTTTGGGGTTTCCTCAGGACCTTGTTGGATTGAATGAAATTTGTCGTATTCTATGGGCTTCTCTCCTGCCCTTTCCATACCTTGAATTAAAACATGGCGAGCTCGTGGTTAGTGTCATAGTCAGTGTTCCAGTGGTCCAGATAACACTGAGGGTCAATCCTGGGCCATATCACAAGAGCCCGGGAAGCTTGTACTCCTAACTGTCTCACTGCCTCTATTATTTTTGTTTTCTCATCCCTGGTGAGGAGGGCTTCCATAAAGTCCTCCAGATCACCCCAAGTCAGGTTATGGCCTTGATTAACGTTCAAAATCATTTGACCACGGTAGTGGGGTCCTTGCTAAAAGGTGGGGGTGTCTTTCTGTCATTTGGCCTAAATTTGGGGCCTCCAGGGAGTGTACTGCCAAAAACTAAGCAGGGCAGGCTGGTTAGGTTGAACCGCCGGGGGCTTTGAATGGGCTGTTGCAAAATAGGTTAGAGATTAGTCAGGGTGGTAGGAACAGGTAAAGTAGGAGCTGGTGCAGTAATTGGTGAAGGGGTGGGGCAGTCGTCGTAGGTTGCACGTAACGTAGGGGAAGAGATATTTGGGCTTCTACAGCACAGACTTCTTTATTTACGGGGAACGTCCATGTGGGACAGCTTTGATCTAAGAGAGCAGTCCAAAAATACCAATAATCCATCTGCCTGACTGATTCTAAGTCTACTAATCGCAAGTGCAAGTCCTTCAATTTACAGTAATCGAATCCACCCCATGTGGGCCAGTTATGGGTACCATCATTTTCCAATTATTTTTCCCATTCGTGACATTCGTGGGAACAGCATGGCTTAGTGGAAAGAGCACGGGCTTGGGAGTCACAGTCGTGCGTTCTAATCCCAGCTTCGCCACCTATCACCTGTGTGACTTTGGCACGTCACTTATCTTCTCTGCGCCTTATTTACCTCATCTGTAAAATGGGGATTAAGACTGTGATCCCCACGTGGGATAACCTGATTACGTTGAATCTACCTCAGAGTTTAGAACAGTGCTTGGCACAAAGTAAGCGTTAACAAATACCGTCATCATCATCATCATCATAACTCCGCCGTTCGTCATTTTGTCATGGTTGGTTGGACAGGGAGTTCCCCAACAGACCAAGTTTTCAGGTTTTCCAGTGGAGTTTCAGCGGGGACCATAATTCCCACATTCCCCATGGTCTCGCACGCGCACACGCACACACACACACACACACACACACACACACACACACACACACACACAAAGAACCGGTTTAAAATCCCTGGACAACGCTAGGTGTTACATCTCCTCGTTTGACCGGACCATAACCCCTGCACAGTAAAACTCACCTTCTCTGGTACAGCCCTTGTCTCGGCTGCGTTTGATCTCCGCTTTGTCTTAGGCTTTCTTGGACTTCTTTATCCTCATTCAAGATCGAGTTTTACATTAAGTATGGGGAAACAATGGGTCCTGACTGCCGCTGACCATCAGTGTCCTCAATGTCCAACTACCCGGAGGCCCTGGGGTGAACTAACCACATTGCCGGCGTGGGTCATCCGGGCCATACCTTGAATGGCCCTCTAGGGCCATTCGCTCAGGATACCGCAGGTAAGTGCAGTCTCTTTGTGGTCGTCAAATTGCTGGAAAATATCCCAAGTAGTGAGTTAGGTTAGGCCAGCCTTGTATTCATTTTTTGCAACAAAAGGTCAATGGCCTTTTTGTGGCCAAAGACCTGACAATGAGCCAAGCCTTATGATAATAATAGTAATAATGGAATTTGTTATGCACTTACTATGTGCCAGGCACTGTTCTATTCCCGCTGGGCCTGCCTCCCTGGGTGATGCAGTACCATATCCCTCACCCTAGTCTGCCCCTCGGGCACTGTACTGTCATATCACATACTGCTCCGCCCCAGTTAGTTGTTGTCTTCACTATCTCCTCACCGAACTCCTTCACTATCAGCTCGGAGTCATCTCGAGGACACTCTGTGGTTGGGAAGTCTCGGCAAGGGCAGGGGTTGAGTTTCAAGGCCACGGGCGGTGGTCGGAGATTGGTTTTTGATAAGGTGGATCCTGGTCTTGCCAACCGCAGTTTTCCTGGGTGGGAACTCAATACAAACTAGTCAGTATACATAGTCAGTGACAATAATGCACATATATGAGCAGGGTTAAGGCTTGACCACATTACCACTCCCGTCATGACTGCATGGGAGCCTCGGCTAAATCAGGTTCTGTCACGTGGAAAGAAAGTGTGGTGTGGCTGCTCGGGGCACGAAGATGTTTGGGAGATGTAGTGAGATGCTCGTTCTAGAGAGCGTTCACCTCCACCAAGAGAACCACCAATCAATCAATCAATCGTATTTATTGAGCGTTTACTGTGTGCAGAGCACTGTACTAAGCGCTTGGGAAGTACAAGTTGGCAACATATAGAGGTGGTCCCTACTCAACAGTGGACTCACAGTCTAGAGGACTCCCTCCCTTCGTGCCCCTCGGTGGGGCCCCCGGCCATGTCCGGCCCTGTCGGGAGGAGAGGGAGAATGGCATGGTGGTTCACGGCATAAAGACTTCTGAGAGTTGTAGTGTGATGCTTGTTTTAAACAGTGTTCGCCACCGCCTACAGAACTACCATTCCCGTCATTGTACGGAAAGCGGAAGTTGTGGGAGTCGGATGTTCAGGGCATTTTCCTAATAATAATGATCGTAATCATGGTATTTGTTAAGTACCTATTACCAATCCCCATGAGGAGTCCATAGAGAAAACGGTCCCCAATCTAGCTCAAAATCAGGCTCCTTTAATCCCATTCCCTCACGAAAAAGTTTACCATACAAACAAGTATCAAGGCACTGAGTGGCTCCACATACTGTGTTCGGGCATCTTACTCGGGCTGGGTTGTAACACAAACCTGCATTTAAATCATCCCGCTCCGAGAGGTCGAATGGAGATGGCCTTGATGCTCCCGAAGGTGCTGCCACAAGAGTGAACCCTCATTCGTCCCCACCCTATCCGTAGGGTTTCTATGTAATCGAGCCCATTCACCGACCCAACCAGTCAGGCCTTGTCGCAAGGGTAGGGAGAGTGGTACAGCGGTTTGGGGCACTAAGGCTCTTGGGAGTTATAGTGTGATGCTCGTTCTAGACAGCGTTCACCTCCGCTTGCCGAATTACCGCTCCCATAATGCACCGCGTTTTCCCATTAAAAATGGCAGGGATTATGGTATTTATTAAGTACCTGTTACCAATCTCTGTGAGGTGTCGCATAGAGAACATGGCGATCCCAAAGTCTTTCAAAATCAGGCTCTTTTAATCCCATTCATTCCTGGGACATTTTACCGCACAACGAAGTGTGAAGACACTGAGCAGCTCCACATACTGTTTTCGGGCATCTTATCCGGGCTGGTTTAAAACACATCCTTGCATTTGAATGAGGCCGCTCTGCTCTGTCAAATGGAGATGTCCTTGTCTCTCCCGAAGTTGCTTCCATAAGAACGAACCCTCATTAATCCCCGACCTATCCATAAAGTTGCAATGTAATGTAGCCCATTCACCGACACAACGAATCAGGCCCTGTCTCAAGGGTATGAATAGTGGTGTGGCGTCTCCGGGTACAAAGAATTCTGGGAATTATAGTGTAACGTTCTGTTGCCACCCAGGACCGTGGGACAATGTGTTCCCCAGCTTGACCCGCAAAAGCGACCATTTTCGGGGAGCCCCCACACCCTCCTTCTCTTTGTTCTGACTGGATGTGACTGATTCCCCCCGCCCACCTCCCCAGGTAACAGTGGCCTTGTTCTCACTGTGTTACTTTTAGTGACTACCTGCATTCTCACCTACTCAGCTCACCCATGTTATTTGGTTATTTACTCCTCTCCCCAGCCGTTTCCGCTCCTATGTCCCCTATAACAGTTACCCTTCACCCTTCTCCAGAACTGCCATCCACAGGACTCCCTCCTCAACCGCCTCAGAGACAATTCATCCAAGAGACCCTGGACTCTCCTTGCCACTAGCCTTTTTAATTCGAATGACCCATGCACATTTCAACCTTCTACTCTGGGACTCACCCGATTATGTTATTGTTCGTATTGTATGTTAATTGTTAACTGGTCTCAGTGCTGTCATTTATCTTGCCGACCTCAACATGATCTTTCAATTCCCCTACTCCCATCTGCCCGTCCCAGTGCTCATCTTCCCCTTTCCCTCTCCCACACGGCTCTTTCCCTCCCTTTTCTCCGCCCTCAACCCTCCTCCCCGCCCCCTCCCTCTGTAGCAGCACCAACCCTCATCCCCCTCTTCTTGCGAAGGTCCTCGCCAAACTGCTCCCTTATAACCCCTTCCTTCCCCTCCCTCCCGCCCCAGTCCCATCCCTTTTCTCCTGTCTCATCTCCACCCTTCGACTCTGCCCCTGCCCAGGCCCCCACCAACTCATTCCAATCCAAACCGTCCCCACCCCTCGCACACTTCCCCCTCTTTCCCCTCGCTCCACAGCTGCTGCCAGGTGTAGTCTATGGAACCCCCCGCTCCATTAAAGACAAGCTTCCCTTCATCCTTGACCTGTACCTTTCCCACTCTCTCCTCCTCCTCTCCATCACTGAAACCTGGCTCCCTCCCAATAACACTGCCTCTTCTACTGCTCTCTATGGCCGAGAAGAATCTCTCACTCCCACAGACTCACTGGGAAAGGATGAGCTGTCGGCTTTCTTCTCGCACCCCAATGCTGCTTTTGTACCATCCCTCCTCCCACTTCCCTGTCCTTCCCCTCCTTTGAAGCCCATAATATACGCCTCTACCATCCCTTCCAAATTCTTGTAGCAGTAATCTACCTACCCCTCTCGTCCCACCACCAACTTCTTCAGTCATTTCGACCCCTTCCTCCCCTTCCTTCTTTCTTTTTCCATGCCCACTCTGATCCTCGGAGAGTTCAATATGAACAAGGATTTACCTGGTGACTCCTCTGTCTCCCGCCTTCTATCATTCCTTGACTCTGCCAACCTCCTGCTCCATCCCACCTCACCCACTTACCAATTTGGTCACACCCTCGATCTCATCATCTCTTACCGCTGCACTATCTCCATCCTCACCGACTCTGAAATCCGTCTCTCTGACCATAACTTTCTCAACTGCCTCCTCTCTCACACTACCCCTCCCCATAAACCTGTATTACTCTCCCACGGAGACCTCTGCTCTCTCGTCCCCATCCATCTCTCTCAGCGCAGTACAATCCACCTTGCCTCCCTATCCACCTTACCCACTCTTGATGGTCGAATTGATGCTCTCAACTCCACCCTCTCTATTCAGTGCAACTTGATCTCTCCCTTTCCCTTCATTGCCCTCGCACCACTAACCCACAGCCCTGGATCATGGCCACTGTCTGCCTTCTTCGCTCTAATGCTTGACCTGCTGAACGCTGATGGCAGAAGTCTAAAATCCAAACCCAACTTGTTCACTGTAAATGTATCCTTTCTTGCCTTAACACTGCATTCTCCTCTGCCAAGCAAAACTATTTTTCTTCCCTCACTGACACCCATACCCATCACCCTTGCTAGCTGTTCCGGACATTCAACTCCTTTCCTCACGCCCCCTTTTACTCCCTTTCCCTCATCCTTCAGCCCCAACGGTCTGGGCACCTACTTCACTAGGAAAATTAACACCATCAGGTCAGAGCTTCCCAAAGTCACCCCTCCCCCTTCTCCATCCTCCCTGCTTTCGGCCCGCTCTTCTCCTTTCCCATCCTTCCCAACAGTACCTTCAGAGATCTCTTCTCTCCTCTCAGGCGCCACCCCTACCACCTGTGCTTCGGAACCCATTCCCTCTCACCTTATAATATCTCTCATTCCTTTCCTCCTCCCCTCCTTAACTTCTATATTTCACTGCTCACTCTCCAATGGATTCATCCCCTCTACCTTCAAATATACCCACGTCTCTCCAACCTAAAAAAACCCTCTCTTGACCCTACTGCTCCTTCCAGTTATCGCCCTATCTCCCTCCTACCCTTCCTTCCCAAAATCCTAGAGCAAGTCGTCTTCACGCGCTGCCTCGAATTCCTCAACTGCAACTCTCTCCTGGACCCCCTCCTATCTGGCTTCTGTCCCCTCCACTCCACTGAAACCGCCCTCTCAAAGGTAATCAATGACCTCCTTCTTGCCAGATCCAACGGCTCCCACTCCATCCTAATCTTCCTCGACCTCCCAGCTGCCTTTGACACTGCCGGCTATCTCCTTCTCGTCAACACATTATCCAGTCTTGGTTTCACTGACTGCGCCCTCTTCTGGTTATTCTTTTATCTATCTGGCCGTTCATTCTCAGTGTCATTCACAGGCTCCTCTTCCCCCTCCCATCCTCTAACTGTAGGGGTACCACGAGGGTCAGTTCTTGGTCCCCCTTCTGTTCTCCAGTTATACTCACTCCCTTGGTGAACTCATTAGCTCCCATGGCTTCAACTATTATCTCTATGCAGATGACACCCAAATCTACATCTCTTCCCCTGTTCTCTCTCCCTCCCTCAAGGCTCGTATCTCCTCCTATCTTACTCCACGCCCTATCCCTTGGTTTCCAATGACTGGGCCCTGTGGCGAGATGCGTGAGAGTGGCTTGGCAGCTGATGGAAAAAGGCTTCTGGGAGTTGTAGTGCGACGCCCGTTCTAGACAGCGTTCACCTCCATCTACTGAACCTCTGCCGTCATGCCCCATGGGGGAGCCTTGGCTATATCAGGCCCTGACGCGAGGAGAGGGAGAGTGCCATGGCGGCTTAAGGAATAAAGACCTCTGGGAGATGTAGTGTGATACTCGTTCTAGACGGCATTCGCCTCTACCTACCAAACAACAACTCCCACCATTCTCTCAGCAAGCCCCGCGTCCATGTCTGCTCCTGACGCAAGGAGAGGGAAAGTGGTATTGCAGCTTGGTGCAGAAAGGCTTATGGGAGTTGTAGTGTAATATTCTTTCTAGAAAGCATTCACCTCAGTCTACTGAACTAGCAATCCCGTCATGCCCCTGGGGGGAACGGCAGCCATGTCTAGCCCTGCCTTCAAGAGAGGGAGAGTGGCATGGCGGATCCGGGCACCAAGACCTGTGGGAGTAGGAGTGTGATCCTCGTTTTAGAGAGGTTTCACTTCCACCTACAGAACTACCATTGCAGTCATGCCCAGCGGGGGAGTCGCGGCAATTTTGTAAAGAGCCAAAGAAGTGGGAGTGGGATGTTCAGGGCGTTTTCCCATTTATAATGATGTGAATTCTGATATTTGTTAAGTACTTGTTTACCACTCCCGGTGAGGAGTCGCATAGAGAACACGGAGACGCCCACCGCGTTCAAAATCAGACTCCTTTAATCCCATTCCCTCCGGGGAAAGTTTACCATACAACCAAGTGTCAAGGCACTGAGAGGCTCCACATACTCTGTTCCGGCATCTTACCCGGCCTGGGTTATAACACATGCTTGCATTTGAATGAACCTGTTCCAATCTGTCAAATGCAAGTAGCCTTCTCTCTAGGCTTCTCCCACAAGAGCGAACTCTCATTAGTCCCCGCTCTATCCGTAGGGTTCGATGTAGTAGTGCCCAGTGCCCTACAGAGTACATTCAGGCCCTGTAGCAACGTGAGGGAGAGAAGATGTGCGGTTCATGGAAAAAATCCTTCTAGGAGATGCTCATTCTAGACAGAATTTATCGGTCTAACTAATTACCCCTTCGCCATGTCCTGGGCGGGAACCTCGGCCATGTCCGGCCCTGTCGCGAGGAGTGGGAGAGTGGCGTGGCGGCTCGTGCTACAAAGACCTCTGGGAAATATAGTGAGATACTCGTTCTAGAGAGCGTTCACCTCCGCCTATTGAACTCCCATCATGCCCCTTGGTGGGGCCCGCAGCCACGTCTGCTCCTGTCGGAGGGGATGGAGAGTGGTATGGTGGTTTGGGTCACAAAGACGTCTGGGAGTTGTACTGTGATGCTCGTTCTAGACAGCGCCTACAAAACTACCACTCTCGCCGGGGATCTGAGAACATTTTACGGAGAGCGGAAGGCGCCGGTGACGGATGTTCTAGGCGTTTTCCTACTCATAATAATCGCAATTTTGGTTTTTGTTAAGTATGAACGTTCTGTGTTCAGGCATTTTACTCAGGCTGTGTTATAAGACATTGTTGTATTTGAATGAGCCCGCTCCGAGATGTCAAATGCAGATCGCCTTGTCTCTCCCGAAGATGCTCCCATAAGAATGAACCCTCATTAATCTCCATCCTAACCGTAGCCTTACTATGTAATCGAGCTCGGTCACCGACACAAGTCAATCAGGCCCTGTCGCGAGGTGAGGGAGAGCGTCTTGGCATCTGGTGGGAAAATGACTTCTGGGAGTTGTAGTGTAACGCTCGTTCAAGACAGTGTTCACCTCCGTCTACTGAACTACCACTCCCGTCATCATCGTCATCATCAATCGTATTTATTGAGCGCTTACTGTGTGCAGAGCACTGTACTAAGCGCTTGGGAAGTACAAGTTGGCAACATATAGAGACAGTCCCTACCCAACAGTGGGCTCACAGTCTAAAAGGGGGAGACAGACCCGTCATGCCCCACGGGTGAGCCTCGGCCATGTCAGGACTGTAACGTGGAGAGAAAGTGTGGCGTGGCATCTCGGGGCACATAGAACTCGGGGAGATGTAGTGTGATGCTCACTCTAGATAGTATGCACTTCCCCCTATCGAACTACCACTCTCCACATAACATGTTCGAGCATCTTAACCAAGCTGGGTTACAATGCATCCTTGCATTTGAATGAGCCAGCTCCGATCTGCCATATGCAGATGGCCTTGTCTCTCCCGAAGGTGCTCCCCAAAGAGAGAACCAGCATTAGTCCCCGCCCCATCTGTAGGTTTGCTATATAGTCGGGTCCATTCACCGACACAACCGAGCGAAGCATGGGGAGAGTGGCACGGAGGTTCGAGGCACAAAGACGTCTGGGAGTTGTAGTGTGATGCTCATTCTAGACAGCGTTCACCTCCACCTACCGTACTACCACTCCTGTCAAACTCCCAGGCAGGCCCCAATGTCATATCTCGCAATGTCACGAGGAGAGGGAGAGGGGAATGACTGCTTGGAGCACAAGGACTTCTGGGACTTATAATGTGATGTTCTTTCTAGTCAGCGTTCACCTCCATCTATCGAATTACAACTACTATTATGTTCCACGGGGGTGCCTTGAACATTTTTCGGAGCGCGGAATGCGCGGGAAGCGTATGTTCAAGGCGTTTTCCAATGCATAATGATCGTAATTATGGTATTTGTTAAGTACATGAAACCACTCCCTCTGTGATGTCGCATACAGAACACGGATTCCCCAACCTCGCACAAAATCAAGTTCCTTTAATCCCATTGCCTGCCGGTAGAGTTTACCGAACAAACAACTGTCAAGGCTCTGAGCGGATCCACATACTATGTTTGGACATCCTACCCTTGCTGGGTTTTAACACATCCTTGCAGTTCAATGAGCCCGCTCCGAGAAGTGAAATGCAGATGGCCTTGCCTCTCCCAAAGATGCTCCCACAAGAGCGAACCCTCATTAGTTCCCGCCTTATCCATAGGGTTCCTATGTAGTAGAATCCAGGCACCGACCCAAGCCCATGAGACTTGGCGCGAGGTTAGGGAAGGTCGCTAGGCCGCTAACAGAACAGAGATTTCTGGGAGTTGT
This sequence comes from Tachyglossus aculeatus, assembly GCF_015852505.1. Taxonomy (NCBI): domain Eukaryota; kingdom Metazoa; phylum Chordata; class Mammalia; order Monotremata; family Tachyglossidae; genus Tachyglossus; species Tachyglossus aculeatus. The sequence continues at coordinate 388,312 of NW_024045095.1, forward strand.
AGTGTGATGCTCATACTAGACAGCAGTCATCTCCGCCTATCGGTCTACAACCCCCGTCATGCTCCACGGGAGATCTTGTGGCCTTGTCTGGCCCTGTCGCTAGAAAAGGGAGAGTGGCATGGCGGCTCGGGGCACAAAGATTTCTGGGAGTTGTAGTGCTCTAGACAGCATTCACTTCCGTCGACGGAACTACCACTCCCATCGTGCCCCGCGGCGGGAACTGCGGCCCTGGCTGGGCCTGTCGGGAGAAGAGGGAGATTGGCATGGAAACTAGGGGCACAAAGACTTCTGGGAGTTGTAGTGAAATACTCGTTCTAGACAGCGTTTTCCTTCACCTACCGAACTTCCACTCACGTCATGCCCTGTATCGGGGACTGCGGCCATAGCTGGGCCCGTCAGGAGGAGAAGGAGAGTGGCAGGAGGCTTGGGACACAAAGACCTATGGGAGTTGTAGTGAGATGCTCATTCTTGACAGCAGTCACCTCAGCCTACCGAAATACCACTCCCATCATGTCCCAAGGGGGAAACACGGCCATTTTACGGAGTGCAGAAGGTGCCAGGGCGGATGTTAAGGGCGTTTTCCCGTTTATAATGTAGCGATTACGGTATTTGTTAAGTTCCTGTTACCACTCCTTGTGAGGTGTCTCAGAGATAACACAGAGACCCCAACCTCGCTCAAAATCAGGCTCTTTTCATCCCAATCCTTCCCGGGAGAGTTTTCCACAATACCAATTGCCAAGGCACTGAGCAGATCCACCTACTGTGTTTGGGCATCCTACCCTGGCTGGGTTATAAAACATCCTTGCAGTTGAATGAGCCAGCTCCGAACAGTCAAATCCAGATAGCTTTGTCTCTCATGAAGTTTTTCTCACAAGAGCGAACCCTCAGTAGTCCCCTCCCTAGCTGTAAGGTTCCTGTGTAGTTGAGCCTGTCATGGCCCGAGCAAATCAGGCCTGTCGCGATGTGACGGAGAGTAGATAGGCGGATGATGGGAAAAAGATTTCTGTGAATTGTAGAGTGATGCTTGTTCTGGGCAGTGTTCACCCCCGCCTACCGAAATGTCATCATCTGCTTATTTTATTATTGCTATCGCATTCTAAGTGTTAACTGCTCGCTATACTGTCATTTGCCTTGCTGAACTCACCAGGAACTATCAACACCCCTGCTTCCATCTGCCTTTCTCAGTCCTCACCTTCCCCTTCCCCTCTCCTACTCAGCTCTTCTCCCCCCCTTTCCCCCATTCCGACCCCTCCTCCTCGCCCCCTTCCTAGGACCCCTCTGTACCAGCGCCAACCCTCATCCCCCTCCCCATGCACAGATCATCACCAAAAACCTCCCTTACAACCTCTTCCTTCCGCTCCCCCCCCCGCCCCAGTCCCATCTCTGTTCTCCTTTCTCATCGCCACCTCTCTTCCCCCTCTCCCCGCCCGGGCCCCCGCCAACTCATTCCAATCGAAATCCTCTCCTCCCCTCGCACGCTTCTCCCTCCCTCTCCTCCATCTACAGCAGCTGCCAAGTGTGGACTATGGATCCCCCGCTCCATTATAAGTAAGCTCCCTTTCATCCTTGACAAGTTCTTCTCCAGCTCGCTCCTCCTCTTCCTCCACCTCGCCCTTACCGAAACATGGCTCAATCCGCATGACACAGTGTTTTCTGATGCTCTCTCCATCAGGGTCATCTTCTCCTCCCATTCCCGCAGATTCACCGGAAAAGGAGGAGGAGTCGGTTTCTTTATCGTACCCCAATGTCGCTTTCGCACTATCCCTCCTCCCGCTTCCCTTTCTTTCCCCTCCTTTGAAGCCCATATTACTTTCCTATATCACGCCCTCCAAAGACTTGCAGCCATCATCTACCGCCCCCCTGCCCCACCTCCAACATTTCTAACGATTGTGACCCCTTCCTTACCTTCCTTCTGTCTTTTTCCATGTCCACGCTGATACTTGGAGATTTCGACGTCCACATGGATGTAACTGGTGACTCCTATGCCGCCCATCGTATACCTCTCCTTGACGCAACCAACCTCCTGCTTCACCGCACCTTGCCCACTCAGAAACCTGGTCACACACTCGACCTTATTATCTCCTACCGTTGCACTATCTCCATTCTCATCAACTCCAAAATCCCTCTCTCTGATTCATTCATTCATTCAATCGTATTTATTGTACGCTTATTGTGTGCAGAACACTGTACTAAGCGCTTCAGAAGTACATGTTGGCAACATATAGAGACGGTCCCTACCCAACAACGGGCTCACAGTCCAGAAGGGGGAGACAGACAACAAAACAAAACATATTAACAAAATAAAATAAATAGAATAGTAAATAGGTACAAGTAAAATAAATAGACTAAGTAAATCTGTACAAACATATATACAGGTGCTGTGGGGAGACGAAGGAGGTAGATCTGGGGGATGGGAAGGGAGAGAGGAAAAAGGGGGCTCAGTCTGGGAAGGCCTCCTGGAGGAGATGAGCTCTCAGTAGGGCTTTGAAGGGAGGAAGAGAGCTAGCTTGGTGAATGTGCTGAGGGAGGACATTCCAGGTCAGGGGGATGACGTGGGCCCTGGGTCGACGGCGGGACAGGCGACAACGAGGCATAGTGAGAAGGTTAGCGGCAGAGGAGTGCAGGGTGCGAGCTGGGATGTAGAAGGAAAGAAGGGAGGTTAGGTAGGAGGGGACGAGGTGATTGAAAGCCTTGAAGCAGAGAGTGAGGAGTTTTTGTCTGATGCGTAGGTTGACTGGTAGCCACTGGAGAATTTTGAGGAGGGGAGTAAGATGCACAGAGCGTTTCTACACAGAGATGATCCGAACAGCAGCGTGAAATATAGACTGAAGTGGAGAGAGACAGGAGGATGAGAAATCAGAGAGGAGGCTGATGCAGTAATCCAGTCGGCATAGGATGAAAGATTGAACCATGCAGGGTAGCGGTTTGGATGGAGAGGAAAGGGCGGATCATGGCGATGTTGCGGAGGTGAAACCGGCAGTTTTTTCGTGACGGACTGGATATGAGGGCTGAACGAGAGAGCAGAGTCGTGGATGACACCAAGGCTGCGGGCTTGTGAGACGGGAAGGATGGTAGTGCCGTCAACAGTGATGGGAAAGTCGGGGAGAGGGCAGGGTTTGGGAGGGAAGATAAGGAGTTCAGTCTTGAACATACTGAGTTTTAGATGGCGGGCAGAAATCCAGATGGAGATGTCCTGAAGGCAGGAGGAGACACGAGCCTGAAGAGAGGGGGAGAGAGCAGGGGCAGAGATGTAGATTTGGGTGTCATCAGCGTAGAGATGATAGTTGAAGCCGTGGGAGCGAATGAGTTCACCAAGGGAGTGAGTGTAGATAGAGAACAGAAGGGGACCAAGAACTGAACCTTGAGGAACCCCTACAGTAGGGGGATCGGAGGGGGAGGAGGAGCCCGTAAAAGATACTGAGAATGAACGGCCGGAGAGATAAGAGGTGAACCAGGAGAGGACAGAGTCTGTGAAGCCAAGGTTGGATAGTGTGTTGAGGAGAAGCGGGTGATCCACAATGTCGAAGGCAGCTGAGAGGTCAAGGTGGGTTAGGGTAGAGTAGGAGCCGTTGGATTTGGCAAGCAGGAGGTCATTGGTGACCTTTGAGAGCGCAGTTTCGATGGACCGTAGGGGACGGAAGCCAGATTGGAGGGGGTCGAAGAGACAGTTGGCGTTGATGAATTCGAGTCAGCATGCATAGAGGACACGTTCAAGAAGTTTGGAAAGGAAAGGTAGGAGGGAGATAGGGCGATGACTAGAAGGGGAGATGGGGTCAAGAGAGGGTTTTCTTAGGATGGGGGAGACGTGGGCTTGTCTGATGGCAGAGGGGAAGGAACCAGTGGAGAGCGAGCGGTTGAAGATGGAATTTAAGGAGGGAAGGAGGGACGGTGCGAGAGATTTCAAAAGATGAGAGGGAATGGGGTCAGGAGCACAGGTGGCCGGAGTAGCACTTGAGGGAGGAAATCTCATCTGAGGATACTGCTGGGAAGGATGGAAGAGTAGCGGAGAGGTTTGAGTGCAGCGGGGTTGGAGAAGGGGGAGGAGTGACTTTGGGGAAGCTCAGACCTGATGGAGTTCATTTTTCTAATGAAGAAGGAGGCCAGATCCTTGGAGGTGAGGGAAGGAGAAGGGGGAGAAACAGGGGGCCTGAGAAGGGAGTTAAATGTACGGAAGAGCTGAGGGGGAAGATGGGCATGGGTGTGAATAAGGGAGGAGAAATAGTTTTGCCTGACAGAGGAGAGGGCAGGGTTAAGGCAGAAAAGGATAAACTTGAAGTGGACGAGGTTGGCTTGGCGTTCAGACTTTCGCCAACAACGTTCGGCAGCTCGAGCATAAGACCGAAGGAGGTGGACAGTGGCATTTATCCAGGGCTGTGAGTTAGTGGTAAGAGAGGTGGCAAATGGATAGGGGAGTGAGGGAGTCGAGCTGAGTAGAGACGGTAGGGTTGAGAGCAGTAATCCGATCATCAAGATTGGGTAGAGAGGAAAGGGAGGCTAGGTGAGGTGTGAGACGCTCAGAATGATGGATGGGGTTGAGGGAGCTGAGGTTAATGGTTAAGATTTTAGGGTTAAGGCTAAGGGTAGAGTTAGGTTTATGTATAGGGTTAGGTTTATGGATAGGGTTAGGCTTATGGACAGGGTTAGGGTTAAGGTTAGGGTTAGAACTAGGGTTAAGGTTAAAGATAGTGTTAGGATTATGGTTAGGTAGTCCTAAGGTTAGTCTTAAGGATAAGTTTAAGGTTAGGCCTAGGTGTGGTCCTCTAATCCTAGGGGTAGTGTTATGGTAAATCCTAGGATTAGGTTTAGTTTTCTGGGGTAGGGATAGAGTTAGGCTTAGGGTCAGGGTTGGGTCTAGGCCTAAGCCTAGGTTTAAGTTTAGTTTTAAACTTTAAATTGGTGTTAGGGTTTTGGTTAGAATTGGGGTTATGGTTTGGGTTAGATTTAGGACAAATGTTAGGTCTAGGGCTAGGAATAGGGTTAGAGGTAGGCTAGAATTAGGTTATGGATAGGGTTAGGTTAGTATTAGGTATAAGTGTAGGGTTAAGGTTAGGGGAAGAGTGAAAACAGGTAGTTCACCAAGTTTCACAGATGTGGCAACTGAGGCACACAGATTCCCAAATGTTTTGCCCAGGGTCACAAAGCACAAAAGTGGCAGAGTCGGTACTAGGACCCAGGTCTCCCACCTCCCAGCCCTGTGTGCTTTTCACTTGGTTCACTGTTTCTCGAGGATTGTGTGGGTTTGTTTGGACGGCCACGGGGCTCTGGGAATCCAGAGTCGGCCATGGCCAGAGTAGTCAGGGAAGTTGAACTCTTGTGACAAACCTGGAGTATTACATCCGTGTTCAACTGATACATCAGTGCTCGATTAGAAGCGGTGTGGCTTAATGGAAAGAGCCCTGGATTAGGAGTCAGAGGCCATGCTTCTAAATCCGCCTCTGCCACTTGTCAGTTCTGTGACTTTGGGCAAGTCACTTCACTTCTTTGGGCCTCAATTCCCTTATCTGGAAAATTGGGATTAAGACTGTGAGCCCCACGTGGGACAACTTGATTACCTTGTATCTAACCTAGCACTTAGAACAGTGATTTTTTTTAGCAAAAACCATTATTATTATTATTACGTTAGTATTTTGTTCTCACCTATGACCTCCTCCTACGTGGATTATATTTTATTTCTCCTCCCGCATACATTGTCAAATTCCTTGAGGCAGGGACCATGTGTGTACTACGTCTCGCCGACATCTCCAATTCCACATGTCCAAAACAGAACTCCTTCTCCTCCCATTCAAACCATGATCCGGCGCCTGCTTTTTTATTTGTCTGTTTGTTTTTTCTTCTTCTGGTATTTCCTCATAAGAGTTTGCTATATACCAGCCACTGTACTAAGCACAGGGGTAGATTCAAGCTACTCTGGTTGGCCACAGTCCTGGCCCACACGGCAGGAGAGACAAAGGAGAGGGCAGAGGTAAGGCAGGAAAGGATAACTGTGAAGTGAACGAGGTTGGCATGGTGTTTAGACTTTCGCCAGCAGCGTTCAGCAGCTCGAGATTAAGAGCGAAGGAGGGGGAAAGTGGCAGTGATCCAGGGCTGTGGGTTAGTGGTACATGACCGGCGAAGGAAAAGGGGAGCGAGGGAGTCGAGCCTCTCTCCAGGCTCGCATCTCCTCCTGCCTTCAGGACATCTCCATCTAGATGTCTGCTTGCCACCTAAAACTAAACATGTCCAAGACTGAACTCCTTGTCTTCCCTCCCAAACCCTGCCCTCTCCCTGACTTTCCCATCTCTGTTGACGACACTACCATCCTTCCCGTCTCACAAGCCCGCAACCTTGGTGTCATCCTCGACTCCGCTCTCTCATTCACCCCTCACATCCAAGCTATCACCAAAACCTGCCGTTCCCAGCTCTGCAACATTGCCAAAATCCGCCCTTTCCTCTCCATCCAAACCGCTACCCTGCTCGTTCAAGCTCTCATCCTATCCCGTCTGGACTACTGCATCAGCCTTCTCTCTGATATCCCGTCCTCGTGTCTCTCCCCACTTCAATCCATACTTCATGCTGCTGCCCGGATTGTCTTTGTCCAGAAACGCTCTGGGCGTGTTACTCCCCTCCTCAAAAATCTCCAGTGGCTACCAATCAATCTGCGCATCAAGCAGAAACTCCTCACCCTGGGCTTCAAGGCTCTCCATCACCTCGCCCCCTCCTACCTCACCTCCCTTCTCTCCTTCTACAGCCCACCCCGCACCCTCCGCTACTCCGCCGCTAAGCTCCTCACCGTGCCTCGTTCTCGCCTGTCCCGCCATCGACCCCCGGCCCACGTCATCCCCCGAGCCTGGAATGCCCTCCCTCTGACCATCTGCCAAGCTAGCTCTCTTCCTCCCTTCAAGGCCCTACTGAGAGCTCACCTCCTCCAGGAGGCCTCTCTAGACTGAGCCCCTTCCTTCCCCTCCCCCTCGTCCCCCTCTCCATCCCCCCATATTACCTCCTTCCCTTCCCCACAGCACCTGTATATATGTATATATGTTTGTACATATTTATTACTCTATTTATTTATTTACTTATCTTACTTGTACTTATCTATTCTATTCATTTTATTTTGTTAGTATGTTTGGTTTTGTTCTCTGTCTCTCCCTTCTAGACTATGAGCCCTCTGTTGGGTAGGGACTGTCTCTATGTGTTGCCGACTTGTACTTCCCAAGCGCTTAGTACAGTGCTCTGCACACAGTAAGCACTCAATAAATATGATTGATTGATTGATTGATTGAAAGGGTAGAGTTGAGAGCAGTAATCTGATCATCGAGATTGGGTAGAGAGCAAAGGGAGGCAAGTTGGGGTGTGAGGCGATCAGAAAGATGGATGGCGTCGAGAGAGCGGAGGGTTATACTGAGGCTTATGGTTAAGATTAGGGTTAAGGCTCGGGGTAGGGTTAGGCTAATTGATAGGGTTAGGCTTATGGATAGGGTTAGAGTTAGGGTTAGGACTAGGGTTAGGGATAAAGACGGGAAAGTGGAGAGAGGGAGTCGAGATGAGTAGAGAGGGTAGAGATGAGAGCAGTAATCTGATTGTCAAGATTGGGTAGAGAGGAAAGGGAGGCGAGGTGGGTGTGAGGCGCTCAGAAAGATGGATGGGATCGAGAGAGCGGAGGCCTCGGTGAGGTTGCAATATCGATTTACAGGGGAGAGGAGTGTGAGTCAGAAGGCAGGTGAGAAGGTCATGATCAGAAAGAGGGATTTCAGAGTTGGTGAGGATGCAGATAGTGCAGCGGTAGGAGATGATGAGGGCGAGGGTGTGACCAAATTTGTGAGTGGGCGTGGTGGAGTGGAGCAGGTGGTTGGCCACGTCAAGGAGAGATAGAAGGAGGGCGGCAGAGGAGTCACCGGTGATATCCATGTGGATGTTCAAGTCTCCAAGGATCAGAGTGGGCATGGAAAAGAAGAGAAGGAAGTTGGGAAAGGGGTCAAAATCGTTAAAGAAGTTGGAGGTGGGGCCGGGGGGGGGCGGTAGATGGCAGTAGATGACGGCTACAGGAATCTGGAGGGGGTGGTAGAGGCAAATAATATGGGTTTGAAAGGAAGGGAAGGAACGGAAAGGGGGAGGAGGGATAGTGCGAACGCGACATTGAGGCGCGAGAAGGAAAGCAACACCTCCTTTTTCGGTGAGTCTGGGTGAGTGGGAGAAGAAGAGGCCTCCACTGGAGAGAGCCGAAGAAGAGACCGTGTCATCGGGAGTGAGCCATGTTTCGGTTAGAGCGAGGAGGATTAGAGAGCTGGAAAGGAATAGGTCCAGGATGAAAGGGAGCTTACCTATAATGGAGCGAGGGTTCCAGAAGCCACACTTGGCAGCAGCTGTGGAAGGAGGGGAGGGAGGGGGAAGGGTGCGAGAGGTGGGGAGGGTTTGGATTTGGATGTGTTGGCGGGGGCCTGAGAGGGGAGAGTGAGAAGAGGGGTGGCGATGAGAAAGGAGAACTGGGTTGGGGTGGGGCCGGGGAGGAGGGGAAGGACGGGGCTGGCAGGGAGGAGTTGAGGGTTGTCGCTGGTACAGAGGGATCCTGGTTGGGGGGGAGGGGGAGGGGTTGTGGTGTGGGAAAGGAAGGGAAAGAGCTGGGTGGGAGAGGGGAAGGGGAAGGTGAGGCATGGGAATAGCAGCTGGGAGCAGGGGAATTGATAGTTCATGGAGAGGTCAGCAAGGTAAATGACAGCACAGCGGGAGGTTAACAATTGAAATGCAGAAGCAATAACACAGTAACAATGATAAAAGTAGGTGATGACCTCACAGAGGGTAGTTAACAATTAACATGCTATGGCAATAATAAAATAGGCAGATGATATCACAGGGAGCAGATAACAACTACTATGTGATGACAAAAACTAAGCAGATGATGACATCGCAGACAGCAGTTAACAATTAACATGCGATGGCAGTAAAATAAGCAGGTGATGACATCATCGAGAGACGTTAGCAATTAACATTTGATGGGAATAATAAAACAAGCAGACGATGATATTACAGAGAGCAGTTAACAATTAACATGCAGCAGCAACCATAAAATGGGCAGATGATGCTCACAGCAGAAGGGTGAATTGTCCATAGGTCAGTCAAATCAGGTCAAAGAGCTAAGCAGAGTCCAGGGGCTCTTGGCAAAATTGTCTCGGAGGTGGAGGAGGATGGAGTCCTATGGATGGCAGCTCTGGAGGAGGGCGGAACTGTTAAGGGGAGTCAGTGAGCGGAGAATAGTTTTCATCTGCCCGAAAAACTATTTCTCTTCTCTTATTGACACTCATGCCCATCGCCCTCGTCAGCTGTTCCGGACATTTAACTCCCTCTTCAGACCCCCTGTATCTCCCCCTCCTCCATCCCTCACCCCCAACGATCTGGCCACCTACTTAATTAGGAAAATTAAAACTATCAGATCTAAGCTCCCCCAAATCACCCCTTCCCTTCCTCCACCCTTCCACTTCTAGACCACCTCTTGTACTTTCCCATTCTTCCTGCCTCTTCTCAGGCGGCATCCCCTCCACCCAAATTTAGTTACTTCACCGACACCTCCATGACAATTCACTGCCCCTTGTCCAGTCAGATAATCCCAATCCTCCCTTCTCACCACACTTCCACCGCCCTTCTGCCAACTCGTCCTCACACCTTATGCCGTCCCCACCCCTCTTCCGCACCTCAATCTTGTAATCCTGTCCCAGCACCATCTCTCGTCTCCCTCTCCCTGCACCCCTGTCAATTCACTCTCATCCAACCTCTCCCCACCTCTCACGCTGTCCCCTTCCCCAGAGCCCCTCCAACAGCCTCAATCAAATGAGGCCTGCGGAACCCCCACTCGGTTATGAGGAAGCTTAATCCTTGACCTGTTCCTGATCCACTCACTGCTCCTCCTGGCCATTAGTGAAACCTGGCTCTCTCCAGATGGCAGTCTCCCCTGCTGTTCTCTCCAGAGGTGGCCTCATCTTCTCCCATTCCCCCAGACCTATTAGGTAAGGAAGAGGTGTTGGTTTCCTTCTCGCCCCCCAATGCTGCTTTCACCCCATTTCACCTCCCTCATCCCTTTGTTTCCCTTCCTATGAATCCCATATCATCTACCTCTACCACCCAATCCAGATTCTGGTAACTGTCATCTACCGTTTCCTAGGTCCCACCTCCAACCTATTTAACCATTTTGTTCCTTTTCTCAAATATCTTTGTCTTTCTCCATACCTATAATAATCCTTGGGTACTTCAATATCCATATAGATGGCCCTGATGACCCTTCTGCTACACGCCTTCTATCACCCCGTAACTTCGTGGACTGCCTGCTCAGCCCACCTCATCCATTCACCAAAATGGACATACACTCGATATCATTATCTGTAGCTACTGCACAATCTCTCCCCTAAATTACCGCATCTGTAAAATCGGGATTAAGAGTGTGAGCCCCATGTGGGACATGGATTGTGTCCAAACTGATTACCATGTATCTGCTCCAGCCCTTAGAACAGTGCTTCGTACTTAGTAAATACATAAGCACCATAATCTTCATTATTGTTACTACCCTCATCATCTATGAAATGCCTCTTTCTGACCGCAACCTTGTCACTTGCTTTCTCTCCCATACATCTCTTCCCGGTAAATCTATGCTCTTTCACCACAAAGACCACTGTTGTTTTTGAATCCATCCCATTTTCTCAACTCCTCAATGCCCCACTTAGCCCTCATACCTAAGCTACCTTCCCTGATGACCAAATTGACGCTCTCAACACTACCCCTCTCTACTAAACTCAATTCACTCGCTCTCCTATTCTTTCATCGATCTTGTCCCACTATTCCTCAGCCCTGGACCATCTCCAAAGACCGCATCCTTCGCTCTTGTGCATGAGCCGCAGAGTACTGCTGGTGGAAATCTAGATTTCAGGCTGACTTCATCCACTTCAACTTTATCCTTGCATGCTTTAACTCTGCCCTCTCCTCTGTCCGGCAAAATTATTTCTCCATCCTTAACACCCAAGTCTATTGCCCTAGCCAGCTGTTCCAGATGTTTAACTCCCTCCTCAAGAGCCATCCCCCTGCCTCCACCATTCCTGGACCCAATGACCTGACCACCTACTTTATTGAAAAAATTGGCATTTTCAGACGTGATCTCCCTAAAATGTCCCATGCCTCTCTCCAGACCTCCTCCCTCCTGCTCCTTCATCAACTCTCCCATCTTTCCCAGCAGTACCTCTTCAGGATATCTCTGACTTCTCTCAAAATCCACCCCCTCCACCTGCTTGTCCAAATTCTTTCCTTCACACCTTATCAAAACATGTGGCTCCTACCCTCTTCCCTCTTTGCCTTCATCACTTGTTCACTCTCCAAATGCTTCTTTCCCTCTGCTTTCAAACATGCCCATGTCTCCCTTATTCTACAAAAAAACCTTCCCTTAACCTCATGGATCTCTCCTACCTTTCCTTTCCAAAGTCCTTGAGGCAGTTGTTTACACCTGATGTTTCAAGTTCCTCTCCTCTAATTCTCTCCCTGCGCCTTTCAACGTGTCTTCCGCCTCCTTCACTCAACAGAAACCACCCTCTCAAGGGTCACAACTGATATCCTTCTCGCTAAATCCAACGGCTTTTATTTCATCCTAATCCTTCTCGACCTCTCAGCTGCCTTCAACACTATTGCCCACCTTCTCCTGGAAACATTATCCAACTTTGGCTTCACTGATACTGTCCTCTCCTGGTTCTCCTCTTATGTCTCTGGTCGCTCAGTCTCAGTCTCTTTTGCGAGATTCTCTTCTGCCTCCCACCCCACAACTGTGGAGGTCTGTTTCCTCCTCTAGATTGTAAACTCGTTGTGGGCTGGGAATATGTCTGTTTATTGTTATTTTGAACTTTCCTAATTGCTTAGTATAGTGCTGTACACAAACTAAGTGCTCAATAAATATGATTGAATGGATGAAGGGGGATTCTGCCACTGCGCATGGCAGAATGGCAGTAGGTCTAGAGATGCCATCCCCCAGGATAGGGGAGTCTGCTGCTCTGTGTGGTCTCACTGGGTCTAAGGACACCCTCCACCAGCTCAGGGTGAGTCTTCCATTGTGAACGACAACAGCGGGCCTAGGGACACCATCCCACAGCCTAAAGAGATATGTCACTAAGAGCAGCTTTAGAGGATCTAGAAGCACCGTCCTCCAGCCGAGGCACACCTTACATCTGGGAACGTACTTAGAAGGACTAGCTGCACCATTCCTCATTTTAGGGGGATTCTGCCACAGGAAATGGTCTAAGTGAACCAATGAGTACCATAACCCACCTAGGAGGGGTCAGTCAGTCAGTCAATCGTATTTGATGAGAGCTTACTGTGTGCAGAGCACTGAACTAATCACTTGGGAGAGTACAATATAACAATAAAACAGACACATTCCCTGCCCAAAACGAGCTTACAATCTAGAGGGAAGACAGATATGAATAAAAAAGGACAGATATACACAGAAGTATTGTGGGGCTGGGAGGTGGAAAGAATAAAGGGAGCAAGTCAGAACGATGCAGGAAGAAGTGAGAGAAGAGGGAAGGAGAGCATAGTCACAGAAGACCTCTTGGAGAAGATACACCATCAATAAGAATTTGAAGCAGGGTAAGTGTCTTTAGGACACTTACAGAGGAGGAAGGATGTTCCATGCCAAAAGCAGGATGTGGGCGCAGGGTCAGCAGTGAGATAGATGAGATCGAGGTACAGAGAGAAGGTAAGCATTAGAGGAGTGAAGTATGCATCCTGGATTGTAGTAGGAGAGTAGTGAGGTGAGGTAGGAGGGGGCAAGGTGATCGAGTACTTTAAAGTCAATGGTGAGGCATTTCAGTTTGATGTGGTGGTGGATGGACAGCCACCGGAGTTTCTTGAGGAGTGGGGAAACATCGCCTGACCGTTTTGTAGAAAAATAATCCGGACAGCAGAATGAAGTATGGACTGGACTTGAGAGAGACAGGAGGCAGGGAGTCAGCAAGGAGACTGAGATTATAATCAAGGTGAGATAGGGTAAGTGATGGAGAGGAAAGGGAGGATTTTAGCGAAGGTGTGAAAGTGGAACCAACAGGATTTAGTGATGGATTGAATATGTGGGTTTAATGAGAGAGAAGAGTCAAAAGATAATGCCAAGGGTATGGGTTTGTGAGACAGGAAAGATGGAGGTAAGAAGGAAGACATAAGGAAGACATAGTTTGGTGGAAGATAAAAAGTTCAGTTAATTTAAATGTTAGGTTTGAGGTGATGGGAGGTCATCCAAGAAGAGATGTAGTGAAGGCAGGAGGAAGTGAGAGGCCACAGAGAGGGAGAAATACAGCAGGGCTGGAGGAGTAGATTTGGGAATCATCCGCATAGACGTGGTGGTTAAAGCCACGTGACCGAATGAGTTCTCCAAGGGAATGGGTGTAGTTGGAAAATTAAAAGGGACCCAGACTTGAGGCTTGAGGGACACTCCCACCCACCCTCCACCCCTCCAACACACACAGGGAGTGGGAGGTAAAGGAGGAACCTGCAAAAGAGACTGAGAATGAGCGGCCAGAGAGATAGGAGGGGAACCAAGAGAAGACAGTGTCAGTGAAGCTGAAGTTGTGTAACTGTGACCAGTCACTCACTGGCCGGGATAACTAGTTTATCTCACTAGCATAGGATGGGCTGCCAGGAAACAATAGGAAGCAATAACACTCCTAATACCTCTCGGTCCTACCGGCCCCTGAGGGACTGGACATCTAGGGCTTCCTTTATTCATTCATTTATTCATTCAATCGTATTTATTGAGCGCTTACTGTGCGCAGAGCACTGTACTAAGCTCTTGGGAAGTGCAAGTTGGCAACATATAGAGACGGTCCCTACCCAACATCGGGCTCACAGTCTAGAAGACTTTAGACTATGAGCCTGTTGTGGACAGGGATTGTCTCTCTTTATTTCTGTATTGTAATTTCCAAGCGCTTAGTACAGTGCTCTGCACACAGTAAGCGCTCAATAAATATGACCGTATGAATGACTGCAGCTGCTCATGGTCTCGGACTCCCACTTAGTTGGTGGACAGTGCTTCTAGGCCCACTCTAGCCTATTAAACCTGTCAGGTGAAGGTTTCCTTAGTCTGCCAGATGGTGCCACTAGGTCCGTTGAGACCACTCAAAGGTATACGTCCCCCGTATTAGTTGGGAAGTATACGGCTGAGGTCACTCATGGTAGCAGACTCCCCCTTGGCTAGGAGAGGGTGTCCCTAGGTCTGCTGAGGCTGCTTCCATTGGAAGACTACCCCTCAGCTAGTAGAAGGCACCCAAATGTTGGCAGAGAGTTTCGGGGGGCGGGGGGCTTCCTACAGTTGTCAGCTGCCTTGCTGTGGCAGAGGGCTCATGGAAGCTTCCTGCAGTTACCAAGTGGCCTGGAGTTCCAGATGGCCCGGAAGGACATCCTGTGGCTCTCGGGTGACATTTGGTGGCAGAGAGATCCAGATTCCTGCAGCTGTCAGGTGGCCTGAGTTGGGAGAGGACCTCAGGGAAGCTTCCCGATGTTTTCATGTGGCTTTGGTGGCAGAGGGCCTCATGTAATCTTTCTGGAGCTGCCAGGTGGCCTGTGGTGGCAGATTCCTCCGTGCTCTAGAATGCAAGCTTGTTGTGGGCAGGGAATTCGTCTGTTATATTGTTATATTCCGGTCTCCCGAGTGCTTAGTACAGTGATCCACACACAATAAGAACTTAATAAATATGATAGACTTACTGACTGACTTCTGCCTTTGATGACAACGAGCCTCTGGAAGGCTTTAGACTTTAGGTTTTAGACTGTGAGCCCACTCTTGGGTAGGGACTGTCTCTATGTGATGCCACTTTGTACTTCCCAAGCGCTTAGTACAGTGCTCTGCACATAGTAAGCGCTCAATAAATACGATTGATTGATTGATTGATTGATTCCAGCACCTGTCAGGTGTTCTGAGGAGGCAGAAGGCTCCGGTTGGGATTTCCACAACTGTGAGGTGGCCCTGGGTGGCATAAGATCCCAGAGGCGCTTGTTCCAGCTCTAAAGTGGCCCGGGCGGAGCATAAGCAACCAACGGGCTTTTGTGGCAGCCAGGAGCCCTGGGGTGGCAGAGAGCCCCAGAAGAGCTTCCTGAGGACGTCAGGTGGTCTTCGTGGCAATGGTATTCAGGGATGTTTCCTGCAGATGTCAGGTGGCTTTGGGTTACATAGGGCCTCAGGAGGGCTTCTGCTCCTGTCAGGTGGCATAAGGTGGCATGGGTTACCGGGAGGATTGTTTTGGCTGTCAGGTGACCTTTTGTACCAAATGGGCCCAGGAGGTCTTCCTGCAGCTTTGTGTGTCTTGGGGTGGCAGAGCCCCAGGGGGCATCCTACATACGTTACGTGGCCTGGGGTGGCAGAGGTCCCAACGAGGTCTTCCCTTGACGATATAACATCCTGGAGTGGTAGAGGGTCCCAGAGAGGCTTCTCCTGGATGTCAGCTTGCCAGTGGGTGCAGAGGTTCCTATGGGACCTTTCTTCATCTCCCAGGTGCATTGGGGCAATACAGGGCCACAGATGAGCGTCCTGCAGCTGGAAGATGGCCTGTGGTGACAGATGGCCCCTGGGAACCTTTTGCAACTGTCAGGAGGCCTGAGATGGCAGAGGAGGCCCAAGGAGGCTTCCTGCAAATCACAGATGATCTGGGGATGCAGAGAATACCAGGGAGGCTTCCTGTGGTTGTCAGGTGGCCTAGGGTGCCTAGGGGTAGCAGGGGATCTTCCTTCAGCTGTCGGGTACCCTGGGGTGGCAGGGGGTCTCAGAGGTATGTTTGCTGCTGTCAGATGCACTGAGGTGGAAGACAGTCCCAGGGGGGTTCCTGCAGTTATCTGGTTTCCCTTGGGGAGCAGATGGCCTCGGGTGGCTTCCTGAACCTATTACGTATCTCGCAGTGGCAGAAAGCTCTTGAGTGTCATCCCTTAGCTTTCAGCTGACCTGGGGTGGCAGAGGGTGCCCAGGAGGCTTCTTGCCGGGGTCAAGTGTCTTTAGATCTTAGAGGTCCACTGGACGTGTCGCGAGCACTTCCCCCCGCACCCCTCTCCCCGT
This sequence comes from Tachyglossus aculeatus, assembly GCF_015852505.1. Classification (NCBI taxonomy): domain Eukaryota; kingdom Metazoa; phylum Chordata; class Mammalia; order Monotremata; family Tachyglossidae; genus Tachyglossus; species Tachyglossus aculeatus. The sequence continues at coordinate 404,348 of NW_024045095.1, forward strand.
ACTAACCAGAACCTTCCTGGACCAAGAGAGCCTTGGTGACAAGTAGTTGAATTCAAACCACACCTCTGATAGCCAAGGTTACTGTGAAAAGTGTTTTACTTCCTTTTACCAGCTTGAAAGGGAGTGACACATGTACACATTCACTAATTCCACTCCACCAAGGGTCCAATACCTGTCTGAGGTCAACGGAACCCGTGCTACCAATGCCTCCTCTTTCTGCTTCCAGCTGCTGCTCTCCTGCTGCTTCTGCTGCTCTTCTGCTGCTTCCTGATACATCTGCTGTTCTCTTACAGCTTCTGTTGCTTTCCTGGTGCAGGTGCTTCCCTCTGTGCGTCCTGCGAGAAACTCTGTGTTCTTCCTAGGTGCCCCCTTTGTGATTCAAAGCGACCGCCTTTCGTCTGCCTTAGGTGTCACAGCTGGGGCTTTAAATGGCAGTCCTTGATTGGTCCAGGCCCGTTACGGGTTAGAACAGGGAGATAAAGCCACGCTTTCCTCCATGCTCCTCCCCAACAGGCCCGCAACCACCTATCCTCAAGTAAAGCCCATCAGTGCCTTCAGAAAGACTCTCCTTTGCTGTAGTTCGAGGCATCACAAGCAGTCACTAGAAAGGCAGCTTGCTGTGTGCTGATCACAGGGCTACGCCTGCTCCTGTTAGATGGCATAGTGTGGCATATGTTCCCGTAGAGTTCCTGCAGCTGTCAGGTGGCCTGGGGTGGACGAAGGTCCCATGCTGGATTCCCGGGACTGTCAGGTGGACTTTGATAACGAAGAGCCCGAGGGGGCATCTCGCACCTGTCAAGTGGCCTGCTGTGGCAGAGACCCCCAGGATGTCTTCTTTCATCTGTCAAGTGACCTGACAGAGGGCACCAGGGAAGCTTCTTGCAGGTGTCAAGTGCCTTTGGGTTGCAGAAGTCCACAGTGTGGATTGCTGCTCCTGTTAGGTGGCATAGTGAGATATAGGTTGCCAGGGGGCTGCCAGTGCCTGTTAGGTGGTATTGGGTTTCAGAGGGTCTCAGAAGGTCTTTCTGTGTCTGTCAGGTGGCAGGGGGTAGCAGAGGGCCCGGGGGGGGGGAATTCCAGTAACTATCAGGTGGCCTTGTTGGCAGAGGGCCCTGGGGGCTTTCTGCATCTGTTAGGTTCCCTGGGGTGGCAGAGGGCCACATAATACTTCTCTTAGCTTCCAGGGTACTTGGGGCCTCTTTGGCCGGGTTATTTCCTACAGCTGTCAGATAGCTTGGGGTGGTAGAGAGTTCCAGGGGTGTTCCCGTGACAGTCCTGGTGTTGAAAAGGGTCCTGAGGGGCTTTCTGCAGCTTTCAGGTTGTCTGTGCCGGCAGACGGCTCCGGGGGGCTTTCTGCAGCTGTCAGTGCTCTGGCGTGACAGATGGTTCCAGGGTGATACTTGCAGTAGTCAGGTGGCCTAGGGTAGCAGGAGTCCTCAGGTGTCTGGAGCTGTTAATAACCCTGGGGTGGCCGCGGTCTCCAGGAGATCCTGTGCAGCTGTCAAGTAGCCTGGGATGGTAGAGTGCCCCAGGGTATGTTCTACATATGCCAGGTTCCCTGGAGAAGTATGCACTTTACACCTTGCGTTAATCAGTTAATCAATCAATCAATCAATCAATCAATCGTATTTATTGAGCACTTACTATGTGCAGAGCACTGTGCTAAGCGCTTGGGAAGTACAAGTTGGCAACATATAGAGACAGTCCGTACCCAACAGTGGGCTCACAGTCTAGAAGGGGGAGACAGAGAACAAAACCAAACATATTAACAAAATAAAATAAATAGAATAGATATGTACAAGTAAAATAAATAAATAAATAAACAGAGTAATAAATATGTACAAACATATATCCATATATACAGGTATATATGTAACAATTTGTTAAACCTAATGCCATTTGGCATATTGCTTCCTGCGATCGCAGCCAGCCAGACAGATCGGCTCCATGCAAAAACACACCTGCCGACGTCACAGGGATGACGAGAATGCATCACAAAGGAATTGTAATTGATAGATTGAGATACTTATGCGGAAAAAAAACTCTACGTAACTGTCAAAAACGTGTAGTGTAAAAGCCTGGGGGAAACATTTGTCGCTGCTGCTCATTATCCTATTAGGCTGGGGGCTCCCGTGCGGATTCAGCTCGTTAGGGAACTGAACACCTGCAGAAAGACTCCCTGTGGCTCTCTGCCACCAGAATATGCCTGCCAGTCACGGGAAGCCCTCCTGGGGCCCTCTGCCACACCACTGGAAACTTGATAAATACAGTAAGCCCCCGTGGGGCGCCCTGCCACCACAGACAAATTCAGAGCTGCCCCATGGGGCTTTCTGCCACTGTCAATTGTCCTAGTGTAGCTGAGGACTCCTTTCATCCCATTTGGTCTTGGGAGAGTTTACCACACAACTAACAATCAAGGCACTGAGCGGCCCCATGTACGGCAGGCGGGCTCTTCCATCGGGAGGGGTTTTTACACATCCTTTCCTAGGCATGGGGCCGCTCCCCACTGGTCCAGGCAGCTGCACCTGGCCCACCCCTAGATTCTCCTACGGGAGCGATCCCTCAATTAGTGCCCCGCGCTCTCCTTCGGATCCCCAAGGAGCCCAGCCCAGGGACCGACCCATTCAATCAGACCCTATCCGGAGGATTCTGTGGAGGCTCGAAGCCCAAGGACTTCTGGGAGTCATAGTCTGATGTTCTCTGATTAGAGCGATCGCCTCCGCCTACCGAACTACCAACCCCGTAGTGCCCCACGACCTGTCTCGAGGCAGTTGGGGGACTCTCGGAAGGTGCGGATAGCCTATATTCAGCCTGGCAAAGGGAGGCGTTGTGCGTCTCTGCGGCCGTGCTGAGCATCCCAGGACAACCCCGAGTCCCCCAACACTTCTGTCTACAACCGCAATGAACTGATTCCTAGTGGTGCTGTTTCCCCATGGAGACTGACAGATCACTGTGGCCAGGGAATGTATATCTTTTATTGTTGGGTTGTACTTCCGCAAAACCTGAGTACAGTGCCCTATGCACAGAATGCACGATCGATCGATCAATTGATTGAGTCAAACACAACACCAAAATTCATACTTGTTTGACAGGAAGAAAAGTGGTACGGCCTACAGTTGATGGGAAAGGAAAGCAGCTGGTTCTGTTGGAGAAAGCTCTAATTCTGGCTATCGACTAGGTCACTCTGTGAGCAACTCCCCTCTCTGTAAATGACTGATCGATTCATATTTTTTCCTTCCTTCTTTATCTATTTCAGTATACTAAGGTCTGTCTCCCCATCCACACTGTGAGCTCACTGTGGGCAGGGATTGTGGCTGTTGATTGTTACATTGTACTCTCCCAAGCTCTGAGGATAGTAAGCTCTCAATCAATGAGAATGAATGAATGAAAGAAGGAATACATGAAGGAATTCTCGGTACCTCAGTTACCTCTTCTGTAAAAGGGAAGTTGAAGGCTGTGAGTCTCATATGGGACAGGAGTGTGTCCACCCAGATTAGCTTGAATACACCCCACAGCCCAGAATATTACCTGGCACATAGCTAGCGCTTGTGAAGAAATACTAGTAGAAGAAAAATAAAAAAGAGACCAATAAAAAACAGGTGTCAGGACAGGGTTCTAATCGGAAGAGGAGGACTGCTTTGGACATGTGTAATTGGAGGTTTCGGAGGTCCCTAGTACACATGGTCCCTGGCCCAAGGAACTGGGCAATGTAGACGGGAGGAGTGACAAAAATGTATTTTCCCAGTGGGAGGACGTCACGGTGGATGGCATCTTGTCTCTCCCCGTTTCAGTCTATACTTCACTCTGCTGCCCGGATTACATTTCAACAGAAACACTCTGGGCATGTAACTTCCCTATTTAAAAATTTCCGATGGTTGCCTACCAACCTTAGCATCAAACAAAAACTTCTCACTATTGGCTTCAAAGCTCTCCATCACCTTGCCCCCTCCTACCTCACCTCCCGTCTCTCCTCCTACAGCCCAGCTCTAACACTCCGGTCCTCTACCGCTAACCTCCTCACTGTGTCTCATTCTCTCCTCTCCCGCCGTCGATTCCTGGCCCAAGTCCTACATCTGTCCTGAAATGTACTCCCTTCTCACATCCGCCAAAATAGCTTTCTTCCCCTCTTCAAAGCTCTACTGAGAACTCATCTCCTCCAAGAGGCCTTCCAAGACTTAGCCCCCCTTTTATTCTGCTCCTCTTCCCCTCCCCATCGCTCCTGCTCCCTCCCTCTGCTCTATCCCCTTCCCCTCCCGGCAGCACCTGTGTATATTTGTACATATTCATTACTCTATTGATTTTATCAATGATGGGCATATGTCTATAATTCTATTTATCTATTTTGATGGTATCGATGCCCGTCTACCAGTTTTATTTTGTTGTCTCTCTCCCCCTTCTAGACTGTGAGCCTGTTGTTGGGTAAGGATTGTCTCTGTTGCCGAATTGTACTTTCCAAGCACTTAGCACAAACGTGTATTCTGCACACATTAAGCGCTCAATAAATGCAATGGAATGAATGAAGGAAGGAAGGAAGGAAGGAACGAAGCGTGGCTCAGTGGAAAGATCCCGGGGCTGGGAGTCAGAGGTCATGCGTTCTAATCCCAGCTCCGCCACTTGTCAGCGGTGTGATTTTTGACAAGTCTCTGTGCCCGGTTACCGCATCTGTAAAATGGGGATTTAGACTGTGAGCCTCATGTGGGACAACCTGATTACCTTGTACCCCCCAGCGCTTAGAACAATGCTTGGCACATAGTAAGGGCTTAGCAAATGCCATCATTACTATTATCATTACTACAAAGGACTGAAACATCGTTTGAACGTCGATATAATACTCCAAAGGTGTCAAAGGTGGGGAGCTGCCCTATGCCCGGCCGGCTCCTCTGGATTCACAGAGCCCGGCCACCATGGAAACCACCTCGCACCACCCTCGAGAAGCAGAGAAGCGAGCTGTAAATTGTGTAGGGCTGGGATGTGAAGGACCTGGGAACAAGACCCGGTTTTGATACTTTTGTGCTGTGCAATCTTGGCCAAGTTACTTTGGAATCCATGTGCCTCAGCTGCCAAACCTATAAACCCGAGGATGAAATACGTGTTAGCACTTTTTCACAGGCTGCGAGTCCCGATGTGGCATGCAGGCTGCCTCTACTCAGCTGGTACGGTTCCCCACCTGCAATTGCCCAAGAATAATCTCTGAATCAATAACACTGCGAGAAACCGGAAGCAATAAATGCCAGCCAAGGCACCCACCTAATCCATGCAGCTGTGTCGTGGTGGGAGGGAGCGTGGCGTGGCGGATCTGGGCACAAAGGCTTCTGGGGAGTCGCAGTATGACTTTTGATCTTGATTGGCGTTCACCTCCACCTCCCCCAACTACCACTCCCATCGTGCCCCCAGAGAGGAACTCGCAGGAGGCAGTTGGTTAGAAAGTTTTCCGCTTGAGATTAATAGTAATTATGGTATTTTTAAGTACTCAAAAATAATGATAGTAATAATAGTAATGGTATTTGCTAAGCGCTTACTATGTGCAATGCGCTGTTCTAAGCGCTGGGGAAGTTACAAGGTGAACAGGTTGTCCCCATTTTACAGATGAGGTAACCGAGGCACAGAGAAGTTAAGTGACTTACCCAAAGTCACACAGCTGACGGTTGGCGGAGCCGGGATTTGAACCTATGACCTCTGTCACCAAAGCCCGTACTCTTTCCACTGAACCATGCTGCTTCTCACGTACTTGCTACCTCTCCCTGTGAGGTGTAGCGCAGAGAACACAGAGATCCAAAATTCTGTTCAAATCGGCCTCCTTTCATTCCATTCACTCACGGGAGAGTTTTCTATACAACCAACTGTCAAAGTACTGAGCGGCTTCATGTACTGAAGGCCGGCCCTTTAAATCGGGAGGGGTTTTTACACATCCTTTCATTGGCATGAGCCCGCTCCCCGCTGGTCCAGGCAGGTGCCCTTTGGCCCTCCCCAAAATGTTCCCACAGGAGCGAACCTTCATTAATTGCCTAGGAGAGGTAGAGTGGAGTGGAAGAACGGGGCAAAAGGTCTTCTGGGAGTTTCAGTGTGATGTTCGTTCTAGGCAGCGTTTACCTCCGCCTACAGACCTACCACTCCTGTCATGTCTCGCGGCCGAGCCTGCAGCCGTGTCTGGCCCTGTTGTGAGGAACGTGAAAGTGGCATGGCCTCTTGGGGCACAAAACGTCTGGGAATTGACGTTTGATGCTCGTTCTAGATAGCTTTCATCTCCTTCTACTGAACTACCACTCCCGTTCGCCGTGCGGGGAACCGTGGCCATTTTAGGCCCAGTCGCAAGGAGTGGGAGAGTGGTATGTCGGATCAAGGCACAGAGATTTCTGGGAGCTGTAGTGTGATGTTCATTGTATAGAGCGTTCACATCCGGGTACCGAACTACCACTCCCGTCATGCCACGAGGGGGAGCCTCGGCCATGTCAGGCCCTCTCGGAAGGGGTGGCATGGCTGCTTGGGGCACAAAGGCTTCTGGGAGTTGACGTGTGATGCTCGTTTGGACAGCGTTCACTTCCTCATAACAATCAACCTCTCTACACATGCCCTGCGGCCATGCCAGGCCCTGTAGCGAGGTTAGGGAGAGTAGCAAGGACTTCTGTGAACATTCACCTCCGCCTTCCAAACTAGCACTCTCGTCATACCCCGCGGCCATTTTGCAGAATGTGGAAGGCACGGGAGAAAGATGTTCAGGGCGTCTTCCCGTTGAAAATTATAATTCCTATGTTATTTGTTAAGTACCTGTTACCACTCCCCTGGAGGTATCGCATAGAGAACACGGAAACCCCAATATCGATCCAAATCGTTCTCCTTTAATCCTGTTCCCTCCCGAAAGATTTCACCACACAACAAAGTGTCAAGGCACTGAATGCCTCCAAATACTGTGCCGGGGCATCTTACCCGGGCCGGGTTACAGCACATCATTACATTTGAATAACCCCGCTCCGTGCTATCAAATGCAGGCGGCCTTTTCTCTCCCGACGATGCTCTCATAACAGCGAACTCTCATTGGTTCCCGGCTTATTCATTCATTCATTCATTCAATCGCATTTATTGAGCTCTTACTGTATGCAGAGCACTGTACTAAGCGCTAGGGAAGTACATGTTGGCAGCATATAGAGACGGTCCCTATCCAACAGCGGGCTCACAGTCTAGAAGGGGGAGACAGACAACAAAAAAACCGTATTAACAAGATAAAACAAATAGAATAGTAAATATGTACAAGTAAAATAGAGTTATAAATCTGTACAAACATATATAAAGGTGCTTTGGGGAGGGGAAGAACGTAGGGTGGGGGTTGGGGAGGGGGAGGAGGGGAAGAGGAAGGAGGGGACTCAGTCTGGGAAGGGCTCCTGGAGGAGGTGAGCTCTCAGTACTGCTTTGAAGGGAGGAAGATAGGTGGATGTGCGGAGGGAGGACATTCCAGGTCAGGGTGTAGACGTGGGCCAGGGGTCGACGGCGGTACAGTGGAGAACGAGGCACAATGCGTAGGTTAGTGGCAGAGAAGCGGAGGGTGCAGGCTGGGCTGTAGAAGGAAAGACGGGGGGTGAAGTGGGAGGGGGAGAGATGATGTAGAGCCTTGAATCCTAGAGTGAGGAGTTTTTTACCTGATGCGTAGGTTTACTGGTAGCCACTGGAGATTTTTGAGGAGGGGAGTAACATGCCCAGAGCGTTTCTGCACAAAGATGATCCAGGCAGATGCGTGAAGTATAGATTGCAGTGGGGAGAGACAAGAGGATGGTATATAAGAGAGGAGGCTGATGCAGTAATCCAGTCGGGATAGGATGAGAGATTGAACCAGCAGGGTAGAGGTTTGGATGGAGAGGAAAGGGCGGATTTTGGCGATGTTGCAGAGGTGAGACCGGCAGTTTTTGGTGACGGATTGTATGTGAGGGGTGAAAGAGAGAGCAGAGTCAAGGATGACACCAAGGTTGCAGGCTTGTGAGACGGGAAGGATGGTAGTGCCGTCAACAGTGATGGGAAAGTCAGGGAGAGGGCAGGGTTTGGGAGGGAAGATAAGGAGTTCAATCTTGGACACATTGAGTTTAAGATGGCGGATAGACATCTAGATGGAGATGCCATGAAGGCAGGAGGAGACACGAGCCTGCAGGGAGGGAGAGCAGGGACAGAGATGTAGATTTGGGTGTCATAAGCGTAGAGATGATAGTTGAAGCCGTGGGAGCGAATGAGTTCACCAAGGGAATGAGTACAGCTAGAGAGCAGAAGGGGGCCAAGAATTGACCCTTGAGGGACCCCTACGGTAAGGGGATGGGAGGGGGAGGAGGAACCCGCAAAGGAGACTGAGAATGAACGGCCGGAGAGATAAGAGGAGAACCAGGAGAGGTAAGAGTCTGTGAAGCCAAGGTTGGATACCGTGTTGAGGAGAAAGGGGTGGTCCACAGTGTCGAAGGCAGCTAGGAGGTCGAGAAGGGTTAGGATAGAGTAGGATCCGTTGGATCTGGCAAGTAGGATGTCATTGGTCTATCCGTAAGGTTCTTATGTAATAAAGCTCGTTCACCGATACAGACATTCAAGACCTGTCACGAGGTGAGGAAGACTGGCTTGGCGGCTTGTGATACAAAGAGATAACAATGAGAGTTATATTCTTACTTCAGTTATTAACAGAGTTTACCTCTGCCCAACGAACCACCACTCCCGTCATGCCTCGTGACAAGGCCCGTAGACATGTCTAGTCATGTCATGAAGTGAGGGAGATTGGCATGGAGGATCGGGACACAAAGATTCTGGGAATTATAGTGTGATGCTCAGTCTAGACAGCCTTTATCTCCGTCTACTGAACTGCTACTCCCATCATGCACCGTGGCAGAGTCTCAGCCATACCAGGCCCTTTCCCGAAGAGAAGGAGAGTAGCCTGGAGACTCGGCGCACAAAGTCTTCCGGGAGTTTTAGTGTGATGCTCGTTCTAGATAGCGTTCACCTCTGCCAGCCGAACTATCTCTCCTGTCATGCCCCGTGGCAGGGCCCGTGGCCATATCCGACCCTGTCTGGAGAAGACGGAGAGTGGTCTGGCAGCCTGGGGTACAAAGCCCCTGGGAACTGTAGTTTGATGCTCGTTCTAGACATCCTTCATCTCCGTCTACTAAACTACCACATCCAGCATGCCCCATGACGGAGCCTTAGCCGTACGAGGCCCTTTCCCAAAGAGAAGGGGAGTGGCGTGGCAGCGTGGGGCACAGGTTATTCTGGGATTTTTAGTGTAATACTCGTTCTAGACAGTGTTCACCTCTGCCTACGCAACTACCACTCCTGTCATGACCCGTGGCCATATCTGGCCCCGTCGGGAGGAATAGGAGAGTGGTAGGGCGTCTCGGGGCACAAAGAATTTGGGGAGTTATAGTGTGAAACTCATTCTAGAGAGCGTTCACCTCCGCCTACCGAACTACCACTTCCATCTTTTCCCGCAGAGGGGGCCGGTGCACGTCAGGCCCTGTCGAAAGGAGAGGAAGAGTGACAAGAATGAATCCCTATTAGTGTCTGTCTCTCCATGGTGACTGAAAAGTCGTTGTGGCCAGGGAATGTGTCTCTTTTATTGATAGGTTGTACTCCCACAAAAGCTGCCTACAGTGCTCTACACACAGAATGCACACAATCAACCTGATCGATGACACCGAAGTGTCAGACCTGTGAGACGGTTTACGGTTTACACTGACGGGAAAGGAAAGCAGCTGGATCTGGTGGAGACAGCTCCAATTCCAGTTCTTGACTATGTCATCCTGTGGGCAAGTCCCCTCTCTGTAAGTGCCTGATAGAATCGTTTTTTTCTTTCCTTCTTTATCTATATATCTATATCTTAAAGTCTGTCCCCTTCTCTAGACAACTTCTCCTCCTCTGAGCGCACTGTGGGCAGGATTTTTGTCTGTTTATTGTTACAGTGTACTCTCCCAAGCTCTGAGGATAGTGTTTTTCATACAGTAAGCACTCAATCAATACCATTGAATGAAGGAAGGAATAAATGAAGGAATAAATAAATAAATTATTGGGACGTCAGTTACCTCATCTGTTCAAGGGAAGGTGAAAACTGTGAGTCCTATGTGGGGCAAGAGTGTTTCCACCCAGATTAGCTTGACTCTACCCCAGCTCCAAGGACAGTACCTGGTATATAGCAAATGCTGATTAAGAAGTACCAGGAGAGGAAAGAGCAAATAGACCAATAAAAAAGCAGGTGCCAGGACAGGGTTCGAATTGGAACAGACGGAGTACTGTTTTGGACGTATGTAGTCGGAGGTGTCAGGAGGGCCCTAGTACACATGTTCCCTGACCCACGGAACTGGACAATGTAGACGAGAGGAGGGACAAAAACATATTTTCTCAGTAGGAGTACGTCATAGACGATGACGAAGAACAGGAAGACTGCAGCATTGGTTGAGCGTCGATGTAATACTCCAGAGTTGTCACAGGAGGGAGGCTCACCTGATTCATCTTGCCCTAACCGCCTCCACTGGATTCCCAGAGCCCCACCGCAATCGAAGCCACCTAGCAAAACCCTGGAGAAGCAGTGAAACGAGTTGGAAAGGCCGCAGGGTTGGAATGTGGCAGACCTGGGACAAAGTCCCGGTTGTGACATTTTTGTGCTGAGTGATCTTGGCAAAGGCACCTTGGAATCTGTGTGCCTCAGCTGCCACACTTGTAAACCTGAGGGTGAACTACGTGTTAACCCCTTTCCACAGGCTGCGAGCCCCGAAGTGGGATGTAGGCTGTCTCCGCGCTGATCATATGATCCCCACACCCGCGACTGGTCAAGAGTAATCGCTGAACCAACTGCACTGCGAGAAAGCGGAGGCGACAGAGGCCAGCCCAGACACTCACCCAAACAATGCGGCCTTGTCGCGGTGGGAGGGAGAGTGTCGTGGCGGATTGGGTTACAAAGACTTCTGGGACTCGTAGTCTGACGCTCTCTCTTGGCTGGCGTTCACCGTCACCTCCCGAACTACAGTCCCATCGTGCTTCGTGGCGGGGCCCAGGTTCATGGTCCAGAGAGCAAAAGCCGTGGGCGGCGGTTGTTTAGAATGTTTTCTGATTGGGATTGATAGTAAATATGGTATTTTTAGGTACTTGCTACCACTCCCTGTGAGGTATAGCGCAGAGAATACAGGAATCCCAAACTCGGTCAGAATCGGGCTCCTTTTATCCCATTCGCCCTCGGGAGAGTGGACCACACAACAAACCGACAGGATCCTGAGCGTCACCATGTATTGAAGGCCGGCACCATAAATCGGGAGTGGTTTATACGCCTCTTTGAATTGGCATAAGGACGCTCCCTGCTGGTCCCTACAGCTGCCCTTGGTCCTCCCCAAGACGCCTCCACGGGAACGAACCTTCATTAGTAGCTTGCCTTCTCCGTCGGATCCACATGGAGGCCAGCCCAGGCAACGATCCAGTCAATCAGACCCTGTCCGGAGGGTTCTGTGAAGGCTTGAGACGCATTGACTTCTGACAATCGTAGTCTGATGCTCTCTCTGGACAGCTATCTCATCCGACAAATGAACTACCATTCCCGTCCTGCCCGAAGGCCTGTCTCATGGCCGTTGGAAGTCTCGAAGAAGGCGCGGGCAGCCGATATTCAGCCTAGCAAAGGGCCACTTTGCGCAGCGCTGCGGCCACGTTGAGCCTCCCCCAGCAACCCCCAGCCTCCAAGCACTTCCGTCTGTAGCCGCAATGAATTGATTCCTATTGGCGTGTGCCTCCCTCTGGAGACTGAAAGCTCGCTGTGGCCAGGGAATGTGTATCTTAATTTGTTGGGTTGTACTCCCGCAAAAGCTGTGTACAGTGGTCTACGCAGATAACGCACTCAATCAACATGATCGATCGATCGATTGATTGGAGTCAAACACAACACAATTATTGAGATTTTTGAGACAACAAGAAAAGTTGATGGTCTACAGTGATAGGAAAGGAAGGCAGCTGGAACTGGTAGACAGAGTTATAATTCCGGCTCGTGACTACGTCACTCTGCGGGCAAATCCCCTCTCTGTAAATTCATTCATATTTTTCTTTCCTTCTTCATATATTTCTGTATATTAACGTCTGTCTCCCTCTCTAAACTGTGAGCTCACTGTGGGTAGGGATTGTGTTTGTTTATTGTTATAGTGTACTTTTCCAAGCTCTGAGGACAGTGGTTTGCATACAGTAAGCGCTCAATCAATGCTATTGAAAGAATGAATGAAGGAGTAAATGAATGAGTTCTTGGGTCCTTAGTTACCTCATCTGTAAAAGAGAAGGTGAAGATTTTGAGTCCCATGTGAGACAGGAGTGTGCTCAACCAGATTTTATCGAATCTACCTCAGCGCGGAGGACAATATCTGGCACAGAGCAAGCCCCTACGAAGATATACCAGTAGAAGAAAAAACGAAGAGACCAATGAAAATGAAGGTGCCGGGACAGGGTTCGAATTGGAAGAGAAGGAGCATTGTTTTGGACATGTGTATTTGGTGGCGTTGGAGGGTCATAGAACACATGGCCCCAAGCAGACAGAACAGGACAATGTAGATGGGAGGAGGGACAAAAAATATTTTCCCACTAAGAGGACTTCACATAGGATGACGAAATACAAAAGGCCTGAATCATCGGTTGAGCGTCGATGTAATGCTCCAGAGTTCATTCATTCATTCAACCGAATTTACTGAGCGCTTACGGTGTGCCGAGCACTGTACTAGGCACTTGGGAAGTACAAGACGGAAACATATAAAGACGGTTCCTACGCAAAAACGGGCTCACAGTCTAGAAGGGGGAGACAGACAATAAAACAAAACAAGTAGAGAGGTGTAAGAACCGTCAGAATAAATAGAATTATAGCTATATGGACAAAATTAATAAAATAGGGTGGTAAATATCTACAAGTAAAATATATATAGTAATAAATATGTACACATATATATTAGTGCTGTAGGGAGTGGAAGGGGGCAGGGCGGAGGGAGGAAGCGGGAGTGATGGAGACGGAAGGAGAAGAGGAAAAAGGGGGCTCAGTCTGGGAAGACCTCCTGAAGAAGGTGGGCTTTCAAGGAAGGAAGAGAGCTAGTTTGGCGGATGTGTGGAGGGAGGGCATTCCAGGCCATGGGTCGACAGTGGGAGAAACGATAACGAGACACAGTGAGGAGGTTAGCAGCAAAGGAGCGGAGGGTGAGGGCTGGGCTGCAGAAGGAGAGAAGGGAGATTAGGTAGGAGTAGGCGAGGTGATAGAAAGCCTTGACGCTGAAAGTGAGGAGCTTTTGTTTGATTCGTAGGTTGACAGGCAACCACTGGAGATTTTTGACGAGGGGATCGATATGCTCAGAGCTTTTCTGTACAAAGACAATATGGAAAGAAGAGTGAAGTATAGACTGAAGCGAGGAGAGACAAGAGGATGGGATATCGGAAAGGAGGCCGATGCAGTAATCCAGTCGGCATAGAATGTGAGATTGAACCAGCAAGGTAGCGGTTTGGATGGAGAGGAAAGGTGGATCTTGGCGATGTTGTGGAGGTGAGACCGGCAGGTTTTGGTGACGGATTGGATGTGTGGAGTGAATGAGAGAGTCGAGTCAAGGATGACACCAAGGTTGCAGGCTTGTGAGACGGGAAGGATGGCAGTCCCGTCTACAGTGATAGGAAATAATAATAATCGTAATAATAATAATAATAATAATAATAATAATAATGGCATTTATTAAGCGCCTACTATGTGCAAAGCACTATTCTGAGCACTGGGGAGTTTACAAGGTGATCAGGTTGCCCCACGCGGGGATCATAATATTGATCCGCATTTGACAGATGAGGTAACTGATGCCCAGATAAGTTAAGTGACTTGCCCAAAGTCACACAGCTGACAATCGGCGGAGCTGGGATTTGAACCCATGACCTCTGACTCCAAAGCCCGTGCTCTTTCCAATGAGCCACGCTGCTTCTCTGTAGGAAAGTCAGGGAGAGGACTTGGTTTGGGAGGGAAGATAAGGAGCTCAGTCCTGGACATGTTAAGTTGTAGATGGCGGGAAGACATCCTGATGGAGGTGTCTTGAAAGCAGGAAGAGATACGAGTCTACCGGGAGGGAGAGAAAACAGGGGTGGAGATGTAGATTTGGGTGTCATCAGCGTAGAGATAATAGTTGAAGCCGAGAGAGCAAATGAGTTCAGCAAGGGAGTGAGTATAGATAGAGAACAGAAGGGGACCAAGAACTGACCCTTGAGGAACCCCTACAGTAAGGGGATGGGAGAGGGAGGAGGAGCCAGAAAAGGAGACCAAGAACGAACACCCAGAGAGATAAGAGGAGAGGACGGAGTCTGTGAAGCCAAGGTTGGATAGCGTGTTGAGGAGAAGGGGATGATCCACAGTGTCGAAGGCAGATGAGAGGTCCAGGAGGATTAGGATAGAGTAGGAGTTGCCACAAGAGGAAAGCTGCCTGGATTCATATGACCCCTGCGGGCTCCTCTGGATTCCCAGATCTCAGCCGGCATCGAAACCAACTCGCACCATCCTCGAGAAGCAGTGAAGCGAGTTGGAAAGGGAGCAGGATTGGGATGTGAAGGACCAGTGACAATGTCACGGTTGTGACACTTTTGTGCTGTGTGCCCTTGGCCACGACACTTTGGAATCTGTGTGCCTCAGCTTCCACAACTGCACACACGAGGATGAACTCTGTTTTAACCCTTTTCCACAGGCTGCGAGCCCCAATGTGGGATGCAGGCTGCCTCTGCTCTGGTCGTACTGTCCCCACACCCTCGATTGTCCAAGAGTAATAGCTGAACCAACTGCACAGCGAGAAGGCGGAGGTGACAGAGGCCAGCCCAGGCATCCAAACAGCCAATCTGGCCACGTGCGGAGAGGCAGCGTTCCGTGGTGGATAGAGACACAAAGACATCTGGGAGTCATAGGCTGACGCTCGCTCTTGACTGGCGTTCACCTCCGTTTCCTGTACTACTAGTCCCATATTGCACCGCAACGGGGCCCGAGGCCATGGGCCAGAGGGTGGAAGGCGCGGGCGGCAGTTGTTTACGATTTTTTCTGATTGAGATGGATAATAATTATGGTATTTTGCTAAGTGCTTGCTACCACTCCCTGTGAGGTGTAGCGCAGAGAACACAGAGACCCCAAAATCGGGCAAAATCGAGATCCTTTCATCCCATTCGCTCTCGGAAGAGTTTACCACACAACCAACCGTTAAGGCTCTGAGCGGCCCCATGCTCTGAAGGCAGGGCCCTTTAATCAGGAGGGGTTTTTACATATCCTTTCATTGGCGTGAGCCTGCTCCCCGCTGGTCTAAACAGCTGCCCTTGGCTCTCACCAAGATTCTCTCAATGGTGCGAACCCTCATCAGTCTCCCGCGCTCTCCTTCCAATCCCCATGGAGTACAGCCCAGGCAAAGAGCCATTCACACAAACCCTGTCAGGAAGGTTCTGTTGAGAATCGAGGCCCAAAGACCCCCTGGGACTCGTAGTCTGACGTTCGCTCTGGATAGCAATCACCATCATCGCCTACTGATCTACCATTCCCTTCGTGTCCCACGTCCTGCATCGTGGCCACAGGGGGTTCGCAGAAGGCGCGGTGAGCCTATATTCATCCCGACAAATGGCGGCTTTGCGCAGCGCTGCGGCCTTGCTTGCCCTCCCCGCAGTCATGAACATCCGCTTCCCGCACCTTCACTTTTCCATAAAATGGCCGCGGCTCTGCCACGGGGCATTAGGTGAATGGCACTTTGGTAGGTGGAGGGGAACGTTGTCTAGAGCGACCATCACACTACAACTCCCAGGGCCCTTTGCTCCATCAGCTCCTAGCCACTCTTCCTCTCCTCGGGACAGGGTTTGATTGGCTTATGCCATTGACTGGGCTCGAAAACATAGGGGCCCTATGGATAGAGCGGGGACTAATGAGTGTTCGCCCTTCTGGGGTAATCTTCAGGACCGACAATTGAATCTGCATATCCCAGCTCTGAGCGAGCTTATTCAAATGCAAGGACGTGCTATAATTCCCCCCGAGAAAGCGGCCCCAGCACAGTATATGAATTTGCTTAATTGCTTTGACACTTGATGGTGTCTTTACTTCTCTTGGGAGGAAAAGGGATTAAAGGTGCCTGATTTTGAGCGAGTTTGGGTTCTTCGTGTTCTCTATGCGAAACCTCAAGGGGAGCGGTTGCAGGTATTTAACAAACACCATAATTATTATCATTACGAATGGGAAAACGGCCATAACATCCTCATCGAGCTACTTCCGCGCTGCAAAAAAAGGCTGCGGGCCCCATCGCTGGGCATGACGGGAGTGGTAGTTCGGTCGGCAGGGATGAACGCTGTCATCACACTACATCTCTGAGAAGTGTTTGTGCCCGAAGCTGCCGCGCCATTTTCCCTCCGTTCGCGAAAGGACCTGATTGGTCGTGTCTGTGACTGGGGTCAATTACATAGCTACCCTACGGGAAGGCGGGGACTAATTAGGGTTCGCTCTTGTGGGAGCATCTTCGTGAGAGACAAGGCCATCTGCATTGGACAGCTTGGACTGGGCTTATTCAAATGCAAGGATTTGTTGTATCCCAGCTTGGGTAAGATGCCCGAGCACAGGATTTGGAGCCGCTCAATGCCTTGACATTTGGTTGTGTTGTAAATTCTCCCGGGAGGAAATGGGATTAAAGGAGCCTGGTTTTGAGAGAGTTTGGGGTCTTCCTGTTCTCTATGTGGCACCTTCCGGGGAGTGCTAATAGGTACTTAACAGATACCATAATTACGATCATTATGATAGGGAAAACGACGCTCCCTCGCTTTCCACGCTCCATAAGTGGCCACGGCTCCCCAAGAAGCATGACAGGAGTGGTAGGTTAATTGGAAGAGATAAACGTTCTCTAGAATGAGCATCACACTACAACGCCCAAAGATCACTATGTCCAGAGCCGCCATGACACTCTCCCTCTCCTTGCGACAGGAACAGACGTGGCTACGAGCTCTATTTCTGGGAATGACAGTAATGGGAGTTCAGTAGGTGGAGTTGAAGGCTGTCTAGAACGAGCATCACACTACAACTCCCAGAAGACTTTGTGCCCGACAAGCCATGCCACTCTCCCTCCCCTCGTGACAGGGCCAGACAAGGCTGTGGGCCGTGCCTCGAGGCATAACGGGAGTGATAGCTCCGTAGGTGGAGGGGAACGCTTTCTGGAAAGAACATTACAATGCAACTCCCAGAGGTCTTTGTCCCATCCTGCGTCAAGCCATTCTCCCATTCTTCATGACAGGGACAAACATGTCCGCTGTCCCCGCCACGGGACAGGATGGGACTGCTAGTTAGGTAGGAAGAGGTGAATGCTTGCTAGAAAGAGCATCACACTACAACTCCCAGAAGTCTTTGTTCCATCAGCCATCTAGCCATTCTCCCGCACTGCGCACAGGGCTGGATTGGCGTGGGTTGGTGACTCGGTTCAACTAGAAAGAAACCCTATGTTTATGGTGGGGTCTAATGAAGGTCCGCCTTTGTGGGAGCACCTTTGGAAGAGGCAAGACGATCTGTATTTGACAGCTCAGAGAGGGCTCATTCAAATAAAAGCATGTGTTATAACCCAGATCAAGTAAGATCCCCGAACACAGTATGTGGAGCCTCTCAGTGCCTTGACACTTGGTTATGTGGTAAACTGTCCTGGGAGGGAAGGCTCTTAAAGGAGCCTGATTTTGAGCGAGGTTGGGGTCTCCGTGATCTCTATGCGACACCTAATGGGAAATGGTAACAGGTACCTAACAAATACCATAATTAATTACTATCAGTATAAATGGGAAAACGCCCTGAACATCGGCCTCCTGAGCTCTCAGGCTCCAGAAAATTGCCGCGAATCCCCGGAGGCATGACTGTAGTAGCAGTTCGCTAGACAGAGGTGAACGCTCTCTAGAACGAGCATCACTCTACAACTCCCAGATATCTTTGTGTCCCGAGCCTCCAGGCCACTCCACCTCCTGGCGACAGGGCCTGACTTGGCTGAGGTTTCCCAGCGAGGCATGATGGGAGTGGTAATTCTGTAGTCGGAAGTGAACGCTGCCTAGAACGAGCATCACATCACAATTCCCAGAAGTCTTTGTCCCATCAGCCGCCTAACCACTCTCCCTCTCCTCGTGACAGGGCCAGATAGTACGGCCAGCCGTACCACGAGGCTCGAGGGGAGTGGTAGTTTGTTAGGCAGAGGAGAACGCTGTCTAGAACGACCATCAACTACAACTCCCAGAAGTCTTTGTACCATAAGACGTCTAGTCACTCCCCCGCACCACGCCACAGGGCCTGATTGTCTTCTGTCAGTGACTGGGTTCGCCTATGGATTGAGCAGGGACTAATGAGGGTTCGCTTTTGTGGGAGCACCTTTGGGAAAGGCAAGGCCATCTTCATCTGACAGCTCGGACAGGACTTATTCAAATGCAAGCATGTGCTATTTCCCACCCAGGGTAAGAAGCCCGAACACAGGCTGTGGAGCCCCTCATTTCCTTGAAACCTTGTTCATCAATCCTTGTTGTGTTGTAAACTCTCTGGGAAGGAATGGGAATAAAGGAGCTTGAGTTTGAACGAGTTTGAGGTATCGGTGTTCTCCATGCGACACCTCACGGGGAGTGGTACCAGGTTTTTAACAAATGCCATAATTCTTTTCATTATGAACGGGAGAAAGGCCTGAACATCCGCTTCCCGCGCCTTCCACGCTTCATAAAATGGCCGCGGCCCTGCCGCGGGGCATTACAGGTATGGCAGTTTTGTAGGCGGAGGTGAAAGTTTTCTAGAATGAGCATCACACTACAAGTCCGAGAAGTCTTTGCCCCATCAGCAGCCTAGCCACTATCCCTCTCCTCGCGACAGGGACTGATTGGCTTGTGTCGTTGTCTGGGTTCGACTACATAGGAACTCTACAGATAGGGCGGGGTTAATGAGTGTTCGCTCTTGTGGGAGCATCTTCAGGATCGACACTGAAACTTTATGTCCTAGTTCTGAGCGGGCTTATTCAAATGGAAGGACGTGTTAAAATCCTTCCCGGATAAGCGGCCCCAAAACAGTTTGTGGAGCCTCTCAAAGCCTTGGCGTTTTAAACTCTCTCCGGAACGAGAAGGAATAAAGTTGCCGGATTTCGAGCAGGTTTGGGTTCTCAGTGTGGACTATGTGACATCACGAGGGTAGCGGTAGCAGGTACTTTCCATTCGTTCATTCATTCAATCATATTTATTGAGCGCTTATTGTGTGCAGAGCACTGTACTAAGCGCTTGGGAAGTACAAGGTACTTAACAAGCACCATAATTAATAATGTTATTAATGGGTAATGGTCATATCATTCTCCACATTCCAAGCTCCACAAAGCCGCTGCTGGTTATACTGGAGTGATAGTTCTGTGGGCAGAAGTGAACACTGTCAAGAAGGAGCATCACACTACAAATCCCAGCGGTCTTTGTGCCCCGGGCCGCCGCTCAATTTTCCCTCCATTCGCGACAGAGCCTGATTGGTTGTGTCGGCGACTGGGCTCAAATATATAGGTACCCTACGAGTAGGGCTCTTTTTTGAAGCATCTTCGTGAGAGTAAAGGCCATCCGCATTTGACAGTTTGGAGCGGGCTTATTCAAACGCAAGGATGTGTTATAACCCATCCGGTTTAGAAGCTCGAACCTTTTGGAACCGCTTATTGCGTTGACACTTGGGTGTGTATTAAATTCCCCCGAGAGAATGGGATTAAAGATGCCTAATTTTCAGCGAATTTGGGGTCTCAATGTTCTCTGTGTGGCACGTCGCGGGATGTGGCAACAGGTACCTAATAAATAACATAATTACGATCATTATGAATGGGAAAACGCCCAGAACATTCCCCACCCGCGCTTTCCACTCTCCATAAATGGCCACTGCTCCCGGCGTAGCGGGGAGTGGTAATTCAGTTGGCGGAGATGAACGCTCTCTAGAATCACACTACAACCCCCAGAAGTCTTTCTGTCTCGAGCCGACATGCCACTCTCCATCTCCAAACAACAGGGGCAGACAGGTCCCGAGCCTACTCCTCTGCACGGTCCTGACATTAGTTTACTGCCCGTTAGTGGCCCTCCTCCTCTGCCCGGACTTAACCTTCCTTTTACGCCTAGTCCTGGCTCTCCTTCTCTACCCCGTCCTGGCCGTTCTCCTCCGCGCGGTGCTGGCCCTACTCCTCCAATCGGTGCTGGAACTACTCCACTTCCTGCTCCTGCTCCTCCTCTTCCACTTGGTTCTGGTGCTCCTCCTCTACCTGGTCCTGGACCTGCTCATTTCTCCAATCCTGGCCCTCCTCCTATGTTTGGTCCTGGCCCTCCTTCTCCACCCGGTTTTGGCCCTCCTCCTCTGCCCTGTTTTCGCCCTCCTCATCCGCCATGTCTTGGCCTCTACCCGGTTCTGGCCTTCCTCCTCCTTCCGGACCTGGCCTCCTCCTTCTCCCTGTTCTCGTCCTTCTTCCCTGCCTGCTCCTTGTCCTCCTCTTGCACCTGGTCCTGGCCCTTCTCCTCTGCTCAGTCCTGGTCCTTCTACTCTGCCTTCTCCAAGTCCTACTCTTCTATACCGTCCCGACCTTCCTCCTTCTCTCCTGTCCCTTCTACTCCTCCCTGTCCTGGTCCTCCCCCTCTGCATCCTCCTGCCCCTACTCTTCCGCCCGGTTCTGGCCCTCCTCCTTTGCCAGGTCCTGCCCTACTCCTCCGTCCGGCCCTGGCCCTCCTCTTATGTCTGGCCCTACCATGCCTCCTCCACCGGGACATGGCCCACCTCCTCCTCGCATTCTTGTCCCTCCTCCGTCCTGTCCTGGCCCTACACTTCTGCCCTGTTCTGGCCATCGTCCTCCGTCCAATTCTGGCTTACTCCTCCAACAGGTCCTGGCCTTACTTCTCGGTCCAATCCTAGCCCTTCTCCCTCCGGTCCTGGCCCTCCTCTGTGTCTGGTCCTCAGCTTCCTCCTCTGCCCTATCCTGGCCCTGCTCCTCCACCGGGTCTTAGCCCTCTTCCTCTACCCGGGTCTAGCCATCCTCTTCTCTTCCCGGTCCTGACCCTACTCCTCCAATAGTTCCTGGACACACTCCACAGATCGGTCATTGTCCTTCTCCTCTGCCTGCTCCTGGTCCTCCTCTTCCACCCAGTTCTGGTGCTTTTCTTCTTCCCTGTCCTAGCCCTGCTCCTCCGCTAGTCCTGGCCCTCCTTCTCCACCTGGCCCTGGCCCTACTCCTCCAACAGGCCCTGGACCAACTCCTCAACCCAGTCCTGGTCTTTTCCCTCTGCCTCCTCCTGATCCTCCTCCTCCACCCGGTGCTGACCCCTTCTTCCTCCTCGTCCTGTCCCCCCTACTCTGCCAGTACCTGGCCTTTCTCCTCCAACAATTCTTTACGCTACTCCATCAGCAGGTCCTGAACTTCCTTCTCCACGCGGCACTGGCACTAGTCCTCTGGCCGGCAGCACTAGTCCGGTCTTGGCCCTCCATCTCTGCCTTTCCTAGCCCTCTCCTCTACCCAGACCTGACCCTCCTCCTACAACCGGTCATGTCCCTTCTCCTATGCCCCGTCCTAGCCCTCTTCCTCCTCCCTGTCGTGTCCTCCTCTGTATACTCCTGGCCCTCCTCCTCTACCTAGTCTTGGCCCTCCTCCTCCAGCTGGTCCGGGCACTCCTCCTCCACCCGGTCGCTGACCTCATCTTCGACCCTTTCTTGGACCTACTCCTCTACACAGTCCTAGCCCTCATCCTCCGCCAAGTCCTGGCCCTCCTCCTCCATTCTGACCTGGCTCTACTCCTCTACCCGGATCTAGCCCTCCTCCTCCAACCAGTCCTACCCTGCTCCTCCGTCTCGTTCTGGTCCTTCTCTTATGTATGATCCTGGCCCTCTACCTCCGCCTGGTCCTGGCCCTCCTCCTCCTCGCATTCTCGGCTCCCCTCCTCCGCCCATTCCTGGCCCTGCTCCTCCAACTAATCCTGGTCCTCCTTCTCGCCCTAATCCTGGCCCTTCTCCGCCCGGTCCTGGCCATCCTTCTCTGCCAGTCCTGGCCCATCTCCTCCTCACATTCTTGGCCCTCCTTCTTCGCCCTTTCCTGGCTCTACTCCTCTACCCGGTTCTGGCCATCCTCTTCTCCTCCCGGTCCTGACCCTACTCCTCCAACAGCTCCTGGACCCACTCCACAGCCCGGTCCTGTTCCTTCTCCTCTGCCTGCTACTGGTCCTCCTCTTCCACCCTGTCCTGGTGCTGTTCTTCTTCCCTGTCCTGGCCCTGCTCCTCTGCCCAGTCCTGGCCCTCCTCCTATGTATGGTCCTGGTCCCTCTCTTCTCCCAGGTCCTGGCCCCTGTCTTTCTACTGGCCTTGGCCCCCCCACTCTTCTGGGACATGGCCCTTTATGCTACTCCTCAACCTATTCCTGAACTTAACGCCTCTGTGCGGTCCTGGTACTACTCCTCCGCTCGATCCTGGAACTAGTCGTCTGGCCGACAGTGGCCCTCTTCCTCCACCCTGTCTTGGCCTCCTCCTCCGCCTAGTCCTGGCCCTCCTCTGCCCTGTCATGGCCCTCCTCCTTTGCACGGTCCTGTATCTCTTCCTCCTTCTTGTCCTGGTCCTTCTCTTATGCCTGTTTCTGGTCCTCCTCTTTGTCCCTGTTCTGGTCCTTCTCCTCCATATTATCCTGGCCCTACTCCTCCATCCGGTCCTAACCCTCCTACTCTGTCGGGTCCTGGCCCTCCTCCGCCCAGTCCAGACTCTTCTGCTTTACTCAGTACTGGCCCTCTCCTTCACCCATCCTTTGCCTTCCTCCTCCGCCCAGTCCGAGCCCTCTCCCTCTACACAGTTCTGGCCCTCCTGTTCTGCCCGATCATTGTCCACCTCCTCCATATGGTCCTGGGCCTCCTCCTCCAAATGGCCCTGGCCCTACTCCTCAGATAGGTCTAGGACCAACTCCTTAACTCGGTCCTGGTCCGCCTTCTCTGCCCGATCGTATTGTTCTCCTATGCCTGCTCCTGGTCCTCCTCTTTGGCCTGGTTCTGGCCCTCATTCACCTCGTCCTAGCCCTCCTCCTCCATCCTGTTCTGGCCCTACTCCTCTACCCGGTCCTAGCCCTCCTCCTTTGCCGGGTCCTGTCCCTCTTCTCCGCCCAGTCCTTGGTCTCCTCCTTTACCCTGTCCTGCCCTTGGACCCCACCCTATGTCTGTTCCTAGCCATCCTTCTCCGCCTGGTCCTGGCCCTTCACCACCGTCCATTCTTGGCCCTCCTCCTCTGTCGACTTCCTCTCCTGCCAGGTGCTGACCCGCCTCTTCCTCCCTGTCTTGGTCCTTCTCCTCCACCTCCTACTATGCCTGCTCTTCTGCCCGGTCCTGGCCCTCCTTCTCTATTCGGTAATGGTCCTCCCCCTCCATCTTGTCCTGGCCCTCCTCCTCAACCCTTTCCTTGTCCTGCTCCTCTGCCCGTTCTTTGCCATCCTCCTCTACCCTGTTTTGGCCCCACTCCTCCACTGCATCCTGGCCTTCCTTCTCTGCCCAGTCCTGGCACTCCTCCTTTACCTGATCCTGGCCCTCCTCCTCTGCCCTGTCCTGGGCATCTTCCCCTAACTGGTGCTGGTCCTCGTTCTCCTCCCTGTCCTGACCCTCCTCCTCGGCCCGGGCCTGGCCTTCCTACTCCATCTGGTCCTGGCCCTCCTCCTCTACACGGTCCTGGTCCTACATCTCCGCCCGGTCCTCGTCGTCCTCCTCTTCACTGTCCTGGTCCTTCTTCTCCATCCAATCCTCGTCCTTCTCCTCCGCCCAGTCCTCGTCCTTCACCTCCACCCAGTCCTGGCCCTCCTCCTCCATCTGGTCCTGGTTCTTCTCCACTACACGGTCCTGGCCCTCCCGGTCCTGGCTCTTCTCCTCTACCCGTTACTGGCCCTCCTCCTCCAACCGGTCACAACATTCCTCCTCTGCCCGGTGCTGGTCCTCCTCCTCCCTGTACTGGTCCTTGTCTTGATCGTGCTACTGACCCTCCTCCTCTGCCCGGCCCTGGCCCTCCTTCTCTGCCCGGGCCTGGCCCTCCTCCTCTGGCTGGTCCTGATCCTCCTCCTCCTCCTCTCTCTCCTGGTCTTTCTCCTCTGCTTCCTCTGGGCCCCTTTTCTTCCGTCCAGTCCTGGCCCTCCTCCTCCATCTGGTCCTAGACCTCCACCTCCAACGGGTTCTGGCCCTCCTCCTCTGCCCAGTCCTGGTCCTCCTCCTTCATCTGGCCCTGGCCTTTCTCTTAAATCCTGTCCTGGCCGTATTTCTATTCCCTGTTATAGTTCTCCTCCTCCGCCGGGTCCTGGCCCTCCTCCTCTACCTGGTCCTGGCCCTGCACCTCCAACCGGATCTGGCCCTGCTCCTCCACCCTGTCCTCACCCTCCTCCCATGTTTGGTCCTGTCCTTTCTCCTCCACCCATTCCTGGCCCTTCTCCTCTGCCCTGTCCTGGGTCTCCTCCTCCTCCCTGTTCCGGTCTTTTTCCTCTGACTCCTCCTGGGCATCTTCTTCCGTCCGGTCCTGGCCCTCCTCCTCCATCTTGTCCTAGCCCTCCACCTCCAACTGATCCTGGTCCTACTCCTCTGCCCAGTCCTTGCCCTCCTCCTCCGCCCAGTCCTGGCCCTCCTCTATTCTGTCCTGGCCCTCCTCCTCCATCCTGTCATGGACATACTCCTCCCCCTGATCCTGGCACTACTTGTCTGCCTGTTCCTGGCCTTCGTCATCTGTACAGTTTTCTGGGATGACTTCCTACAAAGTCCCACAAAGACTTCTGGGAATTGTAGTGTGGTGCTCGTTCTAGTCAGCGTTCACCTCCGCCTAACGAACAACCACTCCCATCATGTCCCGTGGCGATATATGGCCCTGTCGGGAGGTGTGGGAGAGTGGCATGGTGGCTCGGTGCACAAAGACCCGTGGGAGTTGCAGTATGACGCTCGTTCTAGACAGCGTTTACCTTCGTCTACCGAACTAGCAATCCCATCATTCCGTGCGGGTGAGAAGAGGCCATTTACAATAGCTCAGAAGGCACGGGAGGAGGATATTCAGGACGTTTTCCCATTCATAACGATAGTAATTATGATATTTGTTAAATACCTCAAACCACGTCCAGTGAGGTGTACCATAGAGAACATAGAGAATGATTGTAGTGTGAACCGCCTTTTAGACAGCGTTCACCTCTGCCTACCGAACTACACGCCCTAGCATGCCCCGCAGCGGGGCCTGCCACAAGCCCTGCCCTGTGGGGAGAAGATGGGGAGTGGCATGACGGCTCGGGGCACAGAGATTTCCGGGAGTTGTACTGCGATTCTTGTTCTCGACAGCGTTTACCTCCGCCTAATAAACTACAACTCCCATCTTTCCCTGGGAGGAGCCTCGGCCATGTCAGGCCCTCTAGCAAGTACAGGGAGAGTGTCATGGCCGCACGAGGTGCAAAGTCCTCTGAGAGTTGTACTGTGATGCTCGTTTTAGACAGCTTTCACCTCCACCTACCGAACCACCACTCCCGTCATGGACTGTAGGGGAGCGCCGGCCATTTAGAGGAGCGCAGAAGGTGCGAGAGGCGGATATTCAGGGTGTTTTCCCATTCGTAATAATAGTAATTATGTTATTTGCTAAGTACTTGTTACCACTCCCCGTGAGGTGTCACATAGAGAAAAAGGAGACCCCAACCCCGTTCCAAATCAGGCTCCTTTAAGTCCACCCACTCTTGAAAGAGTTACCACACAACCAAGTGTCAAGACACTGAGTGGCTCCACATACTCTTTACCGGCATTTTACCCGACCAGGATTACAACACATCCCTGCATTTGAATTAGCCCGCTCCGAGCTGTCAAAGGCAGATGGCCTTGTCTATCCCCAAGATGCTCCCACAAGAACCAACCCCAATTCGTCCCCGCCCTATCCGTAGGGTTTCTATATAGTCGAACTCTGTCACCGACATGGACATTTAAGACCTGCTGCGAGGTGAGGTAGAGTGGCTTGGCGGCTCGAGAGACAAGGAGTTCTGAGAACTATCTGACTTTCTTTCTAGACAGCGTTTTCCTCTGCACAATGAACTACCACAGTCGCCATGCCCCACGGCGGCACCAGCGGATATGTCTGACCTGTACTGAGGTGAGAGAGAGTAGCATGGCAGCTCTGTTACCACTCACCATAAGGTGTCGCATAGAGAACACGGAGACCACAACTTCGCTCCAAATCAATCTCCTTTAATTCCATTTCCCGCCAAAAGAGTTTATTACACAACCACCTGTCATGGCATTGAGTGGCTTCACATACTGTGTTCGGGCATCTTACACGGCCTGGGTTATAATACATCCCTACATTTGAATAAGCCGTCTTCGCGCTATCAAATGCAGATGGCCTTGTCTCTCCCGAAGATGCTCCACAAGAGACAACCCTCATAAATCCCACTCTATCCGTAAGGTTCCTATGAAGTCGAGCCCAGCCACAAAAACAGATATTCAAGACCTGTCGCGAGGTGAGGGACGGTGGTTTGGCGGATCGTGAGACAAAGATTTCTGAGAGTTCTATTCTGACTTTTGTTCTGAACAGCGTTTACCTCTACCAAACGAACTACAACTCATGGAATGCTCTGCGGATAGGCAGATGGCCCTGTCTGGCCCTGTCACGAGGTCAAGAAGAGTGGCTTGCGGCTCAGAGCACAAAGACTTCTCGGAGTTGTAGTGTGATGCCAGCTCTAGGCAACATTCACCTCCGCTTACAGATATACCCCTCCCACCATGCCCCTCTGGGGAGCCGCGGAGATTTTGTGAAGAGCAGAAGGCAAGGGAGGCGGCAATTCAAGGCGTTTTCCCATTCATAATGATAGTAATTGTTTTATTTGTTAAATACCTGTTACCACTCCCCGGGAGGTGTCGAAAAGGGAACGGACCCCAACCTCGGTCCAAATCAGGCTCCTTTAATCCAATTCACTCCCGAAAGAGTTTACCAAACAACCAAGTGTCAAGGCACTGAGTGGCTCCACATTCCATGTTCGGGCACCTCATATGGTCTGGTTTATAACACATCCCTGCTTTTGAATAAGTTCGCTCCCTTCTGTCAAATGCAGATGGCCTTTTCCCTCCTGAAGATGCTCCCGCAAGAGTGAACCCTTATTATCCCCTCCCTATCCGTAAGGTTCCTATGAAGTCAAGCCCGGTCACAGGAACAGACATTCAAGCCCTGTCGCGGGGCGAGGACGAGTGCCTTGGGGGCTCCTGGGACAGAGCTGTGAGTTATATTCTGCCTTTCATTCTGTACAGCGTTTCTGACCAACGATCTACCACTCCGATCATGTCCCACGGATAGTCCCGTGGACACATCTGGCTCTGTCACGAGGTGAGGGAGAGTGTCATGGCTGCGCGGGGCAAAAAGGCAATTGGGGATTGTATTGTGATGCTCGTTCTAGTGACCGTTCACCTTTGTCTACTGACCTAAGACGCCTGTCATGCCCCTTAGCGGAGCCTCAGTCATGCCAGGCCTTTTCCCGAGGAGGACAGTGGCGTGCTGGCGCGGGACACAAAGTCTTCTGGGAGTTATAGTGTAATTCCCGAACTAGACAGCGTTCACCCCCGCATACCGTACTATCATTCCATATCTAGCCCTGTCGCGAGGAGATCTAGAATGGCATAGTCATGCTCGTTCTAGACAGCGTTCACCTTCACCTACCGAACTACCACTCCCATTATGTCCTGCCAGTTTGCGGAGCGCAGAAGGTGCTGGAGGTGGATATTCAGAGTGTTTTCCCTTTCCTAATGATAGTAATTATGTCACGTGTTAGGTACCTGTGATATGTCGCATCGAAAACACAGAGATCCCAACCTCGCTCCAAATGCTCGTTCTATACACCGTTTACATCCGCCTGTACAACTACCATTCCCGTCATTTACCCTTGGGCAGGCTCGGCCAAAGTACTGAATGAATGAGTTAAGGAATAAATGAGTGAATTCTCGGGGCCCCAGATACCTTACCTGTTAAAAGGAAGGAAAAGACGGTGAGACCCTTCCTTGTAGGGCAGGAGTGTGTTTAACGAAATTAGCTTGAAACCACCCCAGGGCCGAGGATAGTACCCGTCAAATAGCAAGCGCTAATGGTATGCTGAAGAAACAGCAATAGAAGAAAGAACATGGAGACGAATGTAATAGCAGTTGCCGGGACAGCGTTCGAATTGGACGAGAAGACTACTGTTTTGGACCTGCGCAGTTGGAGGTGTCGGAGGTCACTAGTACACATGGTCCCTGGCCCAAGGAACTGGAAACTGTAGACGGGAGGAGTGACAAAAATATTTTTTCCCAGTAGGAGGACGTTATAGAGGATGAGGAAGTATAAAAGGACTGAACATCGGTTATGCGCCAATGTAATACTCCAGAGTTGCCACAAGAGGACAGCTGTCCGGATTCATCTGGACTCGTCCAGCTCTTCTGGATTCCCAGAGCCCGCCGCCATCAAAACAACCTTGTACCATCCTCGAGAAGCAGGGAAGCGAGTTGGAAACGGCTCAGGGCTTGTTTGTGGCAGACCAGGGACTAAGTCCCGACTGCGACACTTCTGTGCTCTGTGACCTTGACCAAGACACTTTATAGTCTGTGTACCTCAGCTGACACTCCTGTAAACCTGAGGATGGACTACGTGTTAACCCTCTTCAACAGGCTGCGAGCTCCGATGTGGGACGCAGGCTACCTCTGCTCTGGTCGTACGGTCTCCACATCCGCGATTGGCCAAGTGGAATCGATGAACCAACAGGACTGCGAGAAAGTGGAGGCTACAGAAGCCAGCCCAGCTACCCACCCAAACAATGTGGCTGTGTCGCGGTGGGCGGGAGCGTGGCCTGCCGGATCGGGGTGCAAAGACCTCTGGGAGTCGTAGCGCTCGCTCTAAACTGGCGTTCACCTCCGCCTCCCGAAATACCCGTCCCATCGTGCCCCTCGGCTGGGCCCGAGGTCATGGGCCAGAGCGCGAAAGGCGTGGGCAGCGGTTGTTTAGAAGGTTTTCCGATTGAGATAGATAGTATTTATTATTTTTTAAAGTACTTGCTACCACTCCCTGTGAGGTGTAGCGCAGAGAACGCAGTGACCCCAAATTCGTTCCAAGTCAGGCTCCTTTCATCCCATTCACTCTCGGGAGAGTTTACCACGCAACCAACCATCAAGGCACTGAGTGTCTCCATGTACTAAAGGCCCGCCCCTTAAATCGGGAGGGGCTTTTACACATCTTTTCATTGGCATGAAAACTCTCCCCGCTGGTTCAGACAGCTGTCCTTGGCCCTCCCCAAGATGCCCCCATGGAAGGGAACCGTCATTAGTCCCCGGCGCTGTCCATCGGATCCCCATGGAGCCCAACCCAGGCACTGATCCAGTCCATCACATCCCGTCTGGAGGGTTCTGTCGAGGCTTGAGACACACAGACTTCTGAGAATCATTGTCTTATGCTATTTCCGCACAGTGATCGCCTATACCTACCAAACTACCATCCCCGTCGGGCTGGTCCGGAAGCCTTTTCCACCCATGGGGCACCCAGGTGCCCTTTAACCACCGCCAGGCGAGGATCGGCCCGCCGCTGGAGGCTATCCCAGGGCCGCTGGGTTGGAGCGGTTTCTCTCTGCTGACAGCCAAGTCGGAGGAGGTCGTCAAGGCTTTTCCACCCTCGGGGCTCTGGCACGGACCCTGTCCGGTGGACCTGTCACCAAAGCCTCTCCCGCAGGCGGGAGGCTCCAGTTTCTCTCCCGCGAGGTTCCCCGGGTGGGTGACACCCCCGGCATCGAGGCCTGGGTGCCTGAGGCCGGCGTGGAGATTCCCGGCCTCCAGCACGCTGCGGCCTCGGGCCAGCCGGGACCGGTTGGCGCGGCCCCGTTCGTGGCAGGGCAACAGAGCACTGGCTTGCGGAGGGGTGGTCCTCGCTGCCCGTGTCTTCTCCTGTGTGGCAGCCGAGAGAAAGCTACCTGCCGGGCGGTGCTTCTCCCCAGGCTCCCCCCGGGGGGTCCGTCCGGTGGCTCTGCACCTCGCCGGCGGCCGTCGCCTCCGCCCGTCGGGGCCCAGGACGCCTTCAGCCCTGCCTCCAGAACCTCAGGGTCCGGCCAGCACAACCGGGTCAAGGGTCCGGTGTCTCCACCTGATGTGACAGTTGGGTGGGTCGGGGTTGAGGAGGAGAGAGAGAGAGGGAGAACGGGAGAGAAGGAGAGGGGAAGCGAGGGAGAGGGAGGAGGAGATAGAGAAGGGGGAGAGGAGAGAGAGGAAGAGAAAAAGGAGAGACATGGAGAGAAAGAAAGAGAAAAAGGAGAGACAAAGAGAGAGAAAGAGAGACAGGAGAGACAGAAAGACAGGAAAAGGAGAAAGAGAAAGAAAGAGAACATGGACACAGAGAAAGAAAGAGTGAAAAGGAGACAGAGAGAAAGATAGAGAAAAAGGAGAGCGAGAAAAAAAGAAAGGAAAAGGGAGAGACAGACAGAGAGAGAAAACGTTTGTGTCAGCTTGTCCCAGCAGGATTAAGAATAGTTTGAGAAGAGGGCTCGTATCACCGTGCCAATTTTGGTCGTATTTGGTAAACGCTTACTTTATGCCAAAGCACTGGGTTAAGCACTTGGAAGAGAGCGAAAGGTCGTCCTCGAGACGACCATGCAAGCACATGGTGGGCAAGGACTGTGTCTGTTTATGGTTTTATTGTCCTGTCCCAAGAGGTTAGTCCAGTATTCTGTATGCAGTAAGCCATCCATAAATATGACCAGAGGAGTGAAAGACTCTGAGGCAGAGGGATGAGGAGGGGCATCTTGGAGAACCGAGGCAGCCTCGCCGGAGCTTGTCTGGACAGGGAGCTCCAGCTCTGCCTGAGAACCGCTCCTCCGTGGTTCTTGGGCCGGTACAGCTGCCGCTGGGTCCGGTCCAGAAGGTCCCACTCATCCCGGCTCAGCTGCACAGACACGTCCTCCAAAGACACCAGCCCTGCAAAGACGGGTAAGGGGTAGGGCAGCCCTGTGCGTGAGGAGGGGGCGATACTGGAGAGCCTAGGGGGTGGGGAAGTGGATCGACCAAAGTTACCCTTTCCGCCTATGACAGGGACCCCCGGGTTGTTCGTGTGCACAGGCTCCTGGGGGAGGGAACTGAGGTTCGGATCCCCACAGGAGATGGGGTAAGGTGTCCGGACCCACAGTGGGCAGCGCCGCTGGTGGCATGGGAAGGGCACGATGGCATGGCTCTACTCTAGCGCTTACTACTACTAATAATAATGATGGTTTTTGTCAAGCACTTATTATGTGCCAAGCACTGTTCTAAGGGCTTGGGTAGATATGAGTTCATCAGGTTGTCCCACGTGGGGCTCACACTCTTAATCTCCATTTTGCAGATGTGGTCACTGAGGCACAGAGAAGATAAGTAGCTTGCCCAAGGACACACAGCAGAGAAGGGACACATGGTAAGTGCTTAATAAATACCACACGAAGAGGCGGGAGTGTGCAGGAAGGCAGAACGGCTCACTTGGGTCCCCCAGGCTGTCTGGGTCTCGGCTGCTGTCCCTCAGGATCTCGAGAGGCCTTCTTGGGGGAGGGGGTCTCGGGGGCAGCGAGACACGCTGAGGGAGGAGAAAGGGGTCCTTCATTCATTCATTCAATCACATTTATTGAGCGTTTACTGTGTGCAAAGCACTGCACTAAGCACTTGGAAAATATAATTCAGCAACAAAGAGAGACAATCCCTACCCAACAACAGGCTCACAGTCTAGAAGGGGGGAGTCAGGCATCAAAACAAGTAAACAGGCATCAATAGCATCAATATAAATAAATAGAATGATAGATATAGACACATAATTAGTAAAATAAACAGAATGAGAAATATTTACGTATATACACAGGGTCGTCAGCGGTACCTGACCCTCCCTGGAAAACAGTTGGCAGAGGGTTCTAGACCCGACTGGAGCAAAGTGGGGCCCACAAACATCCCGTTCCCGTGGCCGGCGTAAAGGGAATCGCCCCAACCTCTCAGCCTGGGGCTGGGGCGTCCTCCCAACTTCTGGAAGGGGCTGTGGAGGCAGGGGGGCGGCAGCCCAACCCTAAAGCTAAGAAAGTTTGTTGGCTATTGGACGTCATCCCCTCCCCGTCCTCTTTTCTTCCCACATATGAGGCTGCTCACCACTGTATTGCACAGGGAGGGACTCTCAGAAGCAACCGAGAGGCCCGCCCGCCTCCGTTCCCGAGAGGCCCGCCCGCCCACCCTCCCGCCATCTCAGCGCCCCCACGGACGCCCCCCCTGCTTCCACCCCCCCACTTCGGAGGCCTTCCGTAAAGTGCCCCTCATCCCCCCCCACCTTCCCGGTCCGGTCCTGACTGACTCTCCCCCGCCCCCAGGTAAAAAGCCCTTGTTAGCACCTTGTTAGCACCATGTTAGCACCATGTTACATGTTACATTAACGACAACCTCATTCACACCTCCTCAGCCCTCCCATGCTAGTTGACTGTTCGCTCCCCTCCCCAGGTATCTCTGCTCCCTGACCCCCCTTAACTGGCCCACCCTACTCCAGCTCTTAATAGTTTGTATCTGCTCTCTGTGGCATCATTGTCTGCCAATTCTATTATTGCCATAGCATATTGATTGCTCAACTACACCCTGTGATGCCATCGCCTACTTTTATCATTGCTACTGTTTTATTGCTTCTGCATCTCAATTGTTAACCCCCCGCGGTACTGTCACTCGCCCTGCTGACCTCACTATGAACTTTCAGTTCCCTTGCTCCCAACTGCCATTCCCATTCCTCACCTTCCCCTTCCCCTCTCCCACCCAGCTGCTTCCCTCCCTCTCACCCACCAAGACCGCTCCCCCTCAACCCCTACCAAGGATTCCTCTGTACCAGCGCAGGTCCTCCGCTTCTCCCTCCCAGCCCCCCTCCTCCCCTTCTCCCCGTCCCCACCCCATCCCAGTTCTCCTTTCCCATCGCCACCCCCCTTCCCACTCTCCCCGCCCAGGCCCCCGCCAACTCATCCCAATCCAAACCCTACCCACCCCTCGCACCCTTCCCCCTCCCTCCCCACCCTCGACAGCTGATGCCAAGTGTGGCCTCTGGAACCCCCGCTCCGTTTTAAGTAAGATCCCTTTCATCCTGGACCTTTTCCTTTCCAGTTCTCTACTCCTCCTCGCCCTAACTGAAACATGGCTGTCGCCGGACGACACGGTCTCTTCTGCTGCTCTCTGCAGTGCAGGCCTCTTCTTCTCCCACTCCCCCAGACTCACCGGAAAAGGAGGAGGTGTCGGTTTCCTTCTCGCCCCCCAATGTCGCTTTCGCACTATCCCTCCTCCCCCTTCCCTTTCCTTCCCTTCCTTTGAAGCCCACATTATTCGCCTCTACCACCCCCTCCAGATTCTTGTAGCCGTCATCTACCGCCCTCCGGGCCCCACTTCCAACTTCTTTAACGACTTTGACCCCTTCCTCACATTCCTTCTCTCCTTCTCCATGCCCACTCTGATCCTCGGAGACTTCAATATCCACATGGATATCCCTAACGACTCCTCTGCCGCCCGCCTTCTATCTCTCCTTGACGCTGCCAACCTCTTCCTCCACCCCACCTCACCCACTCACCAACTTGGTCATACCCTCGACCTCATCATCTCCTACCGCTGCACTGTGTCCACCCTCACCAACTCTGTGATCCCTCTCTCTGATCATAATCTTCTCACCTGCCTCCTCACTCACACTCCTTTCCCCTGTAAATCCGTATTACTCCCTCACAGAGATCTCCGCTCTCTGGACCCCACCCATCTTTCGGAGCGCCTCACACCCCACCTCGCCGCCCTCTCCTCTCTACCCAGTCTTGATGATCAGATTACTGCTCTCAACTCTACCCTTTCTACTCAGCTAGACTCGCTCGCTCCCCTTTCCCTTCGCCGCTCTCGCACCACTAACCCACAGCCCTGGATCACTGCCACTGTCCGCCTCCTTCGCTCTTATGCTCGAGCTGCTGAACGCTGCTGGCGAAAGTCTAAACACCATGCCAACCTCGTTCACTTCAAGTTTATCCTTTCCTGCCTTAACTCAGCCCTCTCTTCTGCCAGACAAAACTATTTCTCCTCCCTTATTGACACCCATGCCCATCACCCCCGCCAGCTCTTCCGTACATTCAACTCCCTTCTCAGGCCCCCGGTTCCTCCCCCTCCTCCTTCCCTCACCCCCAACGATCTGGCCTCCTACTTCATTAACAAAATTAAATCCATCAGGTCCGACCTCCCCAAAGTCTCTTCCCCCCTTTCTCCAACCCCCCGGCTCTCAACACTCTCTGCTACTCTCCCATCCTTCCCAGCGGTATCCTCAGAGGAACTCTCCTCCCTCCTCTCAAGTGCTACTCCGGCCACCTGTGCTTCTGACCCCATTCCCTCTCATCTTATGAAATCTCTCGCTCCATCCCTTCTCCCCTCCTTAACTTCCATCTTCAACCGCTCACTCTCCACTGGTTCCTTCCCCTCTGCCTTCAAACATGCCCATGTCTCTCCCATCCTAAAAAAAACCCTCTCTTGACCCCACCTCACCTTCTAGTTATCGTCCCATATCCCTCCTACCATTCCTTTCTAAACTCCTTGAACGAGTTGTCTACACGCGCTGCCTAGAATTCCTCAACAACAACTCTCTCCTCGACCCCCTCCAGTCTGGCTTCCGTCCCCTTCATTCCACGGAAACTGCGCTCTCAAAGGTCACCAATGACCTCATGCTTGCCAAATCCAACGGCTCATACTCTGTCCTAATCCTCCTCGACCTCTCAGCTGCCTTTGACACTGTGGACCACCCCCCTTCTCCTCAACACGTTATCTGACCTTGGCTTCACAGACTCCGTCCTCTCCTGGTTCTCCTCTTATCTCTCCGGTCGTTCCTTCTCAGTCTCTTTTGCAGGCTCCTCCTCCCCCCTCCCATCCTCTTACTGTGGGGGTTCCCCAAGGTTCAGTGCTTGGTCCCCTTCTGTTCTCAATATACACTCACTCCCTTGGTGACCTCATTCGCTCCCACGGCTTCAACTATCATCTCTACGCTGATGACACCCAGATCTACATCTCTGCCCCTGCTCTCTCCCCCTCCCTCCAGGCTCGCATCTCCTCCTGCCTTCAGGACATCTCCATCTGGATGTCCGCCCGCCACCTAAAGCTCAACATGTCGAAGACTGAGCTCCTTGTCTTCCCTCCCAAACCTTGTCCTCTCCCTGACTTTCCCATCTCTGTTGACGGCACTACCATCCTTCCTGTCTCACAAGCCCGCAACCTTGGTGTCATCCTCGACTCCGCTCTCTCATTCACCCCTCACATCCAAGCCGTCACCAAAACCTGCCGGTCTCAGCTCCGCAACATTGCCAAGATCCGCCCTTTCCTCTCCATCCAAACCGCTACCCTGCTAATTCAAGCTCTCATCCTATCCCGTCTGGACTACTGCACTAGCCTTCTCTCTGATCTCCCATCCTCGTGTCTCTCTCCACTTCAATCCATACTTCATGCTGCTGCCCGGATTATCTTTGTCCAGAAACGCTCTGGACATATTACTCCCCTCCTCAAAAACCTCCAATGGCTACCGATCAATCTGCGCATCAAGCAGAAACTCCTCACCCTGGGCTTCAAGGCTCTCCATCACCTCGCCCCCTCCTACCTCACCTCCCTTCTCTCCTTCTACTGCCCAGCCCGCACCCTCCGCTCCTCCACCACTAATCTCCTCACTGTACCTCGCTCTCGCCTGTCCCGCCATCGACCCCCGGCCCACGTCATCCCCCGGGCCTGGAATGCCCTCCCTCTGCCAATCCGCCAAGCTAGCTCTCTTCCTCCCTTCAAGGCCCTGCTGAGAGCTCACCTCCTCCAGGAGGCCTTCCCAGACTGAGCCCCTTCTTTCCTCTCCCCCTCGTCCCCCTCTCCATTCCCCCGTCTTACCTCCTTCCCTTCCCCACAGCACCTGTATATATGTATATATGGTTGTACATATTTATTACTCTATTTATCTATTTATTTATTTATTTTACTTGTACATTTCCATCCTACTTATTTTATTTTGTTGGTATGTTTGGTTCTGTTCTCTGTCTCCCCCTTTTAGACTGTGAGCCCACTGTTGGGTAGGGACTGTCTCTATGTGATGCCAATTTGTACTTCCCAAGCGCTTAGTACAGTGCTCTGCACATAGTAAGCGCTCAATAAATACGATTGATTGATTGATTGATTGATTGAAATGGAACCGGAAGCTGGCAGTCTCTTGTGCTGCTCTCAGGGAGGCCATCACCTCCCAGAAGCCTTCCAGCTTCGGTGTCCAGGCCGGGCTCTGCAGATAATAATGTTGATAGTACATCATTAGTACTGTGTGCAAAGCACACAGTAAGTGCTCAGTAAATATGATTGAATCAATGAGTGATAATAATGATAATAATTGTAATAGTTCTGGTGTTTGGTCACTGCCTTTTTTTAATGGCATTTGTTAAGTGCTTACCAGTTGACAAACCCTGTACTAAGCGCTTGGGTAGATATAGGCAATTAGACCCTGTCCCATATGGGGCTCAGTCTTAACCACCTTTTATAGATGGTGGTAACTGAAGCACAGAGAAGTGAATAATAATAATAATTGTGGTATCAGTTAAGTGTTTACTATCTTCCAGGCATTGAACTAAGCGCTACAGTAGATATAGGTAAACTGGTTGGACACAGTCTCTTGCCTCATGTGGGGCTCACAGTCTTGATCCTCATTTGTTGAGGATCTGAGGCCTAGAGAATTGAAGTGACTTGCCCAAGGCCACACAGCAGGCAAGTGGCAAAGTTGGGATTAAAACCTAGGTCCATTTGACTCCCAGGTCCGGGGTCTGTCCACTAGGCCACGCTGCTTCACAACGTTTACTAGGTACCCAGAGCTGTATTCTGCATAAAGTGCAGATACAACATAATCAGAACACACACATTCTCCGTCTCACTTGGGGCTCAAAGTCCAAAAGCTGGGAGTTCAGGAATGGAATTCCCATTTTACAGATGAGGAAAATGAGGCCCAGACCAGTCAAGTGACTGGCTCGAGGTCACACAGCAGGAAAATGGCAGAGCCGGGATTAGAGGCCTGGTCCTCTGAGGGTCCTCAACCACCAGGTTGAAGAGGGAAGGAATTGCTAAGGGGACCGGGAATCCAGGAAACTGCCTTGTGGGGGCACAGCTGGGAGAAAGGGGAAGAGTCAGTCCTTAAGGCGGTGTGACCTAATGGATGGGGCCCGGGCCTGGGAGTCAGAAGAACCTGGGTTCTTTTCCCAGCCCCGCCACTTGTCTGCTGTGTGATCCTGGGCCAGTCTCTTCACTTCTCTGGGCCTCAGGCCCCTCGTCTGTAAAGTGGGGGTTAAGACTGTGAGCCTCCTGTGCACAGGGGCTGTGTCCAACCTGATTAGCTTGGATCCACCCCAGCATTTACAACAGTGCCTGGCACATAGTAAGTGCTTAACAAAGACTGTTAAAAAAATCATATTTATTGACTGCTTACTGTGTGCAGAACACTGTACTAAGTGCTTGCAAGAGTCCAATATAGCAATAAACAGGCACATTCCCTGCCCACAACGGGCTTACAGTCTAGGGTTAGACTTGAGCCACTGTTATTCAACTGTCTCTCAGCCACAAAGCACTCATGTCGAAAATCTGTCCTGTATCAATCAGTTATATATTTTGAGCAGTTACTGTGGGCCAAGGCATTGTGCTACGAGTTTGGGAAAGGACAATAGAAGAATAGTCTCAAAACTGTGAGTCCCATGTGGGACAGGGACTGTGTCCAACTGTATTTACTTGTATCCACCCCAGCGCTTAATAATGATAATATGGCATTTGTTAAGCGCTTACTATTTGCCAGGCATTGAACTAAGTGCTGAAGTGGTTATAATGCCTGCCACATTGTAAGCACTTAACAATTGCCAAAATTATTGTTATTTTACAGATGAGGTAACTGAGCCAGAGAGAAATGAAGTGACTTGCCCAAGGTCACCCAGAAGGTATGTGGTGGACCTGGAATTAGAACCCAGGACCTTCTGATTCCCAGGCCTGTGCTCTAGCTACTAGGACACGCTGCTCATTTATTGAGAGTTTTACTATGTGCACGGCACTGTTCTAAATGATTGGGAGATTGCAAAGCAACACAGCCAACAGACACATTCCCTGCCGCACCACAAGTTTTCAGTCTAGAGGGGGAGACAGACATTAATATAAATAATTCATGGTGAATAATTCATTCATTCAATAGTATCATTGAGCACTCACTGTGTGCAGAGCACTGTATTAAGCGCTTAATTCAAAGCTCTCTGCATAATGTAAGCACGTAAGAGCTTAGAGAATTAGTCTGGAAGAATATAGAGAACTATTTTGGCCTAGCGGAGAATTCAAAGGCCTGGTGGTCCTGCCTCTGTCCTCTTCGTACCTCCCCTTCTACACTGTGAGCTCCTTGTGGGCAGGAAGGTGCCTTTTTGCATATACATTGTCCTCACCCTAGCACTCAATAAATGCGATTGAGTTGAATTGAATTCAGACCGGGAAAACATTCATGGTATTTGTTAAGTGCTTACCATGTGAAAAACACTGTTCTAAATTCTGGGGCAGATACAGGATAATCAGGACCCACAAGAGGGTCGCAGTCTAAGTAGGAGGGAGAACAGGTATTGAATCCCCATTTTGCAGATGGAGGAACTGATGTACAGAGAAGTAAAGGGACTCTCTCAGTGTCACACAAC
Source organism: Tachyglossus aculeatus (assembly GCF_015852505.1). NCBI lineage: Eukaryota > Metazoa > Chordata > Mammalia > Monotremata > Tachyglossidae > Tachyglossus > Tachyglossus aculeatus. Next base: position 442,972 of record NW_024045095.1, read on the forward strand.
AGGTATGTGGCAGAGCAGAGATTAGAACTCAGGTCTTCTGACTAAATCAATCATATTTATTGAGCACGTTCTATGTCAGAGCACTGTACTAAGCACCTGAGAGAGGGCAATGTAACAGACAATTCCCTGCCCTCAACGTACTTACTGGTTCAGAAGCAAGAACCCGCACTTGGGAGTCAGAGCACGTGGGTTCTAATCCCGCCTACGCCATTTATCTGCTTTGTGACCTTGGGCAAGTCACTTAATTTTTCTGTTCCTCAGTTCCCTTGATCAGCCAGGTCTCATAGATGCAGGACACCCCTCCCCATCCATTGCAGATCAAGTCTCCCACCACCCGCCCCCAGAGAGACGGAACCGAGAACCAGAGAAGTGGAGTGACTTGCCCAAGGTCACAAAGCAGACAAGGGGTGGAGCCGGGATTAGGACCCAGGCCCTTCCGACTCCCAGGCCAGGGATCTCTCTAGTTAGTAGGCTGCGCTGCTTTCTCTTTCTCAGGTCTCCCTGCTGGGCTGACTCTGGTCCTCCCCCGAGGTGCCTGGTGAGGTTGCCATGGCTACTTGTCACCCGTCGTCCGGGGACGGGTTCGTTCAGTGATCGGCGAGGCGAGAGAGAGAGAGAGGCCGGGAACGGAAAGCCTGAGTTTTATATAAAATTTATTCAGCGAGGCGAATTGAATTTATGTAATTGTTTAGGCTCAATGGATTGAACTTCCCTTTCGGGAGGAATATAATCAATTAGCAATATTAGAGCTTCCCTGCACGGGAGGAACACAATCATACGTTAATCACGCGTGGGTGAGGCGGCTAGCTCTCACCCATGTGCACTTCCCACTCGGGAAGAATCCACTTACTTTCCCAAATGGGAAGAATTCATTACATTACCCGCGCACGTGGTGGGCAGCCAGCTCTCACAATGTGCTCTCCCTGCATGGGAGGAATCCACTCATGATTCCTATCGTTCCCATCAGCAGCGGGGTACCTGGGTCCCACCCACGAGACACTCACCCGTCCCGCGGCCCTTGCCTCAGTGTGTTTGTTCTCGTTGTAGAGCGGGCATCTGGCCTTCTGGGCAGAGAGAGACATGTGGGTTGCTGCTACTGCTGCAGCGGCTGCTCCTGCTGCTGTGTGTCCTGGTGTTCTGAACCCGAAGGTCAGAGGCGACAGGTATTTATTGCCTGTGCCCCTAGGCCATTCCAGCTTCTGGCCTCAGTCTATCCAATCTCTGCCCTCCCCCCTTCTCCATACCTAATTTGATTGGCACAGGGGCGAGGGACACCTTCTGTATTCCCGGCTTGGGCTGTCAATCTGGCAGATTTGGTAGTGGGGGTGGTATCCCACCCTCACTTCTGAGTTCCGCCTGCTGGTGCAGGTGCTCACGAGATAGCTTTTGACCTTGAGATGGGCGGTAACCCAGGGTCACCTCGGGACACTACCCAATCACCACTCAGAGCAGATGTGCCCGCCGGACTCGGGGGACCAATTGCAACTTTAGGCCTCTGATGCCTCCGACCCGACCAATCAGAAAGTGCCCAGAGGCGGCCATTACACCCCAGATCTCGGCTCCTCGAAGATCTCCAGGTGAGATTTTTCTCCTCTTCAGGATGAAACTTTCTCCTCATTGCTCTGAACCAATAACAACTCAAAATAAACTTAGCTCATTCAATTCATTCATTCAATCGTATTTACTGAGCGCTTATTGTGTGCAGAGCACTGTACTAAGAGCCTAGAAAGTACAATTAGGCAACATATACAGACAATCCCTACCCAACGACGGCTTCACAGTCTAGGAGGGGGAGACAGACAACAAAACAAAACAGGTAAATAGACATCAATTGCATCATAATAGGTAAATAGAATTATAGATATATACACATCATTAATAAAATCAATACAGTAATAAATATGTACAAATATACACAACTGCTGTAGTGCGGGGAAGGGATAGAGCAGAGGGAGTCGGGGCGATGTGGAGGGGAGGGGGAGCAGAGGAAAAGGGGGGCCCTGTTCGGGAAGGCCTCCTGGAGGAGGTGAGCTCTAAGTAGGGCTATGAAGGGGGGAAGTGTGCTAGTTTGGCGGATGTGAGTAGGGAGGGCGTTCTAGGCCAGAGGTAGGACACGGGCCAGGGGTGACGGCGGGACAGGCGAGAATCAGGCAGAGTGAGGAGGCCTGTTCATGACCTGAAGAGAAATAAGATGTTGACCGGCAAAACGTTTCGGGAGAAGGGTTGCACTTTCCCTAGCAGACTGCGTAGGAAGCTGTGTTTTGGTCCTTTTTTTAAAAAAAGAATAAAGAGCCCCGGCCCGGGAGTTAGCGGACTTAAGCTGCAGATGTACAAGTGAAAATAAGTTCAGAAATGTTAGAATTGGCCAGTGACTTTAAATTTGCCCTAGAAGTTGCTCCCTTTATTTGCTCCCCTCTAATCCTGCCTATCTCTAGTAGTAGGAGCTTGCAATCTAATCAGTACAACAGAATTAGCAGACACATTCCTTGTCCACATTGAGCTGACAATCTAATAAAACCGACTCCATCACTTGTCTGCTGTGTGACCTTGGGCAAGTTACTTAACTTTCCTGTGCCTCTGTTTCCTCATCTGTAAAATGGGAATTAAGACTAGTAGCCCTGTGTGGGACAGGGAATGTATCCAGCCTGACTACCTTGTATCTACCCCAGCACATAAAACACAGTCTGGCACATAGTAAGCGCTTAACAAATACCTTAATAATAATAAAGCCCCTATGTAGAAGTAGGAACCTAGAATAGAATCATTAAAAAACAAAAAAAGATTTACAAATAATCGGAGCAGGAGAAAGAACAAAGATACTGTAGGTAGCAGTGCAAGTACTGGTAATATTTATTGAGTGCCTGCTTGGTGCAGAACACTGCCCTAGGGGCTTGGGAAGAACAGAGAAAAGAAGGGAGCTTAGTGAGGGAAATGAACAATGAAATATATACAACTAAGTGGTCAAAATAAATATCCTAACAAACAGATGTAAAAGTGAAAAGAAGTTAAGAAGTGCTAGAATTGGCCAATGACTTTATCTTTGCCCTAGAATTTGCTCCTTTTATTCACACACTCCTTCTGTCCCAAGGCATTTATGTACATATCCAAAATTCATTTATTTTTATGAATGTCCGTTTTTCTCTCTAGGCTGTAAGCTCGTTGCAGGCAGGGAACGTGTCTACCAACTCTGTTATAGCGATTTATTGTTCGATCCCAATCCCTTAGTATAATGCTCTTCACATAGTAAATGCTCGATAAATACGACTATTGATTGATCGATATTGAGAAGCGGCATGGCCTAGTGGATAGAACAGGGCCCCCGGAGTCAGAACAACCTGGATTCTAATCCCAGCTCCGCCACTTGTCTGTTGTGTGACCTCAAAAATATGACTTCACTTCTCTGGGCTTCAGTTCCCTCATCTGTAAAATGGGGATTAAGACTGTGAGCCCCTTGTGGGACACGGACTGTATCCAATCTGATTAGGTTGTACCCACCCCGGCGCTTAATAGAGTGCCTGACAAATTGTAAGCATTTAACAAGTACCATTTAAAAATATTGATTTGGGTTCTGGGAAATTAATTGAGAAAGAGCTGAATAAATAATTGACTCAGTAAGCATATGCCCATCAGTGCCAGAAATAAGAATGACTACATAAGCATCAAAGGAGGCTGTGATGTCGACTTGTAAGTTGGGAAGGGATTTGGTAAGACTTCCTGGAGGAGCGCTTACCATGTGCACAGCACCGTATTCAGTGGTTGAAAGAGTCCAACAGAGCAGAATTATCAGGCACGCTCCCGGACACGTGGTGAAATGTGCTCATGCTGAAATTTCTAGAACCAAGTGGAAAATTCCCTTTAGGATTTTGATTGCTGTCTCCCTGAAGCTCCTCGAGGGGGAATGTAGGTAGAAGGGAAGAGAGAAAGGGGACCGAGTGGGATGAGAGAATAATAATAATAATAATAATAATAATAATAGTATTTGTAAAGCTCTTACTATGTGCCAAGCACTGTTCTAAGCGCTGGGGTAGATACAAGGTAATCACGTTTTCCTACGTGGGGCTCTCAGTCTTAATACTCATTTTACAATTAAGGTAACTGAGGCCCAGAGAAGGAAAGTGACTTGCCCAAAGTCACACAGCTGATGTGGCAGAGTCTGTAATAAAACCCATGACCTCTGACTCCCAAGCCTGTGCTCTTTCCACAAAGCCACGCTGCTTCTCGTGATCTTCAGAAAGATAGAACTATCACCACTCCTGCCGTAGAGACAAATTCCAGGTTGACGTCATTCCTTTCTGCTGCCAATAATAATAATAATAATGATAATGATTATCATTATTATTATTATTATTATTATATTTGTTAAGTGCTTATTATATGCCAGGCACAGTACTAAGTGCCGGGGTAGATACAAGATAATTGGGTTGGACGCAGTCCCTGTCCCACAATCTTAATCCTCATTTTACTAATGTTGTAACCGAGGCACAGAGGCACGGAGAAGTGAAATGAGTTACGTGAGGTCACATAGCAGACAAGTGGCCTTCTGACTCCCAGGACGGTGCTCTACCCATTAGTCCGTACTGTTTCCCTAAGGATTGAGGAGAGTACAATAGAAAAATAGAACAGACAAAACAAGTGAGAATGTCAGAGTACAAATGTGTCAGCCTGAAGATTGCCCTCTCCTGAATGCTTAGTACAGTGCTCTGCACACAGTAAGTTATCAATTTATACCATTGATAGATTGTTTGATTGAATGTACAGTTGAATTTACTTATCTATGTAAATGCTGACGATTGATGTAAGGTCTTAGGTGCTAACAGTGACCATCATTTAGATCCGATCAGGATGATTAGTAATTAATCAGTGAAGACTTCCTGGAAGAGGTGGGATTTTAGGAGAGGTGTGAAAATGGGGAAGACAGTGCTCCAGCTACTTTAAAGGGAAGGGAATTCTGGGCCAGGAGATCTGCAGGGGCGAGGATTCGGACGGAAGAAAGAGGTGAGCGAGTTACAGTTCGAAGGTGATCTCGGGGTAAGGAAAGAATGAGAACCGAGAAGTAGTGGGTGAAGACAGCCAATAGGAAAGATCAATTGGTAAATCAATCAATCGAAACAACGTGGCCTAGTGCAAAGAGCCTGGGCCTGGGAATCAGAGGACCTGGGTTCTAATCCTGGCTCTGCCACTGACCTGTTTTGTGACCTTGGATGAGTCGCTTCACTTATCTTTGCCTCAGTTCCTCATCTGCAAAACGACGATTAAGAAGGTAAGCCCCACGTGGGACATGGACTATGTCCACCCTGATTAGTTTGTGTCTACCCCAGAGCTTAGTACAGTACCAGGCGTATAGTAAGCCCTTTAAAATAGCCTATATATATAAAAGAAAAGAACGTTTGTGAGGGAAAAATGAAGAACGGTTTTTTTTCTCCCCTCCTTCAAACCTCTAAGAGACCTTCCCTGACTAGTCCCTCATTTCCTCTTCTCCCACTCCCTTCTGCATCGCCGTTGCACTTGGATTTACTCCCTTTATTCACTCCTCTTGCATCCCGACAGCACTTAACGTTCATCTCGTTTTGGTCAGGGAATGTGTCTATTTATTGTTACACTGTACTCTCCCAAGTGCTTAGTACAGAGCTTTGCATACGGTAAGCACTCAATAAATACAGTAGAAAGAATCAATGAATATCCATAATTATTAATAATAATAATTAATAATTATGGTATTTGTTAAGCGCTTGCTATGTGCCAAGCTCTAAGCCGTGGCATAGGTACAAGGTAAGCAAGTTGTCCCACGTCGGGCTCACAGTCTTTATCCCCATTTTACAAGTGAGGTAACTGAGGCCCATAGAAGTTGAGTGTCCTTCCCAAGGTCACACAACAGGCAGGTGGAGGAGCCGGGATTTGAACCCACATCCTCTGACTCCCATACCCGGGATCTTGCCACTAAGCCATGCTGCTTAATGCCTGTCTCCCCCTCTTAACTGTAAGCTCTGAATGGACAGGGAATGTGTCTACCAAGTCTGTTGTGTTGTACTCTCCCAAATGCTTAGTACAGTGCTCTGCACAGAATGAGTACTTGATAAGTGCGACTGATTGATCGAATGACTTGTAGCCTAGCCTGGAGACAGTCAAAAAGTCAATTGATAACTTTATATGGGACTGTGAGGAGAGGTGGACCAGCTTCCCAAGGCCAGTTAAAGAGGAAATAGACTAAGAAAGAAAGAAGGAGAGATTTGGATAAAATCACGATTGCGGTATTTGTTAAACACTTATTATATGGCAAGCCGTGTATTAAGTGCCTGGGAGTCAGTCAATCTGAGTTGTCTGCTGTGTGACCTTGGACGAATAACTTCACTTCTCTGTGCCTCAGTTACCTCATTTGTAAAATGGAGATTAAGACTGTGAGCTCCATGTGGGACAGGGACTGTGTCCAACCTGACAACCTTGTATCTATGCCAGTGCTTAGTACAGTGCCTGACACATAGTCAGCGTGTAGCAAATGGGTAGTTGCAAGTTATTATTATTCATTTATTCAATCGTATTTATTGAGCGCTCACTGTGTGCAGAACACTGTACTAAGGGCATGGAAAGTACAATTCAGCAATAAAGAGAGGCAATACCTGCCCACACCGGGTTTACAGTCTAGACGGAGAGAGCCAGACAATAAAACAAGTTTTGTTAAGCACTTAGTATGTGCCACTCACTGTACTAAGCACTGGAGTAAATACAAGATCACCAGATGCCACATGGGACATACAGTCTAAGGAGGAGAAAGAACGGGTAGGGAATCCCCATTTCACAGATGAGGAAGCTGAGACCCAGAAAAGTGAGGTGACTTGCCCAAGGCCACTCAACGAGCAAGTGGTAAAGCTAGGACTGTGAGCTCATTGTTGGGTAGGGATTGTCTCTATTTGTTGCTGAATTGTACTTTTCAAGTGGTTAGTAAAGTGCTCGACACACAGTAAGCGCTTAGTAACTACGATTGAATGAATGAATGATTGAATGAACCCAGATCCTCTAACTTCCAGCCCCAGACCCATTCAGGTCCACCGATTTTTTTTAAGGTGTTTATTAAGCACTTACAACGTGCCGGGCATTGTACTAAGCTCTGGGGTAGGTTCGAGCTAATAAGAGTGAACACAGTCTTAATCCCCATTTTACAGATGAGGAAACCGAATCTCAGTGAAGCGAAGCAACCCGCCCATTGTCACCCAGTAGATGAGAGGGATTAGCACCCAGGTCCTTCCTGCCAACGGTTGGATAGAGTAAGTGCACACCGTAAGTGCTCAATAAATACGGTTGAATGAATGAATGAATCGAGTTAACCGCCCGTGGATGGCTGAGGACAACGGGATCGAGGTGTCAGGCTTACTCCTGATGGGACTGTTGGACCGGCCGGAGATGCGATCCACGGCCTTCCACATCGTCTACTCAGCCATGATCCTGACCAATGATTTCCTCCTTCTCGTGCTCTGAGCCGACTGCCGTCCCCACCCGTCCATGTACTTCCTCCTCGCCAACCTGTCGTTGCTGGACGGCTCCCGCCCCACGGCCACGGTGCCCAAGATAGTGTAGGGCCTCGCCACCAGAGACCGGCGATCTCTTCAGCCGAGTGCGCCCTTCAGATCTATTTCCTGGTGACAAAGTCGGGGATGGACGTCTTGCTCCTGGCAATCACGGCCTCTGACCGTCGCTTGACCATCCTCCGCCCTCTGTGCTACACTGTTCTCATGGGCGGGAGCGTGTGCGTCGCTTTGGCGGCCGGGGCCTGGCCGACCCGCTTCCTCAACTCACCCCTGCACGCGTCCTTCACCTTCACGCTGACCTTCTGCCGCTCCAACCTGGTGGACAAGTCCTACTGAAACATCCCTCCGGTGACGGTCAATCAATCAATCAATCAATCAATAGTATTTATTGAGCGCTTACTGTGTTCAGAGCACTGTACTAAGCGCTTGGGAAGTACACGTTGGCAGCATATAGAGACAGTCCCTACCCAACAGTGGGCTCACGGTCTTGAAGGGGGAGACAGAGAACAAAACCAAACATATTAACAAAATAAAATAGAATAGATATGTACAAGTAAAATAAATAAATAAACAAATGGAGTAATAAATATGTACAAACATATACACATATATACAGGTGCTGTTGGGAAGGGAAGGAGGTAAGACGCGGGGGATGGAGAGGGGGATGAGGGGAAGAGGAAGGAGGGGGCTCAGTCTGGGAAGGCCTCCTGGAGGAGGCGAGCTCTCAGTAGGGCCTTGAAGGGAGGAAGAGAGCTAGCTTGGTGGATGTTGGGCGGGAGGGCATTCCAGACCAGAGGGATGACGTGGGCCGGGGGTCGAAGGCGGGACAGGCGAGAACGAGGCACGGTGAGGAGATTAGCGGCAGAGGAGCGGAGGGTGCGGGCTGGGCTATAAAAGGAGAGAAGGGCGGTGAGGTAGGAGGGGGCGAGGTGATGGAGAGCCTTGAATCAGAAGGTGAGGAGTTGCTGCCTGCTGCGCAGATTGATTGGTAGCCATTGCGGACCACTGGTAGCCACAGGGAGCGGTCCTGTCCCGTTCTGGCGGTGGGTGGGATCGGCTCCTTCTCCATCACTTTAGACTCCTACGTCCTCGTCGCGGCTGCCATCTTGAAGAGTCGCTCGGCCGAGAGGAAGCGCCGGGCCTAGTCCACCTGCACCTCCTACCTGCTGGCCGTCAGCCTCTTCTACGGTCCCGCCATCGTCACCTACATCCGGCCGTCTTCTGGTCACTCTTCTGGAAGCGACGGCCTCGTGGGCATCTTTTATGGCGTCCTCAACCCCCTCATCGACAGAAGTCAAGGGGGCCCTCTGGAGGTTGCTGAGGCAGGTTAGGTCGGCTGGGATCTTTTCAGCACCCATAGAAATACTATAGACTGGATTTCCCGGGAGCCGGTGCGCTGGACTGAGCACTTGGTAAAGCACAACAAGAGACTCATTCCTTGTCCACGGGGATCTTACCCTCCTCGGAAGCAGCGTGGCCTAATGGAAAGTTCACGGAACGGGGCGTCAGAGGACTTCATTCATTCAGTCAATTTTATTTATTGAGCACTTCCTTTCATTCCTTCATCTATTCAATTGTATTTATTGAGTGCTTACTGTGTGCAGAGTACTGCACACAAGGTACTGTACTACACACTTGGGAGAGTACGATATAATAATAATAATAATAATAATAATAATAATAATAATAATAGCATTTGCTAAGCGCTTACTATGTGCAAAGCACTGTTCTAAGCGCTGGGGGGATACAATGTGATCAAGTTGTCCCACGTAGGGCTCACAGTCTTAATCCCCATTTTTACAGATGAGGTAACTGAGGCTCAGAGAAGTTAAGTGACTTGCCCAAGGTTACACAGCAGACTTGTGGCGGAGCCTGGATTCGAACCCACGACCTTTGACTCCAAAGCCCGTGCTCTTCCCACTGAGCCACGCTGCTTCTCTAAAAATAAACAGACCTTTTCCCTGCCATCAACGAGCTCGCAGTGGGTTCTGATAGTGTTTCCGCCACTTACCTGTTGTGTGACCTTGGGCAAGTCACTTCACTTCTGTAAACTGTAACTCTAGAATGTAGCATTACACCATAAGCTCTTATGGTAAAAGAACCTGCCTGTGTAATGTTACATCGTACTCTCCCAAGCACTTAGTTCAGTGTTCTGCACACCATAAGCACTCAATAAATATGATTGAATGAATTAAATGAACTCTCTGTGTCTCAGTTCCTTCATCTGCAAAATGAGGGTACAATACCTGTTCTCTCTCCTACTTAGACTGTGAGTCCCATGTCGGAACTGATCATCCTGTGTCTATCCCAGTGCTTGGTGTATAGTAAGTGCTTTAACAAGTACTCTAATCAGTGAAACAGATCAAAGGGGGTTGGCAGCTGATGGACTCAGAATAAAGGATTAAAGGGACAACTTTAAATCCATGATTTATTTGAATGTCTGTTTTCGCCGGTTTTCTGTAAATTTATTGTACTCTTCCAGATGCTTGTTACAGTGTTCTGCACAAGGTTAGTGCTCCATAAATACCACTGCTTGCCTGCTTGATTGATTGGTAAACATGCATAAATACATAGACAAGTTTAGAGAAACACTGTGGCCACGTGGATAGAACACAGGACTGGAAGGCAGAGGACCTGGATTCTACTCTCAGCTCTACCACTTGCCTGCTGTGTGACCTTGGGCTAGTCACTTCACTTTTTTGTGGTTCAGTTTCTTTTTCTATAAAATGGAGATTCAAATCATGTTCCCCCTTTTACTTCGACCTGAGCCCCATTTGGGGCAGGGACTGTGTCTGACCTGATTAGTGTGTATTTACCACAGCACTTTGTATAGTGCTTGACACAGAGTAAGCACTTAACGAATACCATAGTGTTGATGATGATGATGATGATATTAATACTTATACTAATACTGCTAATAATGACATTATGATCATATGTGAGAATGGAATACTAGCCACTTTGCTTCTCTGTGGCTCAGCTGTGTCATCTGGAAAATGTGTATTAAGACTGTGAGCCCCACGTGGGATAATCTGATTACCTTGTACCTACTGCAGCGCTAGGAACAGTGCTTGACATGTAGTGAACACTCAACAAATACCGTAATCATTATTATTATTATTATCATGTGTTTTACTACTCTTTTATATGCCCTTCCGAGCATTTAATAATACTGATGGCATTTATTAAACGCTTACTGTGTACAAAGCACTGTTCTAAGCGCTGAAAATTTTATCTCAGTTCTTCTAGGTGATTTAGTCTAAACCCGCCAGTGTATTTACAATTTTTTTAACTCTCATAGCCGAGAGGGGATTAGAACCCAAGCCTCCAGCCTTCCAAGGCTGTTACCTTTCCTCTAGGCCACAGTGTCTAGGACTCAGTGGGCCTGTGATAGAATAAAAAGAAAAATTGATTGCATGTTATCTCCTTTGGCCTGTAAGCTTCTTGAGGGCGTGGGACAAGTGTCTTGTACTCTTCCAAGCATTTAGTACAGTACCTAACACTGAGTAGGTGCTCAATACCTGCCAGTGACAGATTGATCTCATGGACCTTCATTGTACTGTAAACCACTCAAGGGAAGGAAACGTATGACTTACTATTCATTCAATCGTATTTATTCAGCTCTTGCTGTGTGAACAGCACTGAACTGAGCGCTATTGTCGTGTGTGTTCAGGAATTTGAAGCAGCACGGTCTAGTGGAAAGTGCGCGGGTCTGGGAATCAGAGGACCTGCCTTCTAATCCCGGCTCCTCCCCTTGTCTGCTACGTGACCTCGGACAAGTCGCTTCACTTTCCTCTGCCTCAGCCTCCTCCTTGTAAAATGGGGATTCTATCCCTGCTGTCCATCTCCTCTACACAGAGAAAACAGTTAACCTCTCTGTGCCTCAGTTAATTTATCTGTAAAATGGAGATTATGACCATGAGCTCCATGTGGGACACGGACTGTTTCACTTCCGATTATATTGCATCTACCCCAGAATTTAGTACAGTGCCTGACACGTGGTAGGTGTATACAACAAATACCATAAAATAAGCAGAAAATGAAACAGACTGTGAGGCCAGTGTGAGACAGGGAATGTGTTCGACCTGATTTAGTTTTATCTACCCCTCTACTTAGTACCAACATAATATTGATAATGATAATAATGACAATAATAATAATAATAAAGTACTTAGTATAAGGTTAGCACTCAGTAGATGCTCAATAAATGTCATCAAGTGATCGATTGTGTATTGTGGCTTTGGTAGCTTCAAATAGCACAAAAATGGCTGCTTGTTTCTCTGGAGGATTGTGGGGAATCTTTGCCACACTTAGCGAAGGTTGAAATCCTGATTCCATCATTTTTTTGTTCTAAATGGTATTTGCTGAGTGCTTGCTATGTGTCAGGCACTGTACTATGCGCTGAGGTAGATATACGTTAGTCAGGTTGGAACGGTCCATGTCCCAAATATGGCCCACAGTGAATTTAAGAGTCTAGAGGGGGAGACTGGTACTCTCCAAAGCCTTCATTACAGTGCTTTGTACAGAGAAGAAATTCAATAAATACTATCAATTGATTGATACATATATATGTATATGCTTATTAAATGTTATATTTATCATTACAAATACTTACACATTCAATTTTGTATTCAATGATTTCATCCTGAAACGTTTCCTGTTAAATCCTCATTTTTCCTTCTGCTTTTATTCTTTTAAATATTTCTGATCTCACCCCCCATTAAATTGTAAGCTCCTTGAGGGCAAGGCAGTGTGTCTCTTGCTTCTCTTAAATTCTTCTCAGTGCTTAGTAGAATACAGAACTCAATGCTTAGCTCTGAACTAAGGACCTGTCGGCTCTGGATAAACATCACTGATTGATTGAATGGACAGGGGGAAAACCAGCTGGAAACCAATCTTGTCCTGTGTAGAATTTTGGTGAATGGCTACCTTAGTGTGCGTGTATACATGCATGTGTGCATATGTACGTTTGAGAGTGTGGGTATTAATAATAATAATGGTGGGATTATATTAAGCGCTTACTATGTGCTGATCGCTGGTCCCAGCCCTGGGGGAGATAAAAGGTAATCAGGTTGTCCCACGTGAGGCACACAGGCTTCATCTCCATTTTACAAATGAGAGAACTGAGGCACGGAGAAGTTAAGTGACTTGCCCAAAGTGAAACAGCTCACAAGTGTAAGAGCCGGGATTAGACCCACAACCTCTGACTCCCAATCCCGGGCTCATCCACTAAACCATAGCTGCTTCCCCCGCAAAGGTACACACGTGAACGTCTGCACATGTGTACATGTATACGTATGAATGTAGTCACATGCATTTGTGAGTGTGCATTCATCTATAGGTACATATGCACATAAATGCATGTCCATATACATGTGGATGTATGTTTGCATATATGTGTATATATGCTTATTCATTCAATCGTATTTATTGAGCGCTTACTGTGTGCACAGCACTGCACTGTTTGGAAAGTATAATTCAGCAACTGATAGAGACAATCCCTACCCAACAACGGGCTCACAGTCTAGAAGCCGAATACAGACAACAAAACAATAACATTAATAACATCGAAATAGATAGAATTATATAAATACACACATCATTGATAAAGTAAATATAATAATCAATATGTAGAAACATATACAAGTGCTGTGGGGCGGAGAAGGGGGTAAAGCAGAGGGAGGGAGTAGGGGCGATGGGGAGGGGAGGAGGAAAAGAGGAAAAGGGGGGCTCAGCCTGGGAAGGCCTCCGGCAGGAAGTGAGCTCTTACTAGGGCTTTGAAGGGGGAAGAGAGATAGTTTGGCGGTTGTGAGGAGGACGGGCATTCCAGGCCAGAGGTAGGATGTGGGCCAGGGGTCGACGGCGGGACAGGCGAGAACGAGGAGGTGAGCGCCAGAGGAGCGGAGTGTGCAGGCAGGGTTGGGCTCCCACTCCAGATTGACCCTGCAGGGGTCCACGTCCTCCCGGAAATCGGCGGTGACGTTGAAGACCAAAACTGGCTGAGCATTCGGGACACCACAGAAGAGGGAGGCCGCTGCCATGGCGAGGGCCCCGTACCACCAAGAACCACCTGTCTCCGAGAACTGTCGCCGTCGCCGAGCACGTCTGACCCCTACCAGCCCGGCCAGCGAGCCTGGAGGAGGCGCTCACTGTGCATATGAATATATGTGCAAATTCATTAAACTGCATTTCATTCAATAATATTTCATTCAATCATATTTACTGAGTGATTACTGTGTGGAGATCACTATACTAAGCACTTGGGAGAGGACAATTCAGCAACACACAGAAACAATCCCTACCAAACAACAGGCTCACAGTCTAGAAGGGGGGAGGCAGACATCAAAACAGGTAAACAGGCATCAATAGCATCAATATAAATTAACAGAATTATAGATATATACACATCATGTATATATAATGTGTATATAATGTATACATATGTATGCGTGTGGATGTGTGTATAGGTCACTTCACTTATCTGTGCCTCAGTTACCTCATCTGTAAAATGGGGATTATGACTGTGATACCCACGTAGGACAACCTGATTACCTGGTATCTACCCCAGCTCCTAGAACAGTGCTTGGCAACTAGTAAGTCCTTAACAAATTCCATCATCACTATTATTATTATTGCCCTTATTTGCACATATGTATGGCTGCATACATACTGTAGTGGTAATGCCCCAGCCCCAACCCGCTCTTCCATGTTCTGCTTCTTAGTATACATTCCTGGAATGCTGTCTCATCGCTTTGGGTGAGTGGGCCATTTTCTCAGGATGTCTATCTGATTGGGAACAGTTCCCGCTTTGCAACCTTGTAGTGTAGCCTTGCTGTGAGTGGCTTATATGAAGCCCCCTTTTACCGGTTAGCCCTCCCCGTGTTCCCAGGAGGTAGCTGTAAACAACTGATAGCGAACTCACAGTCTGCGGTTGCTATATAAACCCCGTCCAAAGCTTCGCGGGGTTTTGGTGCGCAGTTCGGGGACCTGCAGCCACCCAGGGCCGGTCTGTGAGTATAATTCCCCACAATAAAACTCTATAACTAAGCAAAGTGGCGTGGTCTGCCTCCTTCTTCTGAATTCCTAGGCCGTCCCGTTATGCAGGGACGGCATCGGGAGGGATTTGACGGAACACTTGACGTAGTCGGCAGGATTCCGAGGAAGGAAGTATGGGGAAGGGGACGGTGGCGGGGAAAATCCTGGGGTGGTATTGGAAACGGCGGGGCGGCGGCGGTAGTCTGGCCCCTCCTGTGGGCTGAGAAACTGTCAGCCATTGATTTTAGGGAGTCTAATAAGGGGACAACAGACAACAAAGTACAGATTTAAGTGCTAAATATTACAAAATGAATGTCAAAATGGGGGTTAATTGTTCATCCTAATTTGTTAAATTGGATCAAGTGGTCCTTAATATAAAAATTCCATTATGTTAAGGGTTAACAATGCAAGTTCTGTGTGATGTTTCTGCTATAGCCTAGCTAAGGGGGCTAAAAGCAGGTGTAAGTTATTCGGTATCATACAAATGTACAGATTTGGATGTCTACCCTCTTTTACGATTTTCCTTTTAAGGGACTGGGGAGGTTTAGTCATCATATCCCCAGGATTTGGAAAGCAACACAAGGATAATAATTGGAAAGATTGTTAAATTGCTATTAATACTTTTAGGAATGAGCTAAGAATAATTGGTAAATGTTATTAGGAAAAGTTATTATTTTAAACTTTATCACTTTTATCCGGCCATATGATGCTCCTGGGTACTTGTCTGCCTCACAAGTCTCTGGGTAGGACTGCCTAGCTTTCAGACAGGTCCAGCAAAAGAATCATCACTGAACTGCATCCTTGGCCCCCGAAAGGCCAGGAATTCTCTGGGACCTATGACCCAGAAGTACAGGATTGCTTTTTTTACAGTACCCATAGGGAAGTCCTGGAAGCAGCGTTGTATCTAGGCATCGGCCTCGGGCAATATCATTGTGCTCGAGGAGAAAGGGTCAAGTTCAGCTGGAGGAGCTGCAGGATCATTCTCTCCTCCGCTCACCTTTAGTCCCGTTCCAGATTCGCACCAGGCCACGTGCGGATGTTCTGTCTTTCCCTTACAAGGCTCTGTTCGGGCAACTCCCCGTGAAAGGCAGTGACCCGTGCCCCGTGAGAACCTCCCTGCTAAAGGGGGGAATGATGGTTAAAGGAAATTGTATGTGTATGAAGGGTGAGAGGAAGTGTATGTGAAGGAGAAAGAGAAGAGACCCAGGGAATTCAAGATGCCCTCGACATGAAGTTTCGAATCTTAAAATGAACCTGCGGCGACCTCTATGTCACCTAGGGTCAAAGAGGGTTATATACGAGCCTCAGCTAATCCCTGAGCTCTAATCTTGTCCGCATGACAAGATGCTATACCCGAATTCAGTAAAGATTCTCTATACCCCGAGATAGCCGAGTGAGTCTCGGTCAATCCCTGAGCCCTAGCTTGCTTATCTCCCAGCTCATTCTCAGAGCAAGTTACCTTGAACGAAACTCGAATTTTGCGGCCGAGGGGGCGTCGAAAATTAGATATGAATGAGAAATTCCGCCTTCTTTTAATATAACGAGAACCTGCGGCTGGGACATCCTGAAGTCTCCATTGGCTCCATGGCAACCCGCCAATCACCAACCCCAGCGAATGATCAAGGTTCACCCTAAAGCTGTAACCCTTTAAAAACTGGCGCTAACAATAAAGAGCGCCTTTCTCCTGGTGAGGCCTCTTAGGGTTAACTTCAAGACTAGTCATGCCTGTCAGTTCTGTGTCTGTGTAACTTTTCCTTGTCTGCTGCGCCAAGTAGTACTACTTCCCATGGGGTCCACGAACCCTGTCTCGAGACAGGCATACGATCCGGAGATGTGAGATAAATTTCCCTAACAGTTGTGGCGACCACGAAGAGACTATAAGAACCAGACTCATCGCGAGTCCCGTCGGAGGACGCGAGGCCTGTTCAACATGACGCGCATCATCGGTCTCCACTAGATCCGGATGGGGAGAATGTGTGTCACGGCAGGTTCAGGGCAGCTGGGAACGATGATTCCCCTGTGTTAGGACCAAACAGTGGACACCACCGCCTGTCTGAACATATCGCCTCGGGTCCGGTACCCACGCCCCGTGATGAGCGTCAGCTGGACCCCCCATGGACTGTGCACCAGATTGTAAGAGCGGGGCGGGAGGGGGTGAAGTGTACTGGTAATGCCCCGTTCCCGACCCGATCTTCCATGTTCTGCTTCTTTGTGTACGTTCCTAGAATGCTGTCCCATCGCTCTGGGTGAGTGGGCCATTTTCTCAGGATGTCTATCTGATTGGGAACAGTTCCCGCTTCGCAGCTTTGTAGTGTAGCCTTGCTGTGGGTTGCTTATATGAAGCCCCCTTTTACTGGCTAGCCCTCCCCATCCCCCAGGGTGTATTTATAAACAACTGATACCAAGCTAATAGTTTGTGGCGGCTATATAAACCCCGCCCAAAGCGTCGGGGGGGTTGTGGTGCGCTGTTCGAGGTCGTGCAGCCTCCCAGGGACGGTTTGTGAGTATACGTCCCCACAATAAACCTCTGAAACTCAGCAAACTGGCATGGTCTGCCTCCTTCTTCTGAATTCCTGGGCCGTCCCGTCACGCCGGGACGGCATCGGAAGGGATTTGGCGGAACATATGCACCACACCACAAACATCATTATCATCATCATCAATCGTATTTATTTAGCGCTTACTATGTGCAGACCACTGTACTAAGCGCTTGGGAAGCACAAATTGGCAACATATAGAGACAGTCCCTATCCAGCAGTGGGCTCACCGTCTAAAAGGGGGAGACAGAGAACAAAACCAAACATACTAACAAAATAAAATAAATAGAATAGCTATGTACAACTAAAATAAATAAATAAATAGAGTAATAAATATGTACAACCATATATACATATATACAGGTGCTGTGGGGAAGGGAAGGAGGTAAGATGGGGGGATGGAGAGGGGGACGAAGGGGAGAGGAAGGAAGGGGCTCAGTCTGGGAAGGCCTCCTGGAGGAGGTGAGCTCTCAGCAGGGCCTTGAAGAGGAGGAAGAGAGCTAGCTTGGCGGATGGGCAGAGGGAGGGCCATTCCAGGCCCGGGGGATGACGTGGGCCGGGGGTCGATGGCGGGACAGGCGAGAACGAGGGTACGGTGAGGAGATAGCGGTGGAGGAGCGGAGGGTGCGGGGCTGGGGCTGTAGAAGGAGAGAAGGGAGGTGAGGTCCGAGGGGGCGAGGTTGATGGATGAGCCTTGAAGCCCGGGTGAGGAGTTTCTGCCTGATGCGCAGATTGATTGGTAGCCCACTGGAGATTTTTGAGGAGGGGGAGTAATATGCCCAGGAGCGTTCTGGACAAAGATAATCCAGGCAGCAGCATAAAGTATGGATTGAAGTGGAGACATGAGGATGGGAGATCAGAGAGGCTGAGAGGCTGATGCAGTAGTCCAGACGGGATAGGATGAGAGCTTGAATGAGCAGGGTAGCGGTATGGATGGAGAGGAAAGTGCGGATCTTGGCAATGTTGCGGAGCTGAGGACCGGCAGGTTTTGGTGACGGCTTGGATGTGAGGGTGAATGAGAGAGCGGAGTCGAGGATGACACCAAGGTTGCGGGCTTGTGAGACGGGAAGGATGGTAGTGCCGTCAACAGAGATGGGAAATTCAGGGAGAGGGCAAGGTTTGGGAGGGAAGACAAGGAGTTCAGTCTTCGACATGTTGAGCTTTAGGTGGCGGGCAGACATCCAGATGGAGATGTCCTGAAGGCAGGAGGAGATGCGAGTCTGGAGAGAGGGGGGAGAGAGCAGGTTCAGAGATGTAGATCTGGGTGTCCATCAGCGTAGAGATGATAGTTGAAGCCGTGGGAGCGAATGAGGTCACCAAGGGAGTGCGTGTAGATCGAGAACAGAAGGGGACCAAGCACTGAACCTTGGGGAACCCCCACAGTGAGAGAATAGGAGGGGGAGGAGGAGCCCTTCAAAAGAGACTGAGAAAGAACGACCGGAGAGGTTAAGAGGAGACACCAGGAGAGGACGAGTCTGTGAAGCCAAGGGTCAGATAGGGTGTTGAGGAGGAAGGGGTGGTCCACAGTGTCAAAGGGCAGCTGAGTGGTCGAGAGGATTAGGACAGAGTATGAGCCGTTGGATTTGGCAAGCAGTAGGTCCTTGGTACCTTTGAGAGGGCAGTTTCCGTGGGAATGTAGGTGGACGGAAGCCAGACTGGAGGGGGTCGCGGAGAGACTTGTTATTGTGGAATCTAGGCAGCGAGTGTAGACAACTCGTTCAAGGAGTTTGGGAAAGCGAATGGTAGGAGGGATATGGACGATAACTAGAAGTGGAGGTGGTGGGGGGGGGGGGGGGTCAAGAGAGGGTTTTTTTAGGATGGGAGAGACCTGGGCATGTTTGAAGGGCAGAGGGGAAGGAACCATCTGGATGTCCGCCCGCCACCTAAAGCTACAACATGTCGAAGACCTGAGCACCTTGTCTTCCCCTCTCAAACCTTGTCCTCTCCTGACTTTCCCATCTCTGTTGACGGCACTACCATCCTTCCCGTCTCACAAGCCCGCAACCTTGGTGTCATCCTCGACTCTGCTCTCTCATTCACCCCTCACATCCAAGCCGTCACCAAACCTGCCGGTCTCAGCTCCGCAACATTGCCAAGGATCCGCCCTTTCCTCTCCATCCAAACTGCTACCCTGCTAATTCAAGCTCTCATCCTATC
Source organism: Tachyglossus aculeatus (assembly GCF_015852505.1). Classification (NCBI taxonomy): domain Eukaryota; kingdom Metazoa; phylum Chordata; class Mammalia; order Monotremata; family Tachyglossidae; genus Tachyglossus; species Tachyglossus aculeatus. The sequence goes on from NW_024045095.1 coordinate 462,221, forward strand.
CCGTCTGGACTACTGCACTAGCCTTCTCTCTGATCTCCCATCCTCGTGTCTCTCTCCACTTCAATCCATACTTCATGCTGCTGCCCGGATTATCTTTGTCCAGAAACGCTCTGGACATATTACTCCCCTCCTCAAAAACCTCCAATGGCTACCGATCAATCTGCGCATCAGGCAGAAACTCCTCACCCTGGGCTTCAAGGCTCTCCATCACCTCGCCCCCTCCTACCTCACCTCCCTTCTCTCCTTCTACTGCCCAGCCCGCACCCTCCGCTCCTCCACCACTAATCTCCTCACTGTACCTCGCTCTCGCCTGTCCCCGCCATCGACCCCCGGGCCCACGTCATCCCCCGGGCCTGGAATGCCCTCCCTCTGCCAATCCGCCAAGCTAGCTCTCTTCCTCCCTTCAAGGCCCTGCTGAGAGCTCACCTCCTCCAGGAGGCCTTCCCAGACTGAGCCCCTTCTTTCCTCTCCCCCTCGTCCCCCTCTCTATCCCCCCGTCTTACCTCCTTCCCTTCCCCACAGCACCTGTATATATGTATATATGGTTGTACATATTTTATTAACTCTATTTATTTATTTATTTATTTATTTACTTGTTACATTTCTATCCTACTTATTTTATTTTGTTGGTATGTTTTGTTCTGTTTCTCTGTCTCCCCCTTTTAGACTGTGAGCCCACTGTTGAGTAGGGACTGTCTCTATGTGATGCCAATTTGTACTTCCCAAGCGCTTAGTACAGTGCTCTGCACATAGTAAGTGCTCAATAAATACGATTGATTGATTGATTGATTGATTGATTGAAGATGGAAGTTAAGGAGTGGGAGAAGGGATGGAGGCGAGAGATTTCATGAGATGAGAGGGAATGGGATCAAGAAGCACAGGTTGGCCGGAGTAGCACTTGAGAGGAGGGAGGAGAGCTCCTCTGAGGACACTGTGCGGAAGGATGGGAGAGTAGCAGAGGAGTGGTGAGAGCCGGGGGGATGGAGAAAGGGGGGAAGAGACTTTGGGGAGGTCGGACCTGATGGATTTAATTTTGTTAATGAAGTAAGAGGCCAGATCGTTGGGGGTGAGGGAAGGAGGAGGGGGAGGAACCGGGGGCCTGAGAAGGGAGTTGAGTGTACGGAAGAGCTGGCGGGGGTGATGGGCAATGGGTGTCAATAAGGGTGGAGAAATAGTTTTTTCTGGCAGAGGAGAGGGCTGAGTTAAGGCAGGAAAGGATAAACTTGAAGTGAACTAGGTTGGCATGGTGTTTAGACTTTCGCCAGCAGCGTTCGGCAGCTTGAGCATAAGAGTGAAGGAGGCGGACAGTGGCAGTGATCCAGGGCTGTGGTTAGTGGTGCGAGAGCGGCGAAGGGAAAGGGGAGCGAGTGAGTCTAGTTGAGTAGAAAGGGTAGAGTTGAGAGCACTAATCTGATCATCAAGACTGGGTAGAGAGGAGAGGGCGGCGAGGTGGGGTGTGAGGCGCTCCGAAAGATGGGTGGGGTCCAGAGAGCGGAGATCTCTGTGAGGGAGTAATATGGATTTACAGGGGAAAGGAGTGTGAGCGAGGAGGCAGGTGAGAAGATTATGATCAGAGAGAGGGATTTCAGAGTTGGTGAGGGTGGACACAGTGCAGCGGTAGGAGATGATGAGGTCGAGGGTATGACCAAGTTGGTGAGTGGGTGAGGTGGGGTGGAGGAAGAGGTTGGCAGCGTCAAGGAGAGATAGAAGGCGGGCGGCAGAGGAGTCGTTAGGGATATCCATGTGGATATTGAAGTCTCCGAGGATCAGAGTGGGCATGGAGAAGGAGAGAAGGAAGGTTAGGAAGGGGTCAAAGTCGTTAAAGAAGTTGGAAGTGGGGCCCGGAGCGCGGTAGATCACCGCTAAAAGATTCTGGAGGGGGTGGTAGAGGCGAATAATGTGGGCTTCAAAGGAAGGGAAGGAAAGGGAAGGGGGAGGAGGGATAGAGCGAAAGCGACATTGGGGGGCGAGAAGGAAACCGACACCCCTCCTTTTCCGGTGAGTCTGGGGGGAATGGGAGAAGAAGAGGCTGCTCACTGCAGGAGAGCTGGATATGGGGCAGCAGAAGAGACCGTGTCGACTGGAGACAGCCAAGTTTCAGTTAGGGGCGAGGAGGAGTAGAGAGCTGGAAAGGAAAAAGGTCAGGATGAAAAGGGATCTTACTTAAAACGGAGCGGGGGTTCCAGAGGCCACACTTGGCAGCAGCTGTCGAGGTAGGGGAGGGAGGGGGAAGGGTCCGAGGGGTGGGGAGGGTTTGGATTGGGATGAGTTTGCGGGGTCCTCGGCGGGGAGAGTGGGAAGGGGGGTGGCGATGGGAAAGGAGAACTGGGATGAGGTGGGGGCGGGGAGAAGGGGAGAGGGGGCCGGGAGGGAGGAGCGGAGGGCTGGCGCTGGGACAGAGGAATCCTTGGTAGGGGGTGAGGGGGAGTGGTCTTGGTGGGGGAGAGGGAGGGAAAAAGCTGGGTGGGAGAGGGGAAGGGGAAGGTGAGGAATGGGAATGGCAGTTGGGAGCAAGGGAACTGAAAGTTCATGGTGAGGTCAGCAGGGCGAGTGACCGTACGGTGGGAGGTTAACAATTGAGATGCAGAAGCAATAAAACAGTAGCAATGATATAAGTAGGCGATGGCATCACAGGTTGTAGTTAAACAATCAATATGCTATGGCAATAATAAAATTGGCAGATGATGTCACAGAGAGCAGATACAAAATATTAAGTGCTGGAGTAGGGTGGGTCTGTTCAGGGGGGTCAGGGAGCAGAGATACCTAGGGAGAGGAGCGTACAGTCAACTAGCATGGGAGGGCTGAGAAGGTGCGAATGAGGTTGTCGTTAAGGTAACTTGGTGCTAACGAGGGCTTTTTACCTGGGGGCGGGGGGAGAGTCAGTCAGGACCGTACCGGGGAAGGTGGGGATGAGGGGCCTCTTTAAGGAAGGTCGCCTAAGTGGGGGGGGGTGGAAGCAGGGGAGGCGTCCGTGGGGGCGCTGCGATGGCGGGCGGGCCTCTCGGGAACGGAGTCCCGGGCGTCAATGGCGGCGCTCTGAGGAGAGGATCCTTCCGGGAGCAGCAAGGCCGCGCGGTGTGATGGCGGGCGGGCGGGCGGGCCTCTCAAACATGTAGATGTGTGAACATGTTTGTGTGTGTGTTTGTGTGTGTGTGTGTGTGTGCGCGCGCACGTATGGGGCTATGCACGTATGGATATAAATGTAAATATATTTATTTGTGTTCACATAAGTGTGTTTTAATAACCTCGTCCATCACATTTTGATGGAGCCTCGAGGCCTAGGTGAGAATCCAACTCGTCAGCCAAGGAAAACTTTCCGAAGAGGCTTTGTCTGGGACCTGAGAGCTGGGTAAGGCTTTGCTACAGTCAGAAGGGAGGGCTGCCTGCTTTCCCCGGCCGACTCCATCCACGGCCTCCTCTGCTGGGATAGTGCCTGAGGTCACTGCCAGGATACAGCGGAGAAGTAGGAAGAAGGTGTCAGCTCCCCTTGCCTCCCGCCTCGGCCCTCCAGGCGACTCTTCCCCCCTTCCTCCATCCAAGCAGCTCAAGAGCCACCCGAAGCATCTCCATTGCTCTCCCCAGGCTAAAACGAGCTAGTTGGAAATTAGCAACCAAGAATTGCCCATTGCAGGGAGGCTCTCGTAGACTCGTTCATTGTTTCATTCAATCGTATTTATTGAGCGTTTACTGTGTGCAGAGCACTGTACTAAGCGCTTGTGAAGTACAAGTCGGCAACATATAGAGACAGTCCCTACATAACAACGGGATCACAGTCTAGAAGGGGGAGACAGACAACACAACAAAACATGTAGACAGGTGTCAAAATCGTCAGAACAAATAAAATTAAAGCTATATGCACATCAGTAACAAAAAATAGAATAGTAAATATGTACAAGTAAAATAGAGTAATAAACCTGTAGAAATATAAACAAGCGTTGTGGGGAGGGGAAGGAGGTAGGGCAGAGTGGGCAGATGGAGAGGAGGAGAGGAAATAGCGGGCTCAGTCTGGGAAGGTCTCCCGGAGGAGGTGAGCTCTCAGTAGGGCTTTGAAGGGAGGAAGAGGGCTAGCTTGGCTGAAGTGTGGAGGGAGGGCATTCCAGGCCAGGGGAAGGACGTGGGACGGGGGTTGACGGCAGGACAGGGGAGAACGAGTGACAGTGAGGAGGTTAGCAGCAGAGGAGTGGAGGGTGTGGGCTGGGCTGTAGAAGGAAAGAAGGGAGGTGAGGTAGGAAGGGGCGAGGTGAGGGAGAACCTTGAAGCCAAGAGTGAGGAGTTTTTGCTTGATTCCTAAATTGACAGGCGGCCACTGGAGATTTTTGAGGAGGAGATTAACATGCTCAGAATGCTTCTGTACCAAGATAATATGCGCAGCAGCTCCACCAATTGTCAGCTGTGTGACTTTGGGAAAGTCACTTAACTTCTCTGGGCCTCAGTAACCTCATCTGTAAAATGGGGAATAAGACTGTGAGCCCCCCATGGGACAACCTGATCAACTTGTAACCTCCACAGCGCATAGAACAGTGCTTTGCACATAGTAAGCGCTTAATAAATGACATTATTATCATTATTATTATTGTAAGTATAGACTGAAGTGGGGAGAGACAGAAGGATGGGAAATCAGAGAGGAGGCTGATGCACTAATCTAGTCGGGATAGGATGAAAGATTGAACCAGTAAGGTAGTGGTTTGGATGGAGAGGAGTGGGCGGATTTTGGCCATGTTGTGGAGGGGAGACCGGCAGGCTTTTCTGACGGATTGGCTGTGTGGGGTAAACGAGGGACCGGAGTCGAGGATGACACCAGAGTTGCGGGCTTGTGAGATGGGAAGGATGGTAGTGCCAACCACAGTGACGGGAAAGTTAGGGAGAAGTCAGGGTTTGGGAGGGAAGATAAAAAGTTCAGTCTTGAACATGTTGAGTTTTAGATTGCGGGAAGATATCCAGATGGAGGTATCCTCAAGGCAGGAGGAGATACGGGCCTGGAGGAAGGGGGAGAGAGTAGGGGCGGCGATGTAGGTTTGGGTGCGATCGGTGTAGTGATTATAGTTGAAGCTGTAGGAGCAAAAGAGTTCACCAAGGGAGTGAGAGTAGATAGAGAACGGAAGGGGGCCAAGAACTGACCCTTGTGGAACCTCTACAGTAAGGCGATGGGGGGGGCGGGGGGAAGGAGCCCGCAAAGGAGATTGAGAATCAATGGCCGGAGTGATAAGAGGAGAACCAGGAGAGGACGGAATCTGTGAAGCCAAGGTTGGAGAGCGTATTGAGGAGACGGGGGTGATTCACAGTGTCGACGGTAGCGAGAGGTCAAGAAGGCATTAGGATAGAGTAGATAGAGTAGGGAGCCGTTGGATTTGACAAGAAGGAGGTCATTGGTGACGTTTGAGAGGGCAGTAATCGGTGGAGTGTAGGGAACGAAGCCAGATTGGAGGGGGTCAAGGAGAGAGTTGGCATTGAGGAATTCAAGGCAGCAGGTGCAGAAGACTCGTTCTAGGAGTTTGGAAAGGAAGGGAAGGAGGGAGATAGGGCGATAACTATAAGGGGAGGTGGGGTCAAGAGAAGGTTTTTTTAGGATGGGGAAGATGTGAGCATGTTTGAAGGCAGAGGGGAAGGAACCAATGGAGAGTGAGCGGTTGAAGACGGAAGTTAAAGAGGGGAGGAGGGAAGGGGACAGAGTTTTCATAAGATGAGAGGGAATGGGGTCCGAAGCACAGGTGGATGGAATAGCACTTGAGAGGGGGGAGGAGATCTCTTCTGAAGATACTGCTGGGAAGGATGGGAGAGTAGCAGAGAGGGTTGAGAGCCGGGGGGTTGGAGAAGGGGGAGGGGTGACTTTGGGGATCTCAGACCTGATGGAGTTAATTTTACTAATGAAGTATGAGGCCAGATCGTTGGGGGTGAGGGCTGGAGGAGGGGGAGGAACAGGGGGCCTAAGAACGGAGTTAAACGTGCGGAAGAACTGATGGGGATGATGGGCATGGGTGTCAATAAGAGAGACGCGTGGAGCGCTGTAAAACGACATTCAATAGACCCAAGTGGGTGAACTTCCTAATGAGGTCTCAGGGGCCTACCAGCTCGATGGAGCAAACGGCGTAGGTCTCTCGAGGCTGAAGAAAACGGGAAAAGGAGACGCCAGCTGCCGGAACAGTTTAAGTTAAGGGAAATCAAGTCACACGGAGGCCTGGTTCTTATGTAGTGAGGAGGGAGAGGCGGGGGAAATGAACAGCGGATGCGAAAGAATGCTGGCCTTTATTCTGATTCCTTCTCGGGCCTGCTTACCGCCTGCCCCTCCAAATTCCTCAGGTCGCTGGACCCTGTTGGCACCCCCGGTCCAGCAGGAAGAATTTTAGAAGGGATCCCCCCACAGGCTCATTCCCTGACTGAGAGGTGGAGGGGGAGAGTAAGAAGCAGGGTTGCCTAGTGGCTAGGCCCCGGGCCTAAGAGTCGGAAGGACCTGGGTTCTAATTCTGCCTCCTCCTCATGTCAGTTATGTGACCTTGGGCAAGTCACATCTCTGTGCCTCAGTCCTCTCATCTGTAAAATGGGGATTAAGACCGCGCCCAGCCTGATTAGCCTGTATCTATCCCAGTGCTTAGTACACTGTCTGGTACATAGTAAGTGCTTAACAGTGACTACCAACTCTGTTATGCTGTACTTTCCCAAGTGTTTAGTCCAATTCTCTTCACACAGTAAGCACTCAGTAAATTCTATTGTTTGACTGACTGATTATTCTTTGTGATACTTATACTGTCATAAGTGACTTTACAATTTCTAGTCCAGTCCAGGACTGAAAGACATGAGATAAGGGTTTGAGAAATGGCTCTGCTATTTTTGTATGTGTGGCTTTTAGAAAGCCCCTTAACTTCTCTGCCTCAGTTTCCTGATTGCTAAAAGAGGATACAATACCTGTTTTCCCAGCCTCTTAGTATGCTAGTCGAGGGACTGTGTTCAATCAGTTCATCTGTTATGAAATCTCAGCAATTTATACCACAGTGTTGGGTCCATAAATAACAGAGTTATAAATATTGCATAGGTGTATGTGCTGAGGAAAGGAAAAACGTACAAAAGTGCAAAGACAATGCAAAGACATGTTGGAAGGAAAGGTTGGGAATTGAACTGAGAAGTCTTCCTGAAAGAGATGGGATTTTTTTTTTTAGGAAGGCTTTGAAATAGAATTCATTGAGTCCAGTTCTCTTCTGGAGTATTAAAGGTATTTATTAAGTTCCCACTCTGGGCAGTGCACTATACTAAGCGCTTGGGAAAGTTCAACAAGAAGCAAAGCACTTGGTACAGGGCTCTGGGTTCCAATCTTGGCTCTTTAGGCTGTATGACCTTGGGCAAGGCACTTCACTGCTCAGGGCCTCATTTTCCTCATTTGAAAATTGGGGATTCAATACCTGTTCTCCCCTCTAGACTGTGAGCTCATTGTGAGCAGGGAATGTTTCTACCAGCTCTGTTATATTTTACTCTCCCAAGCGCTTAGTACAGTGTCTGCACACGGTATGCACTCAATAAATACCACTGATTGATTCATTCCTCTAGACTGTAAACTCACTGTGGGCAGGGAATGTGTCTACCAACTCTGTTATATTGTACTCCCCCAAGCGCTTAGTACAGTGATCTGCACACAAGAAGTGCTCAATACGTATGATTGATTGATTGAATTATTCTCCTTCTTACGTAGCCTATGAGCCCCATGTCAAAGAGGAATTGTGCTCAGCTTGATTATCTTATCTCTCAATGTTTAGTAGAGTGATTGGCACAGAGTAAGTACTTAACAAATACCACTACTATTATCATTGCTATGACAATATGTATTATTAACTAATATTAATAATGAAAACTTATTTATTAAGTTATTATTAATAAAAATCAGCTTCCTATGCACTTTGGCAATCACAACCACCCTTGGAGTTTATGTACACTTTGATTTGCCTCTTCAATAAATTGTATTTATTGAGTGCTTACTGTGTGCAGAGTACTGTGTTAAGCATTTGGAAGAGTAGAGTATAGTAGAGTTGGCAGATATGTCCCCCGCCCACAACGAGCTTACAAGAGGTAGAGATGGGATTCGAACCCAGATCCTTCTGACTCCCAAGCCTGTACTCTATTCATACATTCATTCATTCAATCATATTTATTGAGCGCTTACTGTGTGCAGAGCACTGTACTAAGCCCTTGGGAAGTAGAAGTTGGCAACATGTAGAGGTAGTCCCTACCCAAGAACGGGCTCACAGTCTAGAAGGGGGAGACAGACAACAAAATAAAACATATGGACAGGTGTTAAGTCATCAGAATAAACAGAGATAAGCCTAGATGCACATCATTAACAAAATAAATAGAATACTAAGTATGTGCAAGTACAATAGAGTAATAAATCTGTACAAACATATATACAGGTACTGTGGGGAGAGGAAGGAGATAGGGCGGGGGATACGGGCAGGAGGAGAGGAAAAGGGGGCTCAGTCTGGGATGGCCTCCTGGAGGAGGTGAGCTCTCAGTAGGGCTTTGAAGGGATTAAGAAAGCTAGTTTAGCAGATGTGCGGCGAGAGGGCATTCCAGGCCAGGGGGAGGATGTGAGCCGGGGGTCGACGGTGGGATAGGCGAGAACGAAGTACAGTGAGGAGGTTAGCGGCAGAATCGCAGAGGGTGGGGGCTGGGCTGTGTAACTCCTACTCTCAATTCACAATTGACAGATACTCCTACTTTTACAATTTCACCACCACTCTTTAAAAATCCAGATCTGCCAAACAGAAACCCCGTGGTCATGAGTTCCAGGACTTCTTCTAGGGTAGCCAGCTTCACATTCTGATGCATTACTGTGGCTTGTTTTAGCATCAGTGCTGTAGCCATGACAGGTCCTAGCAGTTTTGACACCGCAACTCACACTCAATAATTTGAGCTTTCTAAAGCCCTGAAAAACAGAGTATTACTTCATTTTCCAATTCAGCTGTCCACATAAATACAGCTTCATTCTGTAATTCTAGCAGACACTTGGCAACAGCAACATCAAAACAGCCATAGATCTATCAGTCAAGAGAGACCTGATATTCTTGTAAATATCCCTATGGCAGGAAGCTGCTGCACTGCCCAGTCCCCCGTCAGGACTTTTTTGAAACTCATTAAGATTTCACTTTGACCCTGTGACTCAGCAATTTTTAGAGATTTTAAAAGATTGTTTACTGTTTCTGGAAACGCACTTCCCAACATCCTTCCAATTTTTTCATAAAATGCTCCAACATATGCCACCGTAGCAAATTTACTTAGCAAGTAGCCTGCTGTGTCATCTTTATTTTTGATAATATCATTACACTTGTCTAGTGTTTGAAACACGGTAAATGTATTTCCAATGTTGTAGAGGGATGCCAGATTTTTAGATAACAGTTTCCGTGTAGGTGGTCCAGGTGAACTACTTATTAATCCAGTGAGCTGCTCAACTAGCTTTTTCTGTTTTTCTTTTACAGCAGTCTTGTTAGCGGCAACAAGAACTTTATCAAGAAATCGTAACCACTCAAAGATAAAGGCAGGCCTTTCAGCTTCAGTAGTCTGGGCCAAAGCTTCTTCATTTAGCAATAAACTGTGGGCCAACTGCATTCTTGATAAAACTTCATCCACAATGCATCCCCGCCTCAGGAGGGCCGCCTCAGGAGGGCCACCTCAGGAGGAAGGCCTCAGGGCGCCACTGGCTGAGGACCCGGATGCGCCGCTGGACAAGGACCCGGATGCACCACCAGCCGAGGACCCGCATGCACCAGGCCACACTGCTTCCAGAGCTTAGAACAGTGCTCGGCACGTAGGAAGTGCTTAACAAATACTATAATTATTATTTTCACTGGAGCAGACAATATTCACTTCGAACCTATAATCAGCTCAGTGCTGTAGCCTCGGTATGCTTTACTCATGCCCTGCTTCTCGTGGACAGGACTTCTTGGGATCGATCAATGCATCGGTTAATCATTCAATCAATTAATCACTGAACAATAGTGTTTATTGAGTGCCTTTTCAGTGCTAAGCACTGCACCAAATGCTTGGGAGAGTAAACAATAACAAGACCCAGGGTCAAGTAAATTAATGACTTTACTGAGCACCTACTACATACAGAGGATTGTGTTACTACTACTACTACTATTAATTATGGTATCTGTTTAGCACTTACTATGTGCAAGCAGTGTTCTAAAGCGCTGGGGTAGATATGTTGCCAACTTGTACTTCCCAAGCGCTTAGTACAGTGCTCGGCACACAGTAAACGCTCAATAAATACGATTGATTGATTGATTGATTGATTGATATGAGGTACTTGGTGCCCAGAGAAGCGAAGCGACTTGCCCAAGGTCTCATGGCAGACAAATGGCTGGGCCTGTATTATAACCCAGGTCCTCTGACTCCCAAGCCGGGCTCTTTCCATTGGGCCACACTGCTTCACACTGCTCATTCCATGCCTGTTATCCGCTTTAGAGGGGACGCTTCCTGGGCACCAAGTACCTCATATCTACCTCAGAGCTTAGAACAGTGCTTGACCCATAGTAAGCGCTTAACAGTGAAGGAATATTGCAATTAATTAATTTACAGACAAGAGGAAGAGATGGCTAAAATAGTCACATATAGAAATGGCAGTGTTCAAAAGGACTACGGGGGAATGTTGGTGCAAACGTGATGAGGCTCTCACACAGGGTACAAATATGCAAATTTTCCCATCGTTTGCCTTCGGATATGGAAATTATCCCTTGTAATCTTCAGGCCCTCCAGCTGGTGAACAGGAAGTGATTTTGGAGTGCCCCAGCAGAATGGCCGAGGAAGGGGTAGATGTAACTGGAGGAAGGCAAAGTCTCTGACTTCAGTGGGCTGACAGTTTTTGTTGAGGTGAGGTATGTGAACTAAGCAGTTTGGCTTACAGGGAAAAGGTCCGGGTTTGCGGGGGGGGGTTCAGAGGTCCTGGGGTTCTAATCCCAGCTCTGCCATTTATCAGCTGTGTGCCCTTGGGCAAGCCACTTAATTTATCTGTGCCTCAGCTACCTCACCTGTAAAATGTGGGTTAAGACTGTGAGCCCCAGTGGGACAAGCTGATGATCTTGTACCTACCCCACCCCTTAAAACAGTGCCTGGCACATAGTAAGTGCTTAAAAAATACAACAATTATAGAGAGGCAACGTGGCTTAGTGGAAGGAGCACAGGCTTGGGGGTCAGAGATCATGGGTTCTAATCCCGGCTCTGCCACTTATCAGCTGTGTTACTTTGGTGCAAGTGACTTACTTCTCTGTGCCTCAATTCCCTCATCTGTAAAATGGTGATTAAGATTGTGAGACTCACGGTGGGACAAACTGATTTTCTAAAGCTACCCCAGTGCTTTAAACAGTGCTTGGCACATAGTAAGAGTTTCACAAATACCATTATTATTATTATTATAATGGCCAGCGTGTATCTCCATCCTCTTCCATGGACTCCAAGGGATTAAAGTGAGAAAATATTTAGTTATCCCTTATACCCTTCCATGAAGCAGCGTAGCCTAGTAGATAGTTCACAGGCCTAGGTTCTAATCCAGAGTCTACCACTCATCTGCTGTGCGACCTTGGACAAGTCACTTCACTTCTCTGAGCCTCAGTGACCTCGTCTGCAATATAAGTATTAAGACTGTGAGCCCCATGTGGGACAAGGACTGTGTCCAAACCGATTTGCTTATATCCACCCCAGTGCTTAGTTCAGTGCCTAGGACATAGGAAGGGTTTACCAAACACCACAGTTATTAGTATTATTATTCTCTGGCCCTCAGTAGCCTCATTTGTAAAATGGGGATTGAGACTATGAGCACCAAGTGGGACAGAGACTTTATTTGTATCCACCCCAACATGTAGTATGGGTGCCTGGTACTTAGTAAGCACCTAAAAGCTACTATCATCAGTATTATTATCATTATTATTATTATTACTGGAGTGGGAGGTGGAGGAGAAAATCTCGCTCCTCATTGGCGAGAGAAGCAGAGAAGCAGTGTAGCTTAGTGGATAGAGCCCGGCCCTGGGAGTCGGAAGAATGGGTTATAATCCTAGATCTGACTCATGTCTGCTGTGTGACCCTGGCCAAGTCACTTCACTTCTCTGGGCCTCAGTTCCTTATCTGTAAAATGGAGATTAAGAGCGTGAGACTCACTGTGGGACAGGGACACCGTCCAACCTGATCAACTTTTATCTATCCCGGAATTTAGAACAACGCTCAGAACCCAGTAAGCTCTCAACGAGTACCATAATAATGATATTAATCATAATAATCATTATCATTATTGTCAGTGCTTCAGGGAGGAGAAGACATTCCAGACTCCCGCCTGGATCTCTCTGTTGCAGAAGCTGTAGATGGTGGGGTTTAGGGTCAGCGTGACCGCCACCACCTTGTCCCTGTAAAAGGAGTAGGGGTCGGGTCGGATGTAGGTGTAGATGACGGGGGAGTAGTAGAGGGAGAACACGAAGAGGTGGGAGGAGCAGGTGGAAAGGCCTTCCTCTTACTCTCTGCCATCTGGACGTGGAGGATGGCGGCCACAATGAAGCCGAAGGCGAGGCAGGTCAGCAGGAAGTCCCCCATGTCCAGGGTAATGTCGGCCACGAAGACCATCATCTCATTGGACCGGACGAGGCTGTAGCAGAGGGCCAGCATGGCAGGGATGCTGCACAGAAGAAGTGGTTTATGGCGTCCGCCTGCAGAAGGTAAACCGGAAAATGAGGCCCGTGTGCAACCAGGCTTTGGTGACGGCGATTAGGAGCCACAGCCCTGGATCACTACCACTGTCCGCCTCCTTCGCTCTTATGCTCGAGCTGCCGAACGCTGCTGGTGAAAGTCTAAACACCATGCCAACCTCGTTCACTTCAAGTTTATCCTTTCCTGTCTTCCCTCTCCTCAGCCCTCTCCTCTGCCAGACAAAACTATTTCTCCTCCCTCATTGATACCCATGCCCATCACCTCCGCCAGCTCTTCCGTACATTCAACTCCCTTCTCAGACACCCGGTTCCTCCCCCTCCTCCTTCCCTCACCCCCAAAATTCTGGCCTCCTACTTCATTAACAAAATTAAATCCATCAGGTTCGACCTCCCCAAAGTCACTTCCCCCACTTCTCCAACCCCCCGGCTCTCAACACTCTGCTACTCTCCCATCCTTCCCAGCAGTATCCTCAGAGGAGCTCTCCTCCCTCCTCTCAAGTGCTACTCCGGCCACCTGTGCTTCTGACCCCATTCCCTCTCATCTCATGAAATCTCTCGCTCCATCCCTTCTCCCTTCCTTAACTTCCATCTTCAACCGATCACTCTCCACTGCTTCCTTCCCCTCTGCCGTCAAACATGCCCAGGTCTCTCCCATCCTAAAAAAAAACCCTCTCTTGACCCAACCTCACCTTCTAGTTATCGCCCCATATCCCTCCTACCATTCCTTTCCAAACTCCTTGAACGAGTCGTTTACACGCGCTGCCTCGAATTCCTCAGCACCAACTCTCTCCTCGACCCCCTCCAGTCTGGCTTCCGTCCCCTACATTCCACGGAAAATGCCCTCTCAAAGGTCAACAATGACCTCCTGCTTGCCTAATCCAACGGCTCATACTCCATCCTAATCCTCCTCGACCTCTCGGCTGCCTTCGACACTGTGGACCACCCCTTTCTCCTCAACACACTATCTGACCTTGGCTTCACAGACTCCGTCCTCTCCTGGTTCTCCTCTTATCTCTCCGGTCGTTCATTCTCAGTCTCTTTGGCAGGCTCCTCCTCCCCCTCCCATCCCCTTACTGTGGGGGTTCCCCAAGGTTCAGTGTTTGGTCCCCTTCTGTTCTCGATCTACACGCAGTCCCTTGGTGACCTCATTCGCTCCCACGGCTTCAACTATCATCTCTACGCTGATGACACCCAGATCTACATCTCTGCCCCTGCTCTCTCCCCCTCTCTCCAGGCTCGCATCTCCTCCTGCCTTCAGGACATCTCCATCTGGATGTCTGCCCGCCACCTAAAACTCAACATGTCCAAGACGGAACTCCTTGTCTTCCCTCCCAAACCCTGCCCTCTCCCTGACTTTCCCATCTCTGTTGACGGCACTACCATTCTTCCCGTCTCACAAGCCCGCAACCTTGGTGTCATCCTCGAATCCGCACTCTCATTCACCCCTCACATCCAAGCCGTCACCAAAACCTGCCGGTCTCAGCTCTGCATCATTGCCAAAATCCGCCCTTTCCTCTCCATCCATACCGCTACCCTGCTCGTTCAAGCTCTCATCCTATCCCGTCTGGACTACTGCATCAGCCTTCTCTCTGATCTCCCATCCTCGTTGCCCTCCGCACTTCAATCCATACTTCATGCTGCTGCCGGATTGTCTTTTTCCAGAAACGCTCTGGGCATGTTACTCCCCTCTTCAAAAATCTCCAGTGGCTACCAATCAATCTTTGCATCAGGCAGAAACTCCTTACCCTGGGCTTCAAGGCTCTCCATCACCTCGCCCCCTCCTACCTCACCTCCTTTCTCTCCTTCTACAGCCCACCCCGCACCTTCCGCTCCTCTGCCGCTAATCTCTTCACCGTACCTCGTTCTCGCCTGTCCCGCCATCGACCCCCGGCCCACGTCATCCCCCGGGCCTGGAATGCTCTCCCTCTGCCCATCCGCCAAGCTAGCTCTCTTCCTCCCTCCAAGGCCCTACTGAGAGCTCACCTACTCCAGGAGTCCTCTCTAGACTGAGCCCCTTCCTTCTTCTCCCCCTCATCCCCCTCTCCATCCCCCCATTTTACCTCCTTCCCTTCCCCACAGCACCTGTATATATGTATATATGTTTGTACATAGTTATTACTCTATTTATTTATTGATTGATTTATTTTATTTGTACATATCTATTCTATTTATTTTATTTTGTTAGTATGTTTGATTTTGTTCTCTGTCTCCCCCTTTTAGACTGTGAGCCCACTGTTGGGTAGGGACTGTCTCTATATGTTGCCAACGTATACTTCCCAAGCGCTTAGTACAATGCTCTGCACACAGTAAGCGCTCAATAAATACGATTGATTGATTGATTGATTGATTGACGAGGAGGACGGCGGTGAGGAGGGCGGAGTACGTTCCCCTGATAATGATGGCGGAGTGGAGGAGAGGGAAGCAGATGGCCACGTAGCGGCCATAGCCTATGGCGGCGAAGAGGACCACCCCGGTCCCCAGGGACCAGGGGATAAAGAGCTGGGCCATGCAGCCGCCATAGAAGATGGTCTCCCAGAGCTCCAGCGTGGTCTCCAGCATCTTGGAGACGATGGAGGAGGTGAACACGACGTCCACCAGGGCCAGGGGTCAACAGCAGGAGGGTACATGGGCATGTGAAGGGCCGCGCTGAGAGAAACTGCAGCCACGATTAAACCAATTGCCCAGCACGGCTACCAGGTAGATGCACAGGGAAAATGGCAAAGAGGAGGGGTTGCATCGTGGGGCGGTTCAACAGGCCCAGGACGACGAATTTGAACATAGTGCTGTCGTTCATTGGAATTTTGGAGGGACAGGGTGGGGGCTGGTGAAGTGGAGACTGAGGGCTGGACGTGGAATGAGCAGGTGAGCTGGGAGGGGAGGTAGATGGGAGAGCTGGTGGGAAACGGAAAGGGAGAGTCGGTGGTGGAGGTGAAAGGAAGAAATGATGGAGAAGGGGGAGAGCTGGCGGAGAGGAAGGAGGCCCAGCCGGCGTGGGGAAGAGGAGACAGGACAGCTGATGGTCCCAGTTCAAAAGAAGAGCTTTTGGCTGCTTCTTCGGTCTTCTCTGTCATCCCTGACCCTGGATCCTCCCCTGTGACGATATTCACTTCAGAGTAGTGAGGGAGAACCAGAAAAATTGAGGAAACAACAGAAGTAGTTTAGTACTACTATTACTTGTACTACTACTAATGGTGTTTGTTAAGCGCTTACATATGCAAGCTTAACAAATAGTGTTTGTTAAGCAGCCCAGTCACTGCTCGAAGCTCGAGGGGTAGGTGCAAGGGTAATCAGGTTGTCCCACGTCCCAAAGCTTTCCACAGGCATTTGGCAAGCATAACGGCAAGCATTTATTCATTCAATCGTATGTATTGAGCCCTTAATGTGTGCAGAGCACCGTACTAAGCGCTTGGAAAGTACAATTCGGCAACAAATTGAGACAATCCCTGCCCACAACGGGCTCACAGAACTAACCAATAAGTACGATTGATTGATGGCTGTATGGCTGGGTGGACTGCTCTCAAGGGTCTCTTTTGAAAAGCTGCATGGTGAGTTTCCATCCTACACTGCTGAGGCCGAGACTCACGTTGTCTCCCTGCCCCAGCCCCCTCCCCGCAAGATCAGCCTCTGTGACCTTCCTATTCACCCGGCCTTGACTTCTACATCAGCCTTCTCGCTGACCTCCCTGCTTCTCGTCTCCCCGTAGTCCAATCCATACTCCAACCTGCTGTAAGGATCATTTTTCTAAAAAAACTTTCAGGCCATGTTTCCTCACTCCTCAGGAACCTCCGGTGGTTGCCCACCCACCTCGGAATCAAACAGAAATTCCTCACCTTTGGCTTTAAAGCATGTAGTCAACTCGTCCCACCGTACCTCACCTCGTGAGTCTCCTACTGCCGTCCAGCCTGCACACTGCTCCTCTCGCACCAGGCCACTCACTGTGCCCCGATCTCATCTACCTCACCACCGACCCCTTTCCCACATCTTCCCCCTCATCTGGAACTCCCTCCCCTTCCAGACCCCCACTCTCGCCACCTTCAAAGCCTTACTGAAAGCAGATCTCCTCCAAGAGGCCTTCCCTGATTGCTCCCTCTTTTCCCCACCTCCCTCTCCCTTCTTCATTGTCTAAGCCTTCATATCCGTGACCTCTGGGCAGCCCTTACAGCTTACATACACATCTATAAATTTGGTATTATAAATTATTTATTTATGTTCATGTCTATCTCCCCCTCTAGACTGTAATCTCGTCGTGGACAGGGAATTTGTCTACCACCTCTGTTATAATGTACTCTCCCAGGCGCCAACATTAAGTGCTCAATAAATACCATTGATGTTGAGGATGATATAATAATTATGTTATTTGTTAAGCACTTATTATGTCCTAAGAACTGTACTGAGCACTGGGGAAGATAGAACATAGGTGTGGCAAATATATGGCCCCAGATTACCTTTTGAGTAAGAATAATTGTGGTATTTGTTAAACATTCACTATTTGCTAAGCAGCCTGGGAGTCAAAAGGACTAAAGTTCTAATCCCGGTTCCATCACTTGTCTGCTGTGTGACCTTGGGCAAATCACTTCACGTCTCTGCAGCTCAGTTGCCTCATCTGTAAAATTAGCTCTATGCGGTACATGGATATTGTCCAACTTGATTACCTTCTATCTACCCCAGTGCTTAGAACAGTGCCTGGCACAAAGTAAGCATTTAACAAATACCACTCAGACATAGTCCCCGTTCCACGCTGGTCTCAGAAGAGAGAGGGAGAACAGGGCAGGGCTTTTATCTGCTATTATCCCCATTTTACCAGTGAGGAAACCGAGGCCCAGAGAAGTTAAGTGACTTGACCAAGGTCACACAGAGCTGGAGAATCCGGGAGATGAGAGGCCACGTTTGTGGTTTTCATGTCTTGTCTTTTTTCAGTAGGAGACATTTTATTTGAAGCCTCCAACCTCTCCCCACATAACCTTGACTCCGGTCTGTCAAGTTTTCCTCATCTGTGAAATAGGATTAGATATTCATGATTAGCTTGCCCAAGATTTAGCACAGTGCTTGGGGCGCAGTACGTGCTTAACAAACGAATACCTTAAAAAATCCCACAAATACCTTTTTTCCATTTCCTTTAGACTGGTGAGTCCCATGTAGGTCAAGGGCTGTGTCTGACCTGTTTATCCTGCTTCTATTCCAGTGCGTCATACAGTGCTTGGTACATAAGTGGCTTAACAAATTGTCAAAGTTTTAAGTAATTCTTACCAAATAATAATGAAAATACCAATACTAAAGTGGGTAATTTCTACGAAGCAGGATAATTCTCTACACACCAACAGATTCCATACAGAGTCATTCTTCTCATGCTATTTGTTAAGCGCTTACTCTTGTGCCAGGCACTGAACTAAGTGCTGGGGCAGACACTAGCTAATCGGGGTAGGGCAGTCCCTGTAGAACATGGGGATCCCGGTCCTAATTCCCATTTTACCAAATGAGGGAACTGAGGCCACAGAGAAGTTTAATGGCTTGCCCCGAAGGTCACACAGCAGACAAGTGGAGGAGCTGGGATTAGAAAGCCAGGTCTTTCTGATTAAATCAACTCAAATTTTGGTGTTTATTAAGTGCATACAGCTGTGGGAAATGGACCTACAGAGGTAATTACTCACGTTGGTTGTAACTCCCCAAGGTGTGTGAGTGGGGTGCAAGGAGGGGGTTTCGTATCTTCTAATTCTTTCGTGTTCTCCAAAGCACATAATGCTCCTGTCCGTGATTAATGCTATTTGATTGATTACAGGGTGGCCTGATGGAAAGATGGAAAGGGCCCAGAGTGCCTGGGGAGGGCTCACCCGTCTCCCGGGACGGGTTTCATTCAGTAATCTGCGCGGCGAGATAGAGAGAGAGAGAGGCTGGGAAAGGAAAGCCTGAGTTTATATAGAATTTATTCCGCGAGGCGAATTGAAATAATTTAATTGTTTAGTCGCAATGAATTGAACTTCCTTTTCCGGAGGAATGTGATTAATTAGTATTATTTGGAGCTTCCTAACCGGGAGGAACACAATCATACGTTACTCCGCGCGTAGGTGAGGGCTGAACTAGCTCTCGCATCACGTGCACTTCCTACTTGGGAAGTATACCACGGTGCTTTCCTCCCACACGGGAAGAATCCATTTACTTTCCCTATCGGTGAGTAAATCCACTTACTGTCCCACACGGGAGAACTCCATTACGTTAATCCCACGCAACCTGGTGAGCGGCTAGCTCTCACCATGTGCTCTCCCTACACGGTAGGAATCCACTTATGTTCCACATCCACAGTGGGGCACCTGGGTCCCACCCACGAACGTTCGGCGAGACACCCGTCCCGCGGCCCTTTTCTCAGGGTGTTGGTTCTGGTTGCAGAGAGGGCCTCTGGCCTTCTGGGCAGAGAAAGACACATGGGCCGCTGTTGCTGCTGTGGGTGCTCCTCCTTCTGCTGCATGTCTTGGTATTCTGCCCCCAGAAAGTCAGAGGCGACAGGCATTTATCTCATGTACTCCTAGGCCATTCCAGCTTCCGGCCTTAGTTTATCCAATTTCTGCCCTCCGCCCTCCTCCATGCCTAATTTGATTGGCACGGGGGCGAGGGGTACCTTCTGTGTTCCCGGCCTGGGCTGTCAATCTTAGCACTTTTTGTTGTGGGGGCGGTATCTCACCCTCAGTTCCCAGTTCTGCCTGCTGGCTAAGGCGGCCAAGAGATAACATTTGAGCTTGAGAAGGTCGGTACCCCACAGTCACCTTGGGTCAGGGAGTAAAAGGATTAGGGTTCTGACCCCAATCCTAGCTCTGTCACCTACCTGCTGTGTGACCTTGGGTCAAAGTCACTGTACTTCTCTGTGCCTCAGTTCCCTCATCTGTTAAAATGGAGATTAAGACTGAGCTCCATGGGAGACAGGGACTGTGTCCTACCTGCCGAGTATGTACTCTAATCCCAGTGCTGTAGAACAATGCTTGACACATATTAAGCGCTTAAACAAATACCATTATTACTAATTCAGGACAGAACAGTGGTGGATTATTAATATATATTTAATTTTTATATTAAGTTATATTAAAATGAATTCCCTTACATTGATGTCTTTATTTACATTTATATTAATACTTATATTAGAGAAGCAGCGTATCATAGTAGAAAGAGCCTGGGCTTGGGGAGTCAGAGCTCATGGGTTCTAATTCCGTCTCCAGCACTTGTCAGCTGTGTGACTATGGTCAAGTTACTTAACATCTCTGTGCCTCAGTTAGCCTCATCTGTAAAATGAGTGATTAAGACTGTGTAGCCCCGCCTGGGGCAACCTGATTGCCTTGTATCTACCCCAGTACTTAAAACAGTGCTCGGCATGTAGTAAAAAACTTAAATACCATTCATCATCATCATTATTATTATATGTCTGTCTCCTCCTCTAGACTGTAAGCTCGTTGTGAGAAGGTAATGTGTCCCTATTGGACTCTCCCGATGGCTTTGTACAGTGCTTTCCACACAGTAAGCACTCAGTAAATACTACTGGCTGACTGACCGACCGAGAGTAGGTGAGTGGTGCTCATTAAATACCAGTGATTTCTGCATTGTTGGACTGATTAACATGGATTGGAAGTGATTTCCGGGGAAGGGGAAAACTTGGAAGTGGTTCACCTCTCTGAGAATGCTCTCGGGTGTGAGCCAGGCCCAATCTCTGACCGAAGCAGTGGCTCGCAGAGGAGATGCTGGGCTTGTGGAAACCATGATGGCCCCTTTCCTCAGAGCGAAGGGTGGCCGTTGGAGTTCGGTGGGAGCTGGAAAGGATGGCATGAAAGGCCGGAGGTGGGGAGGCGGAAGTGAGCCCAAGACTCGAACTCCTTATCTTCCCTCCCAAACCCTGCCCTCTCCCTGACTTTCCCGTCACTGAAGACGACACTACCATCCTCCGTCTCACAAGCCCGCAACTTGTGTCATCCTCGAATCCGCTCTCTCGTTCATCCCTCACATACCAATCCATTCACCAATAACCTGCCGGTCTCACCTCCACAACATAGCCAAGAAACTCCCTTTCCTCTCATCCAAACCGCTACCTTGCTGGTTCAATCTCCCATCCTATCCCGGAAATGGGATTACTGCATCAGCCCCCCTCTCTGCTCTCCCCATCCTCCTGCCTCTCTCAATTTAGTCCATACTTCACTCTGCTGGCCCGGATCCTCTTTGTGCAGAAACGCTCTGGGCATTGTTACTCCCCTCCTCAAAAATCTCCAGTGGCTACCAGGTCAACCTGTGCATCAAAGCAAAAAACTCCTCTCTCTCGCTTCAAGCTCTCCATCACCCTCGGCCCCTCCTACTCACCTCTCCCCCCTCTTATCTCACCTCCCTTCCCTGCCCAGCCCGCAGCCTCTGCTCCTCTACTGCTGACCTCCTCACTGTTCCTCGTTCTCGGCTGTCCCGTCGTCGACCCCCGGCCCACGTCCTTCTCCTGGCCTGGCATGCCCTCCTCCGCACATCTCTCCTCCTCCCTTCAAAGCCCTACTGAGAGCTCACCTCCTCCAGGATGCCTTCCCAGACCGAGCCCCCCTTTTTCCTCTCTTCCTCCCCATTCCCCTGCCCTATATCCTTCCCCTTCCACAGCGCCTGTATATATGTTGTACAGATTATTACTCTATTTATATTACTTGTACATATTTACTATTCTATTTATTATGTTAATGATGTGCATCTAGCTTTACTTCTATTTATTCTGATGACTTGACACCTGTCTACATGTTTTGTTTTGTTATCTGTCTCCTCCTTCTAGACTGTGAGCCCATAATTGGGTAGGGACCGTCTCTATATCTTGCCAACCTGTACTTCCCAAGCACTTAGTACAGGGCTCTGCACACAGTAAGCGCTCAATAAATACGATTGAATGAATGAATGAATGAATGAATGAGAGAGACCTTCTGGAAGCCTGGGTATGGATGAGTGTCAGAGTAGGAGAGGTAGGGGATATAAGAAGGAGTGATAATCAGTCAATCAATCATATAATTGAGCGCTTATTGTGTGCAGAGCACTGCATTGAGCAATTGGGAGAATACAAAACAAAAATTTCGCAGACACATTCCCTGCCCACAGTGAGCTTCCATAATAATACTAATTATAATAACAAAGGTATTTGTTAAGCGCTTACCATGTGCCAAGCACTGGAATATTATTGAAGGCACAAGATCGTTAAGTCCCACATGAGGCTCACAGTCTAAGTAGATGGGAGAACAGGGATCGAATCCCCATTTTGCAGATGAATGAACTGAGTCATAGAGAAGTGAAGTGACTTGCCGAAAATCACATATTAGATACATGGCATTGCCAGGATTAGACCCAGGTCCTCTTGACCCCGAGGCCAGTTGTTTTAGCCTTCAAAGGACATACTGCGTCATCCGTCTGGGATCTTGAATGGGAGTATGAGAGAGGGTAATTTCCTGTATTACCATATAATTCTTCAATTACTACTCTACAATTTTTTCCCAATACTCTACTATTTCCCCTACCCTCTAATCTATTTTAATGCCTGTGTTCCCTTGAAGATTGTAAACTTCTTGTGGGCAGGGGGCACACATCTACCAACTTTCCAATTTGCAACTACCAATCAATCAATCGATCAATCAATCGTATTTATTGAGCGCTTACTATGTGCAGAGCAGTGTACTAAGCGCTTGGGAAGTACAAATTGGCATCAGTAGAGACAGTCCCTACCCAACAGTGGGCTCACAGTCTAAAAGGGGGAGACAGAGAACAGGAAACAAAACATACCAACAAAATAAAAAAAAGTAGGATAGAAAGGTACAAGTAAAATAAATAAATAAATAAATAAATAGAGTAATAAATATGTACAACAATATATACATAAATACAGGTGCTGTGGGGAAGGGAAGGAGGTAAGGACGGGGGGATGGAGAGGGGGACGAGGGGGAGAGGAAAGAAGGGGGCTCAGTCTGGGAATGCCTCCTGGAGGAGGTGGAGCTCTCAGCAGGGCCTTGAAGGGAGGAAGAGTAGCTTAGCTTGGCGGATGGGCGAGGGAGGGCATTCCAGGCCTCCGGGGGATGATGTAGAGCCGGGGGACGATGGCGAGGACAGGCGAGGAGCGAGGTACAGTGAGGAGATTAGTGGTGGAGGAGCGGAATAGTACCAACTATTGTACTTTCTCAAGCATTTAGTTCAGTGCTCTACACACGATAAGAAGAAGCAGCCTGGGTCTAGGTGGACAGAGCCTGGGTCTGGAAGTTAAAAGGATCTAGATTCTAATCCCAGTTTCTTCCACTTAAGACGACTTGGTGACCTGATGGAAGTCACTTCACTCTCTGGGCCTCGGTTCCCCCACCTGTAATATGGAGACAAAGACTGTGAGTTCCCAGGTGGGACACGAACTGTGTCCTCCAGATTAGCTTGCTATCCACCCTAGCGCCTTAGTTTTAGTGCTTAGGCACCTAGTAGATAGTCTTTAACAAATACTATAAATGACAGAGACTAAGCCCTCAGTAATTTCAAATCTGATTGGTTTAGGAAGGCTGAGAATCAGGTGCACCGCGAGGGGACAGACGAGGCAGGTGAGGGAGAGGGAGAGAGGCTAGATGAAAGGAGGAGAGAGATGGAGGTTGGGAGCATGAGCCACTTCATTACATATCATTCAATCGTATTTATTCTAGCATTTACTGTGTGCAAGAGCACTGTACTAAGCGCTTGGGAAGTACAAGTTGGCAATATATAGAGATGGACCCTCCCCAACAGTGGGCTCACAGTCCTAGAAGTTACATATGCTATTGAATAATAACCACTTATGGAAGCCATCTTATTGTCTGCTGTGTGACCTCGGGGAAGTCACCTAACTTCTCTATGTCTCAGTTACCTCATCTGTAAAGTGGAGATGGAGACTGTGAGCTACACGTGGGACAGGGACTGTGTCCAACCTGATTTGCTTGAATCCACCCCAGGCCTTATTTCCAGGCCTGGCACATAACAAGCGCTTAACAAATGCCACAATAATTATTATTGTTATTATCAAAAGGGGCATAGGGGTAGAAAATGGCAGAGGGATCATTGTCTAGGACAGTTGTGGAAAGGGCAGGGTGTGGTCAGTGGTACTGGAAAGGGAACATTAGAGGTGCTGGACCGAGAATGAAGAGTCCTAGTTTATCCCTCTAAGATGGCCACATTCACCCCACCAGCACAGCCTGGGGAAAACCTAATGGGGTAGGGAGTCCAGAACTGGATTCTAGCTCTGTTTCAGCCAGTAGCCTGCTACAGAACTCACTTAACATTTCTGGGCCTCAAAGACCTCAACTCTAAAATGGAAATGATGAAATGTGTCCTTCCCTACGTAGCAGTCACGTTTAGATGCTTTACATTCTTCACAGTTTGACTGGAGGCTCCTTCCTGTGAGACATCCGGCTAGTTGGTCACGTTGTCCCCATGGGCGCGGTCACATGAGGCAGGGCCGCGTACCCTGCCTGTGGGGCCAGGTCTGAGCCATGTCAGCCCCCGGAAGCCAGCCCCGAACAGGACTTTAATGAGGCCCCTCAGCCTAAGTGTGGCCCGTCCCCCCTGCAGGAAATCCCACAGGGGAGTGGCAGAGAGCTTGTCCGGAAGGGCCCCGGCCTCGCTGTGAGCGCATCACGCCCTCCGAGCTGGGAGGGAAGAGGAGCCGGGACCCTCTACGCCTCCCGGAGACCCTTCTGTGACCGGGACGTCCGGGAGCTGAGGAGACGGGATACGGTTGTAAGACAGCAGAGATCAACACCTGCTCTCTTCATACTGACCGTGAGTCCTGGGACCGGGAGTCTGGGAAAGAGTTCACGGTGGGGTAGCCGGTGGTGACAGAGAACGAGAGAAAGCTCCCCTGTCTCTTAGACGTCTCCACACACAAGGCAGATCAATCAATCAATCAATCAATCGTATTTATTGAGCGCTTACTACGTGCAGTAGCACTGTACTAAGCGCTTGGGAAGTACAAATTGGCAACACATAGAGACAGTCCCCTACCCCAACAGTGGGCCCCGCGCTCTCAATTGCTCTCCATCCTCCAGATCCCCCGGACAGGTGGCAGGAATGTACTAAGAACTGGGATACATGCAAATTTAGCAGATTGGACACAGTCCCCTGTCCTATATGGGGCTCACATTTTTCAGATGAGGAAACAGAGGCACAGAGAAGTGAGGTAACGTGCCTAAGGGCCGCACAGCAGACAAGATCTACGCTGATGATACCCAAAATCTACATCTCTGATCCTGCTCTCTCTCCCTCCCTTCAGGTGCTGTGTCTCCTCCTGCCTAAGACATCTCCATCTGGATGTCTGCCCACCATCTAAAACTCAATATGTCCACGACCTGAACTCCTTATCGTCCCTCCCAAACCCTCTCTCTGACTTTCCACCACTGTTGACGGGCACTACAATCCTTCCCATCTCACAAGTCCGCAACCTTGGTGTCATCCTCGACTCTGCTCTCTCGTTTACCCCCCTCACATCCAATCCGTCACCAAAACTTGCGGGCCTCACCCCCGCAACATCTCCAAGATCCTCTCTTTCCTCTCAATCCATACTGCTACCCTGCTGGTTCAATCTCTCATCCTATCCCGACTGGATTACTGATCTCCCATCCCTCCTGTCTCTCCCCACTTCAATCTATACCTCACGCTGCTACCCCGGATCATCTATGTGCAGAAACGCTCTGGCCATGTTAATCCCTCCTCAAAAATCTCCAGTGGCTACCAATCAACCTACACATCAGGCAGAAAACTCCTCACCCTCGGCTTCAAGGCTCTCCATCACCTCGCCCCCTCCCACCTCACCTCCCTTTTTTCCTTCTACAACCCAGCCCGCACCCTCTGCTCCTCTGCCTCTAACCTCCTCACTGTGCCTCGTTCTCGCTTGTCCCGCCATTGACCCCCGGCCCACGTCCTCCCCCCTAGCCTGGGAATGCCCTCCCTCCGTACATCGGGCCAAGCTAGCTCTCTTCCTCCCTCAAAGCCCTACTGACAGGCTCACCTCCTCCAGGAGGTCCTTCCCAGAATGAGCCCCCTCCTTCCCCAACCCCTCATTCCCCTCCCCCTCCCCCTCACCTTACCTCCTTCCCCCTCCCCCACAGGCATCTGCATATATGTATATATGTTTGTACATATTTATTACTCTGTTCTTCATTTTACTTGTACTTATTTATTCTGTTTTATTTTATTTTGTTAATATGTTTTGTTTTGTTGTTTGTCTCCTCCTTCTAGACTGTGAACCCCGCTGTTCGGTAGGGACCGTCTCTATATGTTTGCCAACGTGTACTTCCCAAGCGCTTAGTACAGTGCTCTGCACAGAGTAAGCGCTCAATAAATACGATTGAATGAATGAATGAATGAATGAATGAAAGTGATGGAACCAGAATTAGAAGCCAGGTCCTTCTGACTCCTAGGTCTGGGCTCTATCCACCAGGCTAGGCTTCTTCTCTTTGTCTGTGGGACAGGCACAACATCCTCTCTGTGCTTCCTCTGCTTTCAACGGAGCTTACAAATCTAGTGTAGGGGGGCTAGACCTTAAATGAATTACAGAGAAGAAGGGATGGCAGAGTGTAAGAATAATGTACACAAGTGCTAAAGGGCTGGGAGGTGTCATGGAAGAATGGGCCAAACCTATAGGGAAATGAGGTGGGGGTAATTTGGGAAGGCTTCCTGGAAGACGTTTGATTAGGGGACGAGATTGAAGATGAGGAGGAGTGTTAACAGTCTGTAGGATATGAAGTGGGAAAGGAGGTCCAGGCCAGAGGGAGGAGGTGGTCTAGGGTTCAGCCGGCGAGACAGACGAGATCGAGGTACAGTGGGTAGGTTGGTGTTTGAGGAGTGAAGTGTATGGGAAATCGGGAAGGTGAGGGAAATCGGGAAGGGTGTCAACGTGTACTTCCCAAACGCTTAGTACAGTGCTACTGCACAAAGTAAGTTCTCAATAAATACGATTGAATGAATGAAATACAATTCAATGAATGAATGAAGGGAAAAGCTGATTGAGTGCCTTAAAGCTGATAGTGAACCGTTACCGTTTGATGTGGAGGACGATGGGCAATTATCGGAATCTTTTGAGGAGTGGGGAGACATGGACGGAAACATTTTTAGTAAATCAATCTGGGCAGCAGAATGGATCAGAGAGGGGGGAGACTGAAGGCAGGGAGATCAGTGAGGACGTTGTTTCAGTAATCAAGGTGGGATAGGGCAAGTGTTTGTATTAACGTGGTAGCAGTTTGGGATGGAGAGGAATGGGGGGGATTCTAGGGATTTCGTGAAGTTAGAACCGACGGAATTTGCGACAAACTGAAGATAAAATAAGTGGAGGATAATGCCAAGGTTACGGAGCTTGTGGGAGACAGGGAGGATGCTGGTGTTGTCTACAGTTGATTGAAAAGTCTGATGGAGATTGGGTAGAAAGACGAGAAGTTCTGTTTAAGACATACCAAGTTTGAGATCTGAGTGGGATATCCAAGTACAGATGTCCTAAAGGCGACAAAAGTCTGAGGGAAGACAGGGTTTGGGAGGAAGATGAGAAGCTCTGCTTAAGACATGTTAAATTTTAGGGTGGGAGTGAGACATTAAAATAAAGATATCCTGCAGGAGTGCAACCTGTAAGAGGAAGGCGATGGGATCAGGGCTGGAGATGCAGATTTGGGGAATCTACGTATGTGTTGTGGAGATGGGAGGAAGGAATGAATGAAGGAGCAAGTAAGAGGTGGCTTAGAAGGGAGTGAAAGATTTGGGAATCATCTGTATAGAGGACTGGAGTTGAAGCCACGAAGGTGATCAGAAGAATGTGGATAAAACTGAAGTGTGAAGAGAAATGGGGGAAATATCCCAGACAGAAGAAAATTTATAGATGGGATCGGGGTGGTTGTTTATATGGGGCAGCCCGGTTTAAAGTTCGTCTGTCCCATGTCAACTACGGACATGACAGAAAGCAGTCTTCTGTCCCAAGTGCCTAATTGCCTCCCCCTACCCATCCCCCCCGCCTTACCTCCTTCCCCTTCCCACAGCACCTGTATATCATCATTATCAATCGTATTTATTGAGCGCTTACTATGTGCAGAGCACTGTACTAAGCGCTTGGGAAGTACAAATTGGCAACATATAGAGACAGGTCCCTACCCAACAGTGGGCTCACAGTCTAAAAGGGGGGAGACAGAGAACAAAACCAAACATACTAACAAAATTAAAATAAATAGAAAACATATGCACAAATAAAATAAATACATAAATAAATAGAGTAAAAAAAATATGTACAAACATATAGTACATATATACAGGTGCTGTGGAGAAGGGAAGGAGGTAAGATGGGGGGATGGAGGGGGACGAGGGGGAGAGGAAGGGAAGGGGCTCAGCTCTGGGAAGGCCTCCTGTAGGAGGTGAGCTCTCAGCAGGGCCTTGAAGGGAGGAAGAGAGCTAGCTTGGCGGGTGGGGCAGAGGGGAGGGGCATTCCAGGCCCGGGGGATGACGTGGGCCAGGGGTCGATGGCGGGACAGGCGAGAGCGAGGTACGGTGAGGAGATCAGCGGTGGAGGAGCGGAGGGTGCGGACTGGCTGTAGAAGGAGAGAAGGGAGGTGAGGTAGGAGGGGGCGAGGTGAGGCGAGGTGAGTAATATATGTATTTTAGTATGTTTGTACGTATTTATTACTCTATTTATTTTATTTGTACATATTTATTCAATTTATTTTATATTTGGTTAATATGTTTTGTTCTCTGTCTCCCCCTTCTAGACTGTGAGGCCCACTGTTGGATAGGGGACCGTCAC
The DNA here is from genome assembly GCF_015852505.1 of Tachyglossus aculeatus. Taxonomy (NCBI): domain Eukaryota; kingdom Metazoa; phylum Chordata; class Mammalia; order Monotremata; family Tachyglossidae; genus Tachyglossus; species Tachyglossus aculeatus. The sequence continues at coordinate 490,658 of NW_024045095.1, forward strand.
TATATGTTGCCAAGTTGTACTTCCCAAGCGCTTAGTACAGTGCTCTGCACATAGTAAGCGCTCAATAAATACGATTGAATGAATGAATGAATAATTCCATATCAGCCTCCGTGAATCTGAGGCTGAGCAGATTCAGGGGCTGAGCAGATTCAGAACAGAGCAGGGGGCTGAGCAAGGTGGCTTAGTGGCTAGAGCAAGGGCTTGGGAATCAGAGGTCGTGGGTTCTAATCCAGCTCCGCCACTTGTTCAGCTGTGTGCCTTTTGGGCAAGTCACTTAACTTCTCTGTGACTCAGTTTCTGGACCTGCAGCAGCTCAGCCCAACTGTTAGCGAAAGAGAAGGATCGCTGAGTTCCGTGTGACGGCTGGGAATCCCCAGTTAGGGCCCTCTCTCTTCCTCCCTGCCACTTCAAGGCCCCGTAATGAGAGGGGGCAGAGGAGCGTAATTTTTGAGAGGCCGGTTAGAATGAGTCTCAGGTTCTCTCCTTCCCACCTCATCCTTCCGGGAAGAGGCTGGAGATTGGAGGTGAGCTTGGATCGGGTGGAATAGGGTACCTTGATTCCTTCCCTCCTTGACCCTGGACTTGGAGCTGAAGAAGACCCATCCACCCCTGGGGTGGACGGTCCTTTTCCTGGAAGTATTCCCACATTGGATTTTAGCCTTAAGTAGAACCTGCTTGGGGTGTGTCCACTAGAGTAATTTTGTTTTATAATTCAAGGCTGGTCACTTCCAAAATCTCCACTAGAAATTCCCTACCAAACTCCGCACTTTTACCGGGACTCGATCCGAGACTGTCTTAGCCATTTTGGAAATTCTGTTGTGAATTTTGGATAAGAGAGGTGCAACCACACATCTTTAATCGAGAGTTAAGAAGCTAAGTTTTTACTATGCTCTGTTATTGTGGGATTGTATCTGTGGAGCTGGGCTTCTAGTTGGTTGCCCCAGAAGTTACTTCTAATCTTTATTATGACAATGTAGTCCCGTTTTTGGGGGGTCGTTCTTAATATATTGTCGTCGACCCCCGTCGACCTCCGCCGTCGACCCCCCGACCAACGTCCTTCCCCCTGGCCTGGAATGCCTTCCCTCCACGCATCCACCAAACTAGCTCCTCTTCCTCCCTTCAAAAGCCCTACTGAGAGCTCACCTCCTCCAGGAGGCCTTCCCTGACTGAGCCCCCTTTTTCCTCTCCTCCTCCCCATCCCCCCCGCCCTATTTGTTCGGGATTTATTACTCTATTAATTTTACTTGTACATATTTACTATTCTATTCATTTTGTTTTTGACACCTGTCTACATGTTTTTTTTTTGTTGTCTGTCTCCCCGTTCAGGACTGTGATCCCGTTGATGGGTAGGGACCGTCTCTATATGTTGCCAACTTGTACTTCTCCAAGAGCTTAGTAACATTGCTCTGCACACAGTAAGTGCTCAACAAATACGATTGAATGAATGAATATGTCTTCAGTGGGAAACAAGGATTGAGACGTGTAAGCGAAAAAAGTCATCTTTCATCCAAAGACTTGAAAACGTTTGAAGAAGATGAGCACCTCTCTCCCCACCTCAGAGGAAGGGGAGTGGAGCATACAGCCTGGGCTCTGACTAAGCCCTCCTTTCCTCTTCTCCCACTCCCTTCTGCGTCACCGTGACTTGCTGCCTTTATTCATCCCCCCTCCCAGCCCCACACCACTTATGTACTTATCTGTAATGAATTTATATAAATGTCTGCCTCCCCCTCTAGAACTGTAAGCTCACTGTGGGCAGGGAATGCCCGTTTATTGTTGTATTGTACTCTCCCAAGAACTTAGTACAGTGCTCTGCAATTGACTTCAATACAATTGACTGACTGACTGACTACGCCTCCGATCCCGCTACTGATTTCTGCAGTTCGGACATGATGCCTGTATTCCAAGGTCCCGGGATGGTGACCTACCGACTTGGGAGCGAGTGACAGGAGATGATCAGCTATCCCCTGGTGACACGTTCTAGGGGTGATTGTTGCAAAATGGCGTGTATGATGACCACATGTTACCCTAAGGTCCCACCATCAGTTATGTACTCCCTCTCTGATCCATACTGCTGTCCCAGTGGCGCCGGCTGGCACCCTCATACGCCTTCAAGCCGACCTTGAGTACTGTCTCTCGCTCTCCTGTTTCCCACCTCCGACCCTTGTCTAAAATCACATCTCCACCTGGAAGAACTCCCTGATTAATTATTACTTTCCCCTGGTTTTAATCCCAAAACTACCACCTCACACATTCATTCTGAATATCCTGTAGCACAAACCTTTTGTCTTAAAACCCCACTCTTATATAGGCACTTTCCTTCTTCCTCCTATAATAATAATAATAATAATAATAATAATAAGAATAATAAGAATAATAATAATTGCTGTATTTGTTGAGTGGTTATTATGTACAAGGAACTGTACTAATTGCTGGGGTGAATACAAACAAATGAGATTGAACACGGTCCCTGTTCCACATGGGGGGCTCACAGTCTTCTTCCCCATTTTACCAATGAGGTAACTGAGGCACGGAGAAGTAAAGTGACTTGCCTAAGGTCACACAGCAGAGCAAGTGGCAGGGAGGCAGGATTAGGAACCCATGAACGTCTGATTCCTAAACCCGTGCTCTATACACTACGCCATGCTGCTTCTCTAATATGTTTTATTTGTAATATGTTTTAGGGGCTGCCTTCCCCACTCGATTCTCAGCTCCTTGAGAGTAAGAACCATGTCAACTAAATCTATTGTACTCTCCTAAGCACTTAGTACAGAGGCCTGTACATTATCATTAGCTTATTTATGGGCACTTAGTTCTGAATCCGTGGCATATCAGAGCCACTCCATCCTAAGTCCCACAGCACTTATGTCCATATCTGTAATCCATTTATTTATATTAATGCTTTTCTCCTCCTCTAGACTATAAGCTCACTGTGGGCAGGAATTGTATCTATCAACTCTGTTGTATTGTACTCTCCCAAGTGCTTAGTACAGCGCTTCTCTCACAGTAAGCAATCGATAAATACAATTGATTGACGGACTAATTCCTCTAGACTGTAGGTTCGCTGTATTGGTCTCTCCCGAGCACTCAGTACAGTGCTCTGCATATAGCAAGCGCGCAGTCTAATTGGGGAGATAGACATTAATATGAATAAACAAACTATAGCTATGGACATAAATGCTGTCGGGCTGAGATTCCACCTCCTGTTCTCCACAGGTGATCTCGGCAATCCCCCGGAAATGGTCAATGTCACCAAGGTGACATTCCTCCTGCTGGGATTCTCGGAGGTCCGGGAGCTGCAGGCCACGCCACGCCGTTCCTTCCTGGTCTACCTAGCAGCCCTAATGGGGAATCTCTTCATCGTCGCCCGTCCCTGTCCTAGACCGGTGCCTACACACCCCATGTACTTTTTCCTCAGGAACCTGTCCTATCCTCGACCTCTGCTACATCTACATCACCGTCTCCAAATCCATCCACAACTCCCTAACCAACAAGAGATCCATTTCCTTCCTGGGCTGTGCCACCCAGCTCTTCTCGGTGGTCCTGTTTTGCTGCTTCAGAACTCTTCCTCCTCATGGCGATGTCCTATGACCGCTTGCTGCCATCTGGCCTCCCACTGCGGTACGAGGTCCTCATGGGACCAAAGGACCTGTGGGAAGATGGCCACCGTGTCATGGCTCGGCAGAGGGCTGTATTCCATGATGTTATCCTCTAGGACGTTCTCCCTACCCTTCTGCGGGTCCTTCCTGATCCGACAGTTCCTCTGTGATATCGCCTCTGTGTTCCGACTCTCCTGCTCTGAAACACACCTAGTCATCGATCACTACAGTCGTTTTGGGCATCTTCTGCTTCGTCTCCATCGTCATCTCGTATGTGCGCATTTTACGTACCGTGCTGAGGATGCTGGCCGCAGAAGGCCGGGCCAAAGCCTTCTCCACCTGCCTGCCCCACCTCGTTGTCACGACCGTGTTTTTCACCACGGCTGTCTTCGGTACCTTGCATCCACCCTCAGTCTTCTCCTCAGCTCTGGACCTGCTGGTGTCCGTGTTATACACGGTGGTGCCCCCCGCCGTGAGCCGCCTCATCTACAGCCTGAGGAACAAGGATGTGCACACAGTAAGCACTCAATAAATATGAATGAATGAATGGATCAATCAATGAACTGTACGTATTGAACACTTACTGTGTTCTAAGTCCTGTACTAAGCAATTGGGGAAAGTATAATGTAGCACATTCCTCCCAAAGTGAAATTACAGTCTAGACGGAGAGACAGACATTAATATAAGTAACTATATTTCAATTATGTACATATGTGTGCTGGACTGGGAGGGGTGAAAAAAATAGAACGAATCAGGGTGACACAGAAAGGGGTGGAAGAAAAGGAAATGAGGGTTTAGCTGGGGAAGGCCTCTTGAAGATGTGCCTTACATGTAGCAGTGCATCCTATGTGGAGTTGAAGATAAACAGACGGTGAGAATTGAATACCTCAGCGATAAGACTGCCTGTTCTGTTGTCATAACTAGGAGGTTGTGAGTCAGGGAAGGATTCTATGGAATACGATCGTAATAATAACAAGAAAAAGAAGAATCGTATTTGTTAAACGCTTACCATGTTCCAAGCACTGTTCTAAGCACTGGGGTACATACAAGGTAATCAGGTTGTCCCACGTGGGGCTCACAGTCTTAGTCCCCATTTTACAGATGAGATAACAGGCACAGAGAAGTTAAGTGGCTTGCCTAAGGCCATACAACAGAGCAGCGACGGAGCTGGGATTAGAACACAAGTCCCCTGACTCCCAAGCCCGTGCTCTTGCCACTAAGCCACGGTCTCGTGACAGCTGATTTAATGTGCATGCCCAACTCCAGCCTAGACCTTGAAGGTCAGGTGTAAATAACACCTACAGAGAGCTGGAAGTCTCTACCTACCTTCGTTTGGATGTCCTTGAACCAACCCAAATTATCACAGCAACGAAGAAGTTAATGCTGTATAACCTTGGACAAGTCACTTAACTTCTATGTGCCCCAGTTACTTCATCTGAAAAATTTCGATTAAAACTGTGAGCCCCATGTAGGACAACCTGATCCTTTGTATCTATACTAGCATTTAGAACAGTGCTTTGCTTGTAGTAAGAATTTAACAAACACTATTATTATTATCTAGAGAAGCAGTGTTTCATAGTGGAAAGAGCCCTGACCTGGGAGTCAGAGGACCTGGGTTATAACCCCGGATCTGTTACGGGTCCACTGTGTGACCTTGGGCAAGTCACTTAACTTCTATGTGCTTCAGTCCCCCCCATCTGTAAAATGGGGATTAAACCCAACTCCCTCCTAGTTAGACTGAAACCGGGACAAGGATTGTATCCAACTTGATTATCTTGTTTCTACACCAGCACGTGGTACAGCCCGTGGGACATAGTAAACTCTTAACAAATACTATTACTACTATTATCCCCATCTTTCAGGGTGCCCTTATGTGCTTGGACATTTTTCCCCTCTTACCCCTCGAGGCAGGATCAATTGTGCTAAGCGCTTAGTGGTGCTCTGCACACAGTAAGCGCTCTATAAATATGATTAAATGAATTGATAGATCAATGAACTGTACGTATTGAGCACTTACTGTGTTCTGAGTACTGTACTAGCATTTGGGACAGTATATAACAGTATAACTGGCACATTCCCTCCCAAAGAGAAATTACAGTCATGACGGGGAGACAGACCTTAACATAAATAAAGACATTACAAATATGTACATATGTGTTCTGGGACTGGGCGGCGAAAAAGGGAGCAAATCAGGGTGAGGCAGAAAGGGGTGGGAGACAAGGAATTGAGGGCCTAGCTGGGGAAGGCCTCATGGAGGAGATATGCCTTACATGCAGCTGTGCATCCTATGTGGAGTTGAAGACAAACAGTTAGGGTGAGAATTAATACCGACAGACATTGACACAAGGAGTATAGTCTCAGAGAGGGCAGGGAGGTTACGGAATGGGATCAAGAGTGGGAGGGTTAAAGTGAGGTCCTGAAGTGGGAGGACTAATACAGCCAAACCATTTAAAAATGGCCTCCTCATAGACGTGAAGCTGATGATGATTATGGTATTTGTTAAGCGCTTACAATGTGCAAAGCACTGTTCTAAACGCTGGGGGGATTCAAGGTGATCAGGTTGTCCCACGTGGGGCTCACAGTCTTAATCCCATTTTACAGATGAGGTAACTGAGGCACAGAGAGGTTAGGTGGCTTGCCCAAGGTCCGACAACTGACAAGTGGCAGAGCCAGGATTCGAGCCCGTGACCTCTGACTCCAAAGCCTGTGCTCTTTCCACTGAGCCGCGCAGCTGAGGAAGCCTGTGGGTCAATGAGAAAAAACAAGATGGACACCTCATTGTCATCTCCGCAGTTACTCTGGAGGTTCACCCCATGAGATGCATTCACATGGTATGGCTCACATACTCTCCAGAGGGGTAGTCACGTGGGGCGAGGCCACTACCCTACCCAAGGTCCCCAAGGTCCCCAGAGGTGCCGGACCCCTGGGAAGCCAGGCCCGAACAGGACAAAATGAGGCCCCTCAGCCCAACATGTGACCCTTCTCCTGTGGGGAGCCCCGCAGGAGCGCCAGGGAGCATTTTAGGAAATGCTTGGCTTCAGCGAGAGCCCAACACGCTCCAAGCAGAAAGCCAGAAGAGTCAGGACCCCGCACACCTCCCAAATATCCTCTTGTGGCCGACATCCGGGAGCTGAAGGGACGGAGAACGGTTGAAGGATGACAGAGACCCGAACCCTCTCGCTCCAGTCTGACCAATGAGTCTGGACCGGGGAGAACACGGATGGATTGTGGGTTTTACAGGGAAGCCAGCAGTGACAGAGTACTAGAATCACCTCACATCTCCATGCGTAAAACAGATCTCTCCCCCGACGTCTCTATGGCTCTTCATCCGCTGGATGTATTGGGTGGGCGGTAGGGATGGATGGGGATGGATCGGTGACAAATGATCTGGGTGGCCAATCGATCATATTAACTGAGCACTTACTGTGTGGAGAGCACCGTACTAAGTGCTCGGCAGAATAAAATTTAAGATTGACAGACATATTCCCTGCTCGTAGGATTTTACAGTCTAGAGGGGGAAACAAACACTAATAGAAATACAGAAATTATGGTTCTATATATAAGTGCCATGGGATCGAAAGAGCAGTGAATTAAGGGGGCAAATTCAAGTGAAGGGCGACACGGAAGGGAGTGGGAGAAGAGGAAATCGGGACAGTCTCGGAAGGTCTCTTGGAAGAGATGTGATTTTAATAAGGTTTTGAAGGTAGGGAGAGTGAACGTCTGTCTGATATATAAAGGGGAGGACATTCCAGGGCAAGAGACAGGACTTGGACGAGGGGTCTTTGGCGGGAGAGACGAGATGGAGGTATGGTGAATAGGTTGGCATTAGAGGAGGGAAGTGTGCGGGCTGGCTATTAGTAGGAGAGTAGCGAGGTTGAGATAGGAGGGGGGCGAGGTGATTGAGAGCTTTATAGATGATGGTGAGTAGTTTCTGTTTGACACAGAGTTGGATGGACAACCACAGGAGTTTATTGAGGAGTGGGGAAAAAATGGTCAGAGCTGGTAACGCCTGCCTCTCAGTGGTGCTTACTAAGCACCTACTACCTGAAGAGTACCGTGCTCAGTTCTGAGGAAGAGAACAACGGTGGCTACTTTAGGTCTGAGAGGCCCGCCCGTCCGCCATCACACCGCGTGGCCCCCCGCTGCTCCAGGAATGATCCTCTCCTCAGAGCGCCCCCATAGACGCCCGGGACTCTTCCCGAGAAGCCCTCCCGCCATCACACCCCGTGGCCCCCGCTGCTCCCGGAAGGCTCCTCTCCTCCGAGCGCCGCCATAGATGCCACCTGCTTCCACCCCCACCCACATAAGCGACCGTCCTTATAGTGCCCCCCAACCCCCCTTCCCGGTCCGGTCCTGATTGACTCCTCCCCTCCACCCCGGGAAAAAGGCCCTTGTTATCACCAAGTTACATTAACGACAACCTCATTCGCACCTACTCAGCCTTCATGTCCCGCCATCCACCCCCGGCCCACGTCCTCCCCCGGGTCTGGAATGCCCTCCTTCTGCCCATCTGCCAAGCTAGCTCTCTTCCTCCCTTCAAGGCCCTAGTGAGAGCTCATCTCCTCCAGGAGGCCTTCCCAGACTGAGCCCCTTCCTTCCTCTCCCCCTCGTCCCCCACTCCATCTCCCGCATCTTACCTCCTTCCCTTCTCCACAGCACCTGTATATATGTATATATGTTTGTACATATTTATAATTCTCTTTATTTATTTATTTTACTTGTAAATATCTATTCTATTTATTTGATTTTGTTAGTATCTTTGGTTTTGTTCTCTGTCTCCCTCTTCTAGACTGTGAGCCCACTGTTGGGTAGGGACTGTATCTATATGTTGCCAGTTTGTACTTCCCAAGCGCTTAGTACACTGCTCTGCACACGGTAAGCGCTCAATAAATACGATGATAAATAATATGTACGATTATGTGCAATATAGGTAATATGCGTAATATGTAATATGTAATGTGTAATATGTAATGTGTAATATGTAATATGTGTAATATGTGTATTATGTGTAATATGTACGATTATGTACGATATGTACGATAATAAATACGATTGATTGATTGATTAAACTCCCTTCCCGAGAGGTCCGCCCCCCATCACACCGCGCGGCCTTGCTGCTCCCGGAAGGATCCTCTCCTCAGAGCGCCGCCATAGACGCCCGGGACTCCGTTCCCGAGAGGTCCGCCCGCCATCACAGCGCCCCCACAGACGACCCCTGCTTCCACCCCCCCCCCCCAACTTAGGGGGCCTTCCTTAAAGTGCCCCTCATCCCCCCCTTCCCGGTCCGGTCCTGACTGACTCTCCCCCTGCCCCCAGGTAAAGAGCCCTTGTTAGCACCATGTTACATTAACGATAACCTCATTCGCACCTACTCAGCCCTCCCATGCTAGTTCACTGTTTGCTCCTCTCCCCAGGTATCTCTGCTCCCTGACCCCCCTTAACAGAACCACCCTACTCCAGCACTTAATAGCTTGTATTTGTTCTCTGTGACATCATTATCTGCCAATCCTGTTATTGCCATAGCATATTGATTGTTTAAATACACCCTGTGATGCCATCGCCTACTTATATCATTGCTACTGTTTTATTGCTTCTGCATCTCAATTGTTAACCTCCCGCTGTACTGTCACTCGCCCTGTTGACCTCACCATGAACTTTCAGTTCCCTTGCTCCCAACTGCCATTCCCATTCCTCACCTTTCTCTTCCCCTCTCCCACCCAGCTTTTTCCCTCCCTCTCACCCACCAAGACCACTCCCCCTCACCCCCTACCAAGGATTCCTCTGTACCAGCGCCAGTCCTCCGCTCCTCCCTCCCGGCACCCTCTCTCCCCTTCCCCCCGCCCCCACCCCATCCCAGTTCTCCTTTCCCATTGCCACCCCCCTTCCCACTCTCCCCGCCCAGGCCCCCGCAAACTCATCCCAATCCATACCCTCTCACCCCTCGCACCCTTCCCCCTCCCTCCCCTCCCTCGACAGCTTCTTCCAAGTGTAGCCTCTGGAACCCCCGTTCCATTTTAAGTAAGATCCCTTTCATCCTGGACCTTTTCCTTTCCAGCTCTCTACTCCTCCTCGCCCTAACTGAAACATGGCTGTCTCCAGACGACACGGTCTCTTCTGCTGCTCTCTGCAGTGCAGGCCTCTTCTTCTCCCACTCCCCCAGACTCACCGGAAAAGGAGGAGGTGTCGGTTTTCTTCTCACCCCCCAATGTCGCTTTCGCACTATCCCTCCTCCCCCTTCCCTTTCCTTCCCTTTTTTTTGAAGCCCACATTATTCGCCTCTACCACCCCCCTCCAGATTCTTGTAGCCGTCATCTACCGCCCTCCCGGCCCCACTTCCAAATTCTTTAACGACTTTGACCCCTTCCTCACCTTCCTTCTCTCCTTCTCCATGCCCACTCTGATCCTCGGAGACTTCAATATCCACATGGATATCCCTAACGACTCCTCTGCCGCCCGCCTTCTATCTCTCCTTGACGCTGCCAACCTCTTCCTCCACCCCACCTCACCCACTCACCAACTTGGTCATACCAAGATACCCTCGACCTCATCATCTCCTACCGCTGCACTGTGTCCACCCTCACCAATTCTGAAATCCCTCTCTCTGATCATAATCTTCTCACCTGCCTCCTCACTCACACTCCTTTCGCCTGTAAATCCGTATTACTCCCTCACAGAGATCTCCGCTCTCTGGACCCCACCCATCTTTCGGAGCGCCTCACACCCCACCTCGCCACCCTCTCCTCTCTACCCAGTCTTGATGATCAGATTAGTGCTCTCAACTCTACCCTTTCTACTCAGCTAGACTCACTCGCTCCCCTTTCCCTTCGCCGCTCTCGCACCACTAACCCACAGCCCTGGATCACTGCCACTGTCTGCCTCCTTCGCTCTTATGCCCGAGCTGCCGAACGCTGCTGGTGAAAGTCTAAACACCATGCCAACCTCGTTCACTTCAATTTTATCCTTTCCTGCCTTAACTCAGCCCTCTCCTCTGCCAGAAAAAACTATTTCTCCTCCCTTATTGACACCCATGCCCATCACCTCCGCCAGCTCTTCCGTACATTCAACTCCCTTCTCAGACACCCGGTTCCTCCCCCTCCTCCTTCCCTCACCCCCAACGTTCTGGCCTCCTACTTCATTAACAAAATTAAGTCCATCAGGTCCTACATCCCCAAAGTTTCTTCCCCCCCTTCTCCAACCCCCGGCTCTCAACACTCTCTGCTACTCTCCCATCCTTCCCAGCAGTATCCTCAGAGGAGCTCTCCTCCCTCCTCTCAAGTGCTACTCCGGCCACCTGTGCTTCTGACCCCATTCCCTCTCATCTCATGAAATCTCTCGCTCCATCCCTTCTCCCTTCCTTAACTTCCATCTTCAACTGATCACTCTCCACTGCTTCCTTCCCCTCTGCCTTCAAACATGCCCAGGTCTCTCCCATCCTAAAAAACCCCTCTCTTGACCCAACCTCACCTTCTAGTTATTGCCCCATATCCCTCCTACCATTCCTTTCCAAACTCCTTGAACGAGTCGTCTACACGCGCTGCCTCGAATTCCTCAGCACCAACTCTCTCCTCGACCCCCTCCAGTCTGGCTTCCGTCCCCTACATTCCACGGAAAATGCCCTCTCAAAGGTCAACAATGACTTCCTGCTTGCCCAATCCAACGGCTCATACTCCATCCTAATCCTCCTCGACCTCTCGGCTGCCTTCGACACTGTGGACCACCCCTTTCTCCTCAATACGCTATCTGACCTTGGCTTCACAGACTCCGTCCTCTCCTGGTTCTCCACTTATCTCTCCGGCGTTCATTCTCAGTCTCTTTGGCAGGCTCCTCCTCCCCCTCCCATCCCCTTACTGTGGGGGTTCCCCAAGGTTCAGTGCTTTGTCCCCTTCTGTTCTCGATCTACACGCAGTCCCTTGGTGACCTCATTCGCTCCCACGGCTTCAACTATCATCTCTACGCTGATGACACCCAGATTTACATCTCTGCCCCTGCTCTCTCCCCCTCTCTCCAGACTCGCATCTCCTCCTGCCTTCAGGACATCTCCATCTTGATGTCTGCCTGCCACCTAAAACTCAACATGTCCAAGACGGAACTCCTTGTCTTCCCTCCCAAACCCTGCCCTCTCCCTGACTTTCCCATCTCTGTTGACGGCACTACCATCCTTCCCATCTCACAAGCCCGCAACCTTGGTGTCATCCTCGACTCCGCTCTCTCATTCACCCCTCATATCCAAGCCGTCACCAAAACCTGCCGGTCTCAGCTCCGCATCATTGCCAAGATCCGCCCTTTCCTCTCCATCCATACCACTAGCCTGCTCATTCAAGCTCTCATCCTATCCCGTCTGGACTACTGAATCAGCCTTCTCTCTGATCTCCCATCCTCGTTGCCCTCCGCACTTCAATCCATACTTCATGCTGCTGCCGGATTGTCTTTTTCCAGAAACGCTCTGGGCATGTTACTCCCCTCTTCAAAAATCTCCAGTGGCTACCAATCAATCTTTGCATCAGGCAGAAACTCCTCACCCTGGGCTTCAAGGCTCTCCATTACCTCACCCCCTCCTACCTCACCTCCCTTCTCTCCTTCTACAGCCCAGCCTGCACCCTCTGCTCCTCCGCCGCTAATCTCCTCACCGTACCTCGTTCTCGCCTGTCCCGCCATCGACCCCCGGCCCACGTCATCCCCCGGGCCTGGAATGCCCTCCCTCTGCCCATCCGCCAAGCTAGCTCTCTTCCTCCTTTCAAGGCCTTGCTGAGAGCTCACCTCCTCCAGGAGGCCTTCCCAGACTGAGCCCCTTCCTTCCTCTCCCCCTCGTCCCCCTCTCCATCCCCCCATCTTACCTCCTTCCCTTCTCCACAGCACCTGTATATATGTTTGTACATATTTATTACTCTATTTATTTATTTATTTATTTATTTATTTATTTATTTTACTTGTACATATCTATTTTATTTATTTTATTTTGTTAGTATGCTTGGTTTTGTTCTCTGTCTCCTCCTTTTAGACTGTGATCCCACTGTTGGGTAAGGACTGTCTCTATATGTTGCCAATTTGTACTTTCCAAGCGCTTAGTACAGTGCTCTGCACATTGTAAGCGCTCAATAAATACGATTGATGATGATGATGATGATTAGATAAGGTCCTTTGAGAGGGGAGTCACTGCCAACTAGATGAGGGTTAAGCTCACATGGGAGAGAAATGACCCTATGATTTGCCATGAAACAGGACGCTCCATTTGCTGAGTGATCTTTTATTTGGTAGCAGTCAGCGCAGCGCTCTGCACATAGTAAGTGGTCACAATATTTGATCGACTGATTGATTTTGGTTTCACCAAACACATTCAATCCGTCACCAATTCCTGCCGGTTTCACCTCCACAACATCGCCAAGATCTGCCCTTTCCTCTCCATCCAAACCGCTACCTTGTTGGTACAATGTCTCATCCTACCCCGACTGGATTACTGCATCAGCCTCCTTTCTGATCTCCCATCCTCCTGTCTCTCACTGCTGCAGTCTATACTTCGTTCTGCTGCCCGGATTATCTTTCTGCATTCTGGGCCTGTCACTCCCCTCCTAAAAAATCTCCAGTGGTTGCCTATCAACCTTCGCGTGAAGTAAAGACTCCTTACTGTTGGCTTCAAAGCTCTCCATCACCTTGCCCCTTCTTACCTCATTTCCCTTCTGTCCTTCTGCAGCCCATACCGCACAATCTGCAATTCTGCCGCTAACCTCCTCACTGGGCCTCATTCTCGCCTGTACAGCTGTCGACCCCTGGCCCAGGTCTTTCCTTTCGTCTGGAATGCCTTCCCTTCACACATCTGCCAAACTAGCTCTCTTCCTCCCTTCAAACACCTACTGATAACTAACCTCCTCCAGGAGACCTTCACAGACTGAGTCCACCCTTTCATTCCGCTCCTCCTCCCCTTCCCATAGCCCTGACTCCCTCCCTCTGAACTACCCTCTTCCTCTCCCCACAGCATTTGTTTATATTTGTACATATTTAGTATTCTATTTATTTGATTAATGATGTTTATATACCTATAATTCTATTCATCTATTTTGATGGTTTAGATGCCTGTCCACTTTTCTGTCTCCCCCTTCTAGACTGTCAGCCCGTTTCTGGGTAGGGATTGTCTCTATCTGTTGCCGAATTGTACTTTCCAAGCGCTTAGTACAGTGCTCTGCACACAGCAAGCACTCAATAATTACGATCGAATGAATGAATTTATGAATGAATGATGTGAGTTCCACAAGGTCACACAGCAAGCAAGTGGCAGAGCTGGGACTGGAATCCAGGTCCTTCTGACTTTCAGGCCTTTGTTCTTTCCTCTAGGCCTCACCGTCTACTCCGATAGACGATCGTTCTTCCCACTTTCAGAGACTTCTTATAATTACATCTCCTCCAAGAGGCCTTCCCCGACTAGGCCCTCATTTTCCCTACTGTCTCTCCCTTCTGCCTTTCCCTTGCACTTGGATTTGCACCCTTTATTCTCCCCACCCTCATTCCCACTACATCTAAGTATATATTTGAAATTTATTTCAATGTGTGTCTTCTTCTCTAGCCTGTAAGCTCCTCGGGGGCAGCAAATATGTCTGCCAACTCTGCTATATTACACTCTCCTAATTGCTTAGTTTAGTGTTCTGCACCAAGTAAGTGCTCAATACATGCAATTGATGGATTCATCATCATCAATCGTATTTATTGAGAGCTTACTGTGTGCAGAGCACTGTACTAAGCTCTTGGGAAGTACAGGTTGACAACATATAGAGACAGTTCCTACCCAGCAGTGGGCTCACAGTCTAAAAAGTAGGGATTGATTTGACATTGTCAGTTGAGGTTCTGAAATAGCTTACACCTCATTGTTTTTGTAGGTGGTATCGGCAATCGTTGGGAAATGGTCAACGGCATGTCAGTGAGGGAATTGTTCCTACTGGGATACTCAGAAGTCCGGAAGCTGCAGCTGTTCCACACCACACTCTTCCTCCTGGTCTACCTAGCGGCTCTGACGGAGAATATCATCATCGTCAGCATTGCCGCCCTCGACCGGAGCCTCCACACCCCCATGCACTTCTTCTTCAGACACCTGTCTGTCTTCGACCCCTGCTACATCTCAGTCACCGTCCCCAAATCCATCCTCAACTACCTGACCGACCGTAAATCCATTTCATTCCTGGGCTGTGCCACCCAGCTATTCTCGGTTGTCCTGTTTGCTGCCTCAAAGCTGTTGCTCCTCACGGCCATGTCCTATGACCTCTACACCGCCATCTGCCTCCTCCTGCGCTACAAGGTCATCAATGGCCAAGGGGCTTGTGGGAAGATGGCGACGGCCTCCTGGCTCGGCGGAGGGCTGTTTTCAGAGATCTCAACCTCTGGGATGCTCCACCTACCTTCCGGATCTTTTCTGATCCCACAGTTCTTCTATAGTATCGCTTCCATGGTCCGACTCTCCCGCTCCGAAACGCACCTCGTCATCGATGTGATCGTAGTCATCGGGGACCCTTTGGGCGTCTCCTGATTCGTCTTCATCGTCGTCCCGTACATGAGCATCTTCCGGGCAGTGCTGAGGATGCCGGCCTCCGAGGGCTGGGCCAAAGCCATCTCCACCTGCCCGCCCCACCTTGTCGTACCGACCATGTTTTTCACCACGGCTGTCTTCAGTACCTTAGATCCACCCTCAGACTCCTCCTCAGCTCTGGACCTGCTGATGTCCATGTTCTACACGGTGGTGCCCCCTGGCCTGAAGCTCCTCATTTACAGCCTAAGGAACATGGACGTGAAGATGGCGATGGGGAGGGTCCTGGTTGGGAGTCTTTTCTCCAGAGATAGAAATATTCGCTTCATACTCTGACTCTGTTATTTCTTTCCCTGTGGATTGACTCTATACAGACTTAGGCGGCCTGCAAAGATCTGTGATATTCGTCGTTAGAGACTTTTCTTGGCTGCTATTATCAATGGCTTTGACTAGGTTGGTAGAAGAGTTTTTATCCAGCTGTTCCTGACTGATATTTAAATCTAGTTCCCATGCCTGAAGTTGGGTCCCCGCACTAGGATTCACCCTCTTTATTCAACACCAGCAGAAGGTAGAGCACGGGCCTGCACGTCAGACAGGCCTGGGTTCTAATCCTGGATCTGCCACTTGTCTGCTGTATGACCTTGGGCATGTCACGTCACTCCTCTGGGCCTCAGTTCCTTCATCTAATGAGGATGAATACTGTGGCCCCATGTGGGGCATGGATTGTGTCCAGCCTGATTACCTTGTATCTACCCCAGTGGTTAATACAGTGCCTGGTACATAGTAAGTGCTTAATACAGTGCCTGGTACATAGTAAGTGGAGAAGCAGCGTGGTTCAGTAGAAAGAGTACAGGCTTTGGAGTCAGAGGTCAGGGGTTCAAATCCAGGCTCCACCAATTGTCAGCTATGTGACTTGGGGCAAGTCACAACTTTCCTGTGCCTCAGTAACCTCATCTGTAAAATGGGTATTAAGACTGTGAGCCCCCCGTGGGACAACGTGATCACCTTGTAACCTCCCCAGCGCTTAGAACAGTGCTTTGCACATGGTAAGCGCTTAATAAATGCCATGATGATGAAATACCATTAAAGAAAATTGAAGAGGTAGCTGCAGAAGGGTGTTTTAGATTTATTTTTGATTCTCAAATCTGCCACAGAAGCCGGGAGCAGGGTGCAGATTGAATTTTTCCAACCACTTAATGCTCTTAGTTGTAACTCAAGAAACACCATTATGATTTCTCCTCCTACTCTTACTGTTGCTATTATTATTATTTTTTGCATAATACAGTTCAATAATTAAGTGTTAATTCAATCAATCGATCAATCAAATTGTAGTACAACAGAAAACCAAGGTATATTCTTTGCACACAAGGAGCTTATACTTTTCAGAAACGTTACAGGTGCTTGAGACACACAGCCATTCAATTTCAGAACTGGAATGAGATCTTGGGGTCCCTTTTTTTGCCAAGTCAATCTGAATATTGGATTCAACCATGACTAACAAAATGGGCTAGGGTGCCTATTCTTCCTACTACGATATAGCTCCAATCCCCCGAGTTGAAATAGAAAGCTATTTTTAATCATGGAAAGAGAAGGATGAGTCCATTGAGGTTGTTCTAGGAAGGAGTCCCGGAGTCGGAACCACGTGGGACTGGGCGGTTATTTAGGTTGTGGGGGCCTGGACCCCAGACAGCCCACGATCTTGAGTCCGTTGTTGTGTAGAGACCGTCTCTATATGTTGCCGGCTTGTACTTCCCAAGAGCTTAGTACAGTGCTCTGCTCAAAGTAAGTGCTAGATAATTATGACTGACTGAATAAATGAATCAATGATCCTGGCCTTCCAAGATTCCCGGACAGTCAACTGTCTCAGCAGAGCTCCGGGCCCGTCCTCCCACGGGGAATCCCTCAGGAAATAACCAGGCCATCATCTGAGGGGACGACGCAGCCAGCCGGAGAGCCGAGAGGTGGAGGGAGGATCCTAACAGCTCTCACCTCTCGCCCAGACCTTCCTGTCGACGCAATCAGCGTTCAGGACCAACGAGATGGAGTGAGCCTCTCTCTCAGCAGAGGTAAGTGCATCCCAGCCCAGGACAGGCCCTGTGACTCTGGAGAGGAGTAGGGGAAAGGTGATAGGCAGGGAAGAGAAATTTCAATGTAAGCCCAGAATAAGCGGATCAAAGTAAAAATTTCGCCTATTCGTTCAGGTTACTTCCCTGAGGAGAGATGATCCATTCCAGCTAGTAGCCCTTCCAGGGTCAGATAAGGGGACGTGAATCTTTGTGCGTGAGGAGACCTCAACCACCAATCAGTTGTGAGTAGAAAGATCCAGGTTCTGGGACTCAGAAGACCCCATCTCTGCCGCTGGCCTGCTATATGAACTGGGGAAATCAATTTAATCTCTCTGCGTTCCAGTTTCCTTATCTGCTAAGTGCTTAGTACAGTGCCTACCACCCGGTAAGTGCTCACCAGATATCTGTAGCTTTCATTCAAGCATCGTAGCTTTTGGCAAGCATCATGGCCTATTGGAGTCAGAAGGACCTGGTTTCTAATCTCAGCTCTGCCACGAGTCTGCTGTGTGACCTTGGACAAGTCACTACACGTCTCTGAGCCTCAGTTACCTCATCTGTGAAATCGGGATTAAGAGTGTGAGTTCCATGTGGGACAAGAACTGTGCCCAACCTGATTAGCATGCATATACCACAGAGCTTAGATCCGTGTTTGGTCCATAGTAATACTATTGTTATTATTATTCCCTGTGTCTTAACTCATTAAATGCCTGCAACTTTGGTTTCTTTCATACACTATGGGCAGAGACCCAACAGTTCTTTATATTGTAAACCCCTCGAAGGCAAGGATATTATTTTGTGCTCTCCCTCTCTCTTAGACTCTAAGTCTCAGGCAGACCAGGGACTGTGTCTAATGTACCTATCCCACTTGGCATACAGTAGGAGCAAAATGGGGATTCAATATCAGTTTTCCCTAATACTGAGACTGGGGGGTGCAAAAGGGACCTGATTATCTTGTTATCTACCCCAGAAATTAGTATTATGCTTGACACATAGTATGCATTTAATAAATACCACAATTATTGTTATCATGTCATCTACATCATATATATATATATATATATATATATATATATATATATATATATATATATTCTTATTATAGTGCTTTTAAAACACTCTAGGTATCTTACTGATTTGCAAATTGTAAAGTAAGGAAAAGGGGCAGGTTTGAGCCTAGGGTGAGGGATAGAAATAAGTTAAACTGGTCTCTAGACTGATAGCTCATTGTAGGTAGGAAAAACATCTACCAATTCTGTTGCATTGTCCTCTCCCATGCGCTTAGTATAGTGTTCTGCATACAGTAAGCACTCAATAAACACTATCGACTGAATGTGAGCAGAGAACGTGTCTGCAACTCCGTTGTATTGTATTCTCCCAGCCACTTATTTCAGGGCTCTGCACACATTAAGTGCTCAATAAATACCACTGATTGATTAATTGTTTGATTGTGAGCTGGGAAGTTGTCTGCCAACCATGTGGTATTGTACTCCCCCAGGTGCTTAGTACAGTGTTCTGCACTGTAAATACTTAATAATTATCATTGTTTGATTAAGGTTGTCTTCTGGTTTGAGATGGATTTAGGGATAAGGAAGAAGTCATAATTAAGTGTTGGCATGAGACCAGTAATCACACATTCCCTGCCCACAAAGAGCTTAAGCTCTGATCAATCCATCAATCAATGGTATTTATTGAGCGCTGACTGGGTGCAGAGCACTGTTCTAAGTACTTGGGAGAATACAATAGAGCAGAGCTGGTAGACATGTTCCCTGATCGCAAGCTTACAGTCAAAAGGGAAAGACAGACATTAATATAAATAAAGGAAAGGGGAGTTAGACGTATTTACAGCTGAGCAATCTAGAGAGGTAGCTGTTCAATGGAGTAAAACAATATACATGCCAAGGAGGAGTATCAGTCGGTCCACGATGGTAGAGATGGTGAATTTGTTTGTCTGCCTGAGAGTTAACTGGGTAAAGCTCTTTGGATGAGACGGGCCTTTGTACAGAAATTGGAATGTGGAAGGAATGTGATCTGTCAGGAGGAGCAGCATGATGGAGGGGATAAAGCACGGGTCTGGGAGTCAGAAGGTCATGGGTTCTAATGCCGGCTTCGCTACTAGTCTGCTGTGTGACCTTGCGCAAGTCACTTCACTTCTCTAGGCCTCAATTAACTCATCTGGAAATGGAGGTTGAGACTGTGAGCCTCTTGTTGTACCAACCCGATTTGCCTGCATCCACCCCAGTCCTTAGTACAGTGACTCGCACATAGTATGTGCCTAGCACATACCGTAATTATTATTTGAAGGGGTGAGAATTCTAAGATGGGGGAAAGCCCGAGAGAGGGGAGAGACGTGGGAGCAATGAGAGTAAGGCAGAGCTAGAAGGTTGGCCAAGCATGAATTAAAATAATATGTTGAGGAATAGAAGATGAGGAAAATAGATATGAAAGGAAAAAGAGCTACTGAATAGGCATAAAATTATAAGAAGGGATTTGACTATTTCATGATAATAACAATAATTATAATGGTATTTGTTAAACACGTACTACATATGAAACGCAGCGTGGTTCAGTGGAAAGAGCGTGGGCTTTGGAGTCAGAGGACTTGGGTTCAAATCCCAGCTCCGTCAATTTTCATCTGTGTGACTTTGGGCAAGTCACTTAACTTCTCTGTGCCTCAGTTACCTCATCTGTAAAATGGGGATTAAGACTGTGAGCCCCACGTGGGACAACCTGATTACCTTGTAACCTCCCCAGCGCTTAGAAAAGTGCTTTGCACATAGTAACCGCTTAATAAATGCCATTATCGTTATTATTATTATTACGTGCTAGGCACCGTACTAAGTGTTGGGGTAGATACAAGTTAAACAGGACCCTTATGGACTTCACAGTCTAAATAGGAGGGAGAACAAGTACCGAATCCCCATTTTACAAATGAGGGAATCATAATAATTACGTTGGTATTTGTTAAGCACTTACTGTGTGCCAACCATTGTTCTTGGCGCTGGGGTAGATACAAGGCAATCAGGTTGTCCCAACTAGGGCTCCCAGTCTTCATCTCCATTTTACAGATGAGGTAACTGAGTCACAGAGAAGTTAAGTGACTTGCCCAAGGTCACACAGCAGACAAGTGGCAGAGTCGGGATTAGAACCCAGGACCTCTGACTCCCACGCTCGGGCTCTTTCTACTAAGCCACGCTGCTTCTCCAACTGAGGCCCAGAGAAGAGAAGTGAAGTGACTTGGCCACGGTCACACAGCAGGTACATGGCAGAGCGGGGATTAAAAGCCAGGTCCTCTGATTTCCAGTTCTGAGCCTTTCCTCTAGGCTGGGCTACTTCTCAAATGATGTGGAATTATGTGACTATAATCCTTGCAGATGTTTGCAAAGGGAACTGACACCTAGGAGTCAGGAATGGTTTCTGTGGTGTCCTGAACACAGGCAGGTGAACCGAGGGAGATGAAGAGCTTCTAGCAACCCTAGGGCTTAAGACAGTGCTTGGTACATATTAAGAACGTAACAAATACCATAGAAAACCCAAAATCTGATATTTCCCTCCAGCACAAGTATCTTCTCCTCCTCTATGTACTTTCCCTGACTCATTTTGGTCCCTATTTGAATCTACTTCTCTTTTCTAAATGTCCTTAGACAGTCAATGTCAATTCCCAGAAAATGACAAGTGTCACCCTGAAGACAAAATTCCTGCTTCTGAGATTTTCGGTGGTCCGGGAGTTGCAACTTGTCCAGGCCGCGCAGTTCCTCCTCGTCTACCTGATGGGGAATCTCCTCATCGTCACCTTCACCGCCCTCGACCGGCGCCTCCACAACCCCATGTAGTTCTTCCTCAGGAACCTGTCATTCATCGACCTCTGCCTCATCTCCGTCATCGTCCCCAAGTCCATCCACAAATCCCTGTCCAATAATAACTCAATCTCTTTCCTAGGCTGCATTGGTCAGCTCTTTCGGTGGATCTTGTTCGCGGGTTCTGAGCATTTCATCCTCACGGCGATGTCCTACAACCGCTACGCTGCCATCTGCCTCCTCCTTCTACGAATACATCATGTACTGAGGGACCTGTGGGAAGATGGCCGCCACCTCCTGGCTCAGCGGAGGACTGATTGGGGTGTTGTTTTTAGCTTCAACCTTCTCCATGCCCTTTTGTGGGTATAACGTCGACCCCTAGTTCTTCTGTGACGTCCGCGTTCTGCTGAAGATCTCCTGCTCTGAGGACCACGTTGCCGCGGATCTGAGCATGATCACAGGGGTAGTAGTAGCCATCATTTACTTCGTGTTCATCTTCGTCTCGTACATCCGCATTTTCTGGGCCGTGCTGAGGATACCGGCCACCGAGGGCCGGGCCAGAGCCTTCTCCACCTGCCTGTCCCACCTCGCCGTCGTCATTGCTTTTTTGTCTACCGGGACTTTCGCCTACCTCAAACCGTCCTCGGACACGCCCTCGATGCTGGACCTGTTGGCGTCCGTGTTCTACACCATGGTGCCCCCCACCCTCAACCCCCTCATCTACAGCCTGAGGAATAAAGATGCGAAATCTGCCCTGGGCACGGTCCTAAAGGGTACACTCTCCCAGCTCCCTCCCTGACATAAAATGTCTGTTTCTCCATTCCAATGATCCCATCCGTTGTAATAGGGATTGTCCACGGATTTGTCCAGGTTTACCTCCGTTCTCCAGTTCTAAAGACAGTGTCCCAAAGGTTTTCCAATGTGTGCTGCTGTGGCTGAGAACGCTCTTCTTCATGATCAGGATTTAGAGATCTTTCCTTGATCCCTGTTAAATTTGCGTGGGAGAAATGCAAGGAACCCCTGTAGATGGTAAGCTCCAAGGCAGGGAACATGTTTACCAACTCTGCTATATGGTGCTCTTCCAAGCACTTAGTACCATGCTCTGCACATAGTTAGCACTCAGTAAGTACCATTGATGGATCGATTGTTTTGTACAGTGCTCCACACAGAGTAAGTGCTCAATAAATAACATTGACTGATTGTCTAATTTATTGATTAATATCTGCAGCCTCCTCTAGACTTGTAAGTTCACTGTGGGCAGGGAATATGTCTACCAACTCAGTTATATTGTACTCTTCCAAGTGCTGTACAATGCTCTGCATATAGTAAGCACTTAATAAATACCACTGAGTGATCGATTGCTTTGTACAGTGCTCCACACAGAGTAAGTACTCAATAAATACCACTGATAGATTGTCTGATTGATTAATATCTGTATCCTCCTCTAGACTGTAAGCTGATTGTGGGCAAGGAATGTGTCTACCAACTCAGTTATAATGTACTCTCCCAAGCGCCTAGTAAAATGCTCTGTAGGTGGTAAGTGCTCAATAAATACTATTGGTTGATTGAGTGATCGATTGATTAATTTCTCTATCCCCCTCTAATCTGTAAACTCATTGTGCACAGAAAACCAGTCTACCAGCTCTGTATTACTGTACAATCCCAGGCACTTAGTACAGTGCTCTGCACACAGTAATGGCTCAATAAACACCATGGATTGATTGACTGATTATCTGATGAGCTGGAGTGAGGGAGGCAAAGAAAGGGGGTGTAGAAGAGGGTACCAAGACCCAAGAGACACAGTTACCATTTCCCAAATTCCTGGAAGTTTGCCCAAGTAACACAGCAGTCCAACCCGTTACACTTCATCCCGATGTAGGCTTTTAACACTCCCCATTCTTACCTATACATAGATTACCAATTGTAATGGACCTACTTCATCCTGGCATTTGTATCTACCTGTAAAATCCTTATGTGCTCTGATGAGAATAACTAGTGTCTACTCTCTTTACGACACTGCAAGCTCCGTGAGGCCAGAATGTGCATGTCTTCCTTTTTTGGAATTTGCTAATTGCTTAGTATGTGCCAGGCATAGTACTAAGTGCTAGAGTAGATACAAGATAATCAGCCAGTCAGTTGGTCAATTGTATTTACCGAGTGCTTATTGTCTGCAGAGCACTGTACTAGCTGCTTAGAAGAGTACAACGATATAATATAAAAGATGCATTCCCCGTCCACAACGGGCTTACAAGCTAGAGGGGGAGACAGACGTTAATGTAAATAAACTATGGCTATGGGTATAAGTTCTATGGGGCTGGCAGAAAGAAGGGAGCAAATCAGGGTGACACAGAAGAGAGTGGGAGAAACGGAAATCAGGGTTTATTTAGGGAAGGCGTTTTGGAGGAGCTGTGCCTTAAATAAGGCTTTTAAGGTGGGAGAGTGTTCATTCATCGGATTTGAAGAAGGAGGGCACGCCAGCTCAGAGTTAGGATGTGGATGACGGGTTGGCAGTGAAATAGACTAAGTCGAGGCAAAGTGAGTAAGTTGGCAGTAGAGGAGTGAGGTGGACAGGTTGGGTTGTAGTAGAAGAGCAGTGAGGTGAGGTAGGAGGAGCAATCTGATTGAGTGCTTCAAAACCAATGGTAAGAAGTTTCTTCTTGATGTGTAGGTGGATAGGAAAGCACTGGAGGTTCCTGAGGAGTGGGGAAACCTGGCCTGACGTTTCTGTAGTGAAGTGATCTGGGCAGCAGAGTGAAGTATGGACTGGAATTGGGAGAGTCAGAAGGCAGGGAGCAAGGAAGCTGATGCAGTAATCAAGGTGGGACAGGATAAGTGATTAGATTCATGTGGTAGCAGTTTTGGAAAGGAAATTGTTTTATTTACTTCAATGTCTAACTACTAAGTCAATCAAATTGAAGTACAACAGAAGGGCATGTGGAGTCTTTGCAAACAGGGAGTTTATATTTTACAAAAGTGTTACAGGTGCTTGTGAATGCCTGAGTTCTAAAATGACAGATAGGAAAATGAACTTTAATTAGAAAATCCTCCTGGATTAGGTGGGCTTCCAAGAGGGATTTGAAAATGGGGAGAAATGAAGCTTGGAAGGTTTGAAGGAGGGAAGCTGCTACAGGCAGGAGGAAGGGTACAATTCAAGGGCTGTAGTCAGGGAAGCTCAGAACGAAACACGGTAAGAATGCCGGGGGTATTGGAGAGTGTGAGGTAGGGTGTAGTGGGAGAAGTGAATGGACAGGTAAGGGAGAGAGTGCTGATTTTGGATGGCCCACGGTCTTGGCCTGATATACCTCCAATCTCCAGAGCTGAAACAGAGACCAATTATTAATCATGAAACCTGAATGATTATGAGTCCATTGATGTTGTCCTAGGAAGGAGTCCCAGAGTGGGAACCATGTGGGACTGGGAGATTATTTAGGTTGGGAGGTCTGAGACCACAGGGAGCCCACGATCCCGGACTTCCGAGATTTCTGGAACGTCGGCTGTCTCAGCCGAGCTCCGGGCCCATCCTCCCACGGGGAATCCCACAGAAAATAACCGGCCATCGTCTGAAGGGATGGCACAGCCTGCCGGAGAGCCGAGAGGGGGATGGAGGATCCTGACACCCCTTCCCTCACTCAGACTTTTCTGTCACCCCCAGCAGCGTCCAAGACCGACGAGATGGAGCAGCAGAGGTCGATGATGCCCAGCCCAGGACAGGTCCGATGACTCCGGAGAGGGACAGGGGAAAGGCAAGGGGCAGTGAAGGGAAATTTCAAAATAAGCTTAGGATACAACAGGAATTTTCCTGTTCTTTCTTAATAATAATAATTGTGGTAATTGTTAAGTGCTTACCATGTGCCAATTACCACACTCAGTGCTCGAGTAGATATGATATCATCAGATTGTATACTGTCCCTGTCTCACATGGGGCTCACCGTCTTTAAACCCCATTTTACAGATGAGGAAACCGAGGAACAGAAAAGTTAAGTGACTTGCCCAAAGTCGTCCGGCAGGTAGGTGGAAGAGCCAGGATTAAGACCAAGGTCCCCTAGGCTCCCAGGACCACCCTCCTTCCGTTAGGCTGTGCTGCTTCTCCAATTATGTAGAATTATGTGACCACAATCCTTGCAGAAGTTTGCAAATGGAATAGACCTCTTGGAGTCAGGAATGGTTTTAGTGTTGTCCTGAATCAAGGCAGGTTGATTGAACGAGATGAACAACCTGATTAGCGTCTACTTCAGTGCTTAGTACAGTGTCTGGCACATAGTAAGCTTGGAAAATTACCATAAAAAACCCGAGATTCCCTCCAACCCAAAGATTTTCTCCACTCCTGTGCACTTGTCTCTGGAATATTATTCTCATCCCTACCTTTTCTAAATGTCCTTAGGCAGTCAACGTCAATTCCCAGAAAATGTCCAATGTCACCGTGAAGACAGAATTCCTGCTCGTGGGATTCTCGGAGTCTGAGGGGAAAAAGGGGACCAGCCGAGCCCTGCAGAGGTCAGTGACCCCCAGCCCCACGCCGCCCTGGTGAGAGTGACCGGGAATAAGTGGGAAGGAGTGTCGGGGTTGGGGAAGGGGGGAACGAAGATGAGGGTGGAAAAGATGGGGAAGGTTTGGGGCCTAGGTTGGGGTTCGGACCAGGGCTAAGGGCTAAGGACCAGGGCTAAGGACCAAGGCTAAGGGGCAGGGGTGCTAGCAGGAGGGCAGGTGTTTTCTAGTTCAATAACCCCCAACCATCACACACCTCTCCTCCTTCCTCCTCAAACCTCACTACAGTGCCAACCACCGGCCGGACTACTGTGCTCCAGCTCTATGTCAGCACTGCGGACAGCAATTTTGGCTGGATCCCAGAATCCCTTGAAGAGGGTAAATGACAGACAGAGCTGAGAGAGTGTGATCAGCTTTGACAGTCACTGGTACTACCAGAAATTCCACCCTGTAAAAGTTCTTCCCAAATGTTGGAAGAAAATGGGAAAGGTTGTAATCCTTGCCCTCAAGAATTTTCCAGCCTAGTGGGCTAGGTTGACACATTATAATTTACTATCAATCAATTAATCTTGAATTATATTAATCGAGCGCTTATTGCCTGCACTAACCATTTGGAGAGTAATCGAAATAATAGTAGTACTTGCTAAGATCTTACTCTGTCCCAAGCACTGTCCTAAGGGCTGTGGTAGATGCAAGTTAGGCAGGTTGGATACAGTGCTTGTTCCACATGGGGCTCATAGTCTTAACCCCATTTTACAGATGAGGTAAATGAGGTTCAGAGAAGTTAAATGACTTGCCTATGAGTCACAGAGCAGACATGAGGCAGAGCTGGAATTAGAATCGAGGTCCTTCTGATTCCTTCTGACTCGCATGCCTGAGCTCTATCCACTTTAGATGTGTAGACACATTTCCTGTCCCTTGTAGAAGGAAAGAAAGAATGGAAAATGAATATGCAATTATTGGGTGCCATTGTATACCGATGAGGAAACTGAGGCTCAGAGAACTGAAACGACTTACCCAAGGCCCCACAGCAGCAAAAGGACAGGCAAGTTTAAAACCCAGGTCCTCTGACTCCCACGAAGCTATATTTGGGAGAGTACAATAGAACAGAGCTGGTAGATGTGTATGCTGCCCTCAAGGAGTTCACAATCAAGAAGAGAATGCCTGAACCTATGGTTTTACCACTGAACGAGGATGGAAATGAGTTGATCCGTTGTTTACTTAGGTGAAGTGGATTTAGAGGACTGGGAAATGAATCGGGGAAGCTGGATGGAGGACGGGAGGGAGTTTAGCAGTGCTCATAATTCGGAAAGAAATAGGCTGTCTCTGATTTTGATCCGATAAGAGAGGGAGGTCCAGGCTAGGATGGAGACGGAAGAGTCGATCGTGAGTAACAACTAAAAAGTTGCTTTGAGAGCTGAGAAGACGTGTTGAACGATGAAAGGGGGGTGAAATTCATAGGGCTGAAAACCTTCAAGCCGATTGTGAGGTTTTGTTGCTTGTCAAAAGACACAAATTGTCATGAGAGGAGGTTGATGTAGGCTGTGCGATGCTCTATGAAAGGACTAGGTGAATGATGAGATATGCTTGTTTTTGTGTGTGTACAAGTGTGACTGCAGATATGTGAGCAAATGGAATTGGTTTGATGTATATGTGGATTTTCTTTTTGTTGTTTGTTTTATGGTACTGTTAAGTGCTGATTATAAGCCAGGTACTATACTAAGCACTGGGGTGGATACAAACTAATCAGGTTGGACACAGCCCATGCCCTACATGGTACGCTCAGTCAAAATCCCCAATTAACAGATGAGGTACGTGAGGCACAGAGAAGGTAAGTGGCTGTCCCCAGGTCACACAGCTTACAAGGAGAGGAGACAGGATTAGCATACAGGTCCTTCTGTCTACCAGGCCCATTCCCTCTCCATTAAATGGATGTATTTATGTATAAAGGCACTTTTTGTTTGACTCTGAAACCACCGAAAACATTTCACAACAGTCATGAACATATCTTTATGTTCTCTGACGTCTCCTATCTGCTATTCATTTTAGTTTCAGTCTCCTTAACCAAAATAATACTCGATATTTATTACGTGCTTAGTACGTTCCAAGCTAAGTATTAAGTGTTGGGGGAGATTCAGGACAAATTGGTAGAACACAGTCAGTGTCCCATGAGGTATTCATAGACTAAGTAGGAGCGAAACCAGGTATCGAATCCTCATTTTACTACTGAGAAAACTAAGGAGTAGAGAAATTGTCACTTTTCCATGACTATGGAGCAGAGAACTGGTAGAGATGCGTTAGAACCCAGGTCCTCCGACTCCCAGGCCTGTGTTCTTCCCAATAGCACCCTGCTTCTACACAGTTCGAAGCTTAGTGTTTCCAATAGAATGGAGGCTACTTGGGGGCAGTGATCATATGTACTAATACCGTGTCATCTATAGGTACTCAATAAATAGAATTTATTGACTTAGTCCTATTCCTTCACCCACAACATCAGTGTCTCTCAAATTAATTCTTCCCTCCTCTTCCTTTGCAGGGATTCGACGTCATTCCCCAGAAATGTTCAATGTCTCCACGGTGAGCTCAAAGATCACTTTGATTCAATAAATGTCTCCTCTCCATAGAGAATCACCAGCAAGTCAGTTTCTTCACTCATCCCATCAATTGACTCTAACTTAGGTTCTTCCCTCATCCATTGCAGAAAGTCAGTGCTGCCTCCCCAAAATGCCCAACGTCTCCACGGTGAGGGAATTCCTCCTGCTGGGATTTTCAGAGGTCCGGGAGCTGCAGCTGGACCACACCGTGCTGTTCCTCCTGGTCTCCCTGACGGCCCTGATGGGGAATCTCCTCATTGTCGCCGTCACCACTCCCGACGGGCGCCTCCAAACCCCAAAGTACTTCTTCCTCAGGAACCTGTCAATCACAGTCCCCAAGTCTGTCGTCATCTCCCTGACCAATCGTAGATCCAGCTCCCTCCTGTGCTGTGTCCCCCAGGTCTTCCTGGTTGTCGTATTGGCCACTTCAAAAAGCTGGTTATCCTCACAGCGATGTCCTGTGACCACTACACAACCAACTGCCGCACCCTGCGCTATGAGCTCATCATGAACAACACGTCCTTTGGAAAGATGGTAGCTGCCTCCTGGATCAGCAGGGTGTTGTTTGGGGACTTGTCTTTAGCTTCGACTTTCTCACTGAGCTTCTGTGGCTCCCACATCATCCAGCAGTTCTTCTGTGATGTCCCTTCCTTGCTGAAGATCTCTTGCCCCGAGGGCAACGTCGCCATCGATGTGAGCATCACAGGTGGGCTAGCTGTAAGTTTCGTCTACTTAGTCTCGATCATCGTCTCCTATGCGTGCATCTTCCAGGCCGTACTGAGGATTCCGGGTTCTGAGAGCCGGGCCAAAGCCTTCTCAACCTGTCTGTCCCACCTCGCCATCATCACCGTCTTCCTCTCTAAGGCTGGCAAAACCTAAGTCCGTGTCAGATTTCCCGTCGACTCTGGCTGGACCTGCTGGTGTCCGTGTCCTACACCGTCGTGCCCCCAACCCTGAACCCCCTCATCTCCAGCCTGAGGAACCGGGAAATGAAAGCCACCCTGGGGAGGGTCTCTAAAGGGGAGATTCCTCCTCCGTCCTCTAAGGGAAAACATATCTGTTTCCTTGTGCTGACTATGGCATTCCTCATCAGGGCTCTAATCGTGGGGGTATCATATAAAAAGCTGTCCAAAGAGAAAGTCCAGCGTCTGAGGATTTGTCAATGTCTGGGACAGAGGTTGATAAGGCATGTGTGTCTGAAAGCTGGTGTGGGCAGGGAATGTCTCTCTTTATTCTGAAATGTAGTCTCCAAGCGCTTAGTACAGTGCTCTGCACAAGGTAAGCACTCACAAAAATATGATTTAATCAACGAAGGACTAGCTAGTGATTGTTTGGTCGGCATCATGGCTTAGTGGAATGAGCATGTGGCTGGGAGTCATGGCATTTGAAAGGTCTGCCCGGTTCTGCCACCAGCCTGCTGTATGACCTTAGTCCAGCCATGTAACCTCTCTGGGTCTCTCTATAAAGTCGTGATTCAATATGTGCTCTCTGTTTCTGAGCCCCTGTGGGTCAGGAAACGTGTCTGATCTGATTGGTTTGTTTCTATTCCAGGACATGGCAGACTTTTGCAAGTAAATTCTCAATAAATTCAATAATGATCATGTTGTTACTACTATTGATAATAACAGTAATTCTATGAATTTTAAGATCACTCTTGGTGGTTATGAAAATCAGAAAATCGGAGGGTGACAAGGGAGAAGGGACACAACCATGGAAACTGTCCCCCAGGTTTGACTGCCTGTTGACTTGTTTTAATGCCTGTGTCTCCCCTTCGTAGACTGTGAGCCCGTTGTGCGAAGGGTTATAGCTGAACTGTACTTTTCAAGCGCTTTTTACAGTGCTCTGCACACAGTAAACGCTCAATAAATACGATTGAATGAATGAATGAATGAATGAATGAATGAATGAATAATCAGGTTGGATATAGCCTTTGCCACATGGGGCTCACAGTCTAAGGAAGGAGGGCATAGGATTTAATCCCCATTTTACAGAAAAGGAGGCTGATGCACAGGAGAAGTGAAGTGACTTGTCCAAGGTCACCCAGCTAACATGTAGCTAAATGCTGGGGTAGATACAAGATAATCACCCTGGACACAGTCCTTGTCCGACATGGGACTCTCAGTCCCTCAGAGAAGGGGTAACTGAAGCACTGGGAAATGAAGTGACTTGCCCAAGTTCACACAGCAGATGAGCGATGAAGTCGGGATTCAAACCCAGGTTTTCTGATTCCCAGGTCCGGGCTCTTTCCACTAGGTTAACCTGCTTCTAGGTTTTAAAGCGTGGCTCAGTGGAAAGAGCCCTGGCTTTGGAGTCAGAGGTCATGGGTTCAAATCCCGGCTCCGCCACTTGTCAGCTGTGTGACTTTGGACAAGTCACTTAACTTCTCTGGGCCTCAGTTACCTCATCTGGAAAATGGGTATTAAGACTGTGAACCCCCTGTAGGACAACCTGATCACCGTGTAACATCCCCAGAGCTTAGAACAGTGCTTTGCACATAGTAAGCACTTATTATTATTACTATTATTATTATTATTATTATTATTATTATTATTATTATTCTAGTCTCCAGTCACTAACTGAGCTTGCCAATCTGTCACTCCATACCTTTGTGCTGAGGGCTCTGATTCTCCAGTGGTTACTCTGACTAACCAATCATACTCCCCCAGTGAGGATATGAGGATATATTCTCTTTCTGATATGGTATTTCCTAAGCACTTACTTCATGTCAATCACTGTACTGAGCACTGGGATAGATACAAATCAATCGGATTGCACACAATCCCTGTCCCACATGAGGTTCACAGTCTAATTAGGAGGCAGAACTGGTATTGCATCTCCAGTTTAAAGCTGAGGAAAGTGAGGCCCAGAGACGTGAAGTGACTTGCCCAAGATCACCCGGCAAGCATTCGGGAGAGCTGGGACTCTCATGCCCAGGTTCTTTCCACTAAATCATGCTGCTTCTCCTATTCAGAAGCATATCACTCTATACCTGTCTCTCTCTCTCTCTCTCTCTGGATACGGGTATACTTATGTAGAAGAAGGTGCTATTGTTGCCATGGAAACATCACGGGCCAGGACCGTTGCTGCAGTTGAGAGTGCCAGGTCCTTTTCTCTGCAGAGCCTCAGGAAACATGTGACCAGAGGGTTTTCGCATCGCCTGGCCCACGAGGTCCCTCCACAGGGGCCCAAGCCGGTCTTCCAGGGATGACCCTCGGAGCAGCGACTGCTTTATCTACGGGGACGGGGCCCGACTTGGGAGCAGGTCAGAATCCACGGGAGAGTGGAGAGTGGGTGAGGTCTCCTTTGTGGCTGACCGAACCCAGGAATCCGAGGAGAAAGAGGAGACCAGCCCAATCCAGAGGTGTTTAGTGCCCCCTGCCAGGCCCAGCTGCCCTGGTGAGAGTGAGCAGGGGTGCAGAGAGGCAGGATGGAACCAGAAGGATGAAGCCAGAGATGGACTCATTCTGGGGAGACTCTCGCACTCGGAGAACAGGTTAAAGTTTATTCATTCATTCAAACGTATTTATTGAGCGCTTGCTGTGTGCTGTGCACTGTACTAAGCACTTGTAAAGTACAATTTAGCAACAATTGTAGACAATCCCTGACCACAAAGTTCTCACAGTACAGAAGGGGAGAGAGACCAGTTCAGACCAAGACCATACCCCAAACTGGGCAGGCTTGTAGGAAGGGAATGGCTTGCCAACGATAATAAATGATAAATAATTTTGGTACATGTTGAGACCTTACTGTTTGCCAAGCACTGTTCTAAGCACTGGGCTAGAATCAGATTGGACACGGTCCCTGTCCATCATGGAGCTCACACTCTCATCTCCATTTTACAGATGAGGTAACCAAAGCTTGCCCAAGGTCACACAAAAGACTTGTGAGGGAGCCGGGATTAGAACCCACATCCTTCTGATTCCCAGGCCCGTGCTCTATCCACCAGTGGCCCCATCACCGACACAGCTCTTCCCCCTCTAGCATCCCCACCCTGGCTACCATGGCAACTGCCCGCCAGGCTCGGATGCTACAACCGATGAACCGCATGACGGCTGTCAGTGGTTCCTGTATGTCAAAAACTTTTTCAGCGGTAACGTGATTGTCAGGAATGAGAGAGCGTGACTGATTCTGGGAAAAATCCCGGTACCATCCGCAATTATTCTGAACCGATGTTCACCTATGAATCAATGCCTTACCGTGACAGGAGAATTTGCGTGTGCCAATGAAGCTTGGAGCTATGCTATTGAGAGTTACTCTCTCTAGGGTTACCCATATTAGAAATGTCTAAGCGGAATTGTCAAACAAAGTTGATTTACCTGTGCTGGGCAGTAGTGGCATGGGAAAAAGTCAAAGACAGATGACCAAATGATCAAAATGTGGATCAAAGCCAATGGCAGAGACTCAGGCTTTCACTGTGCAGAAGGAGGCTTTTTTGGATAAACTGCCAGTAGTCATTCTGGAATGTGTGTGCATAGAGTTTTCTTGGTAAACATAAAGAAGGGGTATACCACTGCATTCTTCCATGCAGTAAACCTGAGTCTCCGCCTTCGACTCTCTCCCATGCTGTTACTGCCCAGCATAGGTGAGTTTTGACTTGATTGCCCTCTGCTCTCTAGCCAATGGCCAAGCCAGGAATGGAATGGGAAGGCCGCTGCTTGACTTTCCCTCCCGTAGCCGAGACTAGTAGGGTACAGGGAACTCTTCAGATACGATCCCGAGAGGGGCTGAGGATATTAGATTGAGTATAAAAATCACTTCTAGACTACAAGCTCGTCATAGGTAGGGGACATACCTACCAACTCCATTATGTTGGACTCTCCCGAACACTTAGTACAGTGCTCTGTACACAGTAACTGCTCAATAAATGCGTTGATTGACCTACAACATTTCACAGCACCCAGGTTCACCTCTTTATGCTCTCTGTTGGCCTCCTATCTGCAATTTATTTTAGGTTTCTGTCTCCCCAAATAATAATAATTTCTCCCCAAATAATAATAATGCTAGTGTCTCTTGTTAAATGCTAATTATACACCAAACACAGTAGTATGTACAGGGGTAGATGCACAGTAATCAGGTAGAACGTGGAGATGACTCCATTCCGGGCTCACAGTCTCAGTCTCAGTCTTAGTAGAAATTCAGGCCTTGAATTTCCTTTTTATAAATGAAGAATCTGAGGCTCAGAAAAGTTACGTTTGCTGGCCAAGGTCACGCAGAAGGCAAGTGGTAGATGCAGAATTAAAACCCAGGTTCTCCGACTCCACGGACTGTGCCCATTTCACTACACTATGCCACCCCAACAAGACAGTGAGCTTGGAATACCTTTACAGGTGGTATGATTGGTACGAACACTACTGAACTCTGTACGTGCTCAGTATGTATAAATGACCGATGTACTACTATGTGAATTAATGTTGATTCCTTTATCAATACCATCAAGGCCTGTAAAATGATGTCTTCCCTCTTCCTGTGCAGGGAGTAGACATCATTCCCCATAAATGTCTAACATCTCCACCGTGAGGGAATTACTCTTGCTGGGATTCTCGGAGGTCCGGGAACTGCAGCTGGTCGACGCTGCACTGTTCCTCCTAGTCTACCCGGCGGCCGTGACGGAGAATCTCTTCATTGTCGCCGTCACCACCCTCGACCGGGCCCTAAACACCCCCATGTACTTCTTCCTCAGGAACCTGGCCCTCGTCGACCTCTGCTTCATCTCCGTTACCGTCCCCAAATCCGGTCACCGTCTCCTTGACTAACTGCCAATCCATCTCCTTCTTGAGCTGTAACACTCAGCTTTTCCTGGTGGTCCTGTTTGCTGCCTCGGAGTTTTTTGTCCTCATGGCGATGTCCTACGACTGCTATGCCGCCATCTGTCTCCCCCTGCGCTATGAGTTCATCATGAAACCAGGCGCCTGTGTTAAGATGGCGGCTGCCACCTGGCTACGCGGAGGGCAGTTAGGGGTCTTGTTTTCAACTTAGATCTTCTCCTAGTCCTTCTGTCGGTCCAACGTTGCCCAGAAGTTCTTCTGTGATGTCCCCCTCCCTGCTGAAGATCACCTGCTCTGAAGACTACTCTGCTATCGACGTGAGCGTGACCTTTGGGCTACTCATATGTGCAGTAGGCTCCATTTCCATTGTCGCCTCGTACATGAGCAGCTTTCAGGTCGTTCGGAGGATGCCAGCCCATGAGGGCCGGGCCAAAACCTTCAATACCTGCCTGCTCCATCTCGTCGTCGTCACCGTCTTCCTCTACACATGCATGTTTGTCTAGGTCAAGTCGCTGTCACACTCTTCCTCGGTGTTCGACCTGCTGATGTCCGTGTTCTACTCCGTCATGCCCCTGCCCTGAACTCCCTTATCTATAGCCTGAGGAACCAGGACATTAAAGCTGCTTTGTGGACCGTCTTAAAATGGAGATTCCCCCAGACTCCTCTATAGGTCGAAATGTCTGTTTCCTTGGGCTGATATTCAATTAGTCAGCCAATCAATCATATTTACTACAGAAGCGAATCGTGCTGTCTGGGTTGTAGTAGGAGAGACGCGAGGTGAGGTAGGAAAGGACAAGTTATTGAGTACTTTAAAGGCAGTGGTGAGGAGTTTCTGTTTGGTGCGGATGGGCATGGGCAAACGCTAGAGGTTCTCGAGGAGTGGGGGAACATGGAGTGAAAGCTTTTATAGAAAAATGATCTGGGCAGTAGAGTTAAGTACGGACCAGAGTGGGGAGAAACAGGAGGCTTGGGAGGTCAGCAAGGAAGCTGGTAATGTAATCAAGGTGGGAAAGAATAAGGGATTGGATTAACGTGGTAGCAGTTCGGATCGAGGGGAAAGGGCAGGTTTTAACGATGTTGTGAAGGTGGAAGCGACAGGATTTAGTGATGGATTGAATTTGAGGGTTGATTGAGAGAGAGGAGTCGAGGATAATTCCGAGGCTATGAGCTTGTGAGACAGGAAGAATGGTGGATCGTCTACAGTGATGGGAAAATCAAGGGGAGGACAGGGTTTGGAGGGGAAGATAAAGAAAAGATGTGGTAGGCATGTTTCCTGCCCACAAGTAGTTTACACTCTAGAGGGAATTGATCATGCCACTGGAAGCCAAGACACTTGGGTTCTAATGCCAACTCTGCCACTGACCAGCTGTGTGACCTTGGGTGACCAACTTAACCTTTCTGGGTCTCTCTGTAACATGAGTATTTGATACACGCTTTCTCTTTCTCTTGTATTTTGAGCCTCGTATGGCCAGCGACTTCGTCTGATCTGATCGTTTTGTTTCTACTCAGTTCTTGTTACAGTCTTTTTCATGTATACTGTTAATACAGACTAAGATGATAATGTTGATAATTATGATTATGATCATTAATTATGAAATATGATCAGGAGCCAATGAATATTTACTTCCTGGGTTAGATCCCGCTATACCCTGCAGTCTTGCAACAATATATTTAGAGGGATCCTGTATTTGCTTTCTAGAGTATCTTCCAGGTGGGTTAATTATTACTGCATTTGTTAAGTGCTTTCTTTGTGCCAGACAGTGCACTAAGCACTGGGGTGGATACATGCAAATCGTGTTGGACACAGTCCCCTGTCCCATGTGGGGCTCACAATCTCAATCCCCATTTACAGATGAGGTAACTGAGGGCCGGAGAAGTGAAGGGACTTGCCCAAGATCACACAGTAAACTAATGGCAGAGCCGGGATTAGAATCTGGATGGATGGACCACAGTGATTTCCTGCATTGCTTTGAATTTTCCTATTGGGATTAGAAGGGATAGCCATTCACCTATTGATTCCCGATCTAATAGGCGAGGAGGGATAGCCTTTGGAATCCCGATCTAATATCCAAGGCATTTCAGCGTCCTGTCCCAGGTTTGGGTGACCAGTGTGCTGACCAAATATTCAATTAGGTCATCTTCTAGACTGCTGGTCGGTAATGGGCAGGCAACCTGCTGGCTGATTTTGTTGTATTCTACTCTCCCATGATGTTAGTAGAGTGTTCTGCACATCGTAAGTGCTCAATAAATTCTTTTAACTGAGGATGATGAATATGATGATGATAATAAAAACAATTTAGGAGTCAGTCAATCGTATTTACTAACTGCTTATGGTGTGCAGAGCATTGTACTAAGCAATTGGGAGAGTATATTAGGGTAGGTATGACCGTCGGAAGAAGAGGAGTGAAAGATGGATACACATCTCATCCAGCTGCCCAGATCCATCACCTCCTTTCCAACCATCTATCCATCCATTCATTCATCCATCCAGTAGTTCATCACGGCAAGTTATTGAGCACATCTTGGGTGACAAGTGCGGAAGCCAGCTTTCTGGAGACTTCGTGACCTGCCCTATCCAGAAGACCAAGGGGAGATGGAGGTCAGGGCCCCTCAGACCCACACTGGCCCAGTGAGAGTGACTTTGCTGGACGGGGGGTGGAGGGACAGTGAGGAACAAGGAGGCAGATAGAAGATTCTGAGCCAGTCTGGGGAAATGCTCATATTCGGGAACTATGTTGGGGTTCAGACCAGAGCCGCGTCCCCCAACCGGGCAGGGGGCTTGCAGGAGAGGGGCGTTGTCCAGTGCCGTGACACCAACCATCACACGCCCTTCCATCTTGATTGACTTGTATCCAACCCAGTGCTTAGTACAGTGCCTGGCATATAGTAAGAGCTTAACAAATATTATTATTATTATTGTTATTATTATTATCATTATTATTATTATTATCCACTGCCTCACCATGGCTACCAGACAGCCATCTGTCGGGTTTTGGCACTGTGGCACAACCTTAGCAGTTGGATAAGCTTAGCAGTTGGAAAAGTCAGAGAAGCGGTGTGGCTCAGTGAAAAGAACATGGGCTTTGGAGTCAGAGGTCATGGGTTCAAACTCCGGCTCCACCATTTGTCAGCTGTGTGACTTTGGGCAAGTCACTTAACTACTCTGGACCTCAGTTACCTCATCTGTAAAATGGGGATTAAGACTGTGAGCCCCCGAGGGCCAACCTGATCACCTTGTAACCTCCCCAGCGCTTAGAACAGTGCTTTGCACATAGTAAGTGCTTAATAAACGCTATTATTATCATTATTATTATTATAAGCTTACAGTCTAACCAGGCTCCATGACAATGTTCTGCACACAGTAATCCCTCAATAAAACGTTTAAATAAAACAATTGACTCAGGTACATGCTGTTTCTACTAAATCACATTACTTCACTTCACAAGTCACAGCACTGATAACATGTTCACTCTCAGAAAGGAAAAGTAGCAGGTCGGATAGTTCAAATTTATTCAGAAGAGGACTTCGATACTAAGGAATGCAACACAAGGATAGACTGATAGATCAGTGGTCTGGGAAGGAAAAAATAATTTTGTTAATTACGAAGGTTAAATGACGTACCCACGACCTCCTAGCGCAGGGGGAGGCAGATAGCAGCATAGCGGTACTAAGACATCGCTGTGAGGACGAAATACTCCTAAGTGGCGAACAGGATCACCAGTAAGAGTTGAACTATGCAGTCTATCAAAGAGGTGGAGATGGTGATGGACCTGGGGACCGTGACGGAGATGTAGCAGAGTTCGAGGACAGACAGGTTCCTGAGGAAGATGTTCATGGGGCTGTAGAAGCGCCGGGCGACAGCGGTGACAGCGACGATGAGGAGATTCCTCATCAAGGCCGCCAGGTCGACTAGGAGGAACAGCGCGGCATGGACCAGCTGCAGCTCCCCGACCTCCCAGAATCCCAGCAGAAGAAATTCCCTCACCGTGGAGACGTTGGGCATTTTGAGGAGGCAGCATTGGCTTTTTGCATGTGATGAGGGAATATCCAAAGACAGAGTCAATTGATGGGATGAGTGAAGGAATTGACAGGACTCTTGCTAGTGATTCTCTATGGAGGAGGGACATTTATTGAATTCAAAATGATCTTTGAGTTCACCATCAAGACATTGAACATTTCTGGGGAATGATATCGACTACCTGTACAGGAAGATGGGAGACTTCAAGTTAGAGACGTTGATGTTGGGGGTGAAGAAATAGGACTACGTCAATCAATTCTATTTATTGAGTACCTAAAGAGGACATGATATTATTACATATGATCACTGCCCGAAAAGAGCTTCCATTCTACTGGAAGAACAAAGCTTCCAACTGTGTAGAAGCAGGGAGCACTATTAGGAAGAACACAGGCCTGGGAGTCAGAGGACCTGGGTTCTAATTCCATCTCTACCACTTGTCGGCTGCATAGCCATGGGAAAATGACAATTTCTTCACTCCTTAGTGTTCTCAAAAGTAAAGTGAGGATTTGATACCCGTCTTCCCTCCCACTTAGTCTGTGAATACCTTGTGGGACACGGACTGTATTCTACCAGGTTGCCCTGAATCTCCCCCAGCACTTAATACTTAATACTCTTCTTGGAATGTAGTAAACATTTAATAAATATCAAGAGAATTATTTTTGGTTGAGGAGACTGAAACTAAAATGAATAGCGGATAGGAGGGGTCAGAGAACATAAAGATATGAACGTGACGGTTGTGATTTTTTTCGGTGCTTTTAGAGTCAAAAAAGAAGTGCCTTTATACACTGCACATCCATTCAGTAGAGAGAAAATGGGCCTGGTAGACAGAAGGACCTGGATTCTAATCCTGTCTCTGCCCTTTGTCTGTTTTATGACCTGTGGCCGGTCACTTACCTTCTCTGTGCCTCAGTTACCTCATCTGTAAATTGGGGATTATGACTGAAAGCACCATTTGGGGCATGGACTGTGTCCAACCTGATAACCTTGTATCCACCCCAGTGCTTAGTACAGTACCTGGCATGTAACAAGCACTTAACGATATCATAAAACAAACAACAAAATTAAACCCCACATATACATCAAACTGATTCCACTTGCTCACATAACTGCATTCACACTTGTACTCACACAAGCACAAGCATGGCTCATCATGCATCTAGTCCTTTCCTAAAGCATTGCTCAGTCTACGTCTCTCCTCTCTTCAACCTCCCTTTAGGACAAGTTGTGTTTTTTCACAAGCAACAAAACCTCACAATCAGCAAGGCTTTCCTCCATATGACTGCACTTCACCCCCTTCCCATCGCTCAAAACGTCTTCTCAGCTATCAGAACAGCTTTGTAGTTGTTACCCCCAATCGACTCTCCCGTTTCCATACTAATCAGATTGGACAGAGTCCATGTCTCTCGTGGTGTTCACAACTCAATCCCCATTTTTCAGATGAGGGAATTGAGGCACACAGAAGTTAAGCAACTCTGCCGAAGGTCACATAGCAGACATGTGGTGGAACCTAGACCAGAACCCATGTCCATTTGGATTCCAGGACCCTGCTCTACCCACTAGGCAATGCTACTACTTCTGACCTGTCTTAATTGTAAATATGTTGAAACTCTGTTCACACTGATTATATGAACTGTACTCTTGAATCAAGCGTTTGTCCACTTTTCCATCTTTCCCTTCTCTTCTTCCTCCTCTATGTAATTTACTCTGTGTCTATCTCCCCCATTAGATCGTAATCTCCTGGAGAGCAGGAATAATGCTTTTTATTTATTTTCAACTCTCGTGAGAGATTACTAAATTCATTCAGTCGTATTTATTGGGCGCTTACCACATGCAGAGCACTGTACTAAGTGCTTGGGAAGTACAAATCGGCAACATATAGAGACGGTCTCTACCCAACAACGGGCTCACAGTCTAGAAGGAGGAGACAGACAACGAAACAAAACAAGGAGACTAAAATGTTTTGTACCCAAGATGTGGTCAATTAATACGGTGGATGGATGGATGGATGGTTGGGAGGGAAGGATTCGACCAGTCAAAAGTAGACGGGACAATTTTCATTTTTCCTCCCCTTCCCCCTTTTCCCTGAGCTATTTTTCGATTTTCATAACCATTGTTTTTAACTTTATTAGTTGTATCAACATTATAATTATTGGGTTTTTAGGAATGTATTTGCAAAAGACTGCCAAGAGATGGAGTAGATACAGAATAATCAGAACAGACATATTTCCCAGTCCACAGGGGCTCAGAGGGTAAGACAAAGAGAGAGAGCACATATTGAATCCTGATTTACAGAGAGCCCCAAAGAGGTTAAGTTGCTGGACCAAGGTCGCCAAGCAGGCCAGTGGCAGAACCTGGCAAACATTTTAAGTCTTACGACTCCCAGTCACATGCTTATTCCATTAGGTCTTGATGTCCCCAAACAATGAATTGTGAGTCACACACGTCTTATCAGCCTCCCTCCTAGACATTGACAAATCCTCAGTAGCTGGACTTTCTCTTTGGATTTTTAGGCTAGCTGATGAGGGTTGGGATAATCAGTGAAAGTAAGCAGACATTTTGTCCCATAGAGAAGGGATTTGGAATTTCCCCTTTAGGATTCTCTCCAGAGAGGCCTTCATGTCCCGGTTCCTCAGGCTGTAGATGAGGGGGTTTAGGGTGGGGGGCACCACAGTGTAGAACACGGACACCAGCAGGTCCAGGGTCGAGGGGACGTCTCACATTGGCGTGACATAGGAGATCACGGCCGTAGAAACGAAGACAGTGAAGACAGAGAGGTGAGGCAAGCAGGTGGAGAAAGCTTTGGCTCGGCTCTCGGCGGCCGGCATCCTCAGCACGGCCCGGAAGATGTGCACGTAAGAGACGATGATGAGAATGAAGCAGAAGACGTCTAACACTTCCCCGGTGGTGACACTCACGTCGATGGCGACGTGGTCGTCGGAGCAGGTGATCCTCAGCAGCGAGGGGACGTCACATAAAAACTGCTGGACGATGTTGGACCCACAGAAGGATAGGGAGAAGGTCGAAGCTGAAAACAAGACTCCAAGCAGGCCCCAACTGAGCCACGAGGCGACGGCCATCTTCCCACAGGCGCCTCGAGCCATGACGATCTCGTAGGTCAGAGGGAGACAGATGGCAGCGTAGCGGTCATAGGACACGGCCGTGAGGACGACCAGGTCTGAGCTGGCAAACCAGATCGCGGAGAAGATCTGGACAGCACGGCCCACTAGGGACAGGTCAGGGCGTTGCGGATGGAGTTGGGGACGGTGACGGAGATGAGGCAGAGGTCGAGGTTGGACAGGTTCCTGAGGAAGAAGTACATGGGGGTGTGGAGGCGCCGGTCGACGGCGGTGATGGCGACGATTAGGAGATTCCCCATCAGGGCCGCCAGGTAGATCAGGACGAACAGCGCGGCATAGACCATCTGCTGCTCCCGGAACTCCGAGAAGCCCAGCAGGAGGAATTCCCCCACCGTGGAGTTGTTGGTCATTGGTAGGTAATGATGAATCCCTGCAAAAGACAAAGATCTTCATAAGGTGAAGGAATCAACAGGACGTTTGTCGGTGAGTCGAGGGGAGGAGCAACGTATGATATTTTGGAAGAGACTAATCAATTACAAAATGACATAGAAACTTGATAATAGACCTCCGCGTAGCGAGGAGGGAATTCCCTGGGGGGACTGACACCGTAATTCTCCAGGTGGGGACAACAAGTTGATAAAGATATAAAAGGGGAAAGATGTCACAGTGATAGTAGCAGTAATAACAGCAAAAGCCCTAGTAGAAGTTGTAGTATCAATCAATCAAACAATTAAGAAATCATATTTTTGAGCCTTTACTGTGTGCAGAGCACTGTACCAAATACCTGGTAGAGTACAATGTAACATAGTTGGTAGATATGTTCCTTCCTCACAACAACCTTACAGACTAAAGAGGGATACGGTTGTTAATATAAAATGAATTACGGATATGTACAGAGACTGTAAGCTGTTTGTGGGTAGGGTGTGGGTCTGTTGTATTGTTATATTTGATTCTCCAAAGCACTTAATACAGTGCTGTACACACAGAGCTCTGCTCTGAGCTCAATAACATTTATTACTAAGCTGATTGACTGACTGGTAATAGTAATAACTGTGTTTATCGAGCCCCCAGTGAACACAAAAGGCAAAGTATATTAACCCTAGAAGGCACCCCGAAGCACACAAATTCATTCTCATACACAAAATTACAGCTACACATACATGTATCCAGGCACATAATACCCTCACATGTATTCCCGCTCACTCACAGACCGGGGTTCTCCCACAGCCAGACAGTCTCACAAAGTCAGTGGTATTTATTGAGCACTTACTGTGTGCAGAGCACTGTACTAATCACTTGCATCTACAAACAAGTTGGTGGACGCATACTCCCATAAACGTCACTCATTAGGATCTTCTCTGACCTCCAATACTGTTCCATAGGGAGAGATGAAGAACATTCCCCACTGTTCCCTACCCAGATGTCCCCCTCCCCTAAAGTCTGGAATCTGATTCCTGATTCTCCTTCCCTGCCCTGAGCACAGGCACACATGCTCACACACACACACACACACACACACACACACACACACACACACACACACAAAGTTGTTGGTCCAGGGAATCCGATTGTAGCTGTCTCTATACGAGGAAAATGAACTGCATCATCGATCGTATTTATCATCAATCGTATTTATTGAGCGCTTACTATGTGCAGAGCACTGTACTAAGCGCTTGGGAAGTACAAATTGGCAACATATAGAGACAGTCCCTACCCAACAGTGGGCTCACAGTCTAAAACGGGGGAGACAGAGAACAAAACCAAACATACTAACAAAATAAAATAAATAAGATAGATATGTACAAGTAAAATAAATAAATAAATAAATAGAGTAATAAATATGCACAAACATATATACATATATACAGGTGCTGTGGGGAAGGGAAGGAGGTAAGATGGGGGGGATGGAGAGGGGGAAGAGGGGGAGAGGAAGGAAGGGGCTCAGTCTGGGAAGGCCTCCTGGAGGAGGTGAGCTCTCAGCAGGGCGTTGAAGGGAGGAAGAGAGCTAGCTTGGCGGATGGGCAGAGGGAGGGCATTCCAGGCCCGGGGAAACTGCAGAGTGAAGTCTGGCATGGGACCCCAAATACATATGTCGCCTCGGTTTTGGCAGAGACTGGGAGAAATGATTAATCGATGGTACTTACTGTGCACTTACAGTGTGCGGAGCACTGGACTAAAGTGTTAAAGAGAGGGCAATCCAACAGAGTTGGTAGACACATTCCCTGTCCATAACGAGCTGACAGTTTAGGGAGATGGAAAGATGATGGGGCGTTGATGAAGGGACAATGGAAGGCCGATGGAGGGCCGATGAAGGGATGTCACCGAGACGATGGAAGGGTGTCCTGGAACAAACAGCAGATGAGTGTTGCTACAGGTACAAAGACCAAGCGACTGAGAACCTGAGCAGTGGAAGTGATTCCAGTACTAGTGGCTTGTGCTGTGGTACCTTCCACTGTCTCGTCCCTGCTGAAGCCTGGTTTCTGCTCCAGCAAACCCGCCTGCAATGCTGCCCTGCTCCAAATCTTAACCTGGGGGCCGAGTGTGAGATTCTCTACAGACTCACTATGGGCTGCTGGCCTCTCCCCGCCGCTCCATCTCCATCCCAGGGCGCGCTCACCGGGGCAGCGTGGGGCTGGGTGTCACCGACCTCTGGCAGACTGGGCTGGTCCCCTGTCTCCCCTAGGACTCCTGGGTCCGGTCAGCCAAGGAGGGACATTGAGGAGCCCTCATCCCCTCTCCACTCTCCCACAGACACTGAGATGCTTCTCCATATGGTCCCCCGTCCCCAGAGTTAAAGCAGCTGCTGCTCTGAGGGGAATCCCTGGAGGACCGGATCGGGGCCCAAAGTAGTGAAGTGACTTACCCAATGTTACACAATAGATAAGTGGCAGAACTGAGATTAGAAGACAGGTCCTCTTGACTCCCGAGACCATTGTCTTTCCACTAAGCGACACTGCTTTTAAGTTAGAGAAATTGTGACTCTGACCCAGGTCATCCAGTTCCCTATTGGAATTTCCCTCACCTTTCCCCTGCTCCTCTCCGGAGTCACCAGACTGTCTTGGGCTGTGTAGCACCGATCTCTGCTGAGAGGGAGGTTTACTCCATCTCGTCGGTCCTGGACGATAGTGGCGGTGACAAGAAGGTCTGGTTGAGGGGTAAGAGCTGTCAGGATCCTCCCCCTCTCGGCTCTCCAGATGGCAGTGCCGTCACCTCAAACGATTGCTGGGTTGTTTCCTGGGGGATTCCCCGTGGGAGGATGGGCCCTGAGATCCGCTGCGGCAGCTGACTGTGTGGAATCTCAGCAGGCCGAGATTGTGGGCTCCCTGTGGTCCTGGCCCCCACAACCTAAATGAATGTCCAGTCCCACGTGGTTCTCCCTCTGGGACTCCTTCCTATGACAACATCAACAGACTAATCAACATCCCCTTTCTGTGATTAACAATAACGTTCTTGTTAGGTTCTGAGGTTTGGAGCTTCATCCCATGCCAGGGCCTGAGACCATATGAAATCTGCAGCATTCCATTTTAGACATTCCCCTCTAGACGGTAATCTCATCATGGGCAAGGAATGTGGCTACCAACCCTGTTGTATTGTACTCTCCCAAGCGCTTAGTGCCAAGGTCTGCACATAGTAAACCCTCAATAAATATGATCGATCGATTGATGTGCATTATTTTCCCCTACTGAATTCGTATCTTCATTCTCCATTCCTCTCAAGCTCACCATCTCACTGTGCCTCGTCCTGAACTCCCCGCACTCAGATCCCTACCTCACCACCTTTCTCCCGCTTGTAATTACTTCTCTCTTCTTATCCACCACACTACAGG
The DNA here is from genome assembly GCF_015852505.1 of Tachyglossus aculeatus. Classification (NCBI taxonomy): domain Eukaryota; kingdom Metazoa; phylum Chordata; class Mammalia; order Monotremata; family Tachyglossidae; genus Tachyglossus; species Tachyglossus aculeatus. The sequence goes on from NW_024045095.1 coordinate 535,385, forward strand.
GTTTCCCATCTTCAGAACCCCTTCCTGAAACTCTATTAAATCCACAGGACATTCCCTGATTATTTTTTTCATGATGGTACGTGGTAAGTGTTTACTATTTTCCAGGGACCGTTCTAAGCACTGAAGTACATACAAGCTAGTCACGTTGGACACAGTTTTTATCCCGCGTAGGACTTCCAGGCTTAATCCCCATTTTACAGATGAGGTAGTTGAGGCAAGAAGTGAAATGACTTGCCCAAGGTCACATGGCAGACATGCAGTGGAGGCTCTATCAACTGGGCTACGCTGCTTCCCTGTGCTTCCCTGTCTCAGGGTGCTTAATTGTCTCGTTCTGGGCCTGTGTAAAAAGCCACTATCCCCATCCTTAATAATTATAATAATAGTATCAATAATACCAATAATAATACTAATTGTGGTATTTGATAAGTATTCATCATGCGCCAGGCAATGCACTAAGTACTGGGATTCAATACAAGCTAATCAGGTGGGACATAGTCCCTGTCCCACATGGGGCTCACAGTCTCAATCCACTTTTTACAGATGAGGGAACTGAGGCCCAGAGAAGTCAAGAGACTTGCCCAAGGTCACATAGCAGAAGGTAACTGAGCCGATATGAGAACCCAGGTCATTCTGACTCCCTGGTCCATGCTCTGTTGATTAGGCCACGCTACTTCTCTTAGTTTCATCTTGTTCATGACCTCAGACAATCAATTGTTCATTTAATCAGTTGTGTTTTCAGACGTCTTCTGATTGGAAATCTACAGAGAACGAGAAGTGACCCCAAATCCATTTTAAGACACTCCCTCTCTGGGGGATGAACCCAGAGAAGCAGCATGAGAAGCAGCATAGCTTAGTGGCAAGAGCCCGGGCTTGGGAGGACATGGGTTCTAATCTCGGCTCTTCCACTTGTCTGCTGCGTGGCCTTAGGCAAGCCACTTAACTCCTCTGGGCCTCAGTTACCTCTTCTGGAAAATGGGGATTAAGACTGTGAACCCCAGGTGGTACTGTGAACTCCAGGTGGGAAACCCTGATTACGTTGTATGTACCCCAGCGCTTATAACACTGTTTGACACTTAGTAAGCGCTTACCAAATGTAATTATTATTATTGTTATTATTATCAGTTTGGGAGGAGCTGAGGGGTTCTAGAACGGGATGATGGGAAGGAATCACTGATACTGGCTGAGTGGACAAAACGGGAACATCTCTGCCTTCAGAAAGAAAAGGTTGTAGCCTGGGGTTCGTCCTCTTCTATCTCGGAGCTGAGACACTGTACTAAACTGGGGTGAGAAGGTCAGTGCATTCTCTCCTCTTAGTGGCCCTGTCCCCTTTCAAAATATCCCGGTGATGGAAAATGGAGAAATAATCTGTCAGCCCACGTCTCCTCCTCCCCGCCTTCCAATCCATCAGAGCACAGTTTCCCCATCTTCAAAGCCCATCCGTCATCCCACCATTTCCAGGATGCCTCACTTTTCTTCTCCCTAAGTCATCTCCCAAATACCAATCAGCATCTTAGACTATCTCTCCATTTTTGCACTCACACCCCACCAGTATAGTTTTGAGCAGAGTGGCTTTAATAAAATGTACTCTTTAAGCACATACTCATCTACTTACCATAATTTCCATTCTCTTTTTCGTCCCGTCATTAATTAATTCTGTGTCTATCTCCCCAGTTAGATTTTAAGTTCTTGGAAAGCATGGATGGTATTTAATTTATTTTGATCGCTCTGAAGTGTTCACTACAGTACTTTATACAGAGGATGAATTCAACAAATTTCATTGATTGATGGATGGATTGATAGATGAATGCATGGATGGGTTGCTGGATGGATGGATAGAAGGATGGGTGGGTAGATGGATGGATAGATGGAAGGATGGGTGGATTGTCTGCTGTGTGACCTTAGTTAAGGCACTTCACTTCTCTGTGCCTCAGTTATCTCATCTGTAAAATGGGAATTGAGACTGTGAGCACCATGTGGGATAGGGACTGTGTAAAACCTGATTAGCTTGTATCCTCCCCAGCACTTAGTACAATGCCTGGCACATAGTAAGCGCTTAACAAATACCGCTATTATTATTATTATTATTATGGATGGGTGGATGGATGGCTCAGTGGAAAGAGCACGGGCTATGGAATCAGAGGTCAGGGGTTCAAATCTCGGCTCCACAAATTGTTAGCTCTGTGACTTTGGGCAAGTCACTTAACTTCACTGTGCCTCACTTACCTAATCTATAGAATGGGGATTAAGACTGTGGGACAACGTGATCACCTTGTAACCTCCCCAGCGCTTAGAGCAGTGCTTTGCACGTAGTAAGCGTTTAATAAATATCATTATTATTATGAACGAATGGATCATATTTATTAAGTGTTTACCGGGTGCAGAGCACTGGACTAAGCGCTTGAAAAGTACAATTCAGCAACAAATAGAGACAATCCCCGCCAACAACGGGCTCACAGTCTAGAAGGGGGAGACAGGTATCAAAACAAGTAAACAGGCAGTCAAATGTGGGGGACAGTTTCCATGATTGCGTCCCTTCTCCCTTATCACCCTCCGATTTTCTGATTTTCATAACCGCAAAGAGTGATCTTAAAATTCATAGAATTACTGTTATTATCAGTAGTAATATCAACATTATCATTACTGAATTTATTAAACCGTTACTTGAAAAAGGCTACCAAGTGCTAGAGTAGAAACAAACTAATCAGATCGGACATGTTTTCTGACCCACAGGGGCTCAGATTGTAAGAGAAAGAGACAGCGCATTTTGAACCCCGATATTATAGAGGGACCCAGAGAGGTTATGTGGCTGGACCAAGGTCATACAGCAGGCCGGTGGCAGAACCCGTCAGACACTTCAAATCGCATGACTTCCAGCCACATGCTCATTTCACTAAACCATGATGCCATGCAAACAATCACTTGCCAGTCACTTATTCATTCATTGAATCATATTTATTGAGTGCTTTAGGTGTGCACAGCACCGTACGAAGCACTTGGAAAGTACAATTCAGAATAAAAAGAGACAGTCCCTGCCCACACCTGGATTACTGTCACATACGTCTTGTCACCCTCTGTCCCAGACATTGACAAATCCTCAGTTGCTGGACTTTCTCTTTAGACAGCTCTTTCTATGGATACCTCCACGGTCAGAACCCCGGTGAGGAATGGGCTATTCAGAAAAAGGAAACAGACATTTTGTCGCTTAGAGGAGGAAGGAAGAGTTCGCCTTTTAGGACTCTCCCCAGGGAGGCTTTCGTGTCCCGGTCCGTCAGGCTGTAGATGAGGGGGTTCAGGGCAGGGGGCACCACGGTGTAGAAAAGAAAAGCAGCGTGGTTTAGTGGAAAGAACCCGGGCTTGGGAGTCAGAGGTCTCGTGTTTTAATCCCGGTTCCTCCATTTGTTAGCTGTGTGACCAGGGTAAATCACTTCACTACTCTGTGCCTCATTGACCTCATCTGTAAAATGGGGATTAAGACTGTGAGCCCTACGTGGGACAATCTTCTTACCTTGTATCTACCACAGCGCTTAGAACAGTGTTTGGCACATAGTAAGCGCTTACCAAATACCATGATAATAATAATAAATATTATTGTCATTATTAGTATTATTAACACGGACAACAAAGGTCCTGCATCGAGGGGGAACCTGATGGAGGGCCCTGGTAAGCACAGAAACAAATCATAACAAAGAGAGTGACGATGACTAAGTGGGGCATGCAGCTGGAGAAGACTGTGGCCCGGTCCTCGGTGGCCGGCATCCTCAACACAGCCCGGAAGATGTTGTAAAATGGGGGTTAAGACTGTGAGCCCCATGTGGAACAAGGACCATATCCAACCTGCTTAACTTGCATCTACCCCAGCCCTTAGGAGAGTGCTTGGGACAAAATAAGAGCTTAACAAGTACTACTACTATTATTATTACTCTCCGAGTGCTTAGTGCAGAAAATAAGCACTCGATAGATATGATTCAAGACTAATTGATAGTAAATTATACTTTGTCAACCTAGCCCAGTAGACTGGAAAATTCTTGAGGGCAAGGATTATAACCTTTCCCACTATTTGTTTTCTCCCAACATTTGGAACGAACTCTTACAGGGTGGAATTGCTGATACTGCCAGTGACTGTCCAAAGCTGGTCACGCTCTCTTAGCCCTGCGTGTCATTCACCCTCTTCAAGGGATTCTGGGGCCCAGCCAAAGGACTGTCCAAAGTGCTGACGTAGTCCTAGAGCACCGTAGCCCGGCGGGTGGTTGGCATTGCAGCGAGGTTTGAGGAGGAAGGAGTAGAGGTGTGTGATGGTGGGGGTTACTGAACTGGAAAACACCTCCTCTCCTGCTAGCACCTCTGCCACGCTGGGGGCCACGGCCATGGTCCAAACCCCAACTTAGGCTCCAGACTGTCTCCATCTTTTCACCCTCATCCTTGTCCCCCCACCATCCCACTTACCACCGGTCACTCTCTCCAGGGCAGCGTGGGTCTGGAGATCTCTGACCCCCGCAGGGCTCGGGAGCAGGGCTCTGCAGGGCTCTATCCCCTCAGACTCATGGATTTGGTCAGCCAGGAAGGAACAGAGAGGAGCCCTCGATCCCTCTCTCCTCTCCCTCAAACCTCGAGAAGCTCTCTAGACAGGACCCCCGTCCCTGAAGATAAAGCAGGAGCTGCTCCAAGAGGGATCCCTGAAGGATGGCTCGGGGCCCTGCAGAGGGACCTCGTGGCCTGGACAAGCGAAGCACCATCTGGTCGCGTGGTTCGTGACGCTCCTGGGAGACAAGGGCCCGGTCTCGGCAGCATCAGCGGTGGTGCCGGACCTCGGAGTTCAGGTCAAAACAGCGTCATCTGTATCCCAGCGTCCCAACGGTTCCTATTTTCACTGACAGTTTTTAACCACTGAATGGTCTCACCTTTGTGTTATTCACAACCTGAGACACTCAATCTGTCAGTCAATCAGCCAACTGTAACTTTTTCTTATGGCCTTTGTGAAGCAGTTATTACATATCAGACACGATTCTAAGTGCCGGGGTAGTTACAAGCTAATCATATTGGACAGTGTCCATGTCCCCCTTGGGGCTCACATCTCAATCCCTGTTTTACAGATGAAGGAACGGAGGCCCAGAAGAGTGAATTGACTTGCCCAAGGTCACACAACAGACAAGTGGTGGAGCCAGGATTAGAATCCTGGTCCTTCCGTACTTTATCCACTAGACTGCATTGCTTCTCTTTGGCTTGTTGCTGCTGGGGTCAAGATACCCGATCTCTTTACCCAAGCGGAACTTAACTGGAGTGAAGGCCAGGCAGCTTCACTGGGAATCTATGGAAAATCTATGTTGGAACCAGGTGATTCCTTTTTCCAGATTGCATTTATCCTCCAGTCGCTGTGACTAATCTAAAACGGGCAGACGACTGGAAAGGTGAACCCTAGCACCATTTGGCAGTTCACCAGCAGAGGAGATTATTTTTTCATGTTGAGTAAAATACTCAGCATGATGGACTGCCGCCAGAAGAGGAGGACATAGAGGGCGACCAGGCCACCACCCTCTTGGACGCCCTGACCTCGGGCATCGCCCTGGGGGAGCATCCGGGGCCATGGAGGTGGCGGGCCCGCCGGTTGTTGTCTGTACAGGACAATCACCAAGTAGCGCCTGGGATTAGAACAAAAATCCTTCTAACTTCCATGCTAAGAGCATGGGCTTGGGAGTCAGAGGACGTGGTTTCTAATCCCGGCACTGCCACAAGTATGCTGTGTGACCTTGGCCAACTCTCTTAAATTCTGTGGGCCTCGGTTACCTGATGTGTAAAATGGGGGTGAAGCCTGTGAACACCGCGTGCTTACCACGTGACAACCAGATTACCTTGTATCTACTCCGGTGCTTAGAACAGTGCTTGGCACATTGTAAGCTCTTAACGAATATCATTATCATTATTATTATTGTTATTATTATTATTAAAAATTCCTTTGGCAAGACATGACAATATCAGAAGAGCAGCCTGCAGGTTTCAGAAATGTCACAGGCCTTACTAAGTGTGGTATTTGTTAAGCTTTTCCTAGGCATCAGGCACTGTACTAAGCACTGAGGTAGAAACAAGCTGGTTGGAAACAGTTCACATCCCACATCGGGCCCTGACCACCCAAGCACACAGTACAGTGCTTTACACACAATGAGTGCTCAAGAACTATGAATGAATGAATGAAGCTCTTAATACAATGCTCTGCACAAAGTAAGCGCTCAATAAATGTCAGTGATCTGTCAGTCATATTTTTAGAGCGTTTACTATGTGCAGAGCACTGTACCGAATGCTTGGGAGAGTACACTATAACGATAGAACCGACATGACGAGCTTAGAAGGGGACACAGATATTAATATAAATAAATGAATTGCAGATATGGATATAAGTGCTGTGGGGCTGGGAGCAGAGATGAATATAGGGAGCCTTGCCCGTTTACCTCTTCTCCTCCTCGCACAGACCCCCCAGCTCGGTCTGTAGTAAGAGCTGCTGGCCGGGATTCAGGAAAGCATCTCGGGATGGGAAACCCGCCTGCTTCTATGACTGTGTGCCCTGTGCCTAGGGGGAGATCAGCAATCAGACCGGTAGGTGTCCATGGAGTATCGTGCTTCCGTGTCAAACAGCAGTGACCGGGCAGGAGAGATTTCCAAGAATGTTAAATAGTAACAAAAATAACGATAATGATTTAAGTATTTACTGGGTGCCTAATGAAGCAGTTTTGCCTAGTGGAGAGAGCACGGATCTGGGAGTCAGAAGGACTTGGGTTCTAATCCCGGTTCCTACACTTGTCTGTTGTATGACCTTAGGCAAGCTCCTTCGTTTCTCTTGGCCTCAGTTCCCTCATCTGTAAAATGGAGATTACAACTGTGAAGCTTAGGTGGGACAGGAACTGTGTCCCATTTGATGAACTTGGATTTACCACATTATTTAGTACAGTGCCTGGTACATAGCAAGCAATAAACAAATACCAGACAGAAGAAGAAGAAGAAGAAAAAATACCGTTCTTGGTACTGGGACACAATTTCTGCCTCACGTGTCTAAGTAGGATGGAGAATAAGAATTGAATCCCCAAATGAGGAAAATGAGACACAGAAAACTTAAGTGACTTATCCCAAATTGTAAAGCAGGCAATTGGCAAAACCGGGACAAGAGCCCATGTTCTTCCCCTACCCCACACTGTAATTCACCTATAGCAGCCAACTAGACTTAGCAGAAGGAGCCCGGGCCTGGGAGTCAGAGGACCAGGGTTCAAACCCAGACTCTGCCACTTGTCTTATGTGTGACTTTGGACAACTCATTTCACTTCTCTGTGCTTCAGATCCTTCACCTGCAAAATGGGGATTCAATCCCTGTTCTCCCTCCTGCTTAGGCTGTAAGCCCCATTTGGGAGTTGTGTGATCTTGTATCTACTCCAGCACTTAGTACACTTCTTGGCACATATTAAGTGCTTAATATTAACAAATACCACAATAATTCTGATCTGAGCCTCAGTCACTGACTGAAGCACTGAGATACTGGGAGGTTTTTATTATTATCATTGTTATTATTATTGATTCTGTTGTCTACCATGTGCCAGGCACTAGGGTAGATATAAGCTAATCAGGTTGGACACAGTCCACGTGGCAAATGGGGCTCAGAATTGTAATCCTCATTTTACAGGTGAGTTAAATGAGACATAGAGAAGTGAAGTGGTTTGCCCAAATTAACCCAAAGAAAATTATCAGAGCTGGGATTAGAAGCCAGGTCCTTCAGACTACCAGGCCCTGGCTCCATCCACTAGGCCAGGTGGGAGGTATAGGGCAGGGGACAGTTGGGACCCCTAGCCTACATTGTGCCCTATTGTCTCATTCGTTCATTCATTCATTCATTCATTTATATTTACTGAGCACTGTGCAGAGCACTGTACCAAGAGCTGGGGAGATTATAATACAGCAATAAACAGACACATTTCCTGGGTTGGACTCTGGTCCACAGCATTTGTTATTTGGGAAGTTTCCTTCATGGCCCTTCAGTCAATCAATCAATGTTATTAATCGAGCACCTACTGTGTGTGGCACACCACACTAGGCTTTGGGAGAGTACAATACAGCAGAGTTGGTAGACATGTTCTCTGCCCACAATCAGTTGATCAGCAGTACTAATGCAGCATTTACTGTGTGAAGAGCACCGTACTGAGTGCTTGGGAGAGTGTGATATAAGAGGTGGTAGGCAAGTAAGCTGCCCATAAGGGGCTTACAGTCTAGAAGGGGAGAGAAACATTAAATCCCGGTTTCAAATTCCGGCTCAACCAATTGTCAGCTGTGTGACTTTGGGTAAGGCACTTAACTTCTCTGAACCTCAGTTACCTCATCTGTAAAATGGAGATTAAGACTGTGAGACCCCCGTGGGACACCCTGATCACCTTGTAACCTGCCCAGCGCTTAGAACAGTGTTTTGCACATAGTAAGCACTTACTAAATGTCATCATTATCATTATTATTATGATTAATAAAATAAATTACAGTAATGGAGAAAAGGGCTGTGGGGTTGAGGGGGTGGAGGTCAACACATGGGACAAATCTAAATGTGAGGGTAACTGAGCAGACCGAACCAAACGCATCGTTACAATCAATCAATGGTATCTACTGAGAGCTTACTGTGGGCAGAGCACTGGACTAAGCACTTGGGAGAGTACAATAGAACAGGGTCGCTAGACACATTCCAGTCTTTTAGAAGCAGCTTCTCCATCAATCTGATTCCTCTGGCTGTTCTTATCTGCAATCATTTGCACCTGCATCATCGATTTCCCTTGCCCAGGCACCAGACTTTCATGCCTTGACCCAAATGAGGTGTGAGATTTCATTTACTCATTCATTCATTCAATCGTATTTATTGAGTGCTTACTGTGTGCAGAACTGTACTAAGCGTTTGGGACGTACAAGTCAGCAACATAAAGAGACGGTCCCTACTCAACAAAGGGCTCACAGTCTAGAAGGGGGAGACAGACAACAAAGCATGTAGACAGGTGTCAAAACCGTCAGAATAAATAGAATTATAGCTTTATGCACATCATTAACAAAATTAATAGAATAGTAAATATGTACAAGTAAAATAAATAGAGTAATAAATCTGTAAAAATATATACAAGTCCTGTGGGGAGGAGAAGGAGGTAGTGGGTGGGGAGGATGGGGAGGAGGAGAGGAAAAAGGGGGTTCACACAGAGATAGCAATTCCCAAGCCTCCGGGCAAGGCCGTTCGCTCAACAATCGCATTTATTGAGCACTTACTGCATGCTGTACTAAACGTTTGGGAGAGTACAATATAACAGAGTTGGTAGACACATTTCGTGCCCATAAGGAGCTTACAGTTTAATAATAATGATAATAATGATAATGATAATAATGATAATGATAATAATGACGGCATTTGTTAAGTGCTTACTACGTGAAAAGCACTGTTCTAAGAGCTTGGGAGGATGCAAAGTGATCGGTTTATCCCACGTGGGGCTCACAGTCTTAATCCCCATTTTACAGATGAGGTAACTGAGGCACAGAGAAGTTAGGTGACTTGCCCAAGGTCACACAGCCGACAAATGTTCCAGCCGGGAATTGAAACCATGACCTCTGACTCCGAAGCCCGTGTTATTTCCACTCAGCCACGCTGCAATGCATCGTGTCCCTAAGATGAATTTTAAAATCCTCAAAGAGATGAGTGCATCCAGAAAGAAGTGGTCTTCCTTTCCTACCAGGAGCCTTTGGGAATGATTCTGGCATCCTAAGCCCTCTATTTCTTTCTTCTCATCTCTCTGGTTTTGGAGGTCTTTATCTGCCACTGGGACACCCCCAGACTGAAAGCTAACAACTGCAATCTCAGTTACACCCTCCTCGCGGCTCTGCTGCTCTGCTTCCTGTCCTCCCTTGACGCTCGTTGGCCTTTCCCTGCCCGGACACCTGCCTCCTACGACAGACAACCTTCGGAGTCATCTTCTCTGAGGCCATTTCCGCCGTGTTGGCCAAGACGGCCACAGTGGTCCTGGCCTTTAGGGCCACCAGGCCGGGGAGCAGAATGAGGACGTGGCTGGGGCCCAGGACGCCTTCCTCCATCTTCTACATCCGTTCCCTCAACCAAGTCGTCATCAACACTGTCTGGCTGGGGACCTCCCCCCTGTTACCTGACGAGAACGTAGCGTCCGAGGCCGGGGTCATCATCGTCCAGTGAAACGCGGTCTCCGCCACTGCCTTCTACTGCGTCCTGGTCTACATGGGGCTCCTGGCCCTGGTCAGCCTCAAGGTGGCATTTCTGTCCCGGAAGCTGCCGGACAACTTCAACACGGTCAGGTTCAACATGTCCAGCATGCTGGTGATTTGTAGCGTCTGGGTCTCCTTTCTGCCCACCTACCTGAACACCAAGGGCACGGCCGTGGTGGCCGTGGAGGTCTTCTCCATTGTGGCCTCCAGTACTGCACTCCTCTGCTGCATCTTCGGGCCCAAGGTCTACGTGATCCTGCTGAGGCCGGACAGGAACACGAGAGGGCGGCACCTGGACGGCAGGGAAGTCCTTAAACCTGGTACAATCTGGCATGACACCTAGGTCCGAGTTCCTGGGCATGGGTCCTCAAAGGAGAGGTTTCAAATGCAAGCTGTTTCCACTGACAAATGGAGCCAGGGGCTCCCCTGTTGTTGGGTAGGGATCGTCTCTATATGTTGCCAACTTGTACTTCCCAAGCGCTTAGTACAGTGTTCTGAACACAGTAAGCGCTCAATAAATTCGATTGAATGAAAGACTGAATGGCAATGTTTCGCGTGAGGTGATTACCCACATCAGCTTCCTAATCTGTCACTTCCATTCCTTTCCCTCAGCCTCCAACCTCACATCCATGGTTGGTCACGAGGGCCTGAGCTCATTTTAGCAGAGTGCCAATCTCCAGGGCCCCGAGGGCAGCACCTCCCACAGGCAGAGGGAGAAAGAGGCAGATCCCTGCATGTCCAGCCTCACTCTCCGGGAGAGCCCTAGCTGAGTGTGATGTGGCACATCAATCCTAAATCACTCCCCACCCCGGGCCTCTGATACTCTCCCTTCCAGATCAGCCCTCTTCCCACATCCAGTAAATTGAACCCTTGGAGTGTGCAAAACACTGTACTAAGCTACTGAGAGAGTGTGATATAACAATTTAACAGACACATTCCCTGCCCGTAAAAGGTTTACAAGTTTACAGTCTAGAGGGGGAGATGGACATTAATTTAAATAAATGAATTATGGCTACGTACATGAGTACTGTACATCCCTCTCCTTTGCCACCCCCCCGACCTACTACACCCTGAAGCCCATTCCTCCCTGGCTTCTTTCCTGGTTTCTCCACTTCCATCAAGTCCTGTCTCACTCAATTAATCGTAATGATTGAGGACTTACCGTGTGCAGAGCTTGGGAGAGGACAATGCAACAGAGTTGGTAGTCAGTCAGTCTGTCAGTCAGTCAATCATATTTATTGAGTTTTTACTGTGTGCAAAGCACTGTACTAAGGGCGTGCTAGAGTACTGTATAACGATAAACAGACACAGTCCCTGCCAATAGCGAGCTCACCCTACAGAGGAGACAGACGTTAATGAATGAATTAAATGAATGAATGAATATTCAGATATGGAAATATATTCTGCGAGGCTGGGAGGGGGAATGAATAAAGGGAGCAAATCAGAGCAACACAGAAGGGAGTTGAAGAAAAGGGAAAAAGGGCTAAGTCACGGAAGGCCTCTCAGAAGAGACGTGCCTGAATCGGGGGAGAGTCATTGTCTGTCGGATATGAGGAGGGAGGGCATTCCGGGTTTCGGCAGGATGTGGGCGAGAGGTCTGCGGTGAGATAGGAAAGATCAAGTTGCAGTGAGAAGGTTAGCATGAGAGGAGTGAAGTGTGTGGACTGGATTGTTGTAAGAGACTAGCACAGTAAGGTAGGAGGGGCATGGTGATGGAGTACTTTAAAGTCAATTTGAAGGGTTTTTATTTGATGGATGGATGGGCAACCATTGGAGGTTCTTTAGGAGAGGGGAAACATGGGCTGAACGTTTTCTGTAGGAAAGTGACCCGGGCATCAGGATGGCCGAGTGGTCTAAGGCTCCAGACTCAAGTTAACACTTCCCTTAGTTGGGGCTTCGGGTCACTGAATGGAGGCATGGGTTCGAATCCCACTTTTGACACTCCCTCTGCAAGGCAAAACTATTTCTCCTCCCTTATTGACACCCATGCCCATTATGCCCCTCAGCTCTTCCATATATTTAACTCCATTCTCAGACCCCCTGTTCCTCCCCCTCCTCCATCCCTCACCCCCAGCGATCCGGCCTTCTACTTCAGTAGTAAAATTAACTCCATCAGTTCTGAGCTCCCCAAAGTCACTCCTCCCCCTTCTCCACCCTCCCTGCTCACAACCTTCTCCTCTACTCTCCCATCCTTCCCAGCAGTAACTTCAGATGAGATCTCCTCCCTCCTCTCAAGTACTACTCCATCCACCTGTGCTTCAGATCCCATTCCCTCTCATCTTATGAAATATCTCGCCCCTTCCCTCCTCCCTTCCTTAACTTCCATTTTCAACCGCTCACTCTCCACTGGTTCCTTCCCCTCTGCCTTCAAACATGTCCACATCTCCCCTATCCTAAAAAGAACTCTCTTGACCCCACCTCCCGTTCTAGTTATTGCCCTATCTCCCTCCTACCATTCATTTCCAAACTCCTAGAACCAGTCGTATACACCCGCTGCCTCGAATTCCTCATCGCCAACTCTCTCCTCGACCCCCTCCAATCTGGCTTCTGTCCCCTACACTCGACCGAAACTGCCCTCTCAAGGGTCACCAATGACCTCTTTCTTGCGAAATCCAACGGCTCCTAATCTAGTCTAATCCTCCTCGACCTATTAGCTGCCTTCATTCATTCATTCAATCATATTTATTGAGCGCCTACTGTGTCCAGAGCACTGTACTAAGTGCTTAATACTGTGGAGCACCCCCTTCTCCTTAACACCCTTGGCTTTACAGACGCCGTCCTCTCCGGGTTTTCCTCTTATCTCTCCGGCCGTTCATTCTCAGTCTCTTTTGCGGGCTTCTCATCCCCTAACTGCAGGGGTTCCTCAAGGGTCAGTTCTTGGTCCCCTTCTGTTCTCTATCTACACTCACTCCCTTGGTGAACTCATTCGCTCCCACAGCTTCAACTGTCATATCTACGCTGATGACACCCTGTCATCTCTGTCCCTACTTTCTCCCTCCCTTCAGGCTCGTGTCTCCTCCTGTCTTCAGGACATCTTCATCTGGATGTCTTCCCGACATCGAAAACTCAATATGTCCAAGACTGAACTCCTTATATTCCCTCCCAAACCCTGCCTTCTCCCTGACTTTCCCGTCACTGTAGACAGCACTACCACCCTTCCCGTCTCACAAACCCGCAAGCTTGCTGTCATCATCGACTCCGCTCTCTCGTTCACCCCTCACATTAAATCCGTCACCACACCCTGCCAGTCTCACCTCTGCAACATCGCCATGGCCCGCCGTTTCCTCTCCATCTAAACCGCTACCTTGCTGGTTCAATCACTCATCCTATCCCGACTGAGATTACTGTATCAGCCTCCTCTCTGATCTCCCATCCTCCTGTCTCTCTCCACTTCAGTCTATACTTCACGCTGCTGCTCGGATCATCTGTGTGCAGAAACGCCATGGATATGTTACTCCCCTCCTCAAAAATCTCCAGTGGCCGCCAATCAACCTACGCATCAAGCAAAAACTACTCACTCTCGGCTTCAAGGCTCTCCATCACCTCGCCCCTTCCTACCTCACCTCCCTTCTTTCCTTCTACAGCCCAGCCCGCACACTCTGCTCTTCTGCCGCTAACCTCTTCACTGTACCTTGTTCTCGCCTGTCCTGCCATCGACCCCCTGCCAACGTCCTCCCTCTGGCCTGGAATGCCCTCCCTCCACACATCGGCAAAGCTAGCTCTCTTCCTCCATTCAGAGCCCTACTGAGAGCTCACCTCCTCAAAGAGGCCTTCCCAGACTGAGCCTCCTTTTTCCTCTCCTCCTCCCCATCCACCCCGCCCCCCTCCTTCTTCTCCCCACAGCACACGTTTGTACAGATTTATTACTCTATTTATTTTACTTGTACATATTTACTATTCTATTTCTTTTGTTAATGTGGTGTATCTAGCTTTATTTCCATTTGTTCGCTATTTGTTTAGTGACGTTGTGAAGCCGTTGTGAAGGTCGAACCTACAGAATTTAATGATGGATTGAATATGTGGGTTGAATGAGAGAGAGAGGAGTCAAGGATAACACCAAGGTTATGGGCTTGTGAGACAGGAAGGATAATGTTGCCATCTACAGTGATGAGAAAGTCAGGGGGAGGACAGGGCTTGGGTGGGAAGAAAGAAAGTTCTGTTTCAGACATGCTATGTTTGAGGTGATAGGAGGACATCCAAGATGAGATGTTTTGAAAGCAGGAGTAAATGTGAGACTGCAGAGAGGGAAGGAGATCACGGCTGGAGATATATACTTGGTTGCCATCCACATGGAGGTGTTCGTTGAAGCCTTGAGAGTGAGTGAGGTCTCCAAGGGAGTGGGTGTAGATGGAAAAAAGGGGACCCAGAACTAAACCTTGAGGGACACCCATATTTAGCGGGTGGGGTGCAGAGGACAAGTCCATGAAGGAGTCTGAGAATAAGCACCCAGAGAGATAGGAGGAGAACCAGGAGAGGACAGTGTAAGCGCATCTGTGGTTGGAGAGTCTTTCCAGGAGAAGGGGGTAGTCAACCATTTCAAAGGCAGCGGAGAGGTTGAGTAGGATTAGGATGGAGAAGAGGCCTTTGCATTTGTCAAGAAGGAGATCAGTTGTGATCTCTGAGAGGGTGGTTTATGTGAAATAAAGGGGATGGAAGCCAGACTGGACAGGGCCAAGGAGAGAACTGGGGGAGAGGAAGTTGAGATACTGGGTGCAGAAAACTCGCTCAAGAAGTTTGGAGAGGAATAGTAGGAGGGAGATGGGGGGAGCTGGAGTTGGAGTTGGAGCTGGAGACACAGTTGAAGGGAGCTATGGCATCAGGGGAGGGGGTTTGTAGGATAGGAGTGACATGGGCATGTGAGAAAGCCATAGGGAGGAAGTTATTCTAGAGCAAAAAGTTGAAAATGTCGGATAGGGAGGGAATAAAGGAGGGAGCAAGGGTTTTGATAAGGGGTGAACAAATGGGGTCGGATGTGAATGGGGAAAGGATAGATTTTGAGAGAAGGCAGGAGATCCCTTCTCGAGTTAATGCTGAGAAAAAGATGGGAGAGTAGAAGTAGGGGCCATAGGTGGGAGGGACTGGGGAAAGGCATGGAAGATTTTAGAGAGATCACAGCTGACTGCAGAGAGACAGAGAGATCAGGGCTGAAGATGTAGATTTAGAGAATAATTGTCTGTCGGATTTGAGGAGGGAGGACATTCCAGGCAGGAGGTAGGACGTGGGCGAGAGGTCAGTGACAAGATAGACGAGATCAAGGTACAGTGAGTACGTTGAGTTATAGTAGGAGAGAAGGGAGGTGAGGTAGGAGGGGGCAAGGTAATTGTGTGCTTGAAAGCCATTAGCATCACTAGTCAAATATATATACTTATCTATGTGCCTATTTAAGATGGATAATGCCTACCTATGTATTTAAAATGCATACATGTATATATTTTGCTGTCACTATGTCAGCAGCATATGTCATTATATGAAGGACAACGATGCATATGTATATGTACATGACTACTAGATGTACATATGATTAGTTTTATACATGTATAAATATATATATGTATATATTAAATTCATATATATATATATATTTGTTTATATATATGTATCTATAATGTGTCATTTCCCTCCTTAATCCAGTATGACACCAATGACAGTTTTTTGTATGATTTTTGTGCAGCGCTACCTATATGTCAGGCACTTTACAAAGCTCTGGGATTAGTAGAAGTTCATCAGGTTGGACACTGTCCATACTCCAAAAGGGGCGCACTGTTTTGATCCCCATTTGACAGATGAGGAAATTGAAGCACAGAGACGTGAAGTGATTTGCCCAAGATCACACAGCTGTCAGGTGATGGAGACAGAATTAGCAGCCATGTCCTCTGACTCTCAGGCTAGTGCTCCATCCACTAGGCCACGCTGCTTCGTTTTGGAGTCGGCCCAGTGAGTCTTGTTGCCAAGGGAAAGAATTTCAGAGCATTCCTCTGGGTCTGAACCTGCCAGAGATCAATCAATCATTCAGTGATATTTATTGAGTACAAGAGAAATTAGCAGACATGTTCCCTGCCCATAATGAGTTTACAGTCTAGAGGGATTACAATAATAATAACAATAATAATAACGGTATCTGTTAAGCGTTTACTATGTGCCAAGCTCTGTTCTAAGCACTGGGGTAGATACAAGGTAATCAGGTTGTCCCACCTGAAGCTAATCGTCTTAATCCCCATTCTACAGATGAGGTAACTGAGGCCCAGAGAAGTTAAGTGACTTGCCCAAAATCACACAGCTGAGAGTGGTGGAGGTGGGATTAGAACCCACGACCTCTGAGTCAGTGCTCTTTCCACTAAGTCTCACGGCTTCCCCTAATACCCGCATGCAAATACTGAGAGCAATTTCTGTGGTGGGAATTTTTATTTTCAAGGCGTATTTTTTCATTTCAAATTATTTTTCCACTAGATTACCGTAATTAACCCCGAAGTACAAAAATTGGGCTAAGCGTCTATGGTGAATGACATACTTTAGCTTATAAGTGGGAAATATATATTTTAAATATTGAGTAAACCTAATAATAGGAGCCCACAAAGGAGATTGAGAATGAACGGATGGAGTGATAAGAGGAGAACCAGGAGAGGACAGAGTCCGTGAAGCCAAGTTTGGGCAGTGTTTGAGGAGAAAGCGGTGGTCCACAGAATCGAAGGATAAGTAGTATCTATGCACTTAATAAATTCCCTTATTGATTCCATAAGCTTGTGTATTCTACAGCAACACTTAATACAATGTCTGACACATAGTAGCCCTTTGCAAATACCACAATTATTATTATTATTATTATTATTATTATTATTATTATTATTATTATTATTGTACTTTGCTTTAGTGTTCGTTCCACCTTTCCTTGTGTGTCTTCTCTTCCCTCATGTATTGTAATCCCTTTGTGGGCTAGGGTTTGTTTCTAATTCTCACCTATGTATTTTTTCCTACCACTTTGTAGTGTGCTTTTCCTCACAGCAAGCACCTAAACAAATAGTACTTCTACTACTTTCTCTTATTTTCCCAAATAATTTAGCTACAAAAATTCCATTCGCCCTACTTTCTTCGCCCATCCATCTCCGCATCAAATAGAAACTACTTATTATCGACCTTAAAGCACTCAATCACTTCGCCCCCTCTTATCTTACGTCCCTGATTTCCCACTACATTCCAGACTGCACACTTTGTTCCTCTAACGCCAACCTACTCACTGACCCAACACCAACTCTCTCCTCGACCCCCTCCAGTCTGGCTTCCGTCCCCTACATTTCACAGAAACTGCCCTCTCAAAGGCCACCAATGATCTCCTGCTTGACAAATCCAACGGCTCATACTCTATCCTAATCCTCCTCGACCTCTCAGCTGCCTTCGACACTGTGGACCACCCCCTTCTCCACAACACGCTATCCGACCTTGGCTTCACAGACTCTGTCCTCTCCTGGTTCTCCTCTTATCTCTCCAGTCGTTCATTCTCAGTCTCTTTTGCAGGCTCCTTCTCCGCCTCCCATCCACTTACTGTGGGGGTTCCCCAAGGTTCAGTGCTTGGTCCCCTTCTGTTCTCGATCTACACTCACTCCCTTGGTGACCTCATTCGCTCCAACGGCTTCAACTATCATCTCTACGCTGATGACACCCAGATCTACATCTCTGCCCCTGCTCTCTCCCCCTCTCTCCAGGCTCTCATCTCCTCCTGCCTTCAGAACATCTCCATCTGGATGTCTGCCCGCCACCTTAAACTAAACATGTCTAAGACGGAACTCCTTGTCTTCCCTCCCACACCCTGCCCTCTCCCTGACTTTCCCATCTCTGTTGACGGCACTACCATCCTTCCCATCTCACAAGCCCGCAACCTTGGTGTCATCCTCGACTCTGCTCTCTCATTCACCCCTCACATCCAAGCCGTCACCAAAACCTGCCGGTCTCAGTTCCGCAACATTGCCAAGATCCGCCATTTCCTCTCCATCCAAACCGCTACCCTGCTCGTTCAAGCTCTCATCCTATCCCATCTGGACTACTGCATCAGCCTTCTCTCTGATCTCTCATCCTCGTGTCCCTCCCCACTTCAATCCATACTTCGTCCTGCTGCCCGGATTGTCTTTGTCCAGAAACGCTCTGGGCATGTTACTCCCCTCCTCAAAAATCTCCAGTGGCTACCAATCTATCTGTGCATCAGGCAGAAACTCCTCACTCTGGGCTTCAAGGCTCTCCATCACCTCACCCCCTCCTACCTCACCTCCCTTCTCTCCTTCTACAGCTCACCCCGTACCCTCCGCTCCACAGTAAGCGCTCAATAAATGCGATTGATTGATTGATAGGTTCTAATCCTGGCTTTGCCACTTGTCAGCTGTGTGACATCAGGCAAGTCACTTAACTTCTCTGTGCCTCTGTTACCTCATATGTAAAATGGGGGTTAAGACTGTGAACCCTACATGGTACAACCTGATAGCTTTGTATCTACCGCAGCGCTTAGCTTAGCTTAGCTTACTGTGTGCTTGGCACATAGTAAGTGCTTAACAAATGCCATCATCATTATTATTATTATGTTCTTTTACCTAGTCCAGGCTTCTTCTCAATAGGCCATGATGCTTCCATTCATGAGCTTTTAATGATGAAAATAGATGGAACAGTAACCATGTCCTATAATTTCCTATAATTACAAGAAAACATCACAGATGTTACAGTGAAAGGAAATGGCTAAATCCAGTTTTATTCCTTTATTCATTCATTTACCTAATTATCTGATCATCCAAATTAGCATATATCCTGAGTATCTTAGAAAATCAGCTTTCTTCTGGACTTTGGCTACAGTATTCTGGGGCAATTGAAAAGAGTAGACAGGAAGCCCACCGGTCTTTACTTTCCTTAAATGCTTTTGATTCCTCCCTTAAGTGGTAGTTCATGAAGGCTCCATGGAGAACTAGAATCAAACCTGGACCACTGATTTTGTTATTTAAGGACTCTATTTCTTCAACACAAACTAGCCTGTTCATCTTCTCCCTCATCTTCTTTATCTCAGCAATAAGACTCATTCACCTTAACAGCCCCTTCCACTGCCCCAGGTACCTCCACCTCAGCCAGCTCTTTGTCATGGACCTGATATACATCTCTGCCGTTGGGCCCAGGATGGCCACCACCTTCCTCTCTGACAAGAAGTCATTCATTCAATCATATTTATCTAGCGCTTACTGTATGCGAAACTGTACTAAGCGCTTGGGAAAGTTGTACAATGCAACAACAATCAGACACATTCCCTGCCCAAAACAAGATCACAGTCTAGAGCAAGAGACCCCTCCTGAATCCCCAATCCGCCAGTCAGTGGTATTTACTGTGAGCTTGTGTGCAGAGCTCTACTGAGAGAGTCTCTGGGGAGATCTTCCCCCTTATTTGAGACATTTTTAAATGGCATTTAAGCACTTACTATGCGTCAAACCATGTTTGAAGCACTGGGGTAGTAATTGGGGTATTTGTTCCGCACTTTCTATGTGTCAAGCAGTATACTAAGCGCTGGCATAGAAACAAAATAATCAAGTTTGACATGGGACTCACTAAGTAGGAGAGAGGACAGAGACTGAGTCCTCATTTTACAGTTGAGGAAACTGAAGCACAGAGAATTTAAGTGAATTGCCCAAGGTCACAAAGCAAGCACTTGGCAGATCTGTGATCATCGTCGCTCAGTGGAAAGAGGCTTTGGAGTCAGAGGTCATGGGTTTAAATTCCTGCTCCACCACTTGTCAGCTTGTCAGCTGTGTGACCTCGGGCAAGTCACGTAACTTCTCTGTGCCTCCGTTACCTCGCCTGTAAAAATGCAGATTAAGACTGTGAGCCCCACGTGGGACAACCTGATCAGCTTGTAACCTCCCCAGCGCTTAGACCAGTTCTTTGCACATAGTAAGTGCTTAATGAATGCTATTATTATTATTATTATCTTTTGACTCCCAGGCCCATCTCCCTCTATTCTAATAGACACCACCTCCATTCAGGTTGTCTTGTCTTAAGCTGTTGAATCATCTCTGACCTATAGCTACTCTGGACACATCTGTCCCAGAATGTCCCACCTCCCTCTGCAATCGTTCTGGTAGTGTATCCATAGAGTTTTTTTGGTAAAATACGCAAGCGGTTTATCACTGTCTTCCATGCCGTTAACTTGACTCTCCACTCTCAACTCTCTCCCATGTCTCTGCTGCCCAGCAGAGGGGAGATTTGACTTGTAGCAGATTGCCTTCCACTCCCTAGCCACTTCCCAAGCAAAAA
The DNA here is from genome assembly GCF_015852505.1 of Tachyglossus aculeatus. Taxonomy (NCBI): domain Eukaryota; kingdom Metazoa; phylum Chordata; class Mammalia; order Monotremata; family Tachyglossidae; genus Tachyglossus; species Tachyglossus aculeatus. The sequence continues at coordinate 555,884 of NW_024045095.1, forward strand.
TGGAATGGACATGCCTCTATTTGACTCTCCCTCCCAGAGCCCAAACTAGTAGAGTGCTGAAAACCCTCCAGGTGCCATCCTGAGATGGGAGTCCATCTACTCCTTTGGGTATGGGTCCAGAATTTCTTCTTCCTGACCACTGCAAGAGCTGAAGGAATTTTCCTGGACTCCATGATGTATGAGTACTATGTGGCTATACGTAGCCCCCTGAATTACCCAGCTCTCATGAAATGGATGAGGCATGGGCTGATGACTTTGCCGTGGGATCTTGACCCACAGGGTCCATCAATTCAATTGACTACCCCGTGTATGCACACCACAACGCTTATTGCAGGACCTCTCCTTCTGTAATGAACCTGCCATGTAACCCCTGGCCTGCATAGACGTCTGGGTCTCTGAGCATATGGTGCTTATGAGTACCGCTATGTCTCCTCTAGACTGTAAGCTCATTGTGGGCAGGGAATGTGCTGTTTATTGTTATACCGTACTCTCCCAAGAGTACAGTCCTCTGCACGCAGTAAGTATGCAATATATCTGACAGGTATAAACTCTTCTCCACTTCAAAGACTTGTTGAAGGCACATCTCCTCCAAGAGGACTTCCCTGACTAAGCCTTCCTTTCCTCTTCTCCCAATCCCTTCTGTGTCACTCTGACCTGCTCCCTTTATTTACCCCCCAACCCCACAACACTTATGTATATATCTGCAATGTATTTTTTTATATTAATGTCAGTGTCCACCTTCTCGACTGTAAGCTCATCATGGGCAGGAAATGTGTCTGTTTATTGTTATATTGTCCACTCCCAAGTGTTTAATACAGTGCTCTTCACACGGTAAGAGCTCAATAAATATGATTGAATGAATGAAGGAATGAATTATGACTATGCACCTGGCTGTGAACTCTTTAAGACCTTTGATACTCACCTCAGCCCCATAGCACTTACGTAGTGTCTTTATACTTCACCATTTCCCCTATTGGTAATTTATTTTAATGTCTATCTCCCCTTGTGGACTGTAAACTCCTTGTGGGCAGGGATTGCATCTACCAACGCTGTTGTATTGTACTTTTCCAACTGCTCAGTATAATGCTCTGCACACAGTAAGTGTTCAGTAAATACCATTGCTTGTCTGATTGGTTATGAGCACTCAAGTGAGAAGCTGCATGGCCTAGTCGAACTATCATGGGCCTGGGAATCAGAAGACCTGGGTTCCAAACCCGGCTCTGACAATTGCTTGCTGGGTGACTTTGGGCATGTCAATTAACTTCTCTGGGCCTCAGTTTCCTTATCTGTAACATGGGGATTCATTACCTTTCCTCCCTCTTACATAGACTGTGAACCTCAGAGTGGGCATGGACTCTGTCTAACCTGATTAACTTGTATCTACCACAGCACTTGGAACAATGCTGGACATATAGTAAGTGCTTAACAAATGTCATAATGACAAATGCCATTATTATTGTAAACTCCTCCACCAGACTGTAAGCTCCTTGAGGCAAGAATTGTGTCTACCAACTCTATTGAACTCTCCATAATGCTTAATACAGGATTCTGCACACAGTAAGTGCTTAGTAAATACCATTGATTGACTGTGCCAAGTAATATGGTGGATACAAAATAATCAGATCAGAAGTAGACCCTGCCTCATACATCCCACGTAGTCAATCAATCAATCAATCAATCGTATTTATTGAGCGCTGTGTGCAGAGCACTGTACTAAGCGCTTGGGAAGTACAAGTTGGCAACATATAGAGACAGTCCCAACCCAACAGTGGGCTCACAGTCTAGAAGGGGGAGACAGAGAACAAAACCAAACGTACTAACAAAATAAAATAAATAGAATAGATATGTACAAGTAAAATAAATAAATAAATAGAGTAATAAATATGTACAAACATATGCATATATACAGGTGATGTGGGGAAGGGAAGGAGGTAAGATGCGGGGGATGGAGAGGGGGGCGAGGGGGAGAGGAAGGAAGGGGCTCAGTCTGGGAAGGGCTCCTGGAGGAGGTGAGCTCTCAGTAGGGCATTGAAGGGAGGAAGAGAGCTATCTTGGCAGATGGGCAGAGGGAGGGATGTGGCCCTGTGGGAGGTGTGAATAAAGGGAAAAAATCAAAGTGCAAGGGTGACACAGAAGGGAGTGCATGAAGAGGAAAGAGGGTTTATTTTGGGAAGGCCTAATAAGCAGTTGAACGTGGGGAGAGCAGTGTTCTGTCGGATATGAAGAGGGAAAGCGTTCCAGGCCAGAGGCAAGATGTGCGTGAGAGGTCGGTGGTGAGATAGAGGAGATCAAGGGTCAATCAATCAATCGATCAATCGTATTTATTAAGTGCTCACTGTGTGCAGAGCACTGTACTAAGCGCTTGGGAAGTACAAGTCGGCAACACATAGAGACAGTCCCTACCCAACAGTGGACTCACAGTTTAGAAGGGGGAGACAGAGAACAAAACCAAACATACTAACAAAATAAAATGAATAGAATAGATATGTACAAGTAAGATCAATAAATAAATAAATAGAGTAATAAATATGTACAAACGTATATACATATATACAGGTGCTGTGGGGAAGGGAAGGAGGTAAGATGGGGGGATGGAGAGGGGGACAAGGGGGAGAGGAAGGAAGGAGCTCAGTCTGGGAAGGCCTCCTGGAGGAGGTGAGCTCTCAGTAGGGCCTTGAAGGGAGGAAGAGTGCTAGCTTGGCGGATAGGCAGAGGGAGGGTATTCCAGGCCCGGGGGATGACGTGGGCTGGGGGTCGATGGCGGGACAGGCGAGAACGAGGCACGGTGAGGAGATTAACGGCAGAGGAGCGGAGGGTGCGGGGTGGGCTGTAGAAGGAGAGAAGGGAGGTGAGGTAGGAGGGGGCGAGGTGATGGAGAGCCTTGAAGCCAAGGGTGAGGAGTTTCTGCCTGATGCGCAGATAGATTGGTAGCCACTGGAGATTTTTGAGGAGGGGAGTAACATTCCCAGAGCGTTTCTGGATAAAGACAATCCGGGCAGCAGCATGAAGTATGGATTGAAGTGGGGAGAGACACGAGGATGAGAGATCAGAGAGAAGGCTGGTGCAGTAGTCCAGACGGGATAGGATGAGAGCTTGAACGAGCAGGGTAGCGGTTTGGATGGAGAGGAAATGGCGGATCTTGGCAATGTTGCGGAGCTGAGACCGGCAGGTTTTGGTGACCGCTTGGATGTGAGGGGTGAATGAGAGAGTGGAGTCGAGGATGACACCAAGGTTGCGGGCTTGTGAAATGGGAAGGATGGTAGTGCCGTCAACAGAGATGGGAATGTCAGAGAGAGGGCAGGGTTTGGGAGGGAAGACAAGGAGTTCAGTCTTGGACATGTTGAGTTTTAGGTGGCAGGCAAACATCCAGATGGAGATGTCCTGAAGGCAGGAGGAGATGCGAGCCTGGAGAGAAGGGGAGAGAGCAGGGGCAGAGATGTAGATCTGGGTGTCATCAGCGTAGAGATGATAGGTGAAGCCGTGGGAGCGAATGAGGGCACCAAGGGAGTGAGTGTAGATCGAGAACAGAAGAGGACCAAGCACTGAACCTTGGGGAACCCCCACAGTAAGTGGATGGGAGGGGAAGGAGGAGCCTGCAAAAGAGACTGAGAATGAACTACCGGAGAGATAAGAGGAGAACCAGGAGAGGACAGAGTCTGTGAAGCCAAGGTCGGATTGCGTGCTGAGGAGAAAGGGGTGGTCCACAGTGTCGAAGGCAGCTGAGAGGTCGAGGAGGATTAGGACAGAATATGAGCCGTTGGATTTGTCAAGCAGGAGGTCATTGGTGACCTTTGAGAGGGCAGTTTCTGTGGAGTGTAGGGGACGGAAGCCAGACTGGAGGGGGTCGAGGAGAGAGTAGGTGTTGAGGAATTCGAGGCAGGGCGTGTAGACAACTCGTTCAAGGAGTTTGGAAAGGAATGGTAGGAGGGATATGTGGCGATAACTAGAAGGTGAGGTGGGGTCAAGAGAGGGTTTTTTTAGGATGGGAGAGACGTGGGCATGTTTGAAGGCAGAGGGGAAGGAACCAGTGGAGATTGAGCGGTTGAAGTTGAAGAAGCGGTTGAAGATGAACCCATGACCTCTGACTTCCAAGCCCGTGCCCTTTCCAATAGGCCACGCTGCGTCTGGGCCTAACATAGCTCTAGGAATTGGAAGACCTGGGTTCTAATGATCCTGGCTCTGCCAAATGCTTACTGCATGACCTTGGGCAAGTCAATTAACTTATCCGTGCCTCAGCTACCTCATCTGCAAAATGCGAATTAAATGCCAGTCCTCCCTTCTAAATTAGACTGGGAACCCCATGTGGGACAGGGACTTTGTCTGACCTAATTGGCTTGTACCTGTACCAATGCTTAGAACAGTTTTTGACAAATAACAACGCTTTAAAAATACCCTAAAAAATAGAAATCCCTACACATAGTAGCTCCTGAATTTCCTAAAATCCTGTTGTGCCACAGTGATTTCTCTTTCATCTACCATCATCAATGTAATTGAGCTCTTACTGTGTGCAAAGCACTCACTGTATTAAGCACTTGAGAGAGTAGAATATAGCTGTTATTGAGAGAGATGAGAGTGAGAGAGCGAGTGAGTAAGGGAGAGAGAGAGAGAGATTCCTGTGTGCACTTCCACTCTGTTTAACCTGAGGGAACCTGAGATGATTGGCAGGGTTAGGAGAGAGTAAAAGAGAGATTCCTGTGTGCACTTCCACTCTGCTTAACCTGAGGGAACCTGAGATGATTGGCAGGGTTAAGAGAGAGTAAAAGAGTCTATGCAAACCACTTTGACTATTTTCAGTTCCTTTGACCAGGTCCAATTAATAAATTGTCCAAGCTGCAGCCATCATTTACACTGGGAAGCAGCATGATCTACTGGAAAGAGCAGGAACCTAGGCGTCAGAGAGCCTGAGTTCTAATTCCAACTACAACACGACTGCTGTGTGACCTTGGGCGAGTCACTTCACTTCTCTGTGCCTCAGTTACCTCATCTGTAAAACACGGGCTAAGACTGTGAACCCCATATAATTTTATTGTGGGCAGGGAATGTGTCTTTTGTTTTATTATACTTGCCAGGTTCTTAATACAATGCTTTGCATGGAGTAAGCACTTGCAAAATACTATTGAATAAATGAGACGGGGACTATAGCCAACCTGATTTGCTTATTTCCACTCTAGTGCATTAAGCACACAGTGCCTAACACACAGTAAATGCTTAACAAATACTATTATTATCATCATCATCTTCATTACTTAGTAGATAGTAAGTATTTAATAAATACTACTTTTTTAAAAAAGAGACTCCATCACATACTATAGAAAATTACCTGGTTCTTTACCACTGAAGTATCAATTGAGACAAATGGCAATAAAAATGATTGTAAGCATTGTTCTAAGCACTGGAGATGATACAAGATAATCAGTTCAGACCCAATCACTGTCCTACACGGGACTCACATCTAAGTAGGAGGGAGAATAGATATTGAATCCCCATTTTACAGATGAGGTAACTGAGGTACAGCGAAGTTAAGTGACTTACCGAAGGCAACCCAGCAGACTAGTAGTTGGAGTCAGAATTAAAACCCAGGTCCTCTGACTCCCAAACTCCTGCTCTTTCTACTAATCCACACTGTTTCCCAAGGAGCAAAATGGAAAACTCTATAGGACCCCAGTATTATTATTATTATTATTAATAATAATAATAGTTGTGGCATTTGCGAAGCAGTTACCATGTCCCAAGCACAGTTCTAAGAGCTGGAGAAGATACACGATAATTAGGTTGGACACATTTGCTGTCCCACCTGGGCCTCACAGTCTTAATCCCCATTTTGCAGATGAGGTAACTGAGATACAGAGAAGGTAAGTGAATTGACCAAGGTAACAAAGCAGAGAGTTGTGGAGCAGGGATTAGAATCCACCTCCTCTGAATTCCGGGCCTGGACTCTATCCCTTAGGCCATGCTACTTCCCCATCCACTCTCAATGTTAATTCCTTAACTTGCAATCAGTGAAACCTCTCTTTAACGCCTCCAGAACGTCCTTGTTATTTAGGCTGTAGATGAGGGGGTCCAGTACGGGAGTGAGGATAGTGTAGAAGGCTGAAACCACCTTATCATAGTCCTTTGAGTCATACGACCTGGGCCTCATGTAGATAAAAATAGCAGCTCCGAAGAAGAGGCCGACGACAATGAGATGAGAGGAGCAGGTGGTGAAGGCCTTCTTCTTGGCCTCCACTGACCTCATTTGGAGTACCGCCCCCACAATGAGACCATAAGAGCCCAGGATGACAGAGAATGGGATCAGCAGCAACAGGGCATAGCAGACATACATGCTATGGACTCATACGGACTCAAAGACCATAGTGTCATCACAGGCCAAGCGCACCAGAGTGGGGGCCTCGCAGAAAAAATGGTTGACTTCCCGGGAATGGCAGAAATGGTAGCTCATGGTGACCCCCGCCTGCATCCCATTCTCATGAGTCCCAGGCTCTGTCTCCTCCTGGCGGTGGTGTGCTGGTTGTTTGGGGCAACGCATGGGTTGATGCAGACAGAGCCTGGGACTCATGAGAATGGGATAGCGTAAAGGGTGGCAAATGGCCACGAACCGATCGTAGGCCATGCAACTAACAGGAAGCACTCGCCCCCTTCCAGACTGAGGAAGATGAAGATTTGGACGGCACATCCGACGAGAGAGATGGAATTCCTGCCGGACCAGAAGTCGCCGGCCATTTTGGAAATGGTGGTGAAGACCAGCATCACATCCATGAGCGAAAGCTGACCGAGCAGGAAGTACATTGATGTGTGGAGGTAGAGATCTCTGTGGATCAAGAGAATTATAGCTGCATTGCGCATCAAGGAGGTGCCGAAGGCCATCATAACCAAGGTGAAGAGGACTTGGTTAGCCCGGGTGTGGTTAGAAAGTCAAGGAAGAACGAAATCTGTCCCCATAGTGTTGTTTCTCCTTCTCCATGGTTTTGTCCCAGTGGGAAGTTAGATCTGGAAAGAAGCAAGCCAACAACAACAACAAAATCAGTGGTAAAGGAAACAGTAGCAGGGGAAGATGAGAGTGGGTCCACTTGCTTTCTATTGGGAAGTTGAGTCTGGAGAGCACAGATGATCCAAAATTATAACATTTGTGGTATTTGCTAGGGACTTTTCTTTTTTTCTTTGCTGTGTTTGTTAAGACCTTATTATGTGCCAGGCACTGTTCTAAGCGCTGGTGTAGATGCAAGCTGATCAGGTTGGACAAAGCCCATGACCTGCATGGGGCTCAAGTCTTCACAACCAATTCATAGGTGAGATACAGAGGCACAGAGGAAGTGAAGGGACTTGCCCAAGGCCACACAGCAGACAGGTGGCGGCGCCGGGAATCGAAACTAGGTCTTTTTGACTCTTACATACTTTCATGACTCATTTGACACTTTCAGTCGTATTTACTGAGCACTTACTGTGTTCAGTGGACCGTACCAAGTTCTTGGAAAGTATAATTCAGCAACAAAGAGAGACAATTCCTGCCCACAATAGGCTCACATTCTAGAATAGGGGAGACAGACATCAAAACAAGTAAACAGACATCAGGTCGTGGTGACCTTTGAGAGAGCGGGTTCAGCAGAGTGCAGGGGACGGACGACAGATGGGAGGGGTTCCAGAAGAGAGTTGGAGGAGAGGAATTCGAGGCAGCGAGTGTAGACGACTCACTCCAGGAGTTTGGAAAAGAAGGGTAGGAGGGAGATGGGGCGATAACTGGAGGCGGCTGTGGGGTCAAGGGCGATTTGTTTTAGGATGAGGGAGACGTGGAAAATTTTGAAGGCAGAGGGAAAGAAGACATTGGAGAGTAAGCCGTTGAAGGTGGAAGTTAAGGAGGGGAAGGGGGAAGGGGAGAGAGTTTTAATAAGGTGGGAGGGAATGGGGTCCGAATCACAGGTGGAGGGGGTGGAACTTGAGAGGAGGGAGGAGATCTCCTCTGAAGATACTACTGGGAAGGTCGGGAATGTAGAAGAGGGGATCGAGGAGAGGGGACGGAGGAGGGGGAGGGGAGACTTTGGGGATGGTGTTCATTTTCCTAATGAAGAAGGTGGCCAGCTCGTAGGGGGTGAGAGATGGAGGAGGGGGAGGAACAGTGCTCGCAGATCTTGGCTCTACCTACTAGGCAAACTGCTGGGATAGATACAATAAATTCAGAACGGACCCAATGCCTGCCCCACATGGGGTTCCCAAGCATTTAGTACAGTCCTCTGCAAACAGTAATTGCTCAGTAAATGCCACTTATTGAATGATTCCCAGTTTCAAGGGAGGGAGAACAGATATTAAATCCCCATTTTTACAGATGAGGAGACTTTGAAGTAGCATGGCCTAGAGAATAGAACGCAGGCCTGGGAGTCAAAAGGACCTGGGTTCTAATCCCAGCTCTGTCAATTCTGTGTTGTGTGGTCTTGGGAAAGTTGCTCTGTCACCTACCTGCAGTGTGACCTTGGGCAAGTCGCTTAATTTCTCTGTGTCTCAGTTCCCTCATCTGTAAAGCAGGGATTAAGAATGTAAACCCAATGAGGGGCAGGAATAGCATCCAAACAAATTTCCCTGTATCTTCCCCAACACTTAGTACAGTGCCTGGTATGTAATAAGCACTTAACAAATACCACAACTGTCATCATCACAGGGAAGCGAAGTGATTTACTCAGGGTCAAACAACAGACGATTGTGAGAGCCTAATATAGAACACAGGTCCCCTGATTCCGAGGTTTGTACTCTGTCCGCTAGGTCATGAGGTTTCTCAGGATACTCTGATGGTCAATAACAATAATGAGAATGATGTCATTGACCCTCACGACAGTGATACGGTCACTGATACGTATACGGTTAGTTATGATCATTATCATTGTATTTATTGAGGATTTACGTATGGGCTAGGCACTGGGCTGAATGCTCTGGTACCTACATAATGCTCAGAATGGGCATAATCCCTAAATCAGTCAATCAGTGGTATTCAATTAGAGCTTACTTTGGGCAGAGCGCTCTACTGAGTGCTTGGGAAAATGCAGTAGAGTTAGTAGGCACAATCCCTGCCTTCATGGAACTTACAATCTACTAGGGAAGACAGACAGTAAAAGAAATTACAGAGAAACAACGGAGAAATAAGGTAAGAAGCAGCATATCCAAGTGGATAAAACACAGACCTCGGAGTCAGAAGGACTTGGGTTCTAACCCTGGCTATGCCACCTGTATGCTATGTGACCTTGGGCAAGTCACTTCACTTCTCTGTGCCTCATTTATGTCACCTATAAAATGGCGATTAAGACTGTGAGCCTCATGTAGGACAGTGACTGTAACCAACCTGATTAGCTTGACAAATAGTAAGTGCTTTGTACAGTGCTCTGCACAAAGTAAGCCCTCAATAAATGCCATTGATTGATGGATTGATTAACAAATACCCTAAAAATAATATGGTGCATGGGACATAGCGCTTAACAAATACCATAGAAAAAAGATACATAGGTGTTGTGGGTTTGGGGGTGGAGTATCAAACTCATATGGGTATGGACATAAACATATAGTTGATGCAGAAGGGCGGGAGAATAGGGTGAGAAGATGGGAAATCAGTCACGGAATGCTAATTGGAGGAGAGACCCAACTAATTTGTCTTGTCTTATGCCGTCGAGTTGTTTTCGACCCATAGCAACACCACAGACACATCTCTTCCAGAAAGCCCCGCTCTCCACCTGCATTCGTTCTGATAGTGCATCCATAGAGTTTTCATGGTAGAAATACGGAAGTGGTGTACCATTGCCACCTTCCAAGCAGTAAACTGTAGTCTCTGACCTCGACTCCCTCCCATGCCGCTGCTGCCCAGCATGGGTGAGTTTTGACTTGTAGCAGATTGCCTTTCACTCACTACTCACTGCCCAAGCTAAGAATGGAAAGGGTAGGCTTGACTCTCCCTCCTGTAGCAAAGACTGGTAGAGTACTGGAACCTCTCCAGCTGTGGCCCTGAGAGGGGGAGCTCATTGTGGGCAGGGAATACTTCCTTTTATTGTTGTATTGCACCTGCCAAGTGCTTAGTGCAGTGCTTTGCACACCGTATGCACTCAATAAATGATTGAATCAATCAAGCTGGAGGAAATCCCAACATTGCAATTTTGCCAAAAGATGTTCCTTCACGCCCCACAAAATCAACTAAATGCATGAGAGAACAGCCCCAGACAACCTGGCTTCTCAATTCTTCCCTACTTCCCTACCCTTGTCAATGGATCCACACACACCCAGACCAGGAAAGGCCTGGACACAAAGGACAAGAAGTCTTCAGAACCACTGGAGACTGAATAGCAATGTGGGAAGGCCTGCATTGCCCAGTACCATATCTGCTTTCTATGCTCCCTACCTAAACTCGGGTTGGAGGCAACAGGACTCCAGAAAAGAATGGGGTACGCGTGCGCGCGCGCGCGTGCGCGCGCACACACACACACACACACACACACACACACACACACACACACTCTTACTCTTGACACTGACCTCCCAGTTCTCTGGGAGCAACCTCTTAAAGATATGCCAACGTCCTTTCTATGCGAGCTAGAGATAGGCGAGATAGTTCCAATGGTCTACACTGCTCTTAACACTGGGTCCCTCTCTTCCCCAGCGATACCTCCACACCTCCCTCATCCACCGCCCCTGTTCCCGGCCAAGAATCAGGTCTGTAGAGCTGTTATTCCTGAGTCCAAAGATATCTATCACATCTATGTAGTGGATAGAAATCAGTTTCTACTACAAAGCCTGTATTTTAATTTCTCTAATCTGTATGCTTTACTCTTAAGGCAAGTTACTCCCTACACCTATTCTCTCACCACCGGCATCCATCTAATAGTTAACTCCCCATAATTCAGTTTCTCAGAAGAGGATGAGATATACAGCGGCAATCCCTGATTTTGTCCTGTTTATCACCACCTGCCTGGCTTCCCCACAAGCTATTGTCAGCCACAGAAGAATCCCTTCTTTGGAGACTAAGTATATACAGGAGGACACTGAATACAGGACCGTGGTCACAGGAAGATTTGATCCATCTATACAATTAAGGGCCCAGGGTCTTCTCAGGATCACAGCGAGTCAAACATAACCAGTGCCCTGCACACAGCCTCAGCCCCCATTTCCAGAACCAGCTTCTGTGTCAGCAGTGGCATCCTCTTCCTCACTACTACCCCCCGGTGCCCATCTCAACACCCCCATTCACACTCATTCTCTCTTTCACCAAAAACAAAACATAAAACCCCCAAACACTACACCTTCCCGTTAAGGTGCAACAGTACAGCCCATGGCTGCACCTAAATGGCAGGGCAGGTCTGAGAATTGACCTTACAGTCCAGACAGCAGAGGAATGGTCGACTCCACTAATACCACTATACTAATGTTAAAAGTAATCAATTCATATAATCTTTGAAGTGAGAGAGTAGTCTTTGTTCCACAATGGGCTCACAATCTAATAGGAATCCATCAGTTAATAGTAGTGATTGAACACTTACTGTGTGCAGGACACTGTAGTAAGCTTTTGGGAACGTACACTAGAACATGATATAATAATGAAAAGAATGATAATTGTGGTATTTGCGAAGCTCTTATTATTTTCCAAGCACTGTACTAAGTTTAATCAGGTCGGATATAGTTTCTGTCCCACATGGGACTCGTAGACAAATTTGGAAGGAGAACAGATGTGACATAGTGGTAAAACCTCGGGCCTGAGAGCCAGAAGGACCGTGGTTTTAATCCCAGCTCCTCCACCTGTCTGCTGTGTGACCTTGGGCAAGTCACTTCACTTCTCTGTGCCTGAGGCACTGCTTCTGTAAAAGGAGATTAGGAATGTGAGCCTCATGTGGGACAGTGACTGTGTCCAACCTAATCTTCTTGTACCGACCCCAGCATTTAGTACAGTGCCTCGAGCATAGTAAGCACCTAACAAATACCATAATTATTTTTATTGTTGAGAAGCCTCACTTGCTTATTAATCAATCAATCAATTAATTAATGGTATTTATGTGTGTAAAGTATTATGCTAAGTGTCTACTGTCTTACAACTGCAACCTCGCAAGAAAGTCCCATCTTGTGTTTATTCACCGCAATTGATGCTCCAGAAATTATCTCCAAGATCCGGAGCAATGTTGCCCTATCCAAAGTAACGCTGTCCTGGGGAAAAAGCATCTAGGAGAAAACTCATTTAGCCATAGAGAGGGTGTATGGCTGGGATCTGTGACCTTTGGGCATTTGATAATAAACCCCCCTCAACCACACAGCACTTATGTACATATCTGTAAATTCTGCATTATATATTATTTATTTATATTAATGTCTGTCTCCGTTTCTAGACTGTAAGCTCGTTATAGGCAGGGAACATATCTATTTACTCAGTTGTATAATACAGTGCTCTGCACAATGTAAGTGCTCAATAAGTACCATTGATTGATTAATTGATTGATCCCAGATTCTTAGTGGAGGTAACGACTCAAGGGACCCAAGTGATTCAGTCTTCTAAGCCAGGCGAACATAAACCTGTTTTTAAATGTCTTCTGGGACCAAGACTATATAAAGCCTCCCTCCTTACCTGAGCCACAGTCAAGACGTTCTTTCTGATGTCTCTTCCAAATTATTCTAGATACAACAGAGGCGATTTACTGTTTCTTTTTCCTTTTGGATGGTCTAGGCTGTCCTTGTAACAGTTCTTTTTCCATGCAGTAGGGGGAGGAAGAATAGTATTTATTAAGCATCAAATATGTGAAACGCACTACATTCTGCATGGGGGGAAAAGAAAGACATAACATCAGTCAGCAGGTCTGTCTCTAAATAATCCCAAATTCTGAAACTTTCCTCATAGTACCCCTCCATCTTCCATCCATCTAATGATTTTGGCTGATCTTCTTGGCACTCACGATAGAATATGGCATCCTTCTAAAAAGAAAACAGACTGCTACTGAGAGCAATTCCCTAGTACTCTCCCCCTTAAGCATTAAAAGCTTCAGAGAAAGGTCTCCAGTTCATCCACGACTGAAATGAGAATGGGTAGCATTATTTATTACCATGCCTTGAGCTCGACTCTCCTGCTTCTTCCCTCTTGCCTACATCATCCCTTGTCCCTGGTACTCTCTCAGCAATAAGAATGACGATGGTATTTGTTAGCTTTAATTAGTGCCAAGCACATAGATAGATGGGGGAGAAACAATACAATCATATCAGAGGTAATCCCAGCCTCTTCAAATCCACTTGAACACACCCCTCCCCTTTTTAAAAGTATTTTGTTTTGGTTTGGTTTTTTTCTGAACCATCTTCCCGGGCTAGCCTTCCCCAATTGATTTTCTGTTTCCCTGGTTCTTTCCCCTGCAACTTACAGTCCCAGCTCTTTCTGCCCTCAGAGCTACTCTCCCAAACACCCAACACAGCTTTCTGCACACTGTTTTCATCCGACCAATATTTTTGGGAAGCAGGAAACAAAAGTCAGGAAGAAGTGATGACCCCTCCCAAGTGCTTATTACAGTGCCTTACACACACTAAGTGCTCAAAAATACGATTGAATGAATAAATGAATGAATGACACACAAGCCCCCTACAACTTTACCTGTACATGATCATCCACATCCATTGTGTCTTAGGCTCAGTGAACAGGACGCTTCTTATACATCTGACCCTGTGGTATCAGAGCAGCTAGTTCTGGTAGAAGGGGAGTGGCCACGTGACTGATGGAGTCTCCAGAGAGAGAAGCTCAATAAATCACAGCATCTCAGAATTTGTAAAATCCCCTAGAAGTTTTCTTTCCAAATCCCCTCCACCAGGGCTGGCTGGATTCAAATCATTTCAAGCAGATCACTTATCTCCACCACCATCGCTTCCAACCCCCACCCCCAACTCCTCCGGCCCCAGACTCCTGTTCCTTAACTATCTTCAGAGATTAATCAATTGATCAATGATTATAAATTATACTGTAGCTTTGTTTGGGGCAGGGAACATGTCTGCTAACTCTAACTCTGACTTGCTCCCTTCATTAATCCTCCCTCTCATCCCCACAGCACATATATGCATTTCTGTAGATATCTGTTATTTATCTATTTATTTATTTATTTATTTATTTATATTAATGTTTGTCTCCCTCTGTAGATTGTGAGCTCGTTATGGGCAGGAAATGTGTCTGTTATTGTATTGTACTCTCCCAAGCACTTGGTTACAGTGCTTTGCACACAATAAGCACTCAATAAATATGATTGAATGAATACTGTGCTGTACTCTCTCAAGCGTTTACAATAGTGCTCAATAAATGCCATTTATTGATTTTTATTGAGCACTAATTCTTTGCAGGGCACTGTACTAAGTGCTTGGGAAAGTAGAAGACGATGGATTTGGTAGATACAGTCCTTGCCCACGAAGTGCGTACAGCCTATAGGAGACAGGAATTAAAATAAATTCCTGAAAGGGGAAAAAGTAGAGTATGAGACTATTTTCATATGTGCTGTGGGGCTGGAGTGAGTATCAAATTACACGTCTTCTCCACTGGTACCCTGAATCCCTTCTTTGCACTTGATAATGATAAGCATCAGCTGTGGCAGCACATCATATTTTAAAACTATGTGCCAAATACCACACTAAGCACTGGGGTCGATTCATGATAATCAGGCTCACAGTCTAAATAGGAGAGAGAACAGGTATTGAATCTCCATTTTACAGATGAGAAAACTGAGGCATAGAGAAGTTACATGATGTACCCCAGATTACACAACAGGAAAGTGGTAGAAGCAGAATTAGAACTCAGGTCTTTTTTTTCTACCAGGTCCGGACTCTTTCCACTAGACAACACTGCTCCCTGGGACCAAATGACTCTCCTAAGCTCTTAGTACAATGCTCCGGACTGTAAACTCCCGTCTAGGCCATAAATTGATTGTGGGCAGAAAATGTGTCTGCTACAGTGTTATAGTGTACTCTACCCAGTATTTAGTACAGTGATCTGCACACCATATTCGCTCAGTAAATATGATTGACTGGCTGATTATCTTGAATCTACCTCAGTGCTTAGAATAGAGCTTGACACAGCGTGGTGGAGTGGATAGAGCACAGACCTGGGAGTCAGAAGTTTGTGGGTTCTAATCCCGGCCCTGTCGCTTGTCGGACTGAGTCACTTCACTATTCTGTGCCTTAGTTACCTCATCTGTAAAATGGGGATGAAGACTATGAGCCCCACATGGGTTACCCTGATTACCTTAAATCTACCCCAGTGCTCAGAACAGTGCTTGGCACATAGTAAACTCTTCACAAATACCATTATTATTATTATTATTATTTCTGTTTCTTGGAAGAACTCACCAACTATTCTCTCCACCCCCACTGCACACAGAATGGGAGTAAATGTGTTTAAAACCACCAGACAAGCTTTAGTTCAGACTCCTGGAAGAAGGTTCTGAAGTTAAGAGTTGTTTGGCATTAGAACATGTCATTGAGAGGATCATTCATTCATTCATATATTCAATCGTATTTATTGTTTGCTTACTGTGTGCAAAGCGCTGTACTAAGTACTTGGGAAAGTACAGTGCAATAATAAACAGATATATTCCCTGCCCACAATGAACGTACAGTCTAGAGGAGGGAGACAGACATCAATACAAATAAATAAATTACAGATAGGCACATAAGTGTTATTGGGATGGGATAGGGGAAGAGCAAAGAAGCAAGTCAGGGTGAGCAGAAGAGACTGAGATAAGAGAAAAGGAGGGTCTGGTCTGGGAAAGCCTCTTTCGAGAAGATCTGTCTTCAGGAAGGCTTTGAAGGGAGGGGATAATAATTTTCTGTCAGATTTGAGGAGGGAGGACTTTCCAGGCCAGAGGCAAGATGTGGGCCAGGGATCAGCAGTGAGGAAGGCGAAAGCTAGGAACAGTGAGAAGGTTAGCACTAGAGAAGGGACGTGTGCAGGCTGGGTGTAGGAGAGTAGTGAGCTGAGGAAGGAGGGGGCAAGGTGGTGGAGTGTTTTAAAACCATTGGTGAGGAGGTTTTGCTTGATGTGGAGGTGGATGGGCAACCAATGGAGTTTTTTGAGGAACGGGGTGACATGTCCTGAACGTTTTTGTAGAAAATTGATCCGGGCAGCAGAGTGAAGGATGGACTACAGTGGAGAGAGACAGGAGGCTGGAAGGTCATCAAGGAGGCTGAAGCAGTAACCCAGGAGGGATAGGATGAGTAATTGTATTAACGAGGTAGCAGTTTGAATGGAGAGGAAAGGGCAGTTTTTAAAGATGTTGGGAACGTGGAACCGTCAGGGTTTATTCATGGTTTGAATATATGAGCTGAATGAGAGGGAAGAGTCAAGGATAACACCAAGGTTATGTGCTACTGAGACAGTAAGGATGGTGGTGCTGTCTACAGTGATGGGAAAATGTGGAGGACAGGGCTTGGGTGGGTAGTTAAAGAGTTCAGTTTTGAACATGTTAAGCTTGAGGTGACAGGAGGACAACCACGTAGAGATGTCGTGAAGGCAGGAGGAAATGTGAGACTGCAGAGAGCTAGAGCGATCAGGGCTGGAGATGTACATTTGGCTATCATCAGAATATAGGTGGTAGTTGAAGTCATGGGAGCAGATGAGTTCTCCAAGGGAGTAGGTGTAGATGGAGATTAGAAGGGGACCCAGAACTGTACCCTGAGGGGCTCCACAGTTTGGGGGTGGGAGGCAGAGGAAGAGCCCATGAAGGAGACTGAGAATGAATGGCCAGAGGGATACGAGGAGAACCAGGAGAGGACAGATTCAGAGAAGCCAAGGTTGGATAACATTTCCAAGAGAAAGTGGTGGTCAACAAGTGTCGAAGGCATTGAGAGGTTGAAGAGGATTATCTAGCAGTAGCAAGAGGAGTAGCGGAGGTAGATATTGAGCTCCTAAGCGCTTGGGAATGGACAAAAGAATCAAAATGCAAAACCTGCCTGGGATGATAATAATAGTAAGCCCGGTGTGGGCAGAGATTGTCTCTCTTTATTGCTGAATTTTACTTTCCAAGAGCTTAATACAGTACTCTGCACAAAGTAAGTGCTCAATAAATTCGATTGAATGAATGAATGAATAATTATTATTCGGGAGGTAATAATAATAATGACAGTATTTGTTAAGCGCTCACCATGTGCCAGGCATTGTATTAAGCACTGGGGTGAGTTCAAGCAAATCGTGTTGGACACAGTCCATGTGGGGCTCACGATCCCCTTTAGCAGATGAAGTAACTGAGGCGCAGAGAATTTGAGTGACTTGCCCAAGGTCACACAGCAGATAAGTGGCAGAGCAGGGATTAGAACCCATGACCTCCGGCTCCCAGGTCTGTGCCATTTCCACTAAGCCATGCTGATTCTCATACAGGTAGGCATACATAATCTTTTACAAATAGTAGGAACAGTAATAAAAAGTAGCAGAGAAACATCCCAGGATAAAATATAAGACTATATAATGAAATAAATCAATGGAACCTATTGACCGCTAACTGGCCTGTGTTCAGCTGATTTTTTGTATGTATTTGTTAAGCATTTACCACGGTTCAGGCACTGTACTAACCGCTGGGGTACATACAGGCTAATCAAGTTGGTCACAGTCCCAGTTCCCCATGAGGCTTACAGTCTTAATTCCCAATTTACATATGGGGGAACTGAGGCACAGAGAAGTGAAGTGACTTTCCCAAGGTCCCCGAGTGGACAAATGGCAGAGGTAGAATTAGAACACAGGTCCCTCTGACTCCCAGGCCTATGCTGTATTCACTACGCATGCTGCTACACTAGTATCACTCTAGCTACTGAACACTTGGGATAGTACAATAAAGTAGAATTTGCAGATGGTATCCATGCCTTTAAGGAATTTACACTCTAGATGTGAAGGTAGATATTAAAATAAATTACAAATAAGTGCAGAGGTGATACAGAAAGGAGGGTGAACAAGGTGGAGAAGTGAGAGGTTATTCAGGGAAGACTTCTTGAAAGAGGGCTTTGAAGGTAGGTCTGTCTGTGGGCTGAAAGATATCACAAGGGAAGGAGTTCCAGGATAGAGGGAGGATGTGGGCAGGGGTTTGTTGGCAAGAGAGATGAGATCAGGGTACAGTAACTAGCTTAACAATAGAGGAGCAATGTGTGTTGGCTGTGTTGCAGTAGGATAGGTAGACGGGGGAAAGCTGATTGAGTACCTAAAAACCTAAGTTAAGGAGTTTCTGTTTGATGCAGTGGTGTGTGGGCAACCACTGGAGGTTTTAAAGGAGTAGGTGGATATTGATTAAACAGATTTTTCAGAAAAATATTTCAGCAAGGAGACTGATACAGTAGTCAAAGCCAGAAATGAAAAGCTCTGGATGGGGAGGAAAGGGCAGATTGGTGACATTGAATGTGTGGGCTGAATGAAAGAGGTGAGTAGAGGATAATGCCAAGGTTACAGGCTTGTGAGACGGGGAGATTGATGGTGTTGTCTACAGCAATTGGAAAGTCAGGGATTTGGGTAGGGACACAAGAAATTCTGTCTCGGATACGTTAAGTATGAAGTGTTGGTGGGACTTCCAAGTAGGGATGTCATGAAGGGAAAAAAAAGACATTAAAGATCAAAGAGGAGTGAGTTCAGAGAGGGAGAGGCAGATTTGGCATTCATCTGTGTATTTTATTAATGATGTATATATATCTATAGTTTATTTATATCGATGCTATTGATGTCTGTATACTTGTCAAGTTTTGTTTTGTTGTCTGTCTACCCCCTTCTAGACTGTGAGTCTGTTGTTGTGTAGGGGTTGTTTCTATTTATTGCCATTCTTTCTCGCTCTCTCCTCCTCCTCGCCCTTACTGAAACATGGCTTACCCCGGATGACACAGTCTCTTCTGCTGCTCTCTGCAGCGGAGCCCTTTTCTTCTCCCACGCCCCCAGACTCACCGGAAAAGGAAGACGTGTTGGCTTCCTTCTCGAACCAAAATGTCGTTTTCGCACTATCCCTCCTCCCTCTTCCTTTTCCTTCCCCTCCTTTGAAGCCCATATTATTCGACTCTACCACCCCCTCCAGATTTTTGTAGCCGTCATCTACCGCCCCCTGGACCCACCTCCAACTTTTCTTTTAACAACTTCGACCCCTTTCTCACCTTCCTTCTCTCCTTTTCCACGCCCACTCTGATTCTCGGAGACTTCAACATCCACATGGAGTCCCTGGTAACTCCTCTGCTTCCCGCCTTCTATCTCTCCTTGACTCTGCCAACCTCCTGCACCACTCCACCTCACCCAATCACCAACTTGGTCACACCCTCGACCCATCATCTCCTACCGTTGCACTATCCCCACCCTCACCAACTCTGAAATCTGTCTCTACGATCAAAAACTTTCTCACCTGCCTCCTCACTCACACTCCTCCCCCCGTAAATCTATATTACTACCCCACAGACCTCCACTCTCTCGGCCCCATACATCGCTCTCAGCGCATCACACCCCACCTCGCCTCCCTAACCTCTCAACCTACTCGTGATGAACAGATTACCCCTCTCAGTTCCATCCTCGCTACTCAACTCACCTCGCTCGTTCCCCTTTCCCTTCGCCGCTCTCGCACCACTAACACACAGCCTTGGATCACTGCCACTATCCGCCTCCTTCGCTCTTATGCTCAAGCGGCTGAACGCTGCTGGCGAAAGTCTAAACACCAGGCCAATCTTGTTCACTTTACGTTTATCCTTTCCTGACGTAAATCTGGCGTCTCCTCTGCCGGGCAAAACTATTTTTCTTCCCTTATTGACACACAGGTCCATCATACCCGTCAGATGTTCCGTACATTTAACTCCCTTTTCAGGCCCTCTGTTCCTCCCCCTCCTCCTCCTCCATCCCTCATCCCCAACGATCTGGCCTCCTGCTTCATTAGTAAAGTTAATCCCTTCAGTTTGAGCTACCGAAAGTCATCCCTCCCCCTTCTCCACCTCCCTACTCTCTACCCTCTCCGCTACTCTCCCATCCTTCCCAGCAGTACCTTCAGATGAGGTCTCCCCCCTGCTCTCAAGTGCTACTCCATCCATCTGTGCTTCAGACCCCATTCCCTCTCATCTTATAAAAACTCTCGCCCCTTCCCTCCTCCCCTCCTTAACTTCCATCGTAAACCGCTCACTCCCCACTGGGTCCTTCCCCTCTGCCGTCAAACATACCCAATTCTCTCCCATTCTAAAAAGACCCTGTCTCTGATCCCACTGCCCCTTCTAGTTATTTCCCTGTCTCCCTGCTACCCTTCTTTTCCAAACTCCTAGAACGAGTCATCTACACTCACTGCCTCGAATTCCTCAGCTCCAACTCTATCCTAGAACCCCACCAATCTAGCTTCCATCCCCTACACTCCACCGAAACTGTCCTCTCAAAGGTCACCAATGACCTCTTTATTGCCAGATCCAATGGCTCCTACTCTGTCCTAATCCTCCTCGACCTCTCAGCTGCCTTTGACACTGTAGATCACCCCCTTCTCCTCAGCACGCTATCCAACCTGGGTTCACAGACTCCGTCCTCTCTTGGTTCTCCTCTTATCTCTCTGGCCGTCCATTCTCAGTCTCCTTTGCGGGCTCCTCCTCCCCCTCCCATCCCCTTACTGTAGGGGTTCCTCAAGGGTCAGTTCTTGGTCTCCTTCTGTTCTCTATCTACACTCACTCCCTTGGTGAACTCATCCTCTCCCACGGCTTCAGCTATCATCTCCATGCTGATGACACCCAAATCTACACCTCCGCTCCTGCTTTCTCTCTCTCCCTCCAGGCTGGTACTTCCTTCTGCCTTCAGAACATCTCCATCTGGATGTCTTCCTGCCATCTAAAACTCAATATGTCGAAGACTGAAGTCCTTATCTTCCATCCCAAACCCTGCCCTCTCCCTGACATTCCTGTCACTGTAGACGGCACTACCATCCTTCCCGTCTCAAAGGCCCGCACCCTTGGTGTCATCCTCGACTCTGCTCTCTCGTTCACCCCACACATTCAGTTTGTCACCAAAACCTGCCGATCTCACATCCATAATATCGTCAAGATCCGCCCTTTTCTCTCCATCCAAACCGCTACCTTGCTGGTTCAATCTCTCATCCTATCCCGAATGGATTACTGCATCAGCCTCCGCTCTGATCCCCCATCCTCCTGTCTCTCTCCACTTCAATCTATACTTAATTCTGCTGCCCGGGTTATCTTTGTACAGAAACGCTCTGGGCATGTCACTCCCCCCTTCGAAAATTTCCAGTGGTTGCCTGTCAACCTACTAATCAAGCAAAGACTCCTCACTCTCAGCTTCAAAGCTGTCCATCACCTCGCCCCCTCCTACCTCACCTCCCTTCTCTCCTTCTACAGCCCAGGCAGCACCCTCTGCTCCTCTGCCACTAACCTCACTGTGCCTCGTTCTCGCCTGTCCCACCATCGCCCCCTGGCCCACGTCCTTCCCCTGTCCTGGAATGCCCTTCCTCCACGCATCCGCCAAACGAGCTCTCTTCCTCCCTTCAAAGTCCTACTGAGAGCTCACCTCCTCCAAGAGGTCTTCCCAGACTGAGCCCCCTTTTCCTCTCCTTCTCCCCTTCTCCCCCTCTGCCCTACCTCCTTCCCCTCCCCACAGCACTTGTATATATTCGAGCAGATTGATTGCGCTATTTATTTTACTTGTACGTATTTACTATTCTGTTTATTTTGTTACTGATGCGCATAAAGCTATAACTGTATTTATTCTGAAGATTTTGACACCTGTCTACATGTTTTGTTTTCTGTCTGTCTCCCCCTTACAGACTGTGAGACTGTTGTTGTGTAGGGACCGTCTCCATATGTTGCCTACTTGTACTTCCCAAGCGCTTAGTGCAGTGCTTTGAAAACAATAAGCGATCAATAAATACGATTGAATGAATGAAATGAGAAGACGAATAAGAGAATGGAAAGAATGGTAAATAGATGGCTATGTGCTTAAAGAGTACATTTTATGAAAGCCACTATGTACAAAATTATAATGGTGGGTGCGAGTGCAATAATGGAGGAGTGGTCTAAGATGCTGATTGGTAGTTGGGAGAAGATGACTTAGCGAGAAGAAAGATGGGTCGTGCGAGGCATCCTGGAAGTGGTGGGATGATGGAGGCACTTTGAAAATGGAGAAAGCTGTGCTCTGATGGACCGGAACGGGTTGAGGAGGAAATGTTGGCTGAGAGATTATTTGTCCATTTTCCATCACTGAAATATTTTGAAAGGGGACAGGGCCATTTAGAGGAGAGAATGCACTGAACTCCTCACCCTAGTTTGGTACAGTGTCTCAGCTCTGAGATAGAATATGACGAACCCTAAATTACAACCTGTTCCTTCTGAAACCAGGGATTTTCCCGTAGTGTCCACCCAGCAAGTATGAGTGATTCCTTCCTTTCAACCCGTTCTCAGAACGCCTCAGCCCCTCCCAAACTGATAATAATGAGAATAACGATAAGTGCATTTGTTAAGAGATTATTATGTGTCAAGCACTGTTTTAAGCGCTGGAGTAGATACAACGCAATCAGGTTGTCCCACCTGGGATTCACACTCTTAATCCCCATTTTCCAGTTGAGGTATCTGAGGCTCAGAGAAATTAAGTGGTTTACCCAAAATCACACAGCAATCAAGTGGCGGAGCTGGGATTAGAACCCATGTCATCTGAATCCCAAGCCTGTGCTCTTGCCACTATGCTTTGCTGCTTCTTTATGCTGCTTCTCTGGGTTGATCCCCCAGGCCAACCCGGAGGAGGGTCTTGGGGTGGATTTAGAGTCATTTCTCGTTCTTTCTGTATTTGAAATCAGAAGACGTAAGAAAATACGACTGATTTAAATGACCAATTGATTGTTTGAGGTCTGAACAAGATGAAACGCAGAGAAGCAGCGTGGCCTAGTCGATAGAACATGGACCTGGGAGTCAGAATGACTTTGGTTCTAATCTCGGCTCTGCTACTTTTCTGCTGTGTGACCTTGGGTAGGTCTCTTCACTTCTCTGGGCTTCAGTTCACTCATGTGTAAAATGGGAATTGAGAATATGAGCCCCATGTGGGACAGAGACTATGTCCAACCTGATTAGCTTGTATTGAATCCTAGGACTTAGTACAGTGCTTGGCATATAGTAAGCACTTAACAGGTACCATTGAAGAAAAAAAAGAAGCTCCATCCTCCATCCTCGATCCAACTCCATCCTCTCTCATCAATCCATCTTTCCTTCCTTCCATCCTTCCTTCCAACCATTCATCTATCTTTCCATCCTTCCATCCATCCGGAGCACAGGCTTGGGATTCAGAGGGCGCGGGTTCTAATCTCAGTTCGCTACTTGTTTGGTTGTTACCTTGAGCAAATCAGTTCACTTCTGAGCCTCAGTTACCTCATTTGTAAAATGGGGATTGATACTTTAGCTCCATGTGGGACAGGGACTGTGTCCAACATGATTACCTTGTACCTATTCCAGCACGTTCAACATTGCTTGGCACATAGTAAGTGCTTAACAAAGACCATAATCATTAATCTATCAATCAATCAATCAATCGTATTTATTGAGAACTTACTTTGTGCAGAGAACTGTACTAAGCGCTTGGGAAGTACAAGTTGGCAACATATAGAGACGGTCC
The DNA here is from genome assembly GCF_015852505.1 of Tachyglossus aculeatus. Classification (NCBI taxonomy): domain Eukaryota; kingdom Metazoa; phylum Chordata; class Mammalia; order Monotremata; family Tachyglossidae; genus Tachyglossus; species Tachyglossus aculeatus. The sequence continues at coordinate 579,438 of NW_024045095.1, forward strand.
CTACCCAACAGTGGGCTCAAAGTCTAGAAGAGGGAGACAGAGAACAAAACAAAACATATTAACAAAATAAAATAAATAAAACAGATATGTACAAGTAAACTAAATAAATAAATAGAGTAATAAATACCTGCAAACATATCTACAGGTGCTGTGGGGAAGGGAAGGAGGTAATGCGGGGTGAGTGGAGAGGGGGAGGAGGGCGAGAAGAAGGAGGGGGTTCAGTCTGGGAAGGCCTCCTGGAGGAGGTGAGATTTCAGTAGGGCCTTGAAGGGAGGAAGAGAGCTAGCTTGGCGGATGGGCAGAGGGAGGGCATTCCAGGCCAGGGGGATGACGTGGGCCGGGGATCGATGGTGGGACAGGTGAGAATGAGGCACGGTGAGGAGATTAGCGGCAGAGGAGCGGAGGGTACGGGGTGGGCTGTAGAAGGAGAGAAGGGAAGTGAGGTAGGAGGGGGCGAGGTGATGGACAGCCTTGAAGCCGAGGGTGAGGAGTTTCTGCCTGATGCTCAGGTTGATTGGGAGCCACCGGAGATTTTTGAGGAGGCGACTAACATGCCCAGAGCGTTTCAGGACAAAGAAAATCCGGGCAGCGGATTACTATTATTGTTACCATTGGTATTTATTGACCACATCCTGAGTGCAAAGGACTGCAGTAAGCTCTCAGGAGAGTTGAAAAGAGATAAGGCTGCATTGTTCCTGCTCTTAGGAGATTATATGTAATGGGGGAGATAGACACAGAATAAATTACGTGAAGAGGGAAGGAGAGGAGGGAAAGATGAGAAAGTGGATGAAAGCTTGATTCAAGAGTACAGTTCAAACAGCAGGTATGAACAGCACTTCAACGGATTTCCAATCAGGACAAGCCAGAAGAAGCAGTGTTACCTAGTGGGTAGAGCGTTGGCTTGAGATTCAAATGGACATGGGTTCCGATCCTGGTTCCACAACATGTCTGCTGTGTGACCTTAGGCAGGGTCGTTTAACTTCTCCGTGCCTCAGTTCCCTCATCTGTGAAATGTGGATTGAGATGTGAGCCCCACGGGGTACATGGACTCTGCCTAATCCGATTAGATTTGTATCTACTCCAGCAATTAGTATAGTGCCTGATATATCGGAAACGCTTCACAAAGACCGTAAGAAAAAGTTACAATTGGCTGATTGACTGACAGATCGAGTGTCTCAGTTTATGAATTAGACAAAGATGAAACCATATACAGTGACTAAAGACTCGCTGAAAACAGGAACCGTTAGGACGCTGGGATACAGATGTTGCTGTTTCCACTGTAACCCCGAGGCCCGGAACCATCGCTGATGCTGCAGGCAGTGGACCCTTGTCTCTCAGAATCCTCAGGAAACACGTGACAAGAGGGTACGTGCCTTCTTCGGGCCTCGAGGTCCATTGGCAGGGCCCCGAGCCATCCTCCAGGGATTTCCTTCAGAGCAGCACCTGCTTTATCTACAGGGACCGGGTCCAATCCGGAGAGCTTCTCAGGGTCTGAGAAAGAGTGGAGGGGGATCAAGTGCTCCTCTCTGTTACTTGCTGGCTGACTGAACCCAGGAGTCTGAGGGGAGAGAGGTGACCAGCCCAGCTCTGCAGAGGTCAGCGACCTCCAGCCCAACGATGTCCCGGTACATGTGTACATATGTACAAGTAAAATAGAGTAATAAATCTGTACAAACATACATACAGGTGCTGTGAGGAGGGGAAGGAGGTAGGGCGGGGGAGTGGGGAAGAGGAGAGGAATAAGGGGACTCAGTCTGGGAAGGCCTCCTGGAGGAGGTGAGCTCTCAGTAGGGCTTTGAAGGGAGGAAGAGAGCTCCCTTGGCGGATGTGCAGAGGGAGGGCATTCCAGGCCAGGTGGAGGACGTGGGCCGGGGCTGGACAGCAGGACAGGAGAGAACGAGGTACAGTGAGGAGGTTAGCGGCAGAGGAGCGGAGAGTGCGGCCTGGGCTGTAGAAGAGAGAAGGGAAGTCGGGTAGGAGGGGGCGAGGTGATGGAGAGCCTTTAAGCCTAGAGTGAGGAGTTTTTGCTTGATGCATTGGTTGACCGGCTGCCACAGGAGATTTTTGAGGAGGGGAGTAACATGCCCAGAGCGTTTCTGCACAAAGATGATCCGGGCAGCAGCGTGAAGTACAGACTGAAGTTGGGAGAGACAGGAGGATGGGAGATCAGAGAGGAGGCTGTTGCGGTAATCCAATCGGGATAGGATGAGAGATTGAAACAGAAAGGTAGCGGTTTGTATGGAGAGGAAAGGGTGGATCTTGGCGATGCTGCAGAGGTGAGACCGGCAGTTTTTGTTGACGGATTGGATGTGAAGGGTGAACGAGAAAGCGGAGTTGAGGATGACACCAAGGTTGCGAGCTTGTGAGACGGGAAGGATGGTAGTGCCGTCTACAGTGACGAGAAAGTCAGGGAGAGGGCAGGGTTTGGGAGGGAAGATAAGGAGGCTAGGTTGACACAGTCTAATTTACTATCAATCAATTAATCTTGAATCGTATTGATTGAGCGCTTATTGTGTGCACTAAGCAATTGGAGATTAATAATAATGAGAGTAGTACTTGTTAATCTCTTATCATGTCCCAAGTACTGTCCTAAGCTCTGGGGTAGATACAAGTTAAGCAGGTTGGATACAGTCCTTGTTCCACATGCGGCTCACAGTCTTAACTCCCATTTTGCACATGAGGTAACTGAGGCTCAGAGAAGTTAAATGACTTGCCCATGGTCACACAGCAGACATGAGGTGGAGCTGGAATTAGAATCCGATGCTTCTGACTCCTTCTGACTCCCAGGCCCGTGCTCTATCCACTTTATAATGCCATAACAGACACATTCTCTGCTCCTTCTAGAAGGAAAGAAAGAATGGAAAGATGAATATGCAATTATTGCATGCCATTTTGCAGATGAGGAAACTGAGCCCCAGAGCAGTGAAGCGTCTTGCCCAAGGTCCCACAGCAGCAAAGGGACAGAGTCAGGATTAGAACCCAAGTCCTCTGACTCCCACTAAGCTATGCTTGGGAGAATACAATAGAACAGAGCTGATAGATGTGCATGTTGCCCTTAAGTTGCTCACAGTCAAGAGCAGAACTTCTTTGCCCATACGTTTTCCACTAAATGAGGATGGAAATGAGTTGATTCACACTTGAGTTACGTGACGTGGGTTTAGAGGACTGGGAAATTAATCGGGGTAGCTAGTTGGAGGAGGGGTAGTTTTAGCAGGGCTCAGAAGTCGGAAAGAAATGTGCTCTCTGATTTTGAGTGGCTAAGAGAGTGAAACGGGAGAGTCCGTCGTGAGTAACAACTACAAAGTTGCTTTGAGACCTGAGAAGACGAGTTGAACGATGGAAAGGGGATGAAATGCAGTAATAGGGTGGAAAGACTTCAAGCCGATTGTTAGTTTTTGTTCCTCATGAAAAGACATAACTTGTTACGAGAGGAGGTTGAGAAGAGGAGAGAAGTAGGCTAAGCGATGCTTTAGGAATGGACTAGATGAATGACGAGATATGCTTGTGTTTGTTTGTGTACAAGTGTGAATGCAGATATGTGAGCAAATGGAATCACTTTGGAGTATACGTAGGTTTTTGTTGTTGTTGTTGTTCTATTTGTTTGTTTTATGGTTTCGTTAAATGATTATTATGTGCCAGGTACTGTACTAAGCACTGGGGTAGATACAAACTAATCAGGTTGTACATAATCCATGACCCATAGGGTGCTCAGAGTTGTAATTCCTATTTTTCATATGAGGTACCTGAGGCACAGAGAAGTTACGTGACTGTCCCCAGGTCACACAGCAGACGAGAAGAGGAGACAGGATTAAAATCCAGGTCCTTCTGTCTTCCAGGCCCATTCTCCGTCCACTAAATGCATGAATTGATATGTAAAGGCACTTCTTGTTTCACTTTAAAAACCACCGAAAAAATTTCTTAACAGTTATGAACATCTCTTCAAGTTTTCTGACCTCTGCTATCTGCTACCCATTTTAGTTTCGGTCTCCTCAGCCAAAAATAATTCTCTTGAAATTTTGTAAGTGCTTATTATGTGCCAAGCATAGTATTAAGTGCTGAGGGAGATTAAAGACAACCTGGTAGGCCGTATCCCACGAGGTATTCACAGTCTAAGGAGGGGAGGAAATACGTATTGAATCCTCATTTTACTATTGACAAACCTGAGGCGTAGAGAAACTAAGTCACTTTCCCATGGCTATGTAGCAGAGAACTGGTAGAGCTGGGATTAGAATCCAGGTCCTCTGACTCCAAGGCCTGTGTTCATCCCAATTGTGCGCCCTGATTCTACATAGTTCGAACCACTTTGCTTCCAATAGAATGGAAGCTCCTTGGGGGCAGTGATCATTTCTACTAATACAGTGTCCTCTGTACGTACTCAATAAATAGACTTGATTGACCTAGTCTTATTCCTTCACCCCAGCATCAGCGTTTCTAAATTGAAGTCTTCCCTCTTCCTGTGAGGGGAGTCGACATCATTCCCCAGAAATGTTCGGTGCCTTCATGGTGAACTCAAAGGTCATTTTGATTTCATTAACTGTCTCCTCTCCATAGGTAATCACCAGCAGCAAGTGTCCTGTCAGTTCCTTCACTCATCCCATCTATTGACTCTAACTTTGATTCTTCTCTCATCCATTGCAGAAAGTCAATGCTGCGTCCCAAAAATTCCCAACGTCTCCACGGTGACAGGATTCCTCCTGATGGATTTCTCGGAGGTCCGGGAGCTGTAGCCGACCTATGCCGCGCTGTTCCTCCTGGTCTACCTGGTGGCCCTGACGGGAAATCTCCTCATTTTCACCGTCACCGTCTTTGACCAGCGCTTCCACACTCCCGCGAATTTCTTCCTTAGGAACCCGTCTGTCCTCGACCTCTGCCTCAGCACCGTAATTGTTCCCAACTCTGTCCTCAACACTTTGAGCAACTGCAACTCCATCTCCTTCTTGGGCTGTGTTGCTCAGGTCTTCCTCACGTTCCTGTTTGTCGCTTCAGAGTTTCTAATCCTCATAGCGATGTTCTACGACCGCTAAACCGCCATCTGCATGCTATGAGCTCATCATGAACAACACGGCCTGTGGGAAGGTGGCAGCCGCCTCTTGGCTCAGCAGGGGGATTTCTGGAGTCTTGTATTCAGCTTCGACTTTCCCCCTGAGCTTCTGTGGGTCCAACATCGCCCAGCAGGTCTTCTGAATCCCCTCCCTGTTGAAGATCTCCTGCTTCGAAGACCACGTCGCCATCGATGTGAGCATAAAATGTGGGGTATCTCTACCTTTTATTTGCTTCGTATTCATCATCATCTCCTACGTGCACATCTTCCAGACTGTGCTGAGGATGCCGGCCACCGAGGGCCGGCTGGACCAAAGCCGTCTCCATGTGCCTGCTCCACATCGCTGTCTTCATCGTCTTCATCTCTACGGCCGTCATCTCCTACTTCAAGCCCATGTCATACTCGGTTGACTATTTCAAGCCCATGTTAGACTCTCCCTCGACCCTGGACCTGCTGATGTCCTTGTTCTACACCGCGGTGCCCCCCGACCTGAACCCTCTCATCTACAGCCTGAGGAACGGGGACACGAAGGCTGCCCTGGTGAGAGGCCTAAAGGGGAGATACCTCCTCCCTCCTCCAAGGGACAAAATGTCTGTTTCCTTTTGCTGAACCATCCCATTCCTCATCAGGGTTCTGATCGTGGAGGTATCCATATAAAGAGCTGTCCAAAGAGAAAGTCCAGCGTCTGAGGATTTGTTAATATCTGGGACAGAGGCTAATTAGATGTGTGTGACTGTAAGCCCGGTGTGGGCAGAGATTGTCTCTCTTCATTCAGAATGGTACTTTCCAAGCGTTTAGACAATGCTCTGCACGCGGTAAGCACTAAATAAATATGACTGAATGAATGAATGAATGACTGACTGACAAGTAATTGATTGGGTGGCAACTTGTCTTAGGGGAATGAGCATGTGGCTGGGAGTCATGAGATCTGTAAAGTCTGCCCGGTTCTGCCACCGGTCTGCTGTATGACCTTGGTCCAGCCACGTAACCTCTTTGGGTCTCTCTGTAAAATCGGCATTCAATGTGTGCTCTCTCTTTCACAGTCTGAGCCCCTGTGGGTCGGGAAACGTGTCCGATCTGAATAGTCCGGTTCTACTTCAGCACTTGGCAGTATTTCCAAGTAAATTCTTAATAAATTTAATAATGATAATGTTGATACTACTACTGATAATAACGGTAATTCTATGAATTTTAAGATCACTCTTGGTGGCTATGAAAATAAGAAAATCGGAGGATGACAAGGGAGAAGGGTGAGCCCGTTGTTGGGTAGGGACAGTCTCTGTATGTTGCCAACTTGTACTACCCAAGCGCTTAGTACACTGCTCTGCACACAGTAAGCGCTCAATAACTACGATTGAATGAAGGAATGAATGAAAGTGTCTCCCATACCTGACTGCCTGTTTATTTTATTCTGTTTATTTTGTTTATTTTGTTTATTTTGTTTATTTTATTTTGTTAGTATGTTTGGTTTTGTTCTCTGTCTCCCCCTTCTAGACTGTGAGCCCACTGTTGGGTAGGGACTGTCTCTATATGTTGCCAGCTTGTACTTCCCAAGCGCTTAGTACAGTGCTCTGCACACAGTAAGCGCTCAATAAATACGATTGATTGATTGATTCATTTGTTTTAATGCTTGTCTCCCCCCTTCTAAACTGTGAGCCCGTTGTGGGCAGGGATTGTCTCTGTTGCTAAATTGTACTTTACAAGCGCTCAGTACAGAGCTCTGAACACAGTAAGCACTCAATAAATACGATTGAAAGAATGAATGAACGTATTTCACAGAGCAAACACTTGCCTCGAATCCATTCGTTCATCCATCCATCCGTCCATCTGTCTGGTCACCCATCTATCTGTCCATCCATCCAGCCAGCCAGCCATTCACCCATCCATCCTTTCATAATAATTATAATAGTGGTATTTGTTAAATGCTTACTATTTGCCAGATATTGTATTAATTGCTGGGGCTGATACAAGATAATCAGGTTTTACACAGTCTCTCTCCCACATGGTGCTCATAGTCTCAATTCCGATTTTACAGATGAGATAACTGAGGCACAGAGAAATGAAGTGCCTTACCTAACGTCACACAGTAGACAATCCACCCATCCAACCAGCCATCCATCTATCCATCCATCTACCCAGCCAACCCTTCCATCCATCCATCCATCCATTCATCCAACAACCCAAAGATGCATCTATCTACCAATCCATCCATCCATCAATCTATGGTATTTTTTGAATGCATCCTGGGTTTAAAGTACTGTAGTGAACCGTTCAGTGAGATCAAAATAAATTAAACACCATCCCTGCTTTCCAAGAGCTTAAAATCTCACAGGGGAGATAGATACAGAATTAATTCATGAGGACGAAGAAGAGATGGAAAGAATGGTAAATAGATGACTATGTGCTTAAAGAGTACATTTTATAAAAGCCGCTATGTACAAAACTATAACAGTGAGTGTAAATGCGAAAATGGAAAAGTGGTCTAAGATGCTGATTGGTAGTTGGGAGAAGTTGACTTAGGGAGAAGAAAAAGGAATCATGTGAGACATCCTGGAAGTGGTGGGATGACGGAGGGACTTTGAAGATGGGAAAAGCTATGCTCTGATGGACTGGAAGCGCGGAGTAGGAAATTTGGGCTGACAGATTATTTCTCCATTTTCAATCACTGAGATATTTTGAAAGGGGACAGGGCCATTCAGAGGAGAGACTGCACTGACATCCTCACCCCAGGTTGATACAGTGGCTTAGTTCTGAGGTGGAAGAAGATGAACCGTAGGCTACAACCTTTTCCTTCTGAAACCAGGGATTTTCCCGTTGTGTCCACCCAGCCAGGATCAGTGATTCCTTCCCATCACCCGGTTCTCAGAACGCCTCAGTCCCTGCCAAAAGGGTAATAATAACAACAATAATAATAATTGCATTTATTAAGCACTTACTATGTGGCAAGCACTGTTCTAAGCACTGGGGAAGATACAACATAATCAGGTTGTCCAACGTGGGGTTCACAGTCTTAATGCCCGTTTTCCAGATGAGGTAACTTAGGCCCAAAGAAGTTACGTGACTTGCTCAAGGTCATGCAGCAGACAAGATGCGGAGCTGGAATTAGAATCCAAGTTCTCTGACTCCCAAGCCTGTGCTCTTGCCACTAAGTCTTATTGCTTCTTATGCTGCTTCTCTGGGTTGATCCCCCCAAGCCAGCTCGGGGGAGCGTCTTAGGATGCATTTAGAGTCATTTCTTGTTCTCTCTAGACCTGCAATCAGAAGACGTCAGAAAATTCAATTGATTAAGTGATGGACTGATTGTTTGAGCTTATGAACAAGATAAAACTCAGAGAAGCAGTGTGGTCTAATAATAATAATAATAATAATAATAATAGCATTTATTAAGCACTTACTATGTTCAAAGCACTGTTCTAAGCACTGGGGAAGTTACAATGTGATCAGGTTGTCCCACGGGGGGCTCACAGTCTTAATCCTCATTTTACAGATGAAGTAACTGAGGCACAGAGAATGATAATAATAATAATAATAATAATAATAATAATAATAATAATAATAATAGTAATAATAATAATAATAGTAATAATGGCATTTGTTAAGCGCTTACCATGTGCCAAGCACTGTTGTACGCGCTGGAGGGGATACAGGGTAATCAGGTTGTCCCACAGGGGGCTCACAGTCTTAATCCTCATTTTACAGATGAGGCAACTGAGGCACAGAGAAGTTAAGTGACTTGCCTAAAGTCACACAGCTGACAATTGGTGGAGTCGGGATTTGAACCCTTGACCTCTGACTCCAAAGCCTGTGCTCTTTCCACTGAGCCATGCTGCTTAATACAGCATGGACCTGGGAGTCAGCATGACCTGGATTCAAATTTCGGCTCTGCTACCTTTCTGCTCTGTGACCTTGGGCAGGTCTCTTCACTTCTCCGGGCCTCAGTTCCCTCATCTCTAAAATGGGGGTTGAGACTGTGAGCTCATGTGGGACAGGGACTTTTCTGACCCAATTTGCTTGCTTGCATCCACTCCAGCGCTTAGTATGGGATGGTAAGGGATGAAGCTCCAAACCTCAGCGCTTAACCACAGCGCTATTATTAATCAAAGAAAGGAATTGAAGATTAGTCTGTTGATATTGTCATAGGAAGGAGTCCCAGAGAGAGTGTGAACCACGTAGGACTGGACAGTCATTTAGGTTGTTCGGGCCGGGACCACAGGGAGCCCACAGGGAGCCCACGATCCCAGCCTTCCGAGATTCCCGGACAGGCAGATGTCTCAGCAGAGCCCCGAGCCCATGCTCCTACGGGGAATCCCCCAGGAAATAACCGGGCCATCATCTGAGCGGACAGCGCAGCCAACCAAAGAGCCGAGAGGGGTAGCGAGGATACTGACAGCTCTCATCCCTCGCCCAGACCTTCCTGTCACCGCCACAAGCGTCCAGGACCGACGAGATGGAGTGAGCCTCTCTCTCAGCAAAAGTAGATACTCTCCAGTCCCGAACAGGCCCGGTGACTCCAGAGTGGAACAGGGTAAAGGGAGGGAAATTTCAATAGGGAACTGGGAAGACCAGGGTCAGAGTTACAATTTCTCCAAATTAAAAGCAGTGTCATTTAGTTGAAAGAGCATGGGCCCGGGAGTCAAGGGGACCTGGGTTCTAATCCAACTTCTGCCACTTGTCAGCTCTGTGACTTTGGGCAAGTCACTTAACTTCTCTGTGCCTCAGTTACCTCAACTGTAAAATGGGGATGAAAACTGTGATCCCCACATGGGACAACCTGATTACCTTTTATCTACCCCAGCGCTTAGAACCGTGCTTGGCACATGTTAAGCGCTTAACAAATACCATTATTATCATCATTATGTTGTTATTAATCCAAGTCCTGCCATTTGATGATGATGGCATTTGTTAAGCGCTTACTATGTGCAAAGCACTGTTCTAAGCGCTTGGAAACTTATCTGGTGTGTTACATTGGGCAGGTCACTTCACTTCTTTGTGCCTCAGTTACCTCATCCATAAAATGGGGATAAGGACTGTGAGCCCCGTGTCGGACAGGGACTGTTTCCAACACGACTTGCTTGTAATCCCCTCAGTGCTTAGTGCGGTGCCTGGCACAAGTAAGCGCTTATCAAATACCATTTAAAAATCCTGAAAGTAAGAGCTTGTTGATACATTCAATTTTTCCATAATCCTTGTTTCTCTGCACACAGTAAGAGCTCAATTAATACCATTGATTGATTAATGGATTGATTGAGGTTCATCCCCAGAAAAGGGCATTATCTTGCCGTGTGAGTTTCTCCCTGAATATATTTAATCCCTATGTGAAATCAGGTCCTATCACACGATGCGCAAGGACATCTTGCGTGATATGCCCAACGTCTGCACGGTGACGGGATTCCTCCTGCTGGATTTTAGTTATATCTATCCCAGGGCTTAGAACAGTGCTTGGCATATAGTAAGCGATTAACTAGAACAGGAACAATAATGATAATAATGACAATAATAATAATAATAATGATAATTGGATGCAAGAGGGGCAAAGGGGCTGGTGCTGGACAGTGAAGGGAGCTGTGGGTAGAAGGGTGGGGAAAAGTGAAGGGGGTGGCAGTTGACAGCAGGAGCGTAGTTTTATAAAGGGCAGGGAGGATAGGAAGCGGGATCAGGAGTGGGAAGGTTAAATTGAGGTGTGGAGGAGGGAGAACTAGTACAACCAAACCATTTTAAAATGGCCACCCCACAGCCGTGAAGCGGATGAGGCCGGTGGGCCGCTAACAAATAACCAAGATGGACAACTCATTGTCATCTACGCAGTTACTCTGGAGGTTCTCCCTGTGCAACACACGCCAGTGTGACGGGTCACATGGTCCCAGTGGGGTAGTCACGTGGGGCAGGGTCATTACCCCACCCAAGGTCCCCAAGGTCTCTAGCAGTGCCGGAACCCCGGAAAGCCAGGCCCGAACAGGACATAATAAGGCCCCTCAGGCCAAGGTGTGATCCTTCCTCCGTAGGGAGTCCCGCAGGAGCGGCAGGGAGATTCTCCGGAAACTCACGGCTTTTCCGAGAGCCGACGCGCTCCAAGCAGGAAGAAAGAAGAGCCAGGACCCCGCACACCTCCCGGAGATCATCCTGTGACCGACGTCTGGGAGCTGAGAGGACGGGGGATGGTTGAAGGACAACAAAGACTACAGCTCGCTCGCTCTAGACTGACCAGTGAGTCCAGGCTGCGGAGAACACGGTTGGATTGCGGGTTTTACAGAGGAGCCGGCAGTGGCAGAGAACTAGAATCTCCTCACGTCTCCATAGGTAAAACAGATCTCTACCTCCGGCATCTTCATGGCTCGCCATCCACTAGATCTACTGGGTGGGTGGAGGGGGTGGACAGGGATTGATCGGTGACAAACGTTCTGGGTGGCCAATCGATCATATTCATTGATCACGTACTGTGTGGAGAGCACTGTACTAAGTGCTTGGAAGGGTAAAATATAAGATTGGCAGACATATTCCCTTCTGGTAAGAGCTTATAGTCTAGAAGGGGAAACAAACATTAATAGAAATACATAGATTATGTATCTATACATAAGTGCTGTGGGATCGAGAGAGTGGTGAATAAAGGGGGCAAATCAGGTGAAGGGCGACACGGAAGGGAGTGGGAGTGGAGGAAATAGGGACTTAGTGTAGGAAGGCCTCTTGGAAATGTGATTGTAATAATGCTTTGAAGGTGGGGAGAGTGAATGTCTGTCGGCTATGAAAAGGGATGATATTCCAGACAAGAGTCAGGACGTAGGAAAGAGGTCGTTGGTGAAAGAGAAGAGATGGAGGTAGGGTTAATAGGTTGTCATTAGAGGAGGGAAGTGTGTGGGCTGGCTTGTAGTAGGAGAGTGGTGAGGTGAGTTAGGAGGGGGCGAGGTGATTGAGAGCTGTAATGGTGAGGTGAGGAGTTTCTGTCTGATGCAGAGGTGGATGGAAAACCACTGGAGGTTCTTGAGGAGTGGAGAAACATGGCCATAACCGGTAATGTCTGTCATTCAGTGGTTTTTACTAAGCACCTACTATCAGATGAGCACCATGCTCAGTTCTGTGGAAGAGAACAATGGTGGCTACATTAGACACGGTCTTTTGAGAGGGCAGTCACTGACAGCTAATGAGGGTTAAGCTCACGTGGAGATAAAAGGCTCTTTTGCACCAGATTTGCCATGAAACAGGAGGCTACATCTGGTAAGAGATAATTTATTTGGTTGTGCTCAGCAACATAGTTAGTGGTCAAGATATTTCATCGATTGATTGATTTTGTTTTCCTTCTGACAAAAGGTTGAAGATTAAGAGGGGCAGCTTCTCATGTCGACACATGTGGCTCATCTAAAACCAACCTACTCAGTGTAGTTTGGTCTCATCTATCCCGCTACTGACCCCTAGCCCATGTCCTTCCACTGGTCTGGAAATCCCTCCCTCTTAATATAATAATAATAATAATAACAATGAAGATAATAATAATGATTGTATTGATAGCACTATTCTAAGCTCCAGGGAAGATTCAAGTTTATCAGGTTGGACACATTCCCTGCTGTACATGGGGCTCATCGGCTTAAACCCCAATTTACAGATGAGGGAACTGAAGCCCAGAGAAGTCAAATGACTTGCACAAGGTCACAGAGCTGGAATGTGGCAGAGCCAGGACTGGAACTCAGGTCCTTCTGACTCTCAAGCCCTTGCTCTTTCAACTAGGCCTCGCTATCTACTCTGACAAACTATCGCTCTCCCCACTTTCAGAGACTTAATAAAATCATATCTCCTCCAAGATGCTCTCCCCAACTGAGCCCTCATTTTTGCTACCTCCTCTCCCTTCTGCCTTTCCCTTGCACTTGTATTTACACCCTTTATTGTCCCCACTCACATCCCCACAACACGTATGTACATATTTAAAATGTATTTCAAGGTATTTCTCTCCCTCAAGCCTTTAAGCTCCTCATCGACAGCAAATACATCTGCCAATTCAGCTATATTACACTCTCCCAATCGCTTAATATAGTACTCTGAACAATGTAAGTGTTCAATAAATACTACTGATGGATTGATTTGACTGTCATTTTCTGTTGAGGCTCTGAAACATCTTCCTCTTCATTGTTTTTGTAGGTGGTCTCAGCAATCTTTGGGAAATAGTCAACTGCACAGCGGTGAGGGGATTCCTCCTGCTGGGATTCTCGGAAGTCCGGAAGCTGCAGCTGGTGCATGCCGTGCTGTTCCTCCTGGTCTAGCTGGTGGCCCTGAAGGGGAATCTCCTAATCGTCACTGTCACCGCCATCGGCTGGCGCCTCCATACCCCCATGTACTTCTTTCTCAGGAACCTGTCTGTCCTCGACGTCTGGTATATCTCCACCACCGTCCCCTAATCCATCCACAACTCCCTGACCAACCGTAGAGAAATCTCCTTCCTACGATGTGCAGCGCAGATCAGTCTGGTGATTTTATTTTTGTAGGTGGTGATGTCCTATTACCACTATGCCGCCATCTGCCTCCCCCTGTTACGAGGTCTTCATGAACAGAGTGGCCTTTGAGAAGATGGCAGTGAAGCAGCGTGGCTCAGTGGAGAAGAGCACGGGCTTTGGAGTCAGAGGTCATGGGTTCAAACCCCGGCTCCGCCAATTGTCAGCTGTGTGACTTTGGGCAAGTCACTTAACTTCTCTGAGCCTCAGTTCACTCATCTGTAAAATGGGGATTAAGACTGTGAGCCCCACGTGGGACAACCTGATCACCTTGTAACCTCCCCAGCGCTTAGAACACTGCTTTGCACATAGTAAGCGCTTAATAAATGCCATTATTATTATTATTATTATTATTATGGCGGCCGCCTCGTGGCTCAGTGGGGGCCTGCCTGGAGTCTTGTTTTCAGCTTTGACCTTCTCCCTGTACGTCTATGGATCCAAAGTCGTCCAGCAGTTTTTCTGCGACGTCACTTCCCCGGTGAAGATACCTGATCCGAGGATGTGAGCATTACCACCGGGTTAGTGTTAGGTGTCGTCTGCTTCATTCTCATCACCGTCTCATACGCACGCATCTTCCGGGCTGTGCTCAGGATGTCGGCCACCGTCATCCCTCTCTTTGTCATCACTTGTTTCTGTGCTTTCTTGAAGCCACCCTCAGATTAACGACTTTGACCCCTTCCTCACCTTCCTTCTCTCCTTCTCCATGCCCATTCTGATCCTCGGAGACTTCAATATCCACATGAATATCCCTGACGACTCCTCTGCCGCCTGCCGTCTATCTCTCCTTGACGCTGCCAACCTCTTCCTCCATCCCACCTCACCCACTCACCAACTTGGTCATACCCTCGACCTCATCATCTCCTATCGCTGAACTGTGTCCACCCTCACCAACTCTGAAATCCTTCTCTCTGATCATAATCTTCTCACCTGCCTCCTCACTCACACTCCTTTCCGCTGTAAATCCGTATTACTCCCTCACAGAGATCTCCGCTCTCTAGACCCCACCCATCTTTCAGAGCGCCTCACACCCCAACTCGCCGCCCTCTCCTCCCTACCCAGTCTTGATGATCAGATTACTGCTCTCAACTCTACCCTTTCTACTCAGCTAGACTCACACGCTCCCCTTTCCCTTCGCCGCTCTCGCACCACTAACTCACAGCCCTGGATCACTGCCACTGTCCGCCTCCTTCGCTCTTATGCTCGAGCTGCCGAACGCTGCTGGTGAAAGTCTAAACACCATGCCAACCTCGTTCACTTCAATTTTATCCTTTCCTGCCTTAACTCAGCCCTCTCTTCTGCCAGACAAAACTATTTCTCCTCCCTTACTGACACCCATGCCCATCACCCCCGCCAGCTCTTCCGTGCATTCAACTCCCTTCTCAGGCCCCCGGTTCCTCTCCCTCCTCCTTCCCTCACCCCCAACGATCTGGCCTCCTACTTCATTAACAAAATTAAATCCATCAGGTCCGACCTCCCCAAAGTCACTTGCTCCCCTTCTCCAACCCCGCGGCTCCCAACAGTCTCGGATACTCTCCCATCCTTCCCAGCAGTATCCTCAGAGGAGCTCTCCTCCCTCCTCTCAAGTGCTACTCCGGCCACCTGTGCTTCTGACCCCATTCCCTCTCATCTCATGAAATCTCTTGCTCCATCCCTTCTCCCCTCCTTAACTTCCATCTTCAACCGCTCACTCTCCACTGGTTCCTTACCCTCTGCCTTCTCTTGAAGGCAACCCTCTCTTGACCCCACCTCACCTTCTAGTTATCGCCCCATATCCCTCCTACCATTCCTTTCCAAACCCCTTGAACGAGTTATCTACACGCGCTGCCTAGAATTCCTCAACAACAACTCTCTCCTCGACCCCCTCCAGTCTGGCTTCCGTCCCCTACATTCCACAGAAACTGCCCTCTCAAAGGTCACCAATGACCTCCTGCTTGCCAAATCCAACGGCTCATACTCTGTCCTAATCCTCCTCGACCTCTCAGCTGCCTTCGATACTGTGGACCACCCCCTTCTCCTCAACACGCTATCTGACTTTGGCTTCACAGACTCCGTCCTCTCCTGGTTCTCCTCTTATCTCTCCGGTCGTCCTTTCTCAGTCTCTTTTGCAGGCTCCTCCTCCCCCTCCCATCTTCTTACTGTGGGGGTTCCCCAAGGTTCAGTGCTTGGTCCCCTTCTGTTCTCGATCTACATGCACTCCCTTGGTGACCTCATTCTCTCCCACGGCTTCAACGATCATCTCTAAGCTGATGACCCAGATCTACACCTCTGCCCCTGCTCTCTCCCCCTCTCTCCATACTCGCATCTCCTCCTGCCTTCAGGACATCTCCATCTGGATGTCTGCCCGCCACCTAAAGCTCAACATGTCGAAGACTGAACTCCTTGTCTTCCCTCCCAAACCTTGCCCTCTCCCTGACTTTCCCATCTCTGTTGACGGCACTACCATCCTTCCCGTCTCACAAGCCCGCAACCTTGTTGTCATCCTCGACTCCGCTCTCTCATTCACCCCTCACATCCAAGCCGTCACCAAAACCTGCCGATCTCAGCTCCACAACATTGCCAAGATCCGCCCTTTCCTCTCCATCCATACCGCTACCCTGCTCATTCAAGCTCTCATCCTATCCCGTCTGGACTACTGCATCAGCCTTTTCTCTGATCTCCCATCCTCGTGTCTTTCCCCACTTCAATCCACACTTCATGCTGCTGCCCGGATTATCTTTGCCCAGAAATGCTCTGGGCACATTACTCCCCTCCTCAAAAATCTCCAGTGGCTATCAATCAATCTTTGCATCATGCAGAAACTCCTCACCCTGGGTTTCAAGGCTGTCCATCACCTCGCCCCTTCCTACCTCACCTCCCTTCTCACCTTCTACAGCCCTCCTCACACCCTCCGCTCCTCTGCCGCTAATCTCCTCACCGTACTTCGTTCTCGCCTGTCCCGCCATCGACCCCCGGCCCACGTCATTCCCCCGGCCTGGAATGCCCTCCCTCTGCCCATCCGCCAAGCTAGATCTCTTCCTCCCTTCAAGGCCCTACTGAGAGCTCACCCCCTCGAGGAGGCCTTCCCACACTGAGCCCCTTCCTTCCTCTCCCCCTCGTCCCCCTCTCCTTCCCCCATCTTACCTCCTTCCCTTCCCCACAGCACCTGTATATATTTATATATGTTTGTACATATTTATTACTCTATTTATTTATTTTAGTTGTACATAGCTATTCTATTTATTTTATTTTGTTAGTATGTTTGGTTTTGTTCTCTGTCTCCCCCTTTTAGACTGTGAGCCCACTGTTGGGTAGGGACTGTCTCTATATGTTGCCAACTTGTACTTCCCAAGCGCTTAGTACAGTGCTCTGCACACAGTAAGCGCTCAATAAATACGATTGATTATGATGATGATGATTACCCCTCAGTTATGGACTTGCTGATGTCCATGTTCTACACCATGGTGTCCCCCGCCCTGAACCCCCTCATCTACAGCCTCAGAAACCGGGACATTAAGGCCACCCTGAGGAGAAGACTAGGCAGGGAATGGCTTCCATCTTGGGGATGTGAAGTCACCATTCTTTGCCTGCTGGAGTTTACATGGCCACGGTAAATGACCCCAACATCTTTCAGAGACCAGATCTTTGTGTGTTTCACCAACAGACCACCCTAGAGCAATGGAAAACCATATATAGCACTTTTTTAGAACAAGCTCCTTATTTACACAGACAGACTGGGTCAGGCTAGATTCGTCTTCTGACTCCCGAGCTGAAGGCCACCCTTCGAACGAGGGCACAAGTCTTAATGGAAGGTGACACTCAAAGTTGTACCATTGTCAGTCGGAACTGATTTTCCCCGACAAATAATGCCATCGGTGGGGCTGAGGAAACTGAGGGATGGAGGAATGAAGTGACTTGCCCCAGGTCACATAGCAGGGAATTGGCAGATTTAAGATTACAACCCAGGTCCTCTGACTTCTGGGCCAATGTTCTATCCACTAAGCCAGCCAGGAACCACACCTCCTGAATCAGAGTTCCACCTAATTATTAAGGACTAACTCTCAAACTACCAGGAAAGATCATCCAGGCAGCATGGCCTAGTGGAAGGAGCATGGGCTCAGACGTCAGAGGACCTGGGTTGTAATCCTAGCTCTGCCAATTCCTTGCTATGTGACTTTGGGCAAGTTACTTAATTTCTTCATTCCTCAGTCTCCTAATCTGTCCCTCCCCCGACTTAGACTGTGATCTCCGTGTTGAACCTGATTGTTTTCTACCTACCCCTTTGCTTGGAACAGTGCTTGACACACAGTAAGGGCTTAACGAATTCCATGGACAATGAAGTTCTGGATGGTGGTCAGTCTCCCAGCACCAAAGTTATACTCACCTGAACACTAGTATGTGAGGTGGTTAACAGAGTTCCATACACAGTAAACATGCAATAAATATTATCTTTGGATTCATTGAGTGAGTAAGTGATGAAAGGAGAATGAGCAACAGCAGATAACCCAAACAGCTACTGAATGGAAAGCAGAAACTGAGAAATTTACAACAAGGAGGCAGACGGCCGAAAAACGTCTGAGACGATATTTCATCCTATAGATCAGTTTCAAGGACCAAGAACCACGTGACCAGATGGTTCTCTTGTCGCCTGGGCCCCGAGGTCCCTGGGTAGGGCCCCGATCCGCTCCTCCAGGGATTCCCATCAAAGTTTTGTCAGCTTTATCTTTGGGGACGGGGTTCATCTGGAGAAGCAACTCAGTGTCCGCGGGACAGTGGAGAGCGGCTGAGCGCTCCATGTTGTCCCTCCTTGGCTGACCAAACCCGGGAGTCCGAGAGGAGACAGGGGACCTGCCCAGCCTGGCAGAGGTCGGCAACCCCCAACCCCACGCTGCCCTGGTGAATGTGCCCTGGGAGGGGATGGAGGGGAGGGGAGAGGCTAGCAGCCCATAGTGTGTCTGTGGAGAATCTCACACTCAGCCCCCAGGTTGAAGTTCGGATCAGGGCTGCATTGCAGGCGGGTTTGCAGGAGCAGAAAACAGGCTTCAGCAGGGACGAGATAGTGGCAGGTACCATAGCACAAGCCACTAGTACTAGAGTCTCTTCCTCCATATACTTAGCTGTCCTACAGGGTTCACAGAAAACGCTGGACGTTGATGAATTGTCAAAGTCTGGGAGGGAGGCGGCTAAGACTGAAGTATGACTGACAATCCAGTTTTGAAGAGGCATTATGGCCTACGTGAAGGGGAATCCTCGTAGACTGAAAACTCACAGTGGGCAGGTAATGTATTTAACAACTCTGTTAAACTGTACTTTCCCAAGTGCTTAGTACAGTAAAGCCTGATTTGGGGCTGTTCTAATTCATGCTCTGCCACATGTCTTCTCTGTGACCTTGGTCAAGCCACATAACTTCTCATCTCCTCAGTTACTTCATCTGAAAAATGGGGATCATTGATTCAATCAATCGTATTTATTGAGCGCTTACTGTGTGCAGAGCACTGTACTGAGCCCTTGGGAAGTACAAGTTGACAACATATAGAGACGGTCTGTACCCAACAGCGGGCTCACAGTCCAGAAAGGGAGACAGGCAACAAAACAAAGCATATTAACAAAATAAAATAAATAGAATAGTAAATATGTACAAGTAAAATAGAGTATAAATATG
The DNA here is from genome assembly GCF_015852505.1 of Tachyglossus aculeatus. Classification (NCBI taxonomy): domain Eukaryota; kingdom Metazoa; phylum Chordata; class Mammalia; order Monotremata; family Tachyglossidae; genus Tachyglossus; species Tachyglossus aculeatus. Next base: position 598,591 of record NW_024045095.1, read on the forward strand.
TACAAACATATATATATATATATATATATATATATATACATATAGGTGCTGTGCGGAGGGAAAGGGGGTAGGGCGGAGGGATGGGGAGAGGAAAAATGGGATAAGGAAGGACGGAGCTCAGCCTGGGAAGGCCTCCCGAAGGAGGTGAGCTCTCAGTAGGGCATTGAAGGGAGGAAGAGCGCTAGCTTGGTGGATGTGCGGAGGGAGGGTATTCCAGGCCAGTAGGAGGATGTGGGCCAGGGGTCGACGGTGGGACAGTAGGGAACGAGGCACAGTGAGGAGGTCAGCGGCAGAGGAGCAGAGGGTGCGGGCTCTGCTGTAGAAGGAAAGAAGAGAGGTGAGGTAGGAGGGGTGAGGTGATGGAGAGCCTTGAAGCCGAGAGTGAGGAGTTTTGCCTGACGTGTAGGTTGATTGGTAGCCACTGGAGATTTTTGAGGAGGGTAGTAATATGCCCAGAGCGTTTCTGCACAAAGATGATCCGGGCAGCAGCGTGAAGTATAAACTGAAGTGAGGAGAGAGAGGAGGATGGGAGATCAGAGAAGAGGCTGATGCAGTAATCCAGTCTGGATAGGATGAGAGATGGAACCAGCAGAGTAGCAGTTTGGATGGAGAGGAAAGTGCGGATTTTGGCAATGTTGTGGAGGTGAGACTGGCAGGTTTTGGTGATGGATTGTATGTTAGTTCTTTGTCCCCTTCTGTTCTCGATCTACACTCACTCCCTTGGTGACCTCATTCGCTCCCACGTCTTCAAGTATCATCTCTACTCTGATGACATCCAAATCTACATCTCTGCCCCTGCTCTCTCTCCCTCCCTACAGGATCGCATCTCCTCCTGCCTTCAGGCCATCTCCATCTGAATGTCTGCCCGACACCTAAAACTCAACATGTCCAAGGCTGAACTCCTTGTCTTCCCTCCCAAACCCTGCCCTCTTCCTGACTTTCCCATAACTGTTGACGGAACTACCATCCTTCCCGTCTCATAAACCCGCAACCTTGATGTCATCCTCGACTCCGCTCTCTCATTCACCCCTCACATCCAAGTCGTCACCAAAGCCTGCCGGTCTCACCTCTGCAATATTGCCAAGATCCGCCCTTTCCTCTCCATCCAAACCGCTACCCTAATCGTTCAGGCTCTCATCCTATCCCGTCTGGACTACTATATCAGCTTCCTCTCCGATCTCCCATCCCGAATGCTTGCTGGTTCACCTTGTGTAAGTCACTTCACTTTTCTGGGCCTCATTTTCCTCAGCTGCAAAATGAAGATGCAATATCAGTACTCCCCCCTACATTAGCAGTTCATGTGGGACAGGATTGTGTGCAGCCTGAATGATTTGTATCTACCCCAGTACTTAGAACAGTGCTTGACACGAAGTAAGTGCCTAACAAATACCATATTAAAAATAGAATAGATCCTTATATCCTCACTGGAGGAGTACGATTAGTTACTCAGAGTAACCAATGGAGAATCAGAGCCCTCAACACAGAGGTAGGGAGTGACAGATTGCCAAGCTAGTTAGTGACTAGGGTCTAAAAGCAGCCTAAAAGCAGCTTTGGCCTAATCGAAAAAACACAGGCCTAGAAGTCAAAGAACCTGGATTCTAAGCCTTACTTCACTGCCCATCTGTTGTGTGACGTTGGGCAAGTCACATCATTTCCCAGTGCCTAAGTTACCCATTCTGAGGGACTAAGAGTCCCATGTAGGATAGGGACTGTATCCAACGTGATTATCTTGTAGCTACCCCAGCATTTAGCCACATGTTAACTAGGTGACCTTAGACAAGTCACTTTACTTCTCCTATGCATCAGTCTCCTTATCTGTAAAATGGGTATTTAATCTTTTGCCCTCCTTATTTAGACTCTGAGCCCCGTGTGGACAAGGGCTATACCCAACCGGATTATTCCTTCATTCAAACATATTTATTGAACGCTTACTATGTGTAAGCACTGTACTAAACACTTTGAATGTACAATTCAGCAACCGAGACAGACAATCCCTTCCCACAAGTAGCTCAGAGTCTAGAAGTGGGGCAACGGGCATCAAAACAAATAAACAGGCATCAATAGCATCAATATAAATAAATAGTTTACAGATATATGCACATCATTAATGTAAATAAATAGAATGATAAATATGTACAAATATACACAAGTGCTGTAGTAGGGGGCGGGTAGAGCAAAGGGAATAAGTCAGGTGATGGGGAGGGAAGGGGGAGTGTTTTGCCAAGGGAAGCGAAGAAGAGTTTGGGAAGTGGAGACAGCCGGAGCCTTTCATTAAGATTAAAAGCTTTATTATAATCAATAAGCAAAGCACTAAATAATCAATTGCAAATTACAAACAATAAGCAAAGCACTAAATACTAATCCAGAACAAAATTATAAAGAACAAGAACAAAAAAGGGGTTCATGCATCACCGATCCTAATTCATCTGCTACATCCAGGTCAACAACAGTTCACCCGGAGTTTCTAGAATCGGGAAAGTCAAAGGGGTTCATATATCACCGATCCTAATTCATCTGCTACATCCAGGTCAACACGTCAGCTGGGAAGCCTCGGGACAGCTCACCCGGAGTCTCTAGAATCGGGAAATTCCCTGGGCAGTGCATCCACTCCCAGGTGCGGCTTCGAGTGAGTTCCGGGACTTTGCCAGTTTCATAGTCCGAGACAAACAACTTATCTAACTTAGTTTATACAAGCTTTGGCTATTTTTGTATCTATGTTGACATAAGGGCCGTTGTTCCCAAGGGTCCACCACGCCCCAAGGAGCTGGCCAGGCGCCCGGTGCGGGGTGAGCCTCAAGAGTAAGGACATCCTTCTTATACACTACTTTGACCCACGTGAATAATCAACAGTCCTTTAACCTCTAACAAGAAATAGGTGTAGAAGTTATAATCATCCTTCGCAGGAGTTGTAAACACCATACAATTACAGGGAGCAGAGAAAAAGAGGGGCTTAGCTTGCGATTAGCTTGTTTCCACCCCAACACGTAGCTCAGTATCTGGCACAAAGTAAGCGTGTAACCAGTACCTTCAAAAAATGTCCTCACTGGTCTCTGGAAAGATTCAACCCCTTCCTAGCTGTGTCTACAAAGACATGCATAACCACAGACGTATTCCAAAGGTGCTGAAGAGGTAATTCAATGAATCATTCAATCTGTAGCTTTTATTGTGCTCCTAAGGTGTGCACAGCCCTATAGTAAGATCTTTAAGAGAGTATGATAGACTATCAAGACATAAACCCACTCCTCAATCTAGAGGGGGGGAACAGACCCTAATGTTATACACAGAAGGAAGAAGGAAAAGTAAGTGCTTAAGTACAAGGACATGTAAAAGCTCAATGAGTGGTATGAACTGATTGCTTATTATTTGCAGAGCAGTGTACTAAGGGCTTGGGTAGGGAGTACAATAAAACAGAATTAGCAGACACATTCCCTGATAATGACAAGCTTAAGAAATCTTTAGGAAAGCAAAGGGAGTTAGTGGGAGTGATCTGGAGTAAAGAGAAATGAATATGGAAACATTCTGGGTAATGATGATGATTAAGGTATTTGTTAAGTGTTTACTATATGCCAAGCACTGTTCTAAGCACTAGGGTAGATATAAAGTCATCAGGGTGTCCCACGTGGAACTCACAGTCTGAATCTTAGAGAATCACAGTCTTAGAGAAGCAGCGTGGCTCAGTGGAAATAGCAAGTGCTTTGGAGTCAGAGGTCTTGGGTTCAAATCCCGGCTCCACCAATTGTCAGCTGTATGGCTTCGGGAAAGTCACTTAACCTCTCTGTGCCTCAGTTACCTTATCTGCAAAATGGGGATTAAGACTGTGAGGCCCCCGGGGGACATCCTGATCACCTTGAAATTATAATGATAATAATGATGGCATTTATTAAGTCCTTACTATGTGCAAAGCACTGTTCTAAGCGCTGGGGAGGCTACAGAGTGATCGGGTTGTCCCACGGAGGGCTCACAGTCTTAATCCCCATTTTACAGATGAGGTAACTGAGGCACACAGAAGTTAAGTGACTTGCCCAACGTCACACAGCTGACAATTGACCACTGACTCCAAAGTCCGGGCTCTTTCCACTGAGCCACGCTGCTTCTGATAGCATTTATTAAGCGCTTACTGTGTGTAAAACACCGTTCTAAGTCCTGGGGAGGTTACAAGGTGATAAGGTTGTCCCACGGGTGGTTCCCAGTCTTCATCCTCATTTGACAGATGAGGTAACTAAGTGACGCCCAGAGAAGTGAAGTGACTTGTCCAAAGTCACACAGCTGGCGATTGGCAGAGCCGTAATCTGAACCCCTGACCTCGGACACCAAAGACCGTGCTCTTTCCACTGAGGCACGCACTGCTTGTAACATGCCCAGCGCTTAGAACAGTGCTTTGCACATAGTTAGCGCTTAATGAATGCCATCATCATTATTATTGTTATCAATCCCCATTTTACAGATGAGATAACTGAGGCAGAGTGAAGTTAAGTGGCTTGCCCAAGGTCACACAGTAGATATGTGGCAGAGGCGGGATTATAATTTACGTCCTCTGACTGCCAGGCCTGTGCTCTTTCCCCTAAGCCATGCCACTTCTCAGTGTGGGATGGATGAGATTTCAGAAGGATTTTGAAGATGGGGAGAGCAGGGGCCAGTGGGGTCGTCAATCAATCAATCAATAAATTATACTTATTGAGTGTTTGCTGAGTTCAGAGCACTGAAGTACACGCTTAGAAGAGTAAATATAACAGAGATGGTAGGTCTGATCTCTGCCCATGATGAATTTACAGTCTGTAGAGGAGGCAGACATGAATATAAATAAATAAATGACAAAGACGTAAGTGCTGTGCGACTGATGAAGGGTAAATAAAAGGAGCAAATTCAAGTGCAAGAGCGAGGCAGAAGGGAGTGGATTGAACGGGGAGGAAGTTCCTCACAGGACCAATGGCAAGAGCTTGATGGCTGATCAATCTGTGATCCGGGGCTTCCCTTCCTACTCACGGATCAGAAATTGTATTTGTTAAGCGCTTACAGTGTAATCACTATCTATTCTAATCACAATCACTATTTTAAGTGCTGGGATAGATACAAGTGAATTAGGTTGGATACAGTCCTTGTCCCTCATGGGGCTCACCGCCTAAATAGGAGGGAGAACAGAAGAACCGAGGCACATAAAAGTGAAGTGAATTGCCCAAGGTCACACAGCAGCGTTGAGGAGCTGAAATTAGAACCCAGGTCCTCTGACTCCCAGGCCCATGATAAATCAATGAGACCATGTTGCTTCTCATTCCTCAACTTTACAGACTTCATCCTTTACCCCACCTTCTCACCAACTTGGATGCAAGCTTGATCTTGTCAACTCTAATCACTGTACATGCTTCCTATTACTGTCTTCCATCGGCACGAAATCGGGGTTGTTACATTCCGGGTAGCAGTAAGAAATTATAAGTGTAATCAATCAATCGGTCAGTCATTCAACGGTGTTTATTGAGTGCTTTTTATGTACAAAGCACTATACGAAATGCTTGGAAGAGTCAATACAACAATTCAGTGAGGTGGGAGTGAGCTCTCAAAGTCACAGAAGCAACATCGCCTTGCACGTAGAGCACGGGCCTGGAAGTCAGAGGACTTGAGTTCTATTCCCGTCTCTGCCACTCGTCAGCTGGGTGACTTTGGGCAAATCACTTAATTTCTCTGGGCCTCAGTTACCTCATCTGTAAAATGGGGATTAAGACTGTAAGCTCCACGTGGGACAACCTGATTACCTTGTATTTACCCCATTGCTTAAAATGGTGCTTGACACATAGTAAGCATTTAACAAATACCATTATTATTGTTGTTATTATTAATTTCATCATCTCCACTTCTCTGTTGTATGAGTGTGGCCTTGGGCAATTCACTTCACTTTTCTGTGCCTCTGTTCTACAACTATACCACAGCTCACACTCTTTAGTCCCTTGTAATAATAATGAAAATGGTAACATTTCTTAAGCACTTATGTACCAGGCACTGTATTAAGTGCTGGGGTGGATACAAGCAAATTGGGTTATACACAGTTCCAGTGCCATATGGGGCTTATACTCTTAATCCCGATTTTACAGATGAGGTAACTGAGGCACAGAGAAGTGAATTGCTTGCCCAAGGTCTTGCAGAAGACAAGCAGCAGAGTAAGGTTTAGAACCCAGGTCCTTCTAACTTCCAAGATCGTTCTCTATCCATTAGGCAGTGCTGCCCTTCAGGCCAACCTGCTTAATCTCCTTTGCCTTCCTATTTCCACAGCTGGTATCTCGCTCACAGTTTCTAATCCCTTCTCTACCATGTGCCTGCTTTGTGACCTTGGGCAAATCACTTAACTTCTCTGTGCCCCAGTTCCCTCTGAAAAACGGGTATTTGATTCATATTCTCGCTCCTACTGTGAGATTTGATTATCTTGTACCCATCCCAGTGCTTATTGCAATGCTTAGCACATAGTAAAGACTTAGGAAATACCAGACTTATTATTACAAGCCCCCCTTTCCCGCCCATATTAAGCCCCCCTTTTCCTCAGCTCCCTCTCCTCTCCGCATCATCCCATCTCTCCTGCTTGCCAAATCCAACGGCACATATCCTATCCTAATCCTCCTCGACCTCTCAGCTGCCTTCGACACTGTGGACCATCCCCTTCTCCTCAACACTCTATCCGACCTTGGCTTCACAGACTCCGTCCTCTTCTGTTCTCCTCTTATCTCTCCGGTCGTTCATTCTCAGTATCTTTTGCAGGCTCCTCCTCCCCCTCCCATCCCCATACTGTAGGGGTTCCCCAAGGTTCAGTGCTTGGTCCCCTTCTGTTCTCGATCTACACTTACTCTCTTGGTGACCTCATTCGCTCCCACGGCTTCAACTATCATCTCTACGCTGATGACACCCAGATCAACATCTCTGCTCCTGCTCTCTGCCCCTCTCTCCAGGCTCGCATCTCCTCCTGCCTTCAGGACATCTCCATTTGGATGTCTGCCCGCCACCTCAAACTCAACATGTCCAAGACTGAACTCCTTGTCTTCCCTCCCAAACCCTGCCCTCTCCCTGACTTTCCCATCACTGTTGACGGCACTACCGTCCTTCCCGTCTCACAAGCCCGCAAACTTGGTGTCATCCTCGACTCCGCTCTCTCACTCACCCCTCACATCCAAGCCGTCACAAAAACCTGCCGGTCTCAGTTCCGCAATATTGGCAAGATCCGCTATTTCCTCTCCATACAAACCGCTACCCTGATTGTTCAAGCTCTCATCCTATCCCGTCTGGACTACTGCATCAGCCTTCTCTCTGATCTCCCATCCTCGTGTCTCTCCCCACTTCAATCCATACTTCATGCTGCTGCCCGGATTGCCCTTGTCCAGAAACGCTCTGGGCACATTACTCCCCTCCTCAAAAATCTCCAGTGGCTACCAATCAATCTGCGCATCAGGCAGAAACTCCTCACCCTTGGCTTCAAGGCTCTCCATCACCTCGCCCCCTCCTACCTCACCTCCCTTCTCTCCTTCTACAGCCCAGCCCGCACCCTCCACTCCTCTTTCGCTATTCTCCTCACCGTGCCTCGTTCTCGCCTGTCCAGCCATCGACCCCCGGCCCACGTCATCCCCCGGGCCTGGAATGCCCTCCCTCTGCCCATCCGCCAAGCTAGCTCTCTTCCTCCCTTCAAGGCCCTACTGAGAGCTCACCTCCTCCAGGAGGCCTTCTCAGAGTGACCCCTTCCTTCCTATCCCCCTCGTTCCCCTCTCCATCCCCCATCTTACCTGCTTCCCTTCCCCGCTGCACCTGTATATATGTATATATGTGTGTACATATTTATTATTCTATTTATTTATTTATTTATTTTACTTGTACATATCTATTCTATTTATGTTATTTTGTTAGTATGTTTGGTTTTGTTCTCTGTCTCCCCCTTCTAGACTATGAGCCCACTGTTGGGTAGGGGCTGTCTCTATATGTTGCCAACTTGTACTTCCCAAGCGCTTAGCATAATACTATGCACGCAGTAAGCACTCAATAAATACGATTGATTGATCTCTCTCCCTTTGCTCTTCTCCCCGGCCCAACAGCACTTATGTATATATGTATATCCATAATTTTATTTATTTATATTAATACCTGTTCACTTGTTTTGTCCTGTATATACCTGTAATTCTATTTATTTCTATTAATGCCTGTTTACTTGGTTTTTTGTCTCTCTCCCCTCTTCTAGACTGTGAGCCCATTGAGGACAGGGATTGTCTCTCTTTATTGCTGAATTGTACTTTTCAGGCACTTAATACGGTGCTCTGCACACAGTAAGCACTCAATAAATATGATTGAATGAATTAATTAATTTCCTGTTCAGATCTTGTACCACCTATGAACTTGAGTACTCACAAACCCCCTTAACATTTGTGCAGATACTGTGTATACCTATTATTTACATAGTAAAATAGCCCCTTTTCTTTCTTTCTCTAGTCTGCAGTTTATTCTTGTGGCTTTTTCCCCTGTTAGATTGTCAGTTTGTTGACGGCAGGGATTGTGTCTTCTAACTCTTTGTATTCTCCCAAGCGCTTAGAAAAGTGCTCTGCACAGTCAGAGTCTAATAAATACCATTGACTGACTGAATGATCATGCCTACGTCTTCCATTGCTTTCTTCAAAGCACCTACTACAATGCTCAGGCACAGTTGATTCACAATAAGTGCTCCTGAGTGGTAGACAGCGAACGTGTCTATCACCTCTGTTATACTATCCTCTCACAAGCGGTTATTACAATGCTTTGCACATAGAAATCACTCAGTGAATATGATTAATTGATGGATGAACTGATTCCTTTGGGAGAATTTGGGTAACTTCGCTTGGGTACAGAGATCAGGTCCCTGACCAATACTGGGATCATTCAAGTCAGAAGATGACGATTTTCTCCCCAAAATGGAAGTCATGCCCTCCAAGGATCCTCCCCAGGGCGGTCATCATGTCCCGGTTCCTCAGGCTGTAGATGAGGGGGTTGAAGGCGGGGGTGCACCACGGTGTAGAACACGGACACCAAAAGGTCCAAGGACGGGGAGGCGTCTGATGGTGGCTGGAGGTGATCGAAGGCAGACGTCATGAAAAATATGGTGCCCACCAGAACAGAGGCAGGCAGATGGAGAAGGCTTTTGACCGACTATCGGCTGATGGGATCCTCAGCACAGTGGAGAAGATGGAGGCATACGATGCTATTATAGAGACCAAGCACACAAAACCCAAACAGGAACCAATAGTAACACTCACATTGATGGCGACGTGGTTCTCGGATCAGTTGATCTTCAGCAGAGAAGGGATGCCGCAGAAGAAATGGGGGGTCGATATGGGACCCGCAGAAGAACAGCGAGAAGGTCGAAGCTGAAAACAAGACTCCAAAAAGACACCCGGTGAGCCAGGAAGCGGCCGCCATCTTTCTACAGGTCCCTTGGATCATGACGACCTCGTAGCGAAGGGGACAGCAGATCGCAACCTAGCGGTTGTAGGACATCTCCGTGACGATGAACATCTCTGAACCGCCAAACAGAACCACCGAGAAGACATGGGTGGCACAGCCTCGGAAGGAAATGGATCTACGATCAATCAGGGAGTTGGGGACGGCCTAGGGGCTGTGACCGACATGAGGCAGAAGTCGATGACGGACAGGTGCCTAAGGAAGACGTCAGAGGTCAATAACGGACAGGTGCCTAAGGACGACGTACATGAGGATGTGGAGGTGCCGGTCGAGGGCGGTGATGGCGACAACGAAGAGATTCCCTGTCAGGGCAGCCATGTAGAGCAGGAGGAACAGTACAGCCTGACCAGCTGCAACTCCCGGACCTCTGAGAATCCCAGTAGGAGGAATTCTGTCTACACGGTGACATTGGCTATTTTTCGGGAATTGATGCTGACTGCCTAATGACATTTAGAAAAGATAGGGTTGAGAATTAATATTGCAGAAAAGAGTGCGGAGGAGAGGAGAAGATCTTTGGGTTGGAGGGAATCTCGGTGGGGGGGGGTGGTGAATGGTAGTTTTTCATGCTCATTATGTACCAGACACTGCACTGAGCACTGGAGTAGATAGAAGCTTATCAGGTTGTACATCTCCTCCAATTAACCTGTTCATGACAGCACTGAAACCATTCTTGACACCTAGAAATCTATTCTATTTGCAAACATCTGCAAGGATTGTGGTCACATAATTCCACATTATTGGAGAAGCAGCATAACCTAGTGGAACAAGGATGGTCCTGGGAGTCTAGTGCACCTTGGTCTTAATCCCAGCTCCGCCAATTACCTTCTGGGTGACCTCGAGCAAGTCACTTAACTTCTGTGTTCCTCGGTTTCTTCATCTGTAAAATGGAGTTTAAAACGATGAGTGCCATGTGGGACAAGGACAGTGTCCAATCTGATTATATCATATCTACACCAGCACCGAATATGGTGCTTGGCTCATGGTAAGCACTTAACAAATACCGCAATCATTATAATTAAGAAAGAACAAGAAAATTCCGATTATATCTTGGGTTTATATTGAAATTTCCCTTCCCTGCCCTTCACCTTTCCCCTGCTCCTCTCCGCAGTCACCGGGCCTATCCTGGGCTGGCGATCATTTCCTGGGTGATTCCCCGTGGGAGGACGGGCTCGAGGCTCCGCTGGGACAGCTGACCATCCTGGAATCTCGGAAGGCCGGGATCGTGGGCTCCCTGTGGTCCTAGCCCTCACAATCTAAATAACTGTCCAGTCCGACGTGGTTCCCACTCTGGGACTCCTTCCTAGAACAACGTCAATGGACTAATCATCATTCCTTTTCCAGAATTAATAAAAACCCTGGAGATATGAACCGCATTTCATGCCAGGAATTAGGATCATCTGAATATCTCAGCTGAATCAGCGTGGCCTAACGGAAAAAATCTAGGCACTGGAGTCAGAGGGCCTGGGTTGTAATTCCAGCTCCACCGCTGGTCTGCTGTGTGACCTTTGGCAAGTTACTTCACTTCCCTGTTCCTCAGTTCCCTCCTCTGAAAAATGGGAATTCAATACATGTTTTCCCTTTCACTGTGTGCCCATGTGGGATCTGATTTTTTTGTATTTACCCCAGCGCTTAATCTAGAGCTTGGCACATAGTAAACACTTCACAAACATCATTAGAAAAAATGGGGGGAGGGTAGAGGAGGGAAGCAGAGAATTGTTGGAGGAATGCAATCTAAGTGGACCGTACTGCTCATGGGCCTTGCTCTAAGGAACAGCAGTAGGGCAGGTGATGGGCACCCCAGACCTTTACTGCAGACTCTGGTGGCAAGCAGAACCAGAAGCCATTTTAGAAAGATCTGGTTCAGGACCCATTTTAGGATGCAACCAGGAGTGGCTATTTTGGGATTGGTAGCAATCAATCAATCATATTTATTAAGGGCTGACTATTTGCAAGGCAGTGTACTAAGCATTTGGAGACTACAATATAATAGAGCTGGTAGACATGTTCCCGGTCCACAGCGAGCTTACAGTCTAAAGAGAGAGACAGACATTAATATCAATAAATAAATGGCAGCTATGGACATAACTGGTGTGGGGCAGAGGGTGGAGTGAATATAGGGTGAACATCCAACTGCAAGGGTGACGCAGAGGGGAGTGGAAAAAGAGGGCTTAATCAGGGAAGGCCTCTTGGAGGAGATGCGCCTTCAGTATGGCTTTGAAGGTAAGGAGAGTAATTGTCTGTTGTACGCGAAGAGGGAGGGTGTTCCAGGACAGAGAGAGAACGTAGATGTGGGGTCAATGACGGGTGAAGGTACAGTGAGTAGCATTGGAAGAGCAGTGTGTGGGGGCTGTGTTTTCTTATGAAAACAAGGGCAAGGTGATTTAGAAAGGATCACTTTACTCGAGAAATGGGTCAGCTCAAAACCATCCTCGGAGTGACCTTCATGGTCCTGTTTCTCAGGACCATCCTCTCAGAACCAGCAGCCTCCCCAAGGCAGCCTACATGTCCCTGTTCCTTAGACGGTAGATGAGTGGGTTCAGGGCTGGGGGCGCGACAGATAAGAACGCGGACACCAGCAGATCCAGGGTGGAGGGGGAGTCTGACACGGGCTTGAAGTAAGCAAAGGTTCTGGTCGAGAGTACAAAGGTAACGACGGCGAGGTGGGGCAGGCAGGTGGAGAAGGCTTTGGCCCGACTCTCAGTGGACGGGATCCTCAGAACGGCCAAGAAGATGCGGACGTAGGAGATGACAATAGAGATGAAGGAGATGAAACCAAAGCCCATACCCACAGCCAAGCTGCGTGCAACATGCGTTTCCGAACATCAGATTTTCAGTAAGGAGGGGACACCGCAGAAGAGATGCTGGATCACGTTGGACTCACAGAAGCTTAATGTGAATGTCCGGCCGAGTACATCGTCACGAAAAGCCCTCTGTTGAGCCAGGAAACGGCGGCCATCTTTCCGAAGGCCCCTCGTTCCATGATGACATCGTAGTGCAGGGGGAGATAGATGGTGGTGTAGTGGTCGTAGGACATCGCCATAAGGACAGACAGCTCTGAAGAAGCAATCGGAACCACCAAAAAGATCTGGGCCACACAAGCTTTGAAATAGATGGATCTGTTGCTGATCAGGAATTTGTGGGTGAATTTGGAAGCAGTGACGGCGATGTAGCAGATGTCGAGGACGGACAGATTCCTGAGGAATAAATACATTGAGGTGTGGAGGCGCCGGCGTCTATGAGGAGATTCCCCGTCAGGGCCGCCAGGTAGACCAGGAGGAACAGCGCGGCATGGACACGCTGTAGCTTCCGGACCTCTGAGAATCCCAGCCGGAGGAAGTCCTTCGCTGCCGTGTCATTGACCATGTGGTCTGAGGACAGCCTGAGGTTACCAAGAAAGCAAGTGAGTATCACTCTGAGAAAAACATGAACAAGTGAAATTGTTAGGTTGCATCGGACCTCTCAGATTCCCCTTTCTCCTTCCTCTGGCTTGGAATGAAGACAAGCACTCAAATCGATTTATTCTTCTCAGAACGTTCCCTGTTATTAAATGTTGCGAGGATTGAGATAATGCAACTCCTCTTATTTATCTATTCATACTGGACTATCTGCCTGCAACACTCTCTCCGTTCATGTCTGGCAGATCACCACTCTCAGAAGAAAAGTCACTTAACTACTCTTTTTTTAAAAAAAATGGTACTCGTTAAGCACTTACTATATGCCAAGCACTGTTCGAAGCATTGGGGTAGATTCATTCATTCAATCATATTTATTGAGCGCTTACTGTGTGCATAGCACTGTACTAAGCGCTTGGGAAGTACAAGTAGGCAACATATAGAGACGGTCCCTACCCAACAACGGGCTCATATTCCAGAAGGGGGAGACAGACAACAAAACAAAACATGTAGACAGGGATCAAAATCGTCAGAACAAATAGAATTAAAAGCTATATGCACATCATTAACAAAATAAACAGAATAGTAAATATGTACAAGTAAAATAAATAGGGTAAGAAGTCTGTACTAATATAAGGAAGGGAAGGAGGTAGGGCGGGGGGTGGGGAGGAAGAGAGGAAAAAGGGGGCTCAGTCTGGGAAGGTCTCCTGGAGGAGGTGATCTTTCAGTAGGGCTTTGAAGGGAGGAAGAGCGCTAGCTTGTCAGATGTGCGGAGGGAGGACATTCCAGGCCAGGGGAAGAACGTGGGCCGGGGGTCGACTGCGGGGCAGGCGAGAACGAGGTACAGCGAGGAGGTTAGCGGCAGAGGAGTTGACGGTGCGGGCTGGGCTGTAGAAGGAGAGAAGGGAGGTGTGGTAGGAGGAGGCGAGGTGATGGAGAGCCTTGAAGCCGAGAGTGAGGAGTTTTTGTTTGTTGCATAGGTTTACAGGCAGCCACTGGAGATTTTTGAGGAGGGGAGTAACATGTGAGACCGACAGGTTTTAGTGACTCATTGGGTGTGTGGAGTGAACGAGAGAACAGGATCGAGGATGACACCACTGTTGTGGGCTTGTGAGACGGGAAGGATGGTAGTGCTGTCTACAGTGATGGGAAAGTCAGGGAGAGGGCAGGGCTTGGGAGGGAAGATACGGAGTTTAGTCTTGGACATGCTGAGTTTTAGATGGCGGGCAGAAATCCAGATGGAGATGTCCTGAAGGCAGGAGGAGATACGAGCCTGGAGGGAGGGAGAAAGAGCAGGGGGCAGAGGTGTAAATTTGGGTGTCATCAGTGTAGAGATGATAGTTGAAGCCGTGGGAGCGAATGAGTTCACCAAGGGAGTGAGTGTAGATGAAGAACAGAAGGGGACCAAGTACTTACCCTTGAGAAGCCACTACAGTAAGTGGATGGGAGGGGGAGAAGGAGTCCGCAAAGGAGAGCTAAACAGGTTGAAAACAATCCCTTTCCCACTTGGGGCTCACAGTCTTAATCCCCATTTTACAAGTGAGGTAACTGAAGTACAGAGAAGGAGAGGCCTCTCTCTTTTGGCTTCGGCTCGTCTCGGCTGGGTACGACACCCCTCCCATCTGTCTCCAGAATGCTCCTGGCTGATCCCAGAATGCTCTAGTGTAAATACCAAGTATTTCTGCTTACTCTGCCCTCCTTCGCAGAGTCTGAAATACTCTGTTACCGAGCCTTGCTCTACGGAGATAAGGTGGGGGTCCCTCTGGGAGGACACGCTCGGAGTTCCTCTCAGGGGTTGCTCCACAGGAACCCAGCCAGTGTGTGGAGAAGTAGCGTGACCTGTTAGATAGAGCACGGGACGGGCAGTCAGGAGATGTGGGTTCTAATAGCAACTCAGCAAACTGTCTACTCAGGTACCTGGGAGAAGTCACTTCACTTCTCTGCACCTCAGTTCCCTCATCTGTAAAATGGGGATTAAGACTTTGAGTCCCAACTGGAACGATTTGCTTGTATCTATCCTAGCACGTAAAAAAGTGTCTGGCATATAGTAAGCACTTAACAAATACTATAAATATTTCACAATCATTATTATCCCAGACTAAGCCCCCCTTTTCCTCAACTTACCATCCCTGTCGCCTCGACTGGCTCCCTTTTCTCTACCCCTCCGAAACAGCCCCACAGCACTTGAGTGTTTATCTACAAATCTATAATTCTATTTATTTATATTACATGATTGTTTACTTGTTTTGAGGTCTGTCTCTCCCCTTCTATAGAGCCTGTAAGCCTTGAGTGGGAAGGGATTGTCTTTCTTTAGTGCTGAATTGTACTTTTCAAGTGCTTAGTACAGTGCTATGCACAGAGTAAGCGCTCAATAAAGATGATTGAAACAATGAATGAATATCATTATTGTTATTAATTTCAGCTCTACCACCTATCTGCCCAGTGACTCGATATCTATCATTATTATGTTTTTAATGGCATTTGTTCAACATTTAATATGTGCCAGGCCCTGTACTAAGATCTGGGTTAGGCACGAGGTAATCAGGATGGACACAGTTCCTTTCCCATATGGGGCCCAGAGTCTTAATCCCCATTTCAGAGATGAGGAAATTGAGGCACAGAGAAGTGAAGCGACTTGCCCAAGGTCGCACAGCCGACAAGTGGCAGATCAGCTCCTTTGGATTCTCAGGCCTTTGCTGTATCCACTAGACCATGCTTCTTCTCTTATCCCATCACTTTGTCCTGTACGTGAAATATAGTAAACACTTAAGTACCATTAGAAAACATTTTTAAGGTTATAGTTTTTCCCTGTAGATCCTGCTTTCTCCCTGGGTAATTATGACCCAGGATAATAATAATGCTGGCATTTCTTAAGCGCTTACTATGTGCCAAGCACTGTTCTAAGCGCTGAGAGGTACAAGGTAATCAGTTTGTCCCACATGGGGATCACAGTCTTAATCCCCAATTAACTGATGTGGTAACTGAGGCATAGAGAAATTAATTGACTTGCCCAAAGTCACACAGCTGATAAATTGCGGAGCTGGGATTAGAACCCATGACCTCTGACTCCAAAACGCTGAGCCAAGCTGCTTCTCAAGATCTGTTCTATCTGGTCCTCTAATGGCCTCTGATTGTGGCCCATTTCCTGTAGCAATGATCTCTGAACAATCCTCCTCCTCTACATCCCTACCTCCTTGGTCCTGGCTGCCCTGTCTTTGTGAGACCACCACCAGCCCCACAGCAGCGGCTCAGCATCGTCTGACCACTCCACTCTTGGTTTCCGGGATCTGCCCAATTTCTCTCTGCCTTCTCTCTTAGCCTTCTTTGTATCTCCCATCGTCTCCTCTGAGCTTTGTGGCTTCCAGTCTCCATACATTATTGGCAATCAATCAATCGCTCAATGTGTTTTTATTGAGCATTTACTGTTTGTAGAGCACTGTACTAAGCATTTGAGAGAATGCAAGGCAAAGGAGGTGGTAGAAACGATACTTGCCCTACGGGGGAGACAGACATTAAAGAATATCAGAGATAGGGGAAATAGTAGATCATGAGAGTATTTATACGAATATCGTGGGGCTGGGCTGAGTATCAAAGTGCTTGAGGGATACACAGCCAATTTCAGAATCTAAGCAGAGGGGAGAGCAGACAAGAGAAATGGGTTTCAGTCACGAACATTCCTCAAGGCGGCCTTCATGTCCCTGAAGGGGGTTCAGGGTGTGGAGCACCATGGTGTAGAACATAGACACCAACAGGTCCAGGGTTAAAGGGGTGTCTGACACGGGTTTGAGGTAAGTGAAGATTCCGGTCGAGATAAAAAGGGTGACAACGGCGAGGTGGGGCAGCCAGGTGGAGAAGGCTTTGGCCTGACTCTGGGTGGACGGTAACCTCAGCACGGCCAAAAAGATGCTGACGTAGGAGATGACGATGGAGACGAAGGAGAAGAAATCAAAGCCGATACCCACAGCCACGCTGACGTTAACGACAATGTGCGTTTCTGAACAGGAGATCTTCAGTAAGGAGGGTAATTCACAGAAGAGGTACTGGATCACGCTGGACTCACAGAAGCTAAATGTGAACATCCCTGCTGTGTACATCGTCCCGAAAATCCCCGCTCCGAGCAAGAAGACGGCAGACCTCTTTCACAGGCCTCTCTATTCATGACTACATCATAGAGCAGCGGGCGGCAGATGGTGGCGTAGCGGTCGTAGGACATGGCCGTGAGGACGGACAGCTCTGAACCATCAAACAGAACCACCAAAAAGACCTGGGCCATACATCTTCTGAAATAGATGGATCTGTTGATGATCAGGGAGTTAAGGATCGATTTTTGAATCGTGACGGAGATGTAGCAGATGTCGAGGACTGACAAGTTCATGAGGAAGAAGTACGTGGGGGTGTGGAGGTGCCGGCCAAAGGCCATGTCGGCGACAATGAGAAGATTCCCCTACAGAGCCACCAGGTAGAACAGGAGGAACAGTGCTGCATGGACCAGCTGCAGCTCTCAGATCTCTGTGAAACCCAACACGAGGAATTCTGTCACAACTGTGTGATTGGCCGTCACACAGTTGGGGTGGATACAAGCAAATTGGGTTTTACGCAGTCCCTGCCCCACGTGGGATTTATATTCTCGATCCCCATTTTACAGAGGAGGTAACTGAGGCAAAGAGAAGTGAAGTGACCTGCCCAAGGGTACACAGAAGACAGGTGGTATAGCTGAGATTAGAACCCATGACCCCAGGCCTATACTCTATTCAATATGCCATGCTGCTTCTCTGGCATACTGTACTCTCTCAAGGGATCAATACACCGCTCAGAATACAGTAAGCGCTCAATAAACGCCATTGATGCTGATGATTGATTATTGAGGGCCTTAAGTGGAGGAGGCTGGTATGATTTCTTTTTACCAGAACCATCTCCTCATAGATTCTAAGCTATCATCATCATCATCATCAGTCGTACTTATTGAGCGCTTACTATGTGCAGAGCACTGTACTAAGCGCTTGGGAAGTACAAATTGGCAACATATAGAGACAGTCCCTACCCAACAGTGGGCTCACAGTCTAAAAGGGGAAGACAGAGAACAAAACCAAACATACTAACAAAATAAAATAAATAGAATAGATATGTACAAATAAATTAAATAAATAAATAAATAGAGTAAAAAAATATGTACAAACATATATACGTATATACAGGTGCTGTGGGGAAGGGAGGGAGGTAAGATGGGGGGGATAGAGAGGGGGACGAGGGGGAGAGGAAGGAAGGGGCTCAGTCTGGGAAGGCCTCCTGGAGGAGGTGAGCTCTCAGCAGGGCCTTGAAGGGAGGAAGAGAGCTAGCTTGGCGGATGGGCAGAGGGAGGGCATTCCAGGCCCGGGGGATGACGTGGGCCGGGGGTCGATGGCGGAAGAGGCGAGAGCGAGGTACGGTGAGGAGATTAGCGGTGGAGGAGCGAGGGTGCGGACTGGGCTGTAGAAGGAGAGAAGGGAGGTGAGGTAGGAGGGGGCGAGGTGATGGAGAGCCTTGAAGCCGAGGGTGAGGAGTTTCTGCCTGATGTGCAGATTGATTGGTAGCCACTGGAGATTTTTGAGGAGGGGAGTGATATGCCCAGAACGTTTCTGTACAAAGATAATCCGGGCAGCAGCATGAAGTATGGATTGAAGTGGACAGAGACACGAGGATGGGAGATCAGAGAGAAGGCTGATGCAGTAGTCCAGACGGGATAGGATGAGAGCTTGAATGAGCAGGGTAGCAGTATGGATGGAGAGGAAAGGGCGGATCTTGGCAATGTTGTGGAGGTGAGACCGGCAGGTTTTGGTGACGGCTTGGATGTGAGGGGTGAATGAGAGAGCGGAGTCGAGGATGACACCAAGGTTGCGGGCTTGTGAGACGGGAAGGATGGTAGTGCCGTCAACAGAGATGGGAAAGTCAGGGAGAGGACAAGGTTTGAGAGGGAAGACAAGGAGTTCAGTCTTCGACATGTTGAGCTTTAGGTGGCGGGCAGACATCCAAATGGAGATGTCCTGAAGGCAGGAGGAGATGCGAGCCTGGAGACAGGGGGAGAGAGCAGGGGCAGAGATGTAGATCTGGGTGTCATCAGCGTAGAGATGATAGTTGAAGCCGTGGGAGCGAATGAGGTCACCAAGGGAGTGCGTGTAGATCGAGAACAGAAGGGGACCAAGCACTGAACCTTGGGGAACCCCCACAGTGAGAGAATGGGAGGGGGAGGAGGAGCCTTCAGAAGAGACTGAGAAAGAACGACCGGAGGGGTAAGAGGAGACCAGGAGAGGACGGAGTCTGTGAAGCCAAGGTCAGATAGCGTGTTGAGAAGAATGGGGTGGTCCACAGTGTCAAAGGCAGCTGAGAGGTCGAGGAGGATTAGGACAGAGTAGGAACCGTTGGATTTGGCAAGCAGTAGGTCATTGGTGACCTTTGAGAGGGCAGTTTCCGTGGAATGTAGGGGACGGAAGCCAGACTGGAGGGGGTCGAGGAGAGACTTGTTATTGAGGAATTCTAGGCAGCGAGTGTAAACAACTCGTTCAAGGAGTTTGGAAAGGAATGGTAGGAGGGATATGGGACGATAACTAGAAGGTGAGGTGGGGTCAAGAGAGGGTTTTTTTAGGATGGGAGAGACATGGGCATGTTTGAAGGCAGAGGGTAAGGAACCAGTGGAGAGTGAGCGGTTGAAGATGGAAGTTAAGGAGGGGAGAAGGGATGGAGCGAGAGATTTAATGAGATGAGAGGGAATGGGGTCAGAAGCACAGGTGGCCGGAGTAGCACTTGAGAGGAGGAGAGCTCCTCTGAGGACACTGCTGGGAAGGATGGGAGAGTAGCAGAGAGTGTTGAGAGCCGGGGGGATGGAGAAAGGGGGGAAGAGACTTTGGGGATGTCGGACGTGATGGATTTAATTTTGTTAATGAAGTAGGAAGCTATCTTCTCAAAGGCTACTTTTCTGTTATCTAAAATGACTTTTGTGATTAAGGGTCTGTTTTTGATTCCCTCCTTATGATCCAGGATCCCCTCTTAAGTAACTCTTTCCTCTCTCTGCCTGTGTTTTTGTCCTCTTATTCACGGAAGATAACAATAATTATAAAAATAATTGTGGCATATGTTAAGCACTTACTATGGGCCCCTCACTTTATAAGCACTATAACCCATGACCCCAGGCCTATGCTCTATAGGCACTGGGGGTAGATACAAGCCAATCAGATTGGACACAGTCTCCACCTCACATGGGGTTCACAATCCTCATCATTATTTTACAGACGAAGCAACCGAACCACAGAGAAGTGACTTGACCAGGATCACAGAGCAGATAAGTGGTAGATAGGGGATTAGAACCCAGGTCCTCTGACTTCCATCTGTAAAACGGTGTTTAAGACTGTGAGCCCCACGTGGGACAACCTAATTACCTTGTACCTACCCCGGTGCTTAGAATAGTGCTTGGCACATAGTAGCCGCTTAGGAAATACTGTATTTATTATTAATCCACGCCTCAGAGTCTTTTCTTCATCGGGCGGTCAGTATCTTTTCCACAGGGACTGGTTTGCCACCCACATCCCACGTCTGGCCTCTCCTCTCACACCTAGCCTTCCCGTTCCATCGTCTCTGCCTTCCTGGCTTTTTATCTGGCCCTTCTTTATAACCTGCATTTGTATTCTATATCTTCCATTCCGTGATTTTTGATTGGAAAGCAGCATAACCTAACTGAAAAGCGTACGGGCATAGGAGGCACAGGACCTGCGTTCTACTCCCAGCTCCACCACCTACTCTTTATTTCGGTGACATTTGCAGTGGTTATTATGTGCCAGGCACTATCCTAAGTGCTGGGGTAGATACAAACTAATCGGTCTGGACACAGTCCATGTTCCACATGAGGGTCACAGTCTTAATCCCCATTTTACAGGTGAGGTCACTGATGTAGAGAAGCGAAATGACTTGCTCAAGGTCACAAATAAAATAGGTGGTGGAGCTGGGATAAGAACCCATTTCCTCTGGCTTCCAGGCCTGTGTTATTTCCCCTAAACCATGTTACGTTTCAGCTGCTTCTCACAAATGGACATATTCTTATACTCTGATGCTTCCCCTAACTGCAATTCATTTTAATATCTATTTCTCACACTAGACTGTAAGCGTATTGAGGGCTGACATTGTGTCTACCCACTCTGTTGTACTGGACTCTCCCAAGCACTTAGTACAGCTCTCCGCACACTGTCAGTTGTAAGTTCTGTGTGGGCACAGATCCTATCACCTCAATTGTATTGTGCTCTCCCAAGTGCTTAGTACAGTGCTCTGCATCCAATAAGTGCTCAGTAACTACGATGGATGGATTGAGCGATTGGCTTTGACTCACCGGGGCGGTCCAGGGTTGGGAATGCTGAGTTACACCTCCTCGCCTCCTCATGGGGGTTTGTGGCCGTGATGGGAAAGAGTCTGACGTAAAACCAGTGCTCAGGGCTCCTCGGAGACAGCAGTCGCTGTGCTGGGCGGAACGGGGGGAGGGGGTCCCCTGGGATGACAAGCCCTGGGCTTTCCCTGAGAGACTCGTTACCTGGAAGACTCAGGAGTCCAGAAGTCACATTATCACCGACGTTCAGGCAAGGCTCAGTCTGCCTCAATAATGTTATGTCCCTCATCCTCCAGAATGTCCATCGTCAAAAATTCACTCAGTCATCTTTAGCGCGTGTGAAGCACTGTACTAAGCGCTTGGGGAGTAGAATACAACAATATTTAGACATAGTCACCGCTCACAATGAATTTATAATGAAGAAACATTATGATAGAGAATGAGACTCTGACAAGCTGCCTAGTTACACAACCCTCCTCTGAGCTCTCACTCTCTCCAGCTTTAGAGATTTATTAACAGCACCTCTCCTCAGAAGCCTATCTCCGATTAAGCCCCCATTTCCTCTTCTTCTACTCCTTCGTACGTTGCCCTTGCACCTGGATCTTCAACCTTTATTCACCCCGCTCTCACCCCCCTGCACTTAAATTCGTATCTGTAATTTGTTTATAGTAATTTCTGCCTCCCCCTCTAAAAGGTAAACTTGTTGTGCGGAGGGAACGTATGCTTGTGGTTGTACTGTACTCTCCCAAGCGCTTAGTACAGTGCTATGCACGCAGTAAGTGCTCAATAAATGTGATTGAGCCAGTAGAGGAGGGAGAGGTAAATGGCCACGTAGCGGTCGAAGGACATCGCCGTGAGCAGGGGAGTCTCTGCACAGACACAGAGTATGAACGCAAACACTTGGAAAGCGCAGCCCAGGGAGGAGATTTCTCTACCGTATTTCAGGGAGTTGTGGATGGACTGGGGGATGGTGACAGAGATGAGGCAGACGTCCAGGATATATAGGTGCCTGAGGAAGACGTACATGGGGGTATAGAGGCGCCAGTTGAGGGCCGTGACGGTGACAATAAGGAGATTCCCCATCAGGGTCCCAGGTAGACGACGAGGCACAGTTCGGCATGGATCAGCTGCAGGTCCCTGACCTCCGAGAAACACAGCAGGAGGAATTCCGAAACCTCCGTGAGATTGGCCAATTCCTTCCGGAAATGAGAAGTAAAATGTGAGTCTTTTCCAAATAATATCCAGGTCTTCGTAGGCACTAACACGTTATTTATTCTTCCCTTCTCGTTCTAATCCCGGCTCCTCCACTTATCAGCTGTGTGACTTTGGGCAAGTCACTTATTCATTCATTCATTCATTTATTCAATCGCATTTATTGAGCACTTACTGCGTGCAGAACACTGTGGCTAAGCACTGTACTTAATCAATCAACTCGCATTTATTGAGCGCATACTGTGTGCAGAGAACTGTACTAAGCGGCTTGGGAAGTACAAGTTGGCAACATATAGAGACGGTCCCTACCCAACAGTGGGCTCACATTCTAGAAGGGGGGAGGACATGAGAACAAAACCAAACATATTAACAAAATAAAATAAATAGAATAGATATGTACAAGCAAATTAAATAGAGTAATAAATATGTACAAACATATATACATATATACAGGTACTGTGGGTAAGGGAAGGAGGTAAGGTGTGGGGAATGGAGAGAGGGAGGAGGCGGAGAGGAAGGAGGCTCAGTCTGGGAAGGCCTTATGGAGGAGGTGAGCTCTCAGTAGGGCTTTGAAGGGAGGAAGAGAGATAGCTTGGCGGATGTGCGGAAGGGGGGGCATTCCAGGCCAGGGGGATGACGTGGGCCGGGAGTCGACGGCGGGACAGGCGAGAACGAGATACAGTGAGGAGACTGGCGGCAGAGGATCGGAGGGTGCGGGCTGGGCTGTAGAAGGAGAGAAGGGAGGTGAGGTAGGAGGGGGCGAGATGATGGACAGCCTTGAAGCCGAGGGTGAGGAGTTTCTGCCTGATGCGTAGTTTGATTGGTAGCCACTGGAGATTTTTGAGGAGGGGGGTAACATGCCCAGAGCGTTTCTGGACAAAGACAATCCGGGCAGCGGCGTGAAGTATGGATTGAAGTGGGAAAGACAAGAGGATGGAGATCGGAGAGGAGGACTGATACAGTAGTCCAGGCGGGGTAGGATGAGAGCTTGAACAAGCAGGTAGCGTGTGGTTTGGATGGAGAGGAAAGGCGGATTTTGGCAATGCTGCGGAGCTGAGACCGGCAGGTTTGGTGACGGCTTGGATGTGAGGGGTGAACGAGAGAGCGGATTCGAGGATGGTACCACCAAGGTTGGCGGGGCTGTGAGACGAGAACGATGGTAGTGCCGTCAACGGTGATGGGAAAGACAGGGAGAGGGCACGGTTTGGGAAGGGAAGACAAAGAGTTCAGACTTGGACATGTTGAGTTTTGAGGTGGCTGGCAGACATCCAGAATGGAGATGTCCTGAAGGCAGAGAGATGCGAGCTGGAGGGAGGGGGTAGAGAGCAGGGGCAAGAGATGTAGATTTGGGTGTCATCAGAGTAGAGATGATAGCTGAAGCCGTGGGAGCGAATGAGGTCACCAAGGAGTGAGTGTAGATCGAGAACAGAAGGGGACCAAGAACCGAACCTTGAGGAACCCCCACAGTAAGGGGATGGGAGGGGGAGGAGGAGCCTATGGCCGGATAGATAAGAGGAGAACCAGGAGAGGACGGAGTCAGTGAAGCCAAGGTTGGAGGCTCATTAACTTCAATGAGCCTCAGGTAACCTCATCTGTAAAATGGGAATTAGGATTGTGAGCTCCACATGGGATATCCTGATTACCTTGTATCTACCTCAGCGCTTAGAAACTGTGCTTGGCACATAGTAATCGCCTAACAAGTGCCATCATTGTTATCATTGATTATATTAATAATAATTATTTATTACAAGCCACCTTCCACCTGCCACTCTTTCTAGGCATCAACTTATTCACTCTGCCCGATCTCGTCTACGTCGTCGCCAACCCCCTTTTCCGAAGGACCTTTCCCTAGCTTGGAACTCCATCCCTTCTCCATATACACCAGACCACCACTCTCCCCACCTTCAAAACATTAATAAAGTCACATCTCCTGCCAAGAGGCCTTCCCCAAATAAGCTTTCTTTTCCTGACTTTCTCTCTCTTTTCTGTGTCAGCCTATGGCACTTGGGGTTTGGTATCACCTCACCTTCAGGATCCACAGTACTTATGTACATACACGAAATTTATTTTGACTGTCTCTGCACTCTAGCCTTTGAGCTTCTTGTGGGACAGGGGAATGTGTCTTACCAACCCGGTTGTACTGGACTCTCCCAATCAACTTAGTACAGTGCGTGTGCACAAGGCAAGTGCTCAATAAATACCACTGATTACTTTGATTGTGTGTCTACAAACTCTGTTGTATTGTACTCTCCCAAGTGTAGTAAGAGCTCAATAATAAGAATAAGAATAAGAATAAGAATAAGAATAAGAATAAGAATAAGGAATGGTATTTTTAAGCGCTAAGGGGCTGGGGGGCTCACAGGTTTAATCCACATTTTACAGATGAGGTAACCGAGGCACAAAAAAGTTAAGTGGCTCGCCCAAGGTCTCACAGCAGACCGGTGGCGGGGCAGGGATTAGAATCCATGTCCTCTGACTCCTATCGCCCATGCTTGTTCCACTAAGCCAACGCCTGACTGACATGTCTTAACTGACCACCCTGTCTTTGTGTGTTCCACTAGATCATACCTGTTATGTACCATGATGTGACCTTAGTGTATCATGAGGATACATGAGGCAAAGTTTCTATTTAGTAGTTGTGTGTATCACCAGATGTTCTAGATTGGCGTCTCAGACCGTATGGTCTGGTTTCTCTATACGTGTCCCAGATTTATAATTTCAGTACTAATGTTGAGAAGCTAGGCTGGTACATTTCCAAGGACATGATAGAGGAATACAATTACTCTAGGGTTAGGGGGGTCTTGATCTCCCGCACTTGCCCCCCCTACAGCCTGGTAGAAATGGTCTAGTAAATATGCACTTAGCATAGACTAACAACATCAGTCAATGGTATCTGAGTGCTTACTGTGTGCAGAGAACTGTATTAAGCCCTTAGGGGGAGTACAATAGAACACGTTGAACATGATCCTTTCCCTGAAGAATCTTACAATCTATTGATGGAATTATTATCATTATTTATTAGAAAGTGCCACTGAGTCGGCACTTATGTACATTGCAATCAATCAATCATGTTTATTGAGTGTTTACTGTATGCAGAGCGCTGTACCAAGCGCTTGAGGAGAATACAGTGTAACAGAGTTAGTAGACACATTCCCTACTCCCAGGGAGCTTAGAGTCCAGAGGGGGAGACAGACATTGGTATAAACATAGAAACGACATCTATGTACATAAATGCTGTGGGGCTGAGGGATGGGCGAATAAAGTGCATTATATCCACAAATGTATTATATTATAGTACATTATATTGCATTTGTTTATATAATAAATGGACAAAATTAATTACATCCAGAATTGATTTATTTATGTTTATGTCAAGCTCCTCCTCTAGATTATAAGTACATTGCGGGCAGGGAACACGTCTACCAATTCTGTTATATTGTAGAACAATACTTGGCACATAGTAAGCGCTTAAAACTACCATTATTATTATTATCATTATTTTTATTATTATTATGTTATTATTATTATTATTATTATCATTATTAGTACTCTCCCCAAAAGCATAGTAGAGTTCCTCTGCACACATTAAAAGCTCTAGAAATCAATGGGAATTGATACTGTGATAGGTGGTTGGGTGCAGTTTGCTGGGACTCACCTGTTTCTGCGGGGTAATTTGAGAGGGTTGCATCCTCCATTTTTTTGAACAGATGTTACTGGTCAAAAGTACGACTACCCGCAGCTGTGTCTGGTTGTTTGTGGGGCCGTCAAGGCAACAAGAGGGGAGGGAATTTGGGCTTTATCACCCAGAAGCCTTCAGGGACAAGGGGATTGGAACCTCCGGGGTGAGCCCAAAATGCATACCTGTGTGGCCCTAGAGTATGCCGCAGTGGAAACAGAGGAAGGGAAGGGGTGACATCAGCTCCCAGATCTCCCCCCGGATCCAAACTCCGCAGACTTGTGGATATGCGTGAGGATGGATGAAACGGTTGCAAACAGTGACTGTGCTGTCCTTTTTTTACTTTACGGGCTTTGATAAGCGCTCAATATTTCCAGGCACTGTACTAAGTGCGGGGTAGATACAAAGTAATCATCATCATCATCATCATCAATCGCATTTATTGAGCGCTTACTATGTGCAGAGCACTGTACTAAGCGCTTGGGAAGTACAAATTGGCAACATATAGAGACAGTCCCTACCCAACAGTGGGCTCACAGTCTAAAAGGGGGAGACAGAGACCAATCATACTAACAAAAATAACCATAAATAGAGTAGATATGTAAAAATAAATTAAATAAATAATTAAATAGAGTAAAAAAATATGTACAAACATATATACATATATACAGGTGCTGTGGGGAAGGGAGGGAGGTAAGATGGGGGGATGGAGAGGGGGACGAGGGGGAGAGGAAAGAAGGGGCTCAGTCTGGGAAGGCCTCCTGTAGGAGGTGAGCTCTCAGCAGGGCCTTGAAGGGAGGAAGAGAGCTAGCTTGGCGGATGGGCAGAGGGAGGGCATTCTAGGCCCGGGGGATGACGTGGGCCGGGGGTCGATGGCGGGACAGGCGAGAGCGAGGTTCGGTGAGGAGATCAGCAGTGGAGGAGCGGAGGGTGCGGACTGGGCTGTAGAAGGAGAGAAGGGAGGTGAGGTAGGAGGGGGCGAGGTGATGGAGAGCCTTGAAGCCCAGGGTGAGGAGTTGGTTGGTTGGTCCAAACAGGTTGGACACTCTCCATGTCCCACATGAGGGTCAGATTTTAATCCCCATTTAAAGTTGAGGGAACTGAGGTTCCGAGAAGTGAAGTGACTTTCCCAAGGTGACTACCTTGGGAAGTCCCCAGAGCCCCACAGACGTGAGGAGTGTTGGTATGGGGGAGAGGGATGACGTTACAAGCTCTGATTAGCCTGTCTGGACTCTGCACCTTATGGGGTGGGAAATGAGGTCTCGGCAGGTCTGTCATACTGGACAGGACCCTGGAATGGCCCCTCTATAATAATAATGAAAATAATGATAGCATTTATTAAGCAACTTACTACATACACAGCTCTTTTCTAAGCGCTGGGAGGTTAATAATGGTGGTCAGGGTGTCCCTACGGGGGGCTCACAAGTCTTCATCTCACTTTATAGATGAGGTAGCTGAGGCCCCAGAGAAGTTAAGTGACTTGCCCAAAGTCAAAGAGCTGACAAGTGGTGGAGGCGGGATTTGAACCCTTGACCCTTTGATTCCAAAGCCCGCACTCTTACCGCTTAGCCCACGCTGCTTCTCCCTCTAGACTGTGAGCCCGTTGTTGCGTAGGGATCGTCTCTATATGTTGCCGATTTATACTTCCCAAGCGCTTAATGCAGTGCTCTGCACACAGTAAGCGCTCAATAAATATGTTTGAAGCTTAGTTAGGCTTCTTGTCCGTTATAACCTTGGGCAAGTTAATTAGCCTCTCCGTAGCTCAGTTTCTTTAACTGTACTCTCCCAAGCATTTGTCATTCAGTCAGTCAAGCAGCTGGGAGAGTTAATATTATAATAGTAATAATTATGACATTTGTTTAAGTGTTCCACATGTGTTCCAGACACTGAATAGGAAATTGGGTTGGGACATAGTCCCTTGTCTGACATGGCTCACAGTCTCAATCCCCAATTTTGCAGATGAGGTAATGGAGTCACAGGAGAAGTTAAGTGACTTGCCCAAGGTCACGATCGACAAGTGACAGAACTAGGATTAGAACCCATGACCTTCTGACTCCCAGACCTGTTGTTCCAGCGTGCTCAGTGGAAGAGCACAGGCTTGGAGTCAGAGGTCATTGGTTAAAAACCCAACTCTGCCGCTTGTCAGCTGTATGACTTTGGGCAGTCAACTTAACTTCTCTGTGCCTCAGTTACTTCATCTGTAAAATCAGGATTAATACTGTGAGCCCCATATTGGACAACCTGATCACTTTGTACCCTTCCCAGCGCTTAGAACGGGTTGCTTTGCAAATAAGCACTTTAACAAAATACCAAAATTATTCCCCTTCTTGACTGTGAGCCCGCTGTTGGGTAGGGACTGTCTCTATGTGTTGCCGATTTGTACTTCCCAAGCGCTTAGTACAGTGCTCTGCACACAGTAAGTGCTCAATAAATACGATTGATTGGTTGATTGATAGTGCCTAGAGGGGGAGACAGACATTGATATAAATAAAATAAATTCCAGGTATGAAAATAAGAGCTGTGGGGCTGAGGGAGATGTGAATTAAGGAGCAAAGCAGGGCAAGGTAGAAGGGAGAGGGAGAAAAAGGAAATGAGGGCTTAGTCAGGGAAGGCCTCTTGGAGGAAATGTCCCTTCAATAAGGCTTTGAAAGGGGGTAGGGTCATTGTCTGTTGGATTTGAGGAGGGAAGGTGTTCCAGGCCAGAGGCAGGTTGTGGGCGAGAGGTCGTCAGCACGATAGACGAGATTTAGGTACAAGGAGAAGGTTGGTGTTAGAAGAGTGAAGGGTGTGGGCTGGGTTTTAATCGAAAGCTCAACACAGAGTAAAGGAATATCAAATGCCCAAAGGTCACAGGTACAAGCCAATAGATGACAAAGAAGGGAGAACGAGCAGGAGAAATAAGAGCTTAGTCGGGGAAGGCCTGTTGGAGGAGATAGGATTTTAATAAGGTTTTGAAGGTGGGGAGGGTGGTGGTCTGTCAGATATGAAGGGGGAAGTTGTCCTAGGCCAGGGGAAGGATATGGATGAGGGGTTCGCGGTGACATAGATAAGATAGAGGCAAAATTGTACTACTTAAATCAGTCAATCAATGGTATTTATTAAGTGCTTTCTGTATGCAGAGTACTGTTATAAGTGCTTAAGAAAGGACATTACAATAGAGGTGATAGATATGTTCCCTGTCTACTCCTTTCTATCCTAATCTAGCACAAGAGTGTTTTTTTAGTACAGTGCTTGGCACATAGTAAACACTCAATAAATATGGCAGAGGACAAGTGTTCTAATTTCGGCTCTGCCATTTATCCGCTGTGAGATTTTGGGCAAGCCACTTAACTTCTTTATGCCTCAGTTACCTCATCTGTCAAATGGGGATGAAGACTGTGAGGCCTATGTAGGTCACTGGACTGTATCAGTCCTGAGTAGCTTGAATTTACCCTAGTGCTTAGAGCAGAGCATGGCACATAGAAAACACTTAACAAATATCTTTAAAAAATTAAAACACTCACTAAATATGATTAATTTAATATCTCGGTGCCAAAACCTTCGGTTTGCACATATCTCTGTCCTCCAATGGATCTACACTTAGTAGAGTGCTTGGCATACAGTAAGCAATCAATAACTACAGCTGAATGATTGGTGGATAGAGTCAATACTGATCTTCCACGTTTGAACAGACTAGGGGCATTCCATTCTACATGACAGATTTCCACCTCAGGACCCTCCCCAGGGCGGCCTTCATGTCCCGGTTTCTCAGGCTGTAAATGAGGTGGTTCACGGTGGGGGGCACCACGGGGTAGAACACGGACATAAGCAGGTCGAACACCAAGGAAAAGTGTGAAGGCGTCTTGAGATAGCCAAACGCGCCTGTGGAAAGGAAGATGGTGATTACGATGAGATGGGGCAGGCCGGTGGAGAAGGCTTTGGCCGGCCCTCGGGGGCTAGCATCCTCAGCACGGCCCAGAAGATGAGCACGTACGAGACAACGATGGAGACGAAACAACCGACGCACAGAAACATGCTGAGGCCCAGAAGGGCAATCTCATTACTCTAGCATCTGAAACAGGAGAGCCGAATGAGGGAAGGGATGTCGCCGAAGAACTGACGGATGGCGTTGGTGTCACAGAAGAGGAGGGAGAAAGTCACCCCTGTGTGGATGCCTCCGTTCATCCCCCCGCTGAGCTACGAGGTGGCAGGCATCTTCCCGTAGGCCCCTCGGTCCATGATGACTTCGTAGCACAGGTGGTGGCACATGTCAGCATAGCAGTCGTAGGACATCACCATGAGGAGGGCCACTTGATACCCCCAAGGATGACTACTAAGAAGATTTGAGAGATGCAACCTGGGGCAGAGATTTCTCTCCAGTCAGTCAGGGAGTTGTGAATTTATTTGGGGACGGGGACGGAAATGAGGCAGAGGTCGAGGACGGACAGTTTCCTGAGGAAGAAGTACATGGGGGTGTGGAGGCTCCGGTCGAGGGTAATGACGGCGACGATGAGGAGATTCCCCGTCAGGGCCGCTAGGTAGACCAGGAGGAACAGCTCGAACTGGACAAGCTGCAGCTCCCAGATCTCCGACAAACCAAGCAGAAGAAATTCCCTCACTGCGGTTTGATTGGCCATTTATTCCTTGTGAGGAAATAAGGTCTTGTGGGGTGGATGGAGGTGAAAATATTGTTATCCAAGTAGTGTGGTCTAATGGCTAGAGCATAGGCTTGGGAGTCAGAAGATCTGGGCTTTAATCCCTGTTCTGCAATGTGTCTGCTGTGTGACCTTGGGTAAGTTACTTCACGTCTCTCGGTCCCAGTTACCTCAACTGTAAAATGAGGATTAAATCCTACTCTTTCCACCTTTGCATTTTCTCCTCTGCTCCCCTGCTCCCCTTCGCATGGCGTCTACAAATGAAAGGCTTTAAATCAATACTATTGATTGATGGATTGACTATTGGAAAATGCTCAAATGGCAGGGAAATATTTGAGAAAAATCCCAGTAACTTTACTTTTTCTCCAAAACGAAGAAGGCTACCACTATAGCTGAACACATGCTCTTCCAGTTTTCAGTTCCATGGCATAAAATAACACTAATAATAATAATGACATTTGTTAAGCTCTAACTATGTGCCAAGCACTGTTCTAAGCACTGGGGTAGATACAAGCAATCAGGTTGTCTCACGTGGGACTCACAGTCTTACCCGCGTTTTACAGATGCCGTAACTGAGGTACAGAGAAGTTGAGTGACTTGCCCAAAGTGAAACAGTTCATAAGTGTTTCTCCTTCCTAATTGACACCCATGCCCATCATCCCCGTCAGCTCTTCCGTACATTTAACTCCCTGCTCAGGCCCCCTGTTCCTCCCATCCTCCATCCCTCAAGCCCAACTATCTGGCTTCCTACTTCATTAGTAAAATTAACTCCATTAGGTCTGAGCTCCCCAAAGTCACTCCTCACCCTTCTGCAACGCCCCTGCTCTCAACCCTCTCCGCTACTCTCCCATCCTTCCCAGCAGTATCCTCAGATGAGATCCCCTCCCTCCTCTCATGTGCGACTCCGGCTACCTGTGCTTCTGACCCCATTCCGTCTCATCTTATGAAATCTATCGCTCCGTCCTTTCTCCCATCCTTAACTTCCATCTTCAACCGCTCACTCCCCACTGGGTCCTTCCCCTTTGCCTTCAAACATGCCCACATCTCTCCCATCCTAAAAAAAACCCTGTCTTGACCCCACCTCACCTTCTAGTTATAGCCCTATCTCCTTCCTACCATTCGTTTCCAAACTCCTTGAACGAGCCGTCTACACCAGCTGCTTCGGATTCCTCAACGCCAACTCTCTCCTCGACCCCCTCCAATTTGGCTTCCGTCCCCTGTATTCCACTGAATCTGCCCTCTCAAAGGTCACTAAAGACCTCCTGCGTGCCAGATCCAACGGCTCCTACTCTATCCTAATCTTCCTCGACCTCTCAGCTGCCTTCGACGCTGTAGCCCACCCTCTACTCCTCAACACATTACCCAACCTTGGCTTCACAGACTCCATCCTCTCCTGGTTCTCCTCATCTCTCCGGCTGTTAATTCTCAATCTCCTTTGCGGGCTCCTCCTCCCCCTCCCATCCCCTTACTGTAGGGGTTACTCAAGAATCATTTCCTGGCCCCCTTCTGTTCTCTATCTACACTTACTCCCTTGGTGAACTCATTCGCTCCCACAGCTTCAACTATCATCTCTACGCTGGTGACACCAAAATCTACATCTCTGCCCCTGCTCTCTCTCCCTCCCTTCATGCTCGGGTCTCCTTCTGCCTTCAGGACATATCTAACTGGATGTCTGCCCGCCATCTAAAACTCGATATGTCCAAAACTAAACTCCTTATCTTCCCTCCCAAACCCTGCCCTCTCCCTGACTTTCCCATCACTGTAGACAGCACTACCATCCTTCCCGTCTCACAAGCCCTCAAACTTGGAGTCATCCTCGACTCTACCCTCTCGTTCGCCCCTTACATCCAATCCGTCACCAAAAACTACCGGTCTCACCTCCGCAACATCGCCAAGATCCGCCCGTTCTTCTCCATCCAAACCGCTACCTTGCTGGTTCAATATCTTATCCTATCCCTACTGGATTGCTGCATCAGACTCCTCTATGATCTCCCACCCTCCTGTCCCTCCCCACTTCAGTCTATACTTCACGCTGCTGCCCGGATCATCTTTGAGCAGAAAAGCTCTGGCATGTTACTCCCCTCCTCAAAAATCTCCAGTGGCTACCAGACAACCTACGCAACGAACAAAAACTCCTCACTCTCGGATTCCAGTCTCTCCATCCCTCGCCCCCTCCTACCTCACCTCCCTTCTTTTCGTCTACAGCCCAGCCCGCACCCTCCGGTCCTCTGCCGCTAACCTCCTCATTGTCCCTCGTTCTCGCCTATCTTGCCGTCAACCCCCGGCCCAGGTCCTGTCCCTGGCCTGGAATGACCTCCCTCCACACATCCGCCAAGCTAGCTCTCTTCCTCCCTTCAAAGCCCTACTGAGAGCTCACCTCCTCCAGGAGGCCTTTCCAGACTGAGTCCCCTTTTTCCTCTCCCCCTCCCCATCCCCCCCGCCCTACCTCCTTCCCCTCCCCACAGCACCTGTATATATGTTTGCATAGATTTATTACTCTATTTATTTTACTTGTACATATTTACTACTCTATTTATTTTGTCAATGATGTGCATCTAGTTTTACTTCTATTTATTCTGATGACTTGACACCTGAACACATGTTTTGTTTTGTTGTCTGTGTCCTCCTTCTAGACGGTGAGCCCGTTGTTGGGAAGGGACTGTCTCAATATGTTGCCAACTTGTACTTCCCAAGCGCTTAGTAAAATGTTCTGCACACAGCAAGCGCTCAATAAATACGATTGAATGAATGAATGAATGAAAGTGGCAGAACCGGGATTAGTGCCCACGACCTCTGACTCCCAATCCCACGCTGTTTACACGCTGCTTCTCACAATCAATCAATCAGTCAATGGATCACTGGTATTTATTGGCTATTTGTAGAGCACTGTAATAAAGGCTTGGAAGAGTACTATACAACAGAATTAGCAGACATGTTAATAATGACATGCCCTGCCCATAATGAGCTTACAGTCTAGAGGGAGACAAAGACATTAAGATAAATACATATGGTAGAAGGCACCCTATCACATTCATGGAGGATTCATTTCATTCATTCAATTGTATTTATTGAGTGCATACTGTGTGCAGAGCACTGTACTAAGCGCTTGGGAAGTACAAGTTGGTCGACATATAGAGACGGTCCCTACCCAACAAAGGGCTCACAGTCTAGAAGGGGAGACGACAACAAACAAAACATGTGGACATGTGTCTCAGGTTTTAAAACTTCTTCAAGGGCAGGGGTCTCTGCAACCCTCCAAGGGACCCTCAAAACAAGCAATCCTGGGAGAAGCAGCATGGCCCTAGTGGAAAGACCATGGGCATGGAAGTCAGAGGAAACTGGGTTCTAATTCTGGCTCTGCCAACTGCTTGCTGTGTGACCTTGGGACTAGTCACTTAACTTCTCTGTGTCTAGTTCTCCTCTTACTTAGACTGTGAGCCCCCATGCAGTACAGGGACTGTATCCAACCTAATGAACTTATAATCTACTCCAGCTGTTAGAAGAGTAATAACAGAACAGTGGAACAGTACAGAACGTAGAGCAGTAGAATATAACAAGTAATTAGAATAATAATAATAGTATACCATAATAATGAAAGTAATGATAATACTGACTACAGTAAGCACTTAACGAATACCACGTAACAAATAGATGCAGCATGGCCTTAGTGGATAGAGCCCGGTCTTGGGAGTCAGAAGTCATGGGCTTCTAATCCCAGCTCCACCACTTGCCAACTTTGCGACTTCGGGCAAGTCACTTCACTTCTCTGTGTCTCAGTTCCCTCATCTGTAAAATTGGGATGAAGACTGTGAGCCCCACGTGGTGCAACCAGATTACCTTGTATTTACCCGTGTTTAGAACAGTGCTTGGCACATATTAAGCGCTTAACAAACACCATCCCCATCATAAAAAAGCCTCTCCGTTCTCAGTCCCAGCTTCAGTCCATTACATCTCTTCCCAGCCTTGTCATCCCTTGTCCTGTAAACAGTACCCTGAGCTTAGTCTAATAAAAAGAGCATAATACCGGCTCTGCCTGCTGTGTGACCTTGGGCAAGCTACTTCGCTTCTCTGCATCTCAATTTCCTCAATTTAATACCCCAATTATTAAAATCAGGAAAATCAAGCTCGCCTTCCTCACCTTCCTCACCTTCCTTCGTCTTCTTAGAATCAGGTCTGGAATGAAATGAGAGAGCTTTGCTTGCTCCCTCTAGACGATCAGCTCGCTGTGGAGACGAAATGTGTCTGCCGGCTCTATCGTACTCTTCCAGTTGCTTATTTCAGTGTTCTTCACACTGACTAATTGACTAATGTCTGCCTTCCCAACTACAGTGTAAACTTGCTGAGTCAGTGATCATGTCCACCAACTCTGCAATATTGGACTCTTCCAATCGCTCAGTCAGTGCTCTGCACACAGTAAGCGAAGGATAATGCCACTGATTGTTTGACTAACATCTGTCTCTAATTCTAGACTGTAAGATCATTGTAGGCAGTGAAAGAGCCTACCCACTCTGTACTAGTGCTTAGTGCAGTGCTCTTCACCCAGTAACACCCATTGATTGATGGATTCTCTCCTTAACTCTGACCAATTACTCGGGTCTCAGCCACCCACACTCAGGATCTCCAGAAAATGCTCTCAAATCTCTGATGTTCATCCCATCGGAGCCAGAACTCATGGCAAATACTCTCAGAACACGTGCTGCGCAAGAAAAGGAGCGGGTTTTATGAAGCTGAAAAAGTGTACGACTCTCATCTTCTCCCATCCCCTTGGGGATCCTGCCTGCTCACAGAGGTTAGGATTCCCAGTAGGCCATTATGTTCAACATCTAGAAGCAGAAAATTGCAAACTCAACGGAGAGATTGGTCCCACCTACTCCTGGACTACTGGTTAAGTGGATTGTCCAATCAGCACCTAGAATAGCGTTTGACTCATAGTAAGCATTTAACAAATCCCATAAAAAAAGCCTCCAAGTGTGCCAGAAGATTAGAAAAGGCCTGTTAGGAAGTGCAGTGTCTCAGGTGGTTTCACTCTGTCTCTGAGTTCCTTGGCTGGCCCTGGACTAGCACATCAACTAGTAAAAGTGGTGACGGAGGGAACACAGTGATACAACGATGACCTGCAACACCTCCCAAACGGAGAGGGATTAAACAACCCACCCCCTCCACGGCTCGGCTAGTTCCAGCCTCTCGTCAAACAGAGAGGAGGTGAAAATCAGAGATTTGCTCTTGGGGTTCCAACATTCGGAGAAAAGGAGGCAGACGAGATTGGTCGACACAATCCCTACCTTCTCAGTTGGTGACCGGTATGTGAGAACTCTGTGTGCTATTCTGTCAGTTGTCAGGTTGTCAGGAGAAGTGTTGGGTGTGGGTTTAGCGGCCACAGTGGAGAAGCAGTGTGGCCTAGTGGAAAGATCCCGGGCCCGGGAGCCAGAAGGATCTGGCTTCTAATCCCTATTCTAATGTTTGTCTGCTGTGTGCCTTGGAAAAGTTACTTGACTTTTCTGTGGCACAGTTACCTCATCTGTAAAATGGGATTAAGACTCTGAGACCCATGTGGGACAGGGACTGTGTCCAACCTGAATAGCTTGCATCTACCCCAGCGCTTAGTATAGTTCCTGGCTCATAGTAAGTGCTTAACGTATACCATAAAAGTATTTTTTTTCCTGAAAGTATACAGACAGTCTCCATGCATCTCTAGACTGTATGCTCGTCTATTTTTATTTATTTATTATTTATTATGTGCTCCCCTCGTGTCAAGCACTGTTCTAAGCACTCGGGTAGATACAGGTTAATCTCTTTGGATACAGTTCTAGTTCCACATAGAGCTCACAGTTTAAGTAAGAGGCAAAACAAGCTCAGTGTGGTCAAAGAATGTGTCTATCAACCCTGTTGTACTCTCCCAAGTGCTTATTGTAGCACATAGTGAGCGCTCAATAGATATCACTGGTTGGTCGATATTGATTTGGGATTAAAGGTTGTATACTAGTGGAAAGAGCAGAGGGATGGGAGTCAAAGAGGTAGTAGTCACTTGTCTTCTGTGTGATTTGGACAAATCACTTAAATTTTCTATGATTTAGTTTCCTCATCTGAAAAATGGGCATTAAAATACCTGTTCTCCTTCCTCTTAGACTATGAGCCCCGTGTGGCCCAGGAACTGTTTCTGATCTGACTGAACTTTATCCATTCCAGTGCTTGGAACATAGTATGTGCTCAACAAATACCACAAGTGGTATTCAAATCTGGTTAATCGAACATATTATTATTATGCTATTTACAGTCTAATAAAAATGGGTAACTTCAAACTGACTGTATGTCATCAGTCAATCGATCAATCAACGATATTTATTTAGTGCTAACTATCAATTAATCGTACTTATTGAGCCCTTACTACGTGCAGAGCACTGTACTAAACACTAGGGAGAGTATAGTACAACCGAGTTGGTTGACATGTTCCGTTTTTACAAGGTATTTGTAGTCTAGAAGGGAAGCAGCCATTGATTAATCAAACTATCAGTCAGTGGCATGAATCGAGCTCTGACCATGTGCAGAAAACTGTACTAAGCACTTGAGAGAGTCAAATATGTGTCGCCATGATCTTGCCCTTCAGAGGAAAGTAGGAATAGTAGTAATAGTATTTACAAAGAGCTTTCTGTGTGACGATTTGACACATTTTTAATGGTTAAAAACGGTCTTCTCCTACACAGCTATCTTATCTCTGGGGAGGAAATGGCCAGTCTCACACCGGTGACGAGATTTCTCCTGCTGGGATTCTCCGAGGTCCCGGAGCTGCAACTGGTCCACGCCATGCTGTTCCTCCTGGTCTACCTGGCTGCCTGAAGGGGAACCTCCTCATCGTCACCGCCACCGCCCTCGACCGGCGCCTCCACACCTCCATGTACTTCTTCCTCAGGCACCTGACCGTCCTCGACCTCCGCTACCATTCCATCACCGTCTCCAAATCCATCCACAACTACCTGACCTACTGTAGAGAAATGTCCTTCCTGGACTGGGTCTTCCAATTGTTTTTCATCCTTCTGTTCGCCTTTTCTGAGCTGTACTTCCTGATGGTCATGTCCTACGACCACTACACCGCCAGCTGTGCACATAGTTAGCGCTTAATAAATGCCATTATTATTATTATTATTATTATCTGCCGCCCCCTGAGCTACGAGGTTATCATGGACCGAGGGTCCTGCGGGAAGATGGCGGCCGCCTCCTGGCTGGGTGGTATCGTGAGCATCGCCATGCACGTGGATGTCACCTTCTCCATCGGCTTTGGCGGGTCCAACGTGATCCGCTATTTATTCTGTGACACCCGCCCCCCCCCCCCCCCCCCCCCGCCAAATTATGGAAATTTCAAACCCCAGTGGGAACCTCCAGGAAATTGGAGTCACGGTCTTCTCCACCATTCTGAACGTCTCATGTCTTGTCTCCATCGTCATCTAGTACGTGAACATCTTCCGGGCTGTACTGAGGATGTCGGCTGCCGAGGGCCGGGCCAAAGCCTTTTCCACCTGCCTGCCTCACCTCGCCATGGTGACTTCATTTATCTCCATCGGGATTGTCGCCCACCTCAACCCGCCCTCAGACTCCTCCTCGACGCTGGACTTGCTGGTGTCCATGTTCTACACCATACTGCCCCCCGCCCCTGAGCCCCCTCATCTACAGCCTGAAGAACTGGGACATGAAGGCAGCTCTGAGGAGGTTGCTGGGAGTGAGAGGACGTCTTTTAGAAACAGGGACACATGAAGTTTGTCCTGGGGATGGGTATCTTGGGGGAAGGATCCTGGAAAAAACACGCGATCTACTTCTAGGGAAGGCTCAGGCAATCGATCACTCAAATTATCAAAAGTTTTTGACGGTAGTTGTTTAACATTTACTATGTGCCAGACACTGAAGTAAGCGCTGGGGTAGATACAAACGCATCAGGTTGGACACAGTCCCTGTCCCACATGGTAATAACTCCCAGTTCACGAGTGGAACCCCGAAACAAACGCCATTTAACGTACCAATGGTATTTTGTGAGCACTTACTGTGCAGAGCACTGTTCTAAGCACTTGTGGCAATACAACACTGTAGGTAGAAACGTCCCCCTCCCACATCGAGCTCACAAACTATGTATGCAGGAACCCCTGAACTGAACCACCCAGATCTGTAATTCTAGAGCAAAGCATACAAGCTTGAGTAACAGTGTGAAGAGTGGAAAACGCACAGGGCATGGTGTCAGAAGGCCCTGAGTACTAATCTCGGCTTCACCACATGCCTGCTGGGTGACCTTGGGCCAGTTATTTCACTTCCCTGTGCCTCAGTTACCTCATCTGAAAAATGGGGATTAAGATTGTGAACCCGATGTCGGACAGGGGCTGTGTCCAACCTGATTAGTTTGGATCGTCTCCAGCCCTTATTACAGTGTCTGGCCCATAGTAAGTGCTTAAGAACATCAACATCAAGCAGGAGAAAGAATCAGAAGAAGTCAAGTGTGTGTCTGTAAACAGATTGTCCTATGTCTCAGCAGGAACTAAAGTCATTAATTAAAATGAGAGACTCTGAACTCTTCGCATTTCCCCTAGAACAACAACAAGAAGCAGGAGAAAGAATCAGAAGCAGTCAAGGGTGTGTCTGTAAACAGACTGGACTTTGTCTCAGCAGGAACTGGCCCTCCCAGACTAAGCCCTCCTTTTCCTCAACTCCCTCTCCCGTCTGCATCACCTCAGCTCACTCTTTGTGCTTTCCCTCACCTCTCCAGAACCCACAAAACATATGTTTTTATGCATATATGCATAATTCTATTTATTTATATTGATGCCTGTATACTTGTTTTGATGTGTACATATCTATAATTTAATTTATTTATATTGATGCTTGTTTGTTTTGAAGTCTGTCTTCCCCCTTCTAGACTGTAAGCCCTGTGTGGGCAGGGATTGTCTCTCTTTACTGCTGAATTGTACCTTCCAAGCGCTTAGTACAGTGCTCTGCACACAGTAAGCGCTCAATAAATGCGACTGACTGAATTAATGAATGAAGGATGGGGATCAAGGATGAAGACTTATGCTGCCCACCCCATTATTCATTCATTCAATCATATATGATAATAACAATAATGGTATTTAATAAGAGCTTCCTATGTGCCAAGCACTGTTCTAAGAACTGGAGTAGATACAAGGTAATCAAGTTGTCCCATGTGGGGCTCACATTCTTAATCCCCATTTTCCAGATGAAGTAACTGAGGCACAGAAAACTTAAGTGACTTGTCCAAGGTGACATAGAAGACAAGGGGCAGAGCTAGGATTAGAACCCATGACCTTCTGACTCCCATGCCCGTGTTCTATCCAGTATGC
The DNA here is from genome assembly GCF_015852505.1 of Tachyglossus aculeatus. Taxonomy (NCBI): domain Eukaryota; kingdom Metazoa; phylum Chordata; class Mammalia; order Monotremata; family Tachyglossidae; genus Tachyglossus; species Tachyglossus aculeatus. The sequence goes on from NW_024045095.1 coordinate 638,637, forward strand.
CATGCTGCTTACTATGCACTATGTGAAAAGCACTGTACTAAGATCTTGGGGGAGTATAATACAACAATAAACAGATACAATTCCAGCGCACAATAAGCTCACAGAGCTTCTGGAGGGCAGAGCCAACCATGTGCCTTGGTATCGTTGCACTCTCCCGAGCACTTAGCACAGAATCCACCTTTCAGTAATCAATCACTAGTATTTGTAGAGTGCTTACTGTGTGCAGAGCCCTGTACTAAACTCTTGGAAAAGCACCATACGCTCGAATTAGAAGTTGCAATCCCTGCCCACAATGAGTCTTAAGTCTAAAGGAGGAGACAGACTTAAATAAATTGGAGATAGAGGACAAGGATGTGTATGTAAGAACTGTAGACTGGACAGTAAGCTCCTTGTGGGAATGTGTCTGCCAGCTCTGTTATATTGTACTCTCCCAAGCTCTTAGTATAGTGCTCTGCACACATCAAGCACTCAAATACGATTGATTGATTCCTTTTGGACTGGGATGAATATTATAGTGCTTAAGGAAGATGCAACCATAATCATAGGCGATGCAGAAGGAAGGGTAGAAAAGGAAAATGAAGCCTTTTTAAGGGAAGGCATCTTGAAGGAGTTGTGATTTTAGGAGGGTTTCATCACTTGATAATTCCACTGATGAGGTAGCCAATAGGATAATAATAATAACAATAATGATGGTATTTGTTAAGCGCTTCCTCTGTCCCAAGAGCTCTTCTAAGCGCTGTTAATGATGGTATTTGTTAAGAGCTTACTATGTGCCAAGGACTGTTCTAAGCGCTGGGGTAGATACAAGGTTATCAGGTTGTCCCAGGTGGGGCTCACAGTCATAATCCCCATTTTACAGATGAGGTAACTGAGGCACAGATATGTTAAGTGACTTGCCCTAAGTTACACAGCTGACGAGTACCAAAGCCGGGGATTAATGAATTTGAGGATGCTTTGAAGTGCTCGGAAGCTGATAGCTAAGGCATCTCTCCCTGTAAGGCTCTCTCCCAGGAGTCCCGGCTATGGTCGCCTCTGTGCCCAACTGATTGTTGCAGCTGGAGGGCTTGAGAGTCCCGGGGGGCTCTCCCCATCTATGCCAACATATCTCTCTCTCCAGCGATCCCGTGATCCAGAAATATTGGTTCCCCCAGCTCCCAAATGTGAAGAGCACCTAGAGAGACATTCTGGTCCGTCTTTCCTGATTGACTCTCTCAATTCCTTAGATCCTTCAGAAAGGGCAGTAGGACCCCGAAAAGAAGAAGTGATGTAGAGCAGAGGGGATGGGAGGAATTAAATTTCCTCGGACGTCAGCGCGACCCCTACCCATCTTCCCACCGGCCACCCACTCCTAGAGAGATTTGGAAAAAGGGTCTGGGGATAATCATTTATCTGCCTCCCAGCTCAGCTGTTTCCTGCTCAGCTTCCTTCTCACCTCCTCGCTCACGAGGCTGAAGATGGACTCTCCAACATTGACTCCTACACAGCTCATCTGGTGAAATATTTTCACCGGACCAGAGTGGGAATCTTTTGGCCTTTTCTTCGCACCAGGACTGGTGATTTAGGATGAACCAAAGAACCCAAAACTCCCACCGGCCAATCTGTAGCCTCTTTCATATTTAGGAAAATGGAAATTGGGTATATTTGCTACTAATCCAGAGTATTTATTGAGCACACCTTCTGTGCAGGGCAGGGGAAAGTGCAATATAGGACAGGATCTCTACCTTCCAGGAGCTTATGGTCTAGTCTGGCCTGCTTGGATTACTTCTGGCCCTACCTCAAAACTCCAACCTGCCTGCAAAATCGCAGATTCTGAAGAAGTCAGGGAGAAAGACTTGGCCATCACTAGTCCACAATTACTAGCCCTGTTCCAGCCAAACAGAGATGGTCCACTCCTAGATCTGAGCCCAGGAGTGGCTTGGAAGATAGTCAAGGGTACCAAGAGTGTGAGCTGAGGTTCTCATTGACCTCGGGGAGCTGAGGAGTGGAAGGCATTAAGGAAGATCTGAGGGGTGAGAAGAAGCGTCGGACTGTGAATAGAGGCAAGTCCTTGGAATTAGAAGGATCTGGGTTCTAATCTTAGCTCAGCCAATTGCCTGCCATCTGCTGCGTAACTCTAAGACAAGTCACTCCACTTCTCTATGCCTCCGTTTCCTCATCTGCAAAATGGGGCTTCAATACATGTTCTCCCTCCTACTTAGACTGTGAGACTCGTGTGGGACCCTATTATATTTTGTCTATCCCAGTGTTTAGTACAGTGCTTGGCATATAGTCAGCACTTAACAAGTGCTGTCTACTTGTTTTGTTTTGTTGGCTGTCTCCCCCATTCTACACCGTGAGCCCATTGCTGGGTAGGGTTTAACTTCATAAGTGGCCGAATTGTACTGTCCAAGCGCTTAGTACAGTACTCTGCACACAGTAAACATTCAATAAATACGATTGAGTGAATGAATGAACCAGCTAGAGTAATCCATGATTGGTATTTATTGAGCACTTACTCTGTAGAGAGCACTGTGTTAAGTCCTTGGGAGAGTCCAATATAACAGACTTGATAGGCACATTGGTCCCCAGAGAAAGTAGAAGGGAACAGAGAAGTTTGGGAAGGAGGAACGGAAAGGGAACGTGCTAGAAAAATGAATGGAAAATCTAGTTTCTCTCTATTTCTGTTAGAACGTGTTGGGATACAGAGTCCATATCCTACTTCTCCCTTTTCAGTGTTAAATGACTGGAGATTCCTTCTAAGAACCTACCCTCAATGCTTCTTGCTTCAGGGTCAGCTACTGACTTTTATCCTGGCTCAAGAGAGGCGGAATCAAAACCCTTCCCTTTCTGATCTGGGAAGAACCGTTGGGCCCAGAGCGTAGTCGGGGCAGCAGAGTGAAGTATACACTGAAGCGAGGAGAGACAGGAGGATGGGAAATCATAGAGGAGGCTGATGATCTAATCCAGTCGGGATAGGATAGGATAGGATAGGCTGAAAGATTGAGCCAACATGCTGGCGGTTTGGATGTAGAGGAAAGGAACGATCTTGGCGATGTTGTGGAGGTGAGAACAGCAGGTTTTGGCGACGGTTTGGATGTGTGGGGTGAACGAGGGAACGGAGTAGACACCAAGATTGCGGGCTTGTGAGACGGGAAGGGTGGTAGTGCCGTCCACAGTAACAGGAAAATCGGGGAGAGGACAGGGTTTGCGTGAGAAGATAAGGAGCTCAGTCCTGGACATGTTCATTCATTCATTCAATCATATTTATTGAGCACTTACTGTGTGCAGAGCACTGTACTAAGCGCTTGGGAACTACAAGTTGGCAACATATACAGACGGCCCCTACCCAACAGTGGGCTCACAGTCTAGAAGGGGGAGACAGACAACAAAACAAAACATATTAACAAAATAAAATAAGTAGAATAAATATGCACAAATAAAATAGAGTAATAAATACATACAAAAATATATACGTATATACAGGTGCTGTGGGGAGGGGAAAGAGGTAAGGCGGGGGTGATGGGGAGGGGGAGGAAGGGGAGAGGAAGGAGGAAGCTCAGTCTGGGAAGGCCTCCTGGAGAAGGTAAGCTCTCAGTAGGGCCGTGAAGGGAGGAAGAGAGCTAGTTTGGCGGATGTGCGGATGGAGGGCATTCCAGGCCGGGGGGATGATGTGGGCAGGGGTTCGATGGGCGGGACAGGCAAGAACGAGGCACAGTGCGGAGATTAGCGGCAGAGGAGCGGAGGGTGCGGGCTGGGCTATAGAAGGAGAAAGGGGAGGTGAGGTAGGAGGGGGCGAGGTGATGGAGAGCCTTGAAGCCGAGGGTAAGGAGTTTCTGCCTGATGTGTAGTTTGGTAGCCACTGGAGATATTTGAGGAGGGGAATAACATGCACAGAGCGTTTTCGGACAAAGACAATCCGGGCAGCGGCGTGAAGTACGGCTTGAAGGAGGATGGGAGATCGGAGAGGAGGCTCATATGGTAATCCATACGGGATAGGATGAGAGCTTGAACGAGCAGGGTAGTGGCTTGAATGGAGAGGAAAGGGCGGATCTTGGCAATGTTGCAGAGGTGAGATCAGCAGGTTTTGGTGACGGCTTGGATGTGAGGGGTGAATGAGAGAGCAAAGTCGAGGATGACACCAATGTTGCGGGTTTGTGAGACGGGAAGGATGGTAGTGCCGTCAACAGAGATGCGAAAGTCAGGGAGAGGGCAGGGTTTGGGAGGGAAGCAAGGAGTTCAGTCGTGGACATGTTGAGTTTGAGGTGGCGGGCAGACACCCAGATGGAGATGTCCTGAAGGCAGAAGGAGATGCGAGTCTGGAGGGAGGGAGAAAGAGCAGGGGCAGAGATGTAAATTTGGGTGTCATCAGCGTAAAGATGATAGTTGAAGCCGTGGGAGCGAATGAGGTCACCAAGGGAGTGAGTGTAGATCGAGAACAGAAGGGGACCAAGAACTGAACCCTGAGGAACCCCTACAGTAAGGGGATGGGAGGGGGAGGAAGAGCCTGAAAAAGGGACTGAGAATGAACGACCGGAGAGATAAGAGGAGAACCAGGAGAGGACGGAGTCTGTGAAGCCAAGGTTGGATAGCATGTTGAGGAAAAGGGGGTGGTTCACAGTGTCGAAGGCAGCTGAGAGGTAGAGGAGGATTAGGATAGAGTATGAGCCGTTGGATTTGGCAAGCAGGAGGACATTGGTGACCTTTGAGACGGCAGTTTCCTTGGAATGTTGGGGACGGAAGCCAGATTGGAGGGGGTCGAGGAGAGAGTTGGAGTCGAGGAATTCGAGGCAGCGACTCTAGATGACTCGTTGAGTTTTAGGTGGCGGGCCGACGTCCAGGTGAGATGTACTGAAGGCAGGAGGAGTTACGAGCCTGGAGGGAGGGAGAGAGAATAGGGGAGGAGATGTCGATTTGGATATCATCTGCGTAGAGATGGTAGTTGAAGCCCGTGACAGTGAGTGGAGATGAGTACAGATGGAGTGAGTACAGATGGAGAACAGAAGGGGACCAAGAACTGACCCTTGAGGAATCCCTACAGTAAGGGGATGGGAGGGGGAGGAGGAGCCCGCGAAGGAGACTAAGAATGTACGGTCAGAGAAATAAGAGGAGAATCAGGAGAGAACGGAGTCCGTGAAGCCAAGGTTTGATAATGTGTTGAGGGGTAGGGGATGGTCCATAGTGTCAAAGGCAGCTGAGAGGTCGAGGAAGATTAGAATAGAGTAAGAACCATTAGCTTTGGAGAGAAGGAGGTCATTGGTGACCTTTGAGAGGGCGGTTTCGGTGGAATATAAGGGACGGAAGCCAGATTGGAGGGTGTCAAGGAGAGAGTTGGAGTCGAGGAATTCTAGGCAGAGACTCTAGACGACTCGTTCTAGGAGTATGGAAAGAAAGGGTAGGATGGAGATAGGGTGATAACTGGAAGGGGCAGTGTGGTCAAAAGAGGGTTTTTTATGATAGAGGAGACGTGGGTATGTTTGAAGGCAGAGGGGAAGGAACCAGTGGAGAGTGAGTGGTTGAAGATGGAATTTAGGGAGGGGAAGAGGGAAGGGGTGAGAGTTTTCATACGTTGAGAGGGAATGGGTTCCGAAGCACAGGTTGCACTTGAGAGGAAGGAGGAGATCTCCTCTGAAGATACTGCTGGGAAGCATGGGAAAGTAGAGGAGAAGGTTGAGACCGGGGGGTGGAGAAGGGGGAGGGGTGACTTTGGGGTGCTCAGACCTGATTGAGTTAATTTTCCAAATGAAGTAGGTGGCCAGATCGTTGGGGGTGAGGGATGGAGTTGGGGGAGGAACAGGAGGCCTGAGGAGGGAGTTAAATGCCCGGTACAGCTGACTGGGGTTATGGGCATGAATGTCATTTAGTGGTTATATTGTTCATGGGTGTTATATTGTACTCTCCCAATGGCTTAGTACAGTCCTCTGCACACTGTAAGCACTCAGTAAGTCCGACTGACTGATTCTGAATCCCAGGCCTATATTCTTTCCTCTAGGCTATTGTTTGTAGGAAGAAAGCATGTCTATCAACACTGTCATACTGTAATCTTCCAAGTGTTTAGTTGAGTGCAGTAAGCGTTCAATAAATGCAATTAACAGATGTACGGCTGCTTTTCCAGCCCATGAACAAATCGACTCCCTTCCTGATTCCTTCTGAAGCCTGCAGACATGAAAGACTGCAGTTCTTCCCACAGTATCAGAATTTCCACTTCACGTCGTAACACAAAAAGCTGTCGGGAAACAGAGAAGACATCTCACCGTCTGTTCCCTGCTCAATAATGCCCTGATGGTTGAGAGTTCGAAAGGTATTTTTAATGTGCAATATATTTTTAATGGTATCTGTAGACGCTTATTATGTTCCAGGCCCGGTACTAAGAACTGTGATAAATACAAGATGGTTCGGCTGGACACAGTCCATGTCCCATGTGGAGCTCACAGTTTTCAATCGCACTTTACAGATGAGGTAACTGAGGCACGGAGAAGTGAAATTACATTTCCAAGGTTCATCAAGGCTCCCTGGCAATTTGTTGATGTGAACCCGTTGTTGGGTAGAGATTGTCTCTATCTGTTGCAGAATTGTACTTTCCACACAGTAAATGGATTGAATGAATGAATTTCATGAGAAGCAGTGTGGCTTAGTGGAAAGAGTACGGGCTTGGGAATCAGAGGACACGGGATCTGATCCCAACTCCGCCACTTGTTGCTGTGTGAATTTGGGCAAGCCACTTAACCTCTCTGTGTCTCAGGTACCTCATCTGTAAGATGGAGATTAAGACGGTGAGCCCCTTGAGGGACAACCTGATTACCTCGCATCTACCCAGCGCTTAGAACAGGGCTTGGCACTCAGTAAGCGCTTAACAAATACCGCAATTATCAATTATTATTATTTTTACTTCAGGGCTTCGGCTGTCGACAGCACGGCTGCTCCCAAGGAGTTGACAATCTAAAGTAAAGTTCCTTGGAGCTGCTTCTGCCCTAAAAGTTTTTCCATCGCCGCCTTCACATGCTGATTCCTCAGGCTGAGGGAGTTCACGGTCGGGGGCACCACACAATAGTAATGGTTCTCCTCCTCCTGGTTCTCCTCATCTCTCCAGCCGTTCATTCTCAGTCTCCTTTGCGGGCTCCTCCTCCTGGGTCTCCTCCTCCTGGTTCTCCTCTTATCTCTCTGGCCATTCATTCTCAATCTCCTTTGCGGGATCCTCCTCCCCCTCCCATCCTCTTACTGTAGGGGTTTCTCAAGGGTCAGTTCTTAGTCCCCTTCGGTTCTATATCTACGCGCACTCACTTTGGGAACTCATTCGTTCCCATGGATTCAACTATCATCCCTACGCTGATGACACCCAAATCTATATCTCTGCCCTGCTCTCTCTCCCTCCCTTCAGGCTCGTGTCTCCTCCTGCCTTCAGGACATCTCCAACTAGATGCCTGCCCGCCACCTAAAACTCAATACGCCCAAGACTGAACTCCTTATCTTCCCTCCCAAACCCTGCCATCTCCCTGACTTTCCCGTCACTGTAGACAACACTAAGATCTTTCCAGTCTCCCAAGCCCTCAACCTTGGTGTCATACTCGACTTCGCTCTCTCATTCACACCGCACATCCAATCCGTCACCAAAACCTGCCGATCTCACCTCCACAACATCGCCAAGATCCACGTTTTCCTATCCATCCAAACCGCTACCTTGGTGGTTCAATCTCTCATCCTATCCCGACTGGATTACTGCATCAGCCTCCTCTCTGATCTCCCATCCTCCTGTCTGTCCCCGCTTCAGTCTATACTTCACTCTGCTGCCCGGATTATCTTTGTACAGAAACGCTCTGGGCATGTTACTCCCCTCCTTGAAAATCTCTAGTGGCTGCCTGTCCACCCACGAATCAAGCAAAAACTCCTCACTCTCGGCCTCAAGGCTCTCCATCACCTCGCCCCTTCCTACCTCACCTCCCTTCTCTCCTTCTACAGCCCAGCCCACACTCTCTGCTCCTCTGCCGCTAACTTCCTCACTGTGACTCGTTCTCGCCTGTCCCGCCTTCGACCCCCGGTCTACGTCCTTCCCCTGCCCTGGAATGCCCTCCCTCAACACATCTGCCAAGCTAGCTCTCTTTCTCCCTTTAAAGCCCTACGGAGAGCTCACCCCCTGTAGGAGGCCTTCCCAGACTGAGCCCCCTTTTTCCTCTCCTCCTCCCTATCCTCCCCCACCTTACCCCTTTCCCCTCTCCACATCACCTGTAAATATGTGTGTACAGATTTATTACTGTATTTATTTTACTTGTGCATATTTACTATTCCATTTATTTGGTTAATGATGTACATTTAGGTTTAATTCTATGTGTTCCGACGATTTGACATCTATCCACGTTTTGTTTTGTTGTCTGTCTCCCCCTTCTAAACTGTGGGCCCGTTGTTGGGTAGGGACCATCTGTATGTTGTCACCTTGTACTTCCCAAGCGCTTAGTACAGTGTCTGCATACAGTAAGCGCTCAATAAATACGATTGAATGAAGGAACAATGTAACAGACACACTCCCTACCCACAGTGAGCTTACAGTCTCTGTACATAACCGTAATTTATTTTATGTTAACATCTTTATCCCCCTTTAAACTGTAAGGTTGCTGTGGGGAGGGAACATGTCTACCAACTCTGTTACATTGTATCTCCCAAGTATTTAGTACAGTGCTCTGCACACAGTAAATGATCAAAAATACGATTTCCCAATTGCTTGATTGACTGATACTACCAGTTCTAGTAGGGCCTTTGCTGCTATTACTGCTATTATTACCGTGTCTGCCTTCCCGTCATAGATCTTTGTCATCTTCTTGTCCTCTCTTGTAGAATTATCGTGTCAATCCTCCTTTGGAATTCCCTCCTAGTTACGTGGAAGTTTTTACCAAGTTTCTAGGTCATCTTGTAATTGATAACTCTCTTCCAATATGCCATAAATTTCTCCGTCAATAGACTCACCGGCAAAATTCTTGTTGATTTCTTCACCTCATCAGGATCTTTGTCCTGTGCGGGGAGTCATCATCATCTACCAATGATCAACATCTCCACGGTGAGGTAACCCCTCATGCTGGGTTTCTCCGTGGTCCAGGAGCTGCAGCTGATCCAGGCGGCGCTGTCCCCCCTGGTCTACTTGGCGGCCCTGATGGGGAATCTCCTCATCGTCACCGTTACTGCCCTCGACCGGCGCCTCCACACCAACATGTCCTTCTACATCAGGCTCCTGTCCGTCCTCGACCTCTGCTACATCTCCGTCACCGTCCCCAAATTCACCCAGAACTCCCTAGCCAACAAAAGATCCATCTTCCTAGAGGTCTGTGCCATCCAGGTCTTCTCTGTGGTCTGGTTTGGCAGCCCAGAGCTGTCCGTCCTTATGGTCGGATGACCGCTACACTGCTATCTGCCACCCCCTGAGATAAGAGGTCGTCATGGCTCGAGGGTCCTTTGGGATGATGGCCGCCACTTCCTGCCTCAGCAGGGGCCTATTTGCAGCAATGTGTTCAGCTGGGACGTTCTCCCTATCCTCCTGAGGGTCCATCACCCTCCCCCAGTTCTTCTGTGACATTCCCCCGCTGCTGAATATCACATCCTCCGAGAAGCACATCGCCATCGATTCGACTGTGATTTCTGGGGAAGCCTTAGGCGTCATCTGCTTCATTTCCATCGCTGTCTCATACATGCACATCTTCAGGGCCGTGCTGAGGATGTCGGCCGCCGAGAGCCTGTCCTAAGCCTTCTCCACCTGCCTGCCTCACCTCTTCGTCGTCTCTCCTTTCCCCTTTACGGGCTTATTTGTTTATATTAATCCGCCCTTAGATTTCTCCTTGATCGTGGACCTCCTGGTGTCCGTTTTCTACACGGTGGTGCCCCCTGCCCTGAACCCCCTCATCTACAGCCTTAGGAACCGGGACATGAAGGCCGCAGTGGGCAGGATCCTAAAAGGGCCATTCACCCAGCCTCTGCTCTGGGACAAAATGTCTTCTTCCTTGTGCAATCTCACACCACCACTTAACCAAGAAATTGCCCTTGGCCCTAGCCATATACTTAGCTGTCCTACAGGGTTCACAGTAAACGCTGGACATTGATGAATTGTCAAAATCTGAGAGGGAGGCGGCTAAAACTGACTGACAATCCAGTTTTGGGGAGGCATCATGGCCTATGGGAAGGGGAGACCTGGTAGACATTAACTCATAGTGAGCAGGGAATGTGTTTAACAACTCTGCTAAACTGTACTCTCCCAGGTGCTTACAGTAAATCCGGTTGTGGAGCGGTTCTAATCCCTGCTCTGCCACATGTCTTCTGTGTGTCTCAGTTACTTAATCTGTAAAATGGTATTAAGACTGTGAACCTCACATGAGAAAACCTGACTACCTTGTATCTGCCCCACTGTGCTTAGAACAGTGCTTGCCACATAGCGAGTGCTTAACAAATACCTTAATTTTTTAAAAAAATTAGTCATGGCCTGAAAGAATGGGAATCGTTCTAGGCTATGAACTCATTGTGGGTAGGGAACCAAGTCTGCAATCTTGAATTTTTCCAAGTGCTTAGTAAAGTTCTGGGCCCAGAGTAAGTGCTCAATGAATGTTTTTGATTGATTGATTGATTGAGTCTCGAGGTTTGATGCCAAATCTGCTACTGGCTTACTGTGTGACCTAGGGGCAGTGACTTAACATCCCTAGAATCTCTCTTGCTCTTACATTCTGAGTCCCTGTGGGACAGGAATTGTGTCTGAATTGATTTTTTGTTTCTACTCCAGCACGTGGAACAATTTAGGCACACGACCTCTTAATAAATACAATAAACACAGCTGGCACCTGTCAGCTGTGTGACTTTGGACCAGTCACTTAATTTCTATGTGCCTCAGTTACCTCATCTGTAAAATGGGAATTAGGAATGTGAGCCTCACGTGGGACAACCTTATTACCTTGTAACTCCCCCAGGGCTAGAGAAGCAGCTCATCTTAGTGGAAAGAGCACGGCATTTGGGGTCAGAGGTCATGGGTTCAAATCACGTCTCTGCCAACTGCCAGCTATGTGACTTTGGGCAAGTCACTTCACTTCTCTGGGCTTCAGTTACCTCATATCTAAAATGGGGCTCAAGACTGTGAGCCCCCCATGGGACAACCTGATCACCTTGTAACTTCCCCAGCGCTTAGAACAGTGCTTTGCACACAGTAAGCGTTTAATAAATGCTATCATTATTATTATAGTAAGCGCTTAACAAATGCCATTACTATTATTATTATTTATAATGATATCATTATTAGTAACGATTATGGAAATATAATGATATGCTCTTTAGCAAGACTCTGGGGGTGAGAATGAAAGTTGGGAAATGGGAGGTGGTATGGAAGAAGGGAAGAAAGTGTGATTGCAGCTCCATCTTTCTTGTCAACGCCATCCTCTCTCATCAGTCCGTCTTTTCTTCCTTCCATCCATTAATCCTTCCAACCATTCATCTATGTATCCATCCATCCATCCATCCATCCATCCATCCATCCATCCTTCCATCCAGAGCACGGGCTTGTGTGTCAGACGTCGCGGGGTCTTATTCCAGCTCCGCTATTTATCTGCCCTGTGATCATGGGCAAGTTACTCCACTTCACTGTGCCTCAATTACCTCATCTGTAAAATGGGGATTGAGACTGTGAGCCATGTGGGACAGGGACTGTGTCCAACCTGATTACCCTGTATCTACTTCAGCACTTAGAGGGGCGCTTTGCACATAGTAAGCTCTTAACAAAGACCATAAGTATTATTATTATTATTATTATCAGTGGTATTTATTGACCACATGCTGGGTGCTAAGCACTGTAGTAAGCTCTCAGGAGAGTTGAAGAGAGATATGATTACATTGTTCCTGCTCTCCAGGAGATTATGATCTAATGGGGGAGATATACAGATAATAACTTCCGTAGAGGAGGAAGGAGGGAAGGGAAAGATGAGAAAGTGGAATATTGCTTGATTCAGTAGTACAATTTCTATAGTCAGTATGAACAGAGCTTTAACTGATTTGCAATCAGGATAAGTCAGAAGAAGCCTCGTTACCTAGTGGGTAGAGCAAGGACCAGGGATTCAAAGGGACATGGGTTCTGATCCCAGTTCCACCACATGTCTGCTGTGTGACCTTGGGCAGGGTCGCTTAAATTCTCAGTGCCTTAGTTCCCTCATCTGTAAAATGGAGATTGAGATGGGAGCCCTACGGGGGACGTGGACTCGGTCCAATCTGATTATGTTGTATCTACTCCGGCACTTAGTATAGTACTTGATACATAGTAAGCGCTTCACAATGACCATAAGAAAAAGTTAAAAGAGGATGATTGACTGACAGATTGAATGTCTCAGATTGTGAATTAGGCAAAGGTGAAGCCATTAAAAGTGGCTAAAGACTATCGTTGAAAACAGGAAGCATTGGGACGCTGGCATGCAGATGACACTGGTACCACGGGAACCCCGAGGGCCGGCACCATCGTTGATGCTGCAGTGACCGGGCCCTTTTTTCCCAGGAGCCTCAGGAACCACGTGACCAAAGGGTTCTTGGTTTGTACAAGCCACGAGGTCCCTCGGCAGGGCCCGAGCCATCCTCCAGGGATCCCCCACGGAGCAGCTCCTGTTTTATCTAGGGGATAAAGGCCCATCTGGAGAGCTTCGCAGGGTCTGAGGGAGAGTGGAGAAGGCCCGAGGGCTCCTCTATGTTCCTTCTTGGCTGATGGAACCCAAGAGTCTGATGTGAAAGAGGGGACCAGCCCAGCCCTGCAGAGGTCAGTGACCCCTAGCCCAATGCTGCCCTGATGAGGGTGACCAGGGATGAGTGGGATGCATGGGTGGGGGGAACGAAGATGAGGATGGAGCCAGTCTGGGGCCTAAAATGGGGTACGGACGAGGGCCGCGGCTCCCAGAGGGGCAATGGTGCTACAAGGAGGGGAGGTGATTTCCTGTTCAGTAACCTCCAACAAGTACACACCTTTCCTCCTTCCTCCTCAAACTTCGCTACCACAATAATGATGGCATTTGCTCAGTGTTTACTATATGCGAAGCACTCTTCTAAGAGCTGGGGGGCACAAAACGTGATCAGGTTGTCCCATGTGGGGCTCACAGTCTTTAACCTCACTTTACAGTGGAGGTAAATGAGGCCAAGAGAAGTTAAGTTACTTGTCCAAAGCCACACAGCTGACAAGTGGCCGAGCCAGAATTAGAACCAATTACCTCTGGCTCGCAAGCCCATGCTCTTTCCACTATGCCATGCTGCTACCATGCCAAGTACTTGCCATGCTACCGTGCTCCAGCACAGTGTCAGTCTCTTTGGGCTTTCTTGGATCCCAGAATCCCTTGCAGAGGGTAAATGATATGCAGGGTGGGAGACTGTGACCAATTTTGGACAGCCACTGGCACTATTAGCAATTCCTCCCTGTAAGGGTTTTTCCCAAATGTTGGGAGAAAACAAATAGAAAGAAAGGTTGGAATCCTTGTCTTCATGGGATTTCCAGCTGGCTGGACTGCACTGAAACAGTATAATTTACTATCAATCAAGTAATCTTGAATTATATTTATTGAGAGCTTACTGTGCACACTAAGCACTTGGAGAGTAATAGCAATAATAGTAGTACTTGTTAAGCTCTTACAATGTCCCTAGCACTTTCCTAAGCGCTGGGGCGGATACAAGTTAAGCAGAGTCCTTGTTCCACTTGGGGCTCACAGTCTTAACCCCCATTTTACAGATGAGGTTACTAAGGTTCAGAGAAGTTAAATGACTTTCCCATAGTCACACAGCAGACATGAGGTGGAGTCGGAATTAGAACCCAGGTCCTTCTGGCTCCTTCTGACTCCCAAGTCTGTGATCTATCCACTTTAGAACACCATAACAGACACATTCCCTCCCCCTTCTAGAAGGAAAGAAAGAATGGAAAGATGAACACACAATTATTGCGTGCCATTTTACAGATAAGGAAACAGAGGCCAAGAGAACTGAAGCAACTTGACCAAGGTCCCACAGCAGCAAAAAGAGGAACAGTATTAGAACCCAAGTCCTTTGACTCCCTCTAAGCTAAGCTTGGGAGAGTACAATAAAACAGACCTGGTAGATGTGTTTGCTACCTACAAAGAGCACACAGTCAAGAAGAGAGCACCTGGGACCATGCTTTTTCCACTAAATGAGGATGGAAATGAATCGCCCTTGAGTTTGGTGAACTGGGTTTAGAGAGCTAGAAAATGAATGGGGAAGCTGGTTGTTGGAGCGGGGGACTTTAGCAGTGCTCAGAATTCTGGAAGACCTGTGCACTCTCTGATTTTGAGTGGTTAAGAGAGGGAGTTCCAGGCTAGGATGGAAACGGGAGAGTCGAACATGAGTAACAACTAGACAGTTGGTTGAGAGCTGAGAAGACGAGTTGAACGATAGACAGAAATGAAGTGCAGTAATAGGGAAGATAGCCTTCAAGCCGATTGTGAGTTTTTGTTGCTTGTGAGAAGAGACAACTTGTCCTGCGTGAAGGCTAAGGAGAGGAGAAGACGTAGGCTGAGCAGTGCTTTAGGAAAGGACTACATGAATGATGAGGTATTCTTATCTTTGTGTGAGTCCACGTGTGAATGCAGATATTGAGCAAATTCAATCAGTTGGATGTATCTGTGGGTTTTATTTTTGTTGTTTGTCTTATGGTATTGTTATGTGTTTTTTATATGCCAGGTACTTTACTGAGCACTGGGGTGGATACAAGATAATCAGGTTGGACACAGTCTATGTACCACATGTTGCTTTCAGTCATAATCCCCAATCTACAGATGAGGTAACTGAGGCACAGAGAAGGTAAATTACTGGCCCTAGGTCATACAGCAGACAAGGGGCAGAGACAGGGTTATAATTCAGGTCCTTCTGTCTTCCAGGATAATTCTTTCTCCATTACATGGATGAATTTATGTATAAAGGCACTTGTTTGACTCTAAAACCACCGAAAAAATTTCACAGATCATGTTCATATTGTTATGTTCTCTGACCTCTCTTATCCTCTGTTCATTTTAGTTTCAGTCTCCTCAACGAAAAATAATACTCTTGGTATTTATTAAGTGCTTACAACGTTCCAAGAGGTGGGATGAGAAGCCAGGTCGTCTGACTCCCGGGCCTGAGTTCTTCCCGGTAGCACCTTGTTTCTACACACTTCATAGCTTGGTGCTTCCAATAGAATGAAATCTCCTTGGGGGCAGTGATCACATGTACTATTACTGTGTCCTCCTTAGGTACTCAATTAATAGAATTAATTGATTCTTAATCCTTCACCTCCAACATAATTGTCTCTAAATTGAAGTCTTCCTTCCATCTTCCTTTTCAGCGAATTGACACCATTTCCCAGAAATGCTCAATGTCTCCACGTTGAACTCAGATATCATTTTAAATTCAATAACTGCCTCCTCTACATAATCACTAGCAAGTGTCATGTGAATTCCTTCATTTATCCCATCAATTGACTCTAACTTTGGTTCTTCACTCATCACATACAGAAATCAATGCTGCCTCCAGAAATGCCCAACGTCTCCATGGTGAGGGAATTCCTCCTGCTGAGTTTCTCAGAAGTCCGGGAGCTGCAGCTGGTCCATGCTGCCCAGTTCCTACTGGTCTACCTGGCGGCCCTGACAGGTAATCTCCTCATTGTCTCTGTCACTGCCCTCGACCGGTGCCTCCACACCCCCATGTACTTCTTCCTCAGGAACCCTGTCCGTCTTCGACCTCTGCTATATCTCTGTCACCGTCCCCAAGTCTGTCGTCATCTCCCTGACAGATCGTAGATCCATCTCCCTCCTGGGCTGTGTGGCCCAGGTCTTTTTGGTGGATCTGTTTGCTGCTTCAGAGCTGTTCGTCCTCACGGCAATGTCCTATGATCACTACGCCGCCGTCTGCTCATTCAAGCTCTCATCCTATCCCGTCTGGACTACTGCATCAGCCTTCTCTCTGATCTCCAATCCTCGTGTCTCTCTCCACTTCAATCCCTACTTCATGCTGCTGCCCGGATTATCTTTGTCCAGAAACGCTCTGGGCATATTACTCCCCTCCTCAAAAATCTCCAGTGGCTACCAATCGATATGCGCATAAGGCAGAACCTCCTCACCCTGCGCTTCAAGGCTCTCCATCACCTCGCCCCCTCCTACCTCACCTCCCTTCTCTCCTTCTACAGCCCAGCCCGCACCCTCCGCTCCTCTGCTGCTAATCTCTTCACCGTACCTCGTTGTTTCCTGTCCCGCCATCGACCCCCGGCCCACATCATCCCCCGGGCCTGGAATGCCCTCTCTCTGCCCATCCGCCAAGCTAGCTCTCTTCCTCCCTTCAAGGCCCTACTGAGAGCTCACCTCCTCCAGGAGGCCTTCCCAGACTGAGCCCCTTCCTTCCTCTCCCCCTCATCCCCCTCTCCATCCCCCCATCTTACCTCCTTCCCTTCCCCACAGCACCTGTATATATGTATATATGTTTGTACATATTTATTACTCTATTTATTTATTTATTTATTTAATTTATTTGTACATATCTATTCTATTTATTTTATTTTGTTAGTATGTTTGGTTTTGTTCTCTGTCTCCCCCTTTTAGACTGTGAGCCCACTGTTGGGTAGGGACTGTCTCTATATGTTGCCAATTTGTAATTCCCAAGGGCTTAGTACAGTGCTCTGCACATAGTAAGCGCTCAATAAATACGATTGATGTTGATGATGATGATGTCTGCCGCCCCCTACACTATGAGTTCATCATGAACAACACGGACTGTGGAAAAATGGTGGCCGCCTCCTGGCTCACCGGGGTGGTGTTTGGCGTCCTGTCTTCAGCTTCGACTTTCTCCCTGAGATTCCGTGGGTTCAACATCGTCCGGTAGTTCTTCTGTGATGTCCCCTGCTGAAGATCTCCTGCTCCGAGAACCACGTCGTCGTCGATGTGAGCGTCACCGGTGGGGTAGCTTTAAATATCATCTGCTTCATCTCCATCACCATTTCCTAGGTGTACATCTTCCAGGCCGTGCTCAGGATGCAGGCCTTCCGAGAACAGGGCCAAAGCATTCTCCACCTGCCTGCCGCACCTCGCCATCTTCATCATCTTCCTCTCTACGGCCATCATCTCCTACCTCAAGCCCATGTCAGAATCACCCTCTACCCTCGACCTGCTGGTGTCCATTATCTACACCGTGGTTCCCCCCACCCTGAACCCCCTCGTCTGCAGCCTGAGGAATAGGGACCTGAAGGATGCTCTGGGGAGAGTCCTAAAGAGAAGATTCGTCCTCCCTCTTCTAAGAGACAAAATGTCTGTTTCCTTTTGCTGAACTCCCCCATTCCCCATCAGGGTTCTGATCATGGGTGTATCCATATAAAGAGCTGTTCAGAGAGAAAGTACAGTTTCTGTGGATTTGTCACTGTCTGGGACAGAGGCTGATTAGACATGTGTGACTGTAAACCCGGTGTGGGCAGGGATTGTCTCTCTTTAGGATTATCTCTCTTTATTCTGAATGGTACTTTCCAAAAGCTTAGTACAGTGCTCTGCACATAGTAAGCAGTCAATAAATATGATTGAACGAATGAACAAATGACTGGCAATTGATTGTTTGGGCGGAATCATGGCATAGTGGAATGAGCATGTGGCTGGGAGTCATGAGATTTGAAATGTCTGCACGGTTCTGCCACCGGCCTGCTGTATGACCTTGGTCCAGCCATATAACCTGTTTGAGTCTCTCTGTAAAATCGGGGTTCAATATGTGTTCTCTCTTTCTCTTACAGTCTAAGCCCCTATGGATCAGGAAACATGTCTCATCTGATTAGTTTGTTTCTACTCCAGGACTTGGCAGTCTTTTGCAAGTAAATTCTTCATAAATTCAATAATGATAATGTTGACAGAGCTACTGATAGTAACAGTAATTCTATGAATTTTAAGATCACTCTTGCTGTTTATGAAAATCGGAAAATCAGAGGGTGACAAGGGAGTAGGGACACAATCTTGGAAACTGTACCCCACATTTGACTGCCTGTTTACTTGTTTTGATGCCTGTCTCCCCCTTCAAAAATGCGAGCCCGTTGTGGGCAGGGACTACGTCTACTTGTTGATGAATTGTACTTTCCAAGCGCTTAGTACAGTGCTCTACACAAAGTAAGCACTCAATAAATACAATTGAATGAATGAAGGAATGAATTTGACTGATCAAATCCTTGTCTCGAATCCATTCGTTCATCCATCCACCCAACCGTCCGACTGTCCATCCGTCCATCTGTCTGTCTGTTTACCCATCTGTCTGTCCATCCATCTATCCATCCGCCCATTCACACATCCATCCGTAATAATAATTGCAACAGTGATATTTGTTAAGCGCTTAGTATGTGCCGGGCACTGTACTAAGTGTTGTGGCAAATACAAGCTAATCAGGTTTTACACAGTCCCTATCACAAGTGGGGCTCACAGTCTCAATCCCCATTTTAGAGATGAAGTAACCGAGGCACAGAGAAGTGAAATGCCTTGCTTAAGATTACACAACACACAGTCCACGCATCCAACCATCCATCCATCTATCCATCCATCTACCCACCCACCCTTCCACCATCCATCCATCCAACAACCCATCGATGCATCCATCTATGAATCATTCCACCAATCAGTGATATTTGTTGAATGCATCCTGGGTGTAAAGTCCTGTAGTGAACACTTCTGGGGGATCAAAATAAATTAAACACCATCCCTGCTTTCCAAGAACTTAAAAGCTAACAGGGGAGATAGATACCGAAGCAATTAATGGGAGGACAAAGAAGAGAATGGAAAGAATGGTAAATAGATGACTAGGTGCTTAAAGAGTACATTTTATAAAAGCCACTACGTACAAAACCATAATGGTGGGTGTGAGTACTTAAATGGAAAATTGGTCTAAGGTGCTGATTGGTAGTTGGGAGAAGATGACTTAGCGAGAAGAAAAATGCATCGTGCGAGATATCGTGGGACTGGTGGGGTGATGGAAGGGCACTGAGACTGTGGTCTGATGGACTGGAAGGTGAGGGAGGAGGAAATGGTGACTGGCAGATTATTTCTCCATTTTCCATCACTGAGATATTTTGAAAGGGGACAGGGCCATTCAGAGGAGGGAATGCAGTGACCTCCTCCACCCAGTGTGATACAGTGGCTCAGTTCTGAGGTGGAAGAGGATGATGTTTAGGCTACAACCTATTCCTTCTATAACCAGCGATTTCCCCGTCATGTACACCCACTCAGTATCGGTGATTCCTTCCCATTACCCCGTTATCAGAACCCCGCCGCCCCTCCTAAACTGATGATAATAATAATAACAATAATACTGATTGTGCATATAACTTTACGTTTCTTTGTTCTGACGATTTTGACAGTTGTCTACATGTTTTGTTTTGTTGTCTGCCACCCACTTCTAGACTGTGAGCTCGTTGTTGGGTAGGGACCGTTTCTATATGTTGCTGAGTTGTACTTCCCAAGCGCTTAGTACAGTGCTTTGCACACAGTAAGTGCTCTATAAATACAATTATAATTCCATTTATTAAGCGCTTACCATGTGTCAAGCATTGTTCTAAGCATTGGCGTAGATAAAACGTCATCAGGTTGTCCCACCAGGGATTCACAGTCTTAATCCTCATTTTCCAAATGAGGTAACTGAGGCACAGAAAAATTTAGTGGCTTGTCGAAAGTCACACAGCAAACAGATGACAGAGTCAGGATTAGAACCCATGCCCTCTCACTCCCAAGCCCCGGCTCTTGCTACTAAACTATGCTGCTTATCTGGGTTGATCCCTCATGACAGCCCGGGGGAGGCTGCTAGGATGGATTTAGCGTCATTTCTCGTTCGTTCTAGATTTGCAATCAGAGGACGTCAGAAAACACAATTGATTAAATGGCCGATTGATTGTCTGAGGTCATGAACAAGATGAAACTGATGGAAGCAGCGTGGCCTAGTCAATAGAGCATGGACTTGGGAGTCAGAATGACCTGGGATTTAATCTCGGCTCTGTAACTTTCTTCTGTATGACCTTGGGCAAGTCTTTTCACTCCTCTCGTCTTCAGTTCTCTCGTCTGGAAAATGAGGATTGATATGGTGAGCCCCGTGTGGGACAGGGATTATGTCCAACCTAATTAGCTTTTATCGAATTACAGCACTTAGTATAGTGCCTGGCACATAGTAAGTACTTAATAGGCACCATCGAAGGAAAAAAAAAGAAGCTGAAGCGCCCAACCGTTGAACAAGATGGTCACTAACAGAAGGAACCGTTAGGATACTGTTGCCATGGGAACCGTGCAGACAAGTGTCATCATTATCCTTATCTCTGCCGAGACTGAAAGACTGTGGGGATGAGCCGCCGTGATCCAGTCAGATGTTTCATCACCAATTCCTTCTCACAGGACTTCCCCTACCAAATCTTGAGAGGATTCAAGAAAGAAGCAGTGTAGCCTAGCAGATAGAGCATGGGCTGGGAGTCTGTGGACTTGGGTTCTAATAACGGCTCCCCGTCTTTTCATTTTTAATGGCATTTTTATGCACTTTCTTTGTGCCAAACATTGTTCTGAGCACTGGGCAAGTTAATCAGGCTGGACACAATCCCTGTACCTTTTCAATGCTGCCTGCCACATATGCCCAAAGTCTCCACGGTCACAGGATTCCTCTTGCTGGGTATCTCGGAAGTCCGCGAGCTGAAGCTGGTCCACACTGCGCTGTTCTTCCTGGTCTACCTGGCAGCCCTGATGGGGAATCACCTTATCGTCACCGTCACCGTCCTTGACCGACGCCTCCAACCTCCATGTACTTCTTCATCAGGAACCTGTCCGTTCTCGACCTCTGCTACATCTCCATCACAGTCCCCAAATTCATCCTCAACTCCCTGACCGACCTCCTTTCCTGGGTTGTTTTTTCCAGGTCTTCTTCGTGATTCTGTTTGCCGGCACAGAGAGTTCTTCATGCTTACGGTGATGTCCTACGACCGATACTTGGCCATCTGCAGTGCTCTTTACTACGAGGTCATCATGAACCACAGGACCTGCCTTGAGATGGCAGTCGGGTCCTGGTTTACCGGGGCAATGTTAGGACTCTTCGTTTCAACTGCGACATTCTCCCTGCCTTTCTGCAACACCCATGTGATCGCACAGTTTTTCTGCGGCGTCCTGTAGGAAATAAAACTCTCCTGCTCTGAAACGTACACAGCCTTCAAGGTGACTGTAGCCACTGGTGCCACTTTCAGCGTCTTCTGCTTCGTCTCCATCGTGGTCTCATAGGTGCACATCTTCCGGGCTATGCTGAGGATGCCAGCCTCCGAGGGTCGGGCCATATTGATTTATATTAATCATATAAAATTAATGCCTTTACATTAATGTCTTTATATTGATTTATATTAATATTTATATTAGAGAGGGAGCGTAGCTTAGTGGCAAGAGAACGGGCTTGGGACTTGGGTTCTAATCCCATCTCTGCCACTTGTCAGCTGTGTGACTTTGGGCAAGTCACTTAACTTCTCTAATACTAATGATGGTATTTGTTAAGCGCTTACTATGTGCAAAGCACTGTTCTAAGCGCTGCGGGAATACAAGGTGATCAGGTTGTCCCATGTGGGGCTCACATTCTTCATCCCCATTTTACAGATGAGGTAACTGAGGCACAGAGAAGTGACGTGACTTGCCCAAAATGGCATGGCGGAGCCGGGATTGGAACCCATGACCTCTGACTCCCAAGCCCGTGCTCTTTCCACTGAGACACGCTGCTTTTCTGAGTCTAAGTAGTTGGGAGAACAGGGATCGATTCCCCATTTTGCAGATGAAGGAACTGAGGTAAAGAGCAGTGAAGTGACTTGCCTTAGATCACGAAGCAGATAAGTGGCAGAGCCAGGATTAGAACCCAGGACATCTGACTCCGAAGCAAGTGCTTTTATCCATCAGGGCACACTGCTTCAGCCTCTGGGACCTGGACTGGGAGTATGTGTGAGGTTTTTTCCCTTATTACTCTATTATTCTATTCTATTATTCTACAATTACTACTATTCCCAAATACTCTACAATTTCCCCTATCTCTAACACATATTAATGCCCATCTCACCTTGAAGACTGTAAACTCCATGTGGCAGGACAAATATTTACCAACATTCCAATTTAGGAACTACCAACTATTGTACTTTCCCAAGCATTTACTTCAGTGTTCTGCACACAATCCGCAGAAGCGGCACGAACTAGTGGGCAGAGCCTGGGTTTAAGAGTTAAAAGGATCTGAGTTCTAATCCCACTTCTGCAATTTACCGGCTGTGTGATCTGAGGGGAGTCACTTCGCTTCTCTGGGCCTCGGTTCCCTCATCTGTGAAACGGTGATTAAGGAGGTGAGCCCAACGTGGGACACGAACTGGGTCCAACAGGATTAACCTGTCTCCACCCCAGCGTTTAGTACAGTGCCCGGCCCATAGTAGCTTCTTACCAAATGACATAAAAAAACAGAAATAAGCCCTCAGTAAATTCAATCGTTTGGTTTGGAAGGAAGGAGAGATGGAGTTGTGTACGGAGGACAGGGAGGATAAGCCACTTGTCTCCTGTGAGACCTCGGGCAAGTCACTTAACTTCTCTGTGCCTCAGTTACCTCACCTGTAAAATGGAGATTGAAACTTTGAGCCCCATGTGGGACAGGGGCTGTGTCCAACCTGATTTGCCTAGATCCACCACAGGGCTTAGTACAGTGCCTGGCATATAATAAGCGCTTGACAAATACCACTATTATTGTTATCATTATTATTATTATGGGCATAGGGGCAGCAAATGGCACAGGGCTCATTTTCTAGGACAGTTGTGGAAATGGCAGGGTGTGGTCAGTGGAGCTAGAAAGGGAATGTTAGAAGTGTTGGACCAAGAACGGAGAGGCCTGGTTTATTCCCCTAAATTGGCCTCCTTCACCCTCCAGCACAGCCTAGGGAAAACCTAATGGGTTAGGGAGTCCAGAACCTGGACCTAGCTCTGGCTCAGACAGTAGCCTGCTAAAAAACTCACTTAACGTTTCCGGGCCTCAGAGACCTCAACTGTAAAATGGAAATGGCGAAATGTGTCCTTCCATACGTAGCAGTCACGTTGGACGCTTCGCAGTCTTCACGGCTTGACTGGAATTCCTCTCCGTGAGAGACATCTGGCCAGTGGGTCACGTGGTCCCCATGGGGCGGTCACATGGAACAGGGCCACTACCCTGTCTGCCTGGCCGGGGCCTGAGCATTGTCGGCCCTCCGGGAAGCCAGCCCCGAACAGGACGTAATGACGCCCCTCAGCCAAACGTGCAGCCCGTCCCCTGGGAGGAATCCCAAACGGAGCGGCAGGGAGCTTCTCCGAAAACGTCCGGGCTCGCCATGAGCCCATCACGCTCCGAGCGGGAGGGAAGAGGAATCGGGACCCTCCATGCCTCCCAAAGACCCTCCTGTGGCCGACGTCTGGGAGCTGAGGGGACGGGGCTGGTTGTGGGACAGCAGAGACCAGCGTCTGCTCGCCCCAGACTGACCGGTGAGAAAGGGATGGGGAGGGCGTAAAGCTGATAGCGAGGCGTTTACGTTTGATGTCAAAGACGATGGGCACTTATTGGAGGCTTTTGAGGAATGGAGAGATGTGGACGGGACATTTATAGTAAAATAATCTGGGCAGCAGAGGGACGTAGGGACCAGAGAGGGGGGAGACTGGAGGCAGCGAGGTCAGTGAGGAGGCTGTTGCTATAATCAAGGTGGGATAGGATAGGTGTTTGAATTAAAGTGGTAGCAGTTTGGATGGAGAGGATTGGGGGGGATTCTATGGATTTCGTGAAGGTTGAACCAACGGGATTTGGTGACAGACTGAAGAGAAATAAGTGGAGGATAATGCCAAGGTTACCAGCTTCCGAAGCGGGAAAGATGCTAGTGTTGTCTACAGTGACTGAAAAGTCTGATCTAGAACAGGAATAGGGTGGGAAGATACCCCCTATTTCTTTAAACTCCTCTCTTACATAGTCATTTTCCTTCTTCCTAATAATAATAATAATAATTTGAGACACAATAATTTTGAAGTCTGAGTGGGATATCGAAGTAAAGATGTCCTGAAGGTGACAGTGATTGAAAAGTCTGAGGAAGACAGAGTTTGGGAGAGAAGATGAGAAGCTCTCCTTAAGACATGTTGAATTTGAGGTGGGAGTGAGAAATCCAAATAAAGATACCCTGAAGGAGTACAACCTGAAGAGAAGGAGAGAGATCAGGGGTGGAGTTGTAGATTTGGGAATCTATATCTGTGCTGTGGAGATGGGAGGGAGGATGAATGAAGGATCAAGTAAGAGTGGCTTAGAAACGAGTGAAAGATTTAGAAACAGGAGTTGAAGCCACGAAGGCGAGCAGAAGAAAATGGCTAAAACTGAAGCGTGAGAGACATGGGCAAAATATCCCAGACAGAAGGAAATTTAGAGACAGGATTGGGGTGGCTGTTCATGGGGGGAGGCCGGGTTAATAGGTTGCTTATCCTCTTTCAGGTACAGACGTGACAGAAATCAGTCTTCTGTCCCGAGTGAGTAATTCCAGCTTCAGCCTCGCTCTGCCTCTGATCCCGCTACTGATTTCTGCAGTTCGAACACGATGCCCGTATTCCAAGGTCCCGAGAGGGTGACCTACTGACTTGAAAGCGAGTGGCAGGAGATGATCAACTGTTCCCCGGTGACACGTTCTAGGGGCGACTGTTTCAATTTGGCGTGTAGGACGACCACACGCTATCCTAAGGGCCCACCATCAGGTATGTACTCCCTCTTTGATCCACTCTCCTGTCCCAGCAGCCCTAGCTCGCACCCTTAGACACTTTCAAGCCCACCTACTCACTGGGTCTCGCTCTACTGTCTCCCACCTCCTGTGTAAAATCACATCTCCTCCAGGAAGATCTCCAGGGTTAATTTTTACATTCCCCTGGTTTTGATCCCGAAACTACCACCTCACACTTTATGACAATCACACACTTATTTACTATGAACATTCTATAGCCCACACCCTATTTCTTTAAACTCCTCTCTTACATAGTCATTTTCCTTCTTCCTCTAATAATAATAATAATAATAATAATAATAATAATAATAATAATAATAATTGTTGTATTTGTTGACTGCTTACTCTGTGCCAGGCACTGTATGTACTACTTGCTGGGGTGAATACAAATGAATGAGGTTGAACACAGTCCCCGTCCCACATGGAGCTCACAGTCCTCATTCCCATTTTACCAATGAGGGAACTGGGCCACGGAGAAGTACAGTGACTTGTGCAAGGCCACACAGCAGACATGTAACAGAGAAGGGATTAGAACCTATGACCTTCTGACTACCAAGCCCATGCTGTATCCACTACACCATGCGACTTCTCCAGTATATTTTATAATAATAATAATGGTATTTGTTAAGCGCTTACTACATGCCTAGCACTGTCTTTAGCGCTGAGCACTGTTTATCTGTAATATATCTTAGGATCTGCCTTCCCCACTCGTCTGTCAGCTCCTGGAGACTAAGAATCACGTCTATCAAATCTACTGTAGTCTCCCAAACGCTTAGTATGGAGGTCTGTGCATAGTAAGTACCATTACCTATGGGCACTGGGTTCTGAATTCTTTGGGCATTTCATAGCCACTCCATCCTCAGTCCCACAGCACCGACGTCCCTATCTGTAATTTATTTATTTATGTTAACGCTTGTCTCCCCCTCTAGACTGTAAACTCACTGTTGGCAGGAACTGTATCCATCAAATTTGTTGTATTGTAATCTCCCAAGTGCTTAGCACAGTGTTTCTCGCGCAATAAACACTCAATAAATACCATTGATTGACAGATTGATTCCTCTAGATCATAGGTTCTCTTTGGGAAGGGAATGTGTCTACCAATTCTGCTGTATTGTTCTCTCCCAAGCGCTCAAAACAGTGCAATGCATAGAGTAAGCTCTCAGTCTCATGAGGGAGACAGACATTAATATGAATAAATAAACTACAGCTACGGTCATAAATGCTGTGGAGCTGAGATTCCACCTTCCCTTTCTCCATAGGTGATGTCGGTAATCCCTCAGAAATTGTCAATGTCACCAAGGTGACATTCCTGCTGCTGAGATTCTCAGAGGTCCGGGAGCTGCAGCTATTCTAACCCGAGCTGTACCTCCTGGTCTACCTGGCGGCCCTGACAAAGAATCTCCTCATTGTCGTCGTCGTCACCCTCGACCGGAGCTTCCACACCCCCATGTACTTCTTCCTCAGGAATCTGTACGTCATCGACTTCTGCTACATCTCCGTCACCGTCCCCAAATCCGTCCACAACTCCCTGACCGATCGTAGATCCATTTCCTTCCTGGGCTGTGCCATCCAGCTCTTCTCAGCGGTCCTGACTGCCGCCTCAGAGGCGTTTCTCCTCACGGACACGTCCAACCACCGCTATGTTGCCATTTGCCTCCCCCTGCGCTACGAGTTCATCATGGACCGAGGGGCCTGTGGGAAGATGGCCGCCACCTCCTGCCTCGGCGGGGCCCTGTTTGCACTGATGACGTCTTCTGGGACATTCTCCCTACCCTTCTGTGGGTCCGTACTGATCCCACAGTTCTTCTGTGATATCGCCTCCGTGGTCCCACACTCCTGATCCAAACGCACCTCGTCGTCGATGTGATCGTAGTCACCAGGGCCCTTTTGGGGTCTCCTGCTTCGTGTCCATCGTGGTCTCGTACGTGCGCATCTTCTGGGCCGTCCTGAGGATGCCGGCCGCCGAGGGCCGGGCCAAAGCCTTGTCCACCTGCCTGCCCTACATCGTCGGCACTACCCTGTTTTTCACCTCGGCTGCCTTCGGTACCTTACATCCACCCTCAGACTCCTCCTCAGGTCTGGACCTGCTGGTGTCCGAATTCTACACCCTGGTGCCCCCCGCCCTGAACCCCCTCATCTACAGCCTGAGGAACCGCGACGTGAAAGGCCGCCATGGGGAGGGTCCTAGGTGGTAGCCCTTTCCCCCAGGATAAAAAGTTCCTAATGATGCCTAGATCCTTCAGTTTCTCTCACCTTGGATTGACTCTGAGCAGGACTCATCCAACTAGAGAAGCAGTTTCCTAGTGGAAAGAGCCCGGGCCTGTGAGTCAGAGGACCTGGGTTCTAATCCCGGCTCTGCCAAAGTGACCACTGTGAGACCTTGGGCAAGTCACTTAACTTCTCTGGGCTTCAGTTTCTCCATCTGTATAATGGGGATTAAATCTTACTTCTTCCTATTTAGACTGTAACTGGGACAGGGATTGTTTCCGACTCCTTTATCTTGTTCTATCCCAGCACTTAGTACAGCCCATGGAACATAGTAAGCTCTTAACAAATGCAATTATTGTTATTACCCCCATCTTTCAGGGTGCCCTTTTGTGGCTTGTAATTTTTCTTCTCTCAGCCCTCCGGGCAGGATCGATTGTGCTAAGCGCTTAGTGGTGTTCTGCACACAGTCAGCGCTCAAGAAATATGATTTAATGAATTAAACAATTAATGAACCGTATTTATTGAGCACTTACAGTGTCCTGATTACTGCACTAAGCACTGGGAGAGTATAATAGGACGCTATAACAGACACATTCCCTCCCAAAGGTTTATTGCAGTCTAGACTGGGAGACAGACATTAATATCAATAAATATATTATAGACATGTACATATGTGTTCCGGGACTGGGCGGATGAAAAAGGAGCAGATCAGGGTGACGCAGAAAGAGAGGGGAGGCAAAGAATTGAGGGTTAAGCCGGGGAAGGCCTCTTGTAAGAGATTTATTCATTCATTCAATCGTATTTATTGAGCACTTACTGTGTGAAGAGCTCTGTACTAAGCGCTTGGGAAGTACAAGGTGGAAACATACAGAGACAGTCCCTACCCAACAGTGGGCTCACAGTCTAGAAAATGTAGATGTGCCTACAGTGTAGCAGTATATTCCAAGTGAAATTGAAGACATACAGTGAGGGTGAGAATTGAATACCGACAAAGGTTGACACAAGGAACGTAGTCTTAGAGAGGGCAGGGAGGGTAACGAGTGAGATCAGGAGTGGGAGGGTTAAAGTGAGGTCTGAAGGGAGGAAGGACTGGGACATCCAAAGCATTTTACAGTGGCCGCCCCACAGCCATGAAGCGGATGAATCCGGTGGGTTACTGACAAAAAAACAAGACGGACACCTCATTGTCATTTCCACAGTTCCTCTGGAGGTTCTCCCCGAGAGACGCACGCCAGTGTGACGGGTCACATTGTCCCCAGTTGGGCTTTCACGTGGGGCAGGGCAAGTACCCAAGGTTCCCAACGTCCCCAGCGGTGCCAGACCCCAGTGGGAGCCAGGCCCGAGCAGGGCATAATGAGGTCCCTCAGCCCAACCTGTGACCAATCTCCGGGGGAAGTTACGCAGGAAGCCTTTCCGGAAAGGTCCGGCTTCACCTAGGGCCCGATACATTCCAAGCAGGAAGCCAGAAGAACTAGAACCCCGCACATCTCCCGGAGATTCTCCCGTGACCGACGTCTGGGAGCTGAGAGGACAGGGGACGGTTGAAGGACGACAGAGATCAGGGTCCGCTCGCTCCCGGCTGACCAGTGAGTCTGGGCCGGTGAGAACACGGGTGGGTAGTGCGTCTTTCAGGGGAGACGGCGGTGACGGAGAGTTAGAATTTCCTCACGCCTCCATGCATAAAACAGATCTCTCCACCCGGTGTCTCCATGGTTCTCCATCCACTTGATCTACTGGGTGGGCGGCGGGAATGGACGGGAATGATTCGTGACAAATGATCTGGCTGGCGAATCGATCATATTTATCGAACACTTACTGTGTGGAGAGCACCGTTCTTGGGAGAGAAATATATAAGATTGGCAGACATATTCCCTGCACGTAAAGAGCTTACAGTCTAGAAGGGTAGACAAATATTAATAGAAATACATAGATTATGGATCTACACATAATAATGATAATAATGGCATTTAGTAAGTGCTTACTACTTGCGAAGCACTGTTCTAAGGGCTGGGGAGGTTACAAGGTGATCAGGTTGTCCCACGTGGGGCTCAGAGTCTTCATCCTCATATTACATAAGTGCCGTGGGATCGAAAGAGCGGTGAATAAAGGGGGCAGAATGAAGTGAAGGACGACACGGAAGGGAGTGTGAGAAGAGGAATTCAGGAATTACTCAGGGAAGGCCTCTTGGAGGTGATATGATTGTAATAAGTCTTTGAAGGTGGGGAGAGTGAATGTCTGTCGGCTAAGAAGATGGAGGACATTCCAGGGAAGAGACGGGACGTGGATGAGACGTCGTTGTCGTGAAAGACGAGATGGAGTTATAATGAACAGGTTGGCAAAAGAGGAGCGAAGTGTGCCTGCTGGCTTGTAGTAGGAGAGTAGCGAGGTGAGATAGGAGGGGACGAGGGGATTGAGAGCTTTAAAGATGATGGCGAGGAGATTCTGTTTGATGCAGAGGTGGACGGACAACCACTGGAGGTTCTTGAGGAGTTGGGGAAACATGGTCTGAGCTGGTAACGTCTGCCGTCTCAGTGTTGTTAACTAAGCACCTACTATCGGAAGAGCACCGTGCTCAGTTGTGAGGAAGAGAACGACGGTGGCTACATTAGAAACAGTATTGTGAGAGGGCCGTCACTGACAACTAGATGAGGGTTAAGCTCACGTGGGAGGGAAAAGGTACTACTACCCCAGATTTGCCATGAAACAGGAGACCGCATCTGGTTAGAAATCATTTAATTGTTTGTGCTCAGCACAGGTCTAAAACCAACCTACTCACTGTATTCTGTACTCATGTATCCCGCTACTGACCTCTAGCCCATGCCTTTCCACTGGTCTGGAACTTCCTCCCTCTTCGTATAATAATAAAAATGATTGTATTTAACAACACTGTTTTAAGCATTTGGGTAGATCCAAGTTTATCAGGTTGGACACAGTCACTGCTCCACATGGGGCTCATGGGCTTAAACCCCATTTTACAGATGAAGGAACGGAGGCACAGAGAAGTGAAGTGACTTGCACAAGATCACAGAGCAGGCAAATGGCAGGGCAAGGATTGGAACCCAGGTGCTTCTGACTCTCAGGTACTCGCTCTTTCCACTAGGCCTCGCTGTATACTCTGACAGACCATTGCTGTCCCCACTTTCAGAGAGTTCTAAAAATCTCATCTCCTCCAAGAGGCCTTCCATGACGAAGCCCTCATGTTCCCGACTTCCTCTACTTTCTGCCTTGCCCTTGCACTTGGATTTGCACTTCTTATTCTCACCACTGTCATCTCCATAGCGCGTATGTGCATATTTGAAATTTATGTCAATGTATGTCTCCCCCTCTAGCCCGTAAGCTCCTCGTGGGCAGCAAACATGTCAGCCAACTCTGCTGTTACAGTCTCCGAATCGCTTAGTATAGTGCTCTGTACAAAATGGCTCAATAAATACAATTGATGGAGTGATTTGACCGTCATTGTCGAGGTTCTGAAATAGCTTCCACCTCATTGTTTTTGTACTTGGTCTCGGCAATTCCTGGGAAATGGTCAACCGTAGGGAGACCTTTATGCACCTTCTCATGCTGCTGCGCGGATTGCCTTTGTCCAGAAACGCTCTGGGCATGTTAGTCCCCTCCTCAAAAATCTCCAATGCCTACCAATCAATCTACGCATCTGGCAGAAACTCCTCATCCTGAGCTTCAAGGTTCTCCATCACCTCGCCCCCTCCTACCTCACCTTCTTTCTCTCCTTCTACAGCCCACCCCGCACCCTCCACTCCTGTGCCACTAATCTCCTCACCGTACCTCGTTCTCGCCTGTCCCGCCATCGACCCCCGGCCCAAGTCATCCCCCGGGCCTGGAATGCCCTCCCTCTGCCCATCCGCCAAGCTAGCTCTCTTCCTCCCTTCAAGGCCCTATTGAGAGCTCACCTCCTACAAGAGGCCTTCCCAGACTGAGCCGCTTCCTTCCTCTCCCCCTCGTCCCCCTCGTCCTCCTCTCCATCCCCCCATCTTACCTCCTTCCCTTCCCCACAGCACCTGTATATATGTATATATGCTTGTACATATTAATTAATTAATTAATTAATTTATTTATTTATTTTACTTGTACATATCTATTCTATTAATTTTATTTTGTTAGTATGTTTGGTTTTGTTCTCTGTCTCCCCCTTTTAGACTGTGAGCCCACTGTTGGGTAGGGACTGTCTCTATATGTTGCCAACTTGTGCTTCCCAAGCGCTTAGTACAGTGCTCTGCACACAGTAAGCGCTCAATAAATACGATTGATTGATTGATTGATTGGTGAGGGAATTCCTCCTGCTGGGATTCTCGGAGGTCCGGGAGCTGCAGCTGGTCCAGGCCGTGCTGTTCCTCCTGGTGTACCTGGCAGCCCTGACGGGGAATCTTCTCATCGTCGCCGTCACCGCCCTCAACGGGCGCCTCCACACCCCCACGTACTTCTTCCTCAGGAACCTGTCCATCCTCGACCTCTGATACATCTCCGTCACCATTCCCAATTAACTTCTCAGTGCCTCAGTTCTCTCATCTGTAAAATGGGCATTAAGACTGTGAGCCCCACGTGGGGCAACCTCATCACCTCGTATTCCCCCCCAGCATTTAGAACAGTGCTTTGCACATAGTAAGCGCTTAACAAATACCAATATTTTTCTAGAATGTGAGCCGACTGTTGGGTAGGGACCGTCTCTATATGTTGCCAACTTGTACTTCCTAAGCGCTTAATACAATGCTCTGCATCCCCAAATCCATCCAAAACTCCCTGACCACAACAGATCCATCTCCTTCCTGGGCTGTGCCACCCAGCTGTTCTTAGTGATCCTGTTTGCCGGGTCCGAGCTGTTTCTCCTCACGGTGATGTCCCACGACCGCTACACCGCCATCTGCTTCCCTCTGCGCTACAAGGTGATCATGGACCGAGGGGCCTGGGGGAAGATGTCCGCCACCCCCTGGCTCGGCGGGGCCCTCTTTGCACTGATGACGTCCTCTGGGAGGTTCTCCCTACCCTTCTGCGGGTCCGTCCTGATCCCACAGTTCTTCTCTAATATCGCCTCTGTGGTCCGACTCTCCTTCTCCGAAACGCACCTCGTCGTCGATGTGAATGTAGCCATCGGGGCCCTTTTGGGCTTCTCCTGTTTTGTCTCCATTGTGGACTCGTACGTGCGCATCTTCCGGGCAGTGCTGAGGATGCCGGCCGCAGAGGGCTGGGCCAAAGCCTTCTCCACCTGCCTGCCCCACTTCACCGTCACGACCGTGTTTTGTACCTCGGCTGTCTTCGGTACCTTAATCCACCCTCAGACTCCTCCTTAGCTCTGGGCCTCTCGGTGTCCGTGATCTACACCGTGGTGCCTCCCTCCCTGGACACCCTCATCTACAGCCTAACAGGGACGTGAAGACCGCCATGGGGAGGGTCCTAGGTGGGAGTCCTTTTCCCCAGGATGGAAAGTTCCTAATGATGCCTTGATCTTTTGTTTTCTCTCTCAATCAATCAATCAATCAATCAATCGCAATTATTGAGCACTTACTGTGTGCAGAGCACTGTACTAAGCGCTTGGGAAGTACAAGTTGGCAACATATAGAGACGGTCCCTACCCAACAGTGGGCTCACAGTCTAGAAGGGGGAGACAGAGAATAAAACCAAACATATTAACAAAATAAAATAGATAGAATAGATATGTACAAGTAAAATAAATAAATAGAGTAATGAATATGTACAAACATATAGACATATATACAGGTGCTGTGGGGAAGGGGAGGAGGTAAGGCGGGGGAATGGAGAGGGGGAGGAGGGGGAGAGGAAGGAAGGGGCTCAGTCTGGGAAGGTCTCCTGGAGGAGGTGAGCTCTCAGTAGGGCCTTGAAGGGAGGAAGAGAGCTAGCTTGGCGGATGTGGGGAGGGAGGGCATTCCAGGCCCGGGAGATGACGTGGGCCGTGGGTCGACGGCGGGACAGGTGTGAACGAGGCACTGTGAGGAGATTAGCGGCAGAGGAGCGGAGGGTGCGGGCTGGGCTGTAGAAGGAGAGAGGAGAAGTGAGGTAAGAGGGGGCGAGGTGATGGAGAGCCTTGAGGCCGAGGGTGAGGAGTTTTTGCCTGATGCGTAGGTTGATTGGTAGCCACTGGAGATTTTCGAGGAGGGGAGTAACATGCCCGGAGCGTTTCTGGACAAAGACAATCCGGGCAGCGGTGTGAAGTATGGATTGAAGTGGGCAGAGACAAGAGGATGGGAGATTGGAGAGGAGGCTGATACAGTAGCCAAGACGGGATAGGATGAGAGCTTGAACGAGCAGTGTAGCGGTTTGGATGGAGAGGAAAGGGCGGATCTTGGCAATGTTGCGGAGCTGAGACCGGCAGGATTTGGTGACGCCTTGGATGTGTAGGGTGACTCCTTGGATTGACTCTTAGCAAGACTCATCCAACTAGAGAAGCAGTGTTTCCTCGTAGAAGGGGACCGGGCCTGGATATTAGTGGACCTGGCTTCTAATCCCGGCTCCGCCACGTGATCACTGTGAGACCTTGGGCAAGTCATTTAAATTCTCGGGGCTTCAGGTTCTCCATCTGTACTCCTTCCTTCTTGGACTGTACCTGGGATACGGATCGTTTCCAACTTCTTTATCTTGTTTCTACCCTACCGTTTAGTTCATCCCACGGCACATAGTAAGCTCTTAACAAATGACATATTATTATTACCCCCATATTTCAGGGTGCCCTTTAATGCTTGGTCATTTTTCTTCTCTCAGCCCTCCGGGCAGGATTGATTGTGCTAAGCGCTTAGTGGTGTTCTGCACACAGTGAGCGCTCAATAAATATGATTGAATGTATTGATCAATCCATGACCTGCATTTATTGAGCAATTACTGTGTCCTGAGTACTGTACTAAGCACTTGGGAGAGTATAATAGAATACTATACCAGACACATTCCCTCCCAAAGGGTTATTACAGTCTAGACGGGGAGACAGACATTAATATTAACAAATATGTTACAGGTATGTACATATGTGTTCCGGGACTGGGCTGTTGAAAAAGGGAGCCAACCAGGGTGACGCAGAAAGAGGGGGGAGACAAGTAATTAAGGGCTTAGCCAGGGAAGGCCTCTTGGGAGAGATGTGCCTTCAGTGTAGCAGTTTATTCTACGTGGAGTTGAAGACATATAGTGAGGGTGAGAATTGAATACCGACAGAAGTTGACACAAGGAGCGTAGTCTTAGAGAGGGCAGGAAGTTAGCTAGTGGTATCAGGATTGGGAGGGTTGAAGTGAGGTCTGAAGGAGGGAGGACTAGGACATCCAAAGCATTTTAAAATGGCCACCCCACAGCCATGAAGAGGATGAATCCTGTGGGTTACTGACAAAAAACTAAGATGGACACCTCGTCACTTCCGCAGTTCCTCTGGAGGTTCTCTCCGTGAGACGCACGCTAGTGTGACTGGTCAAAGGGTCCCCAGTGGGGGTTGTCACGTGGGGCACGGCAACTACCCCACCCAAGGTCCCCAAGGTCCCCAATGGCTCAGAACACCCGGGAAGCCGGCCCGAACAGGACATAATGAGGCCCCTCAGCCAAACCTGTGACCTGTCCCCTGGGTTCTGCAGGGTGCTTTCCCGGAAAGGCCTGGCTTCACCCAGGGCCCGACACATTCCAAGAAGGAAGCCAGATGAGCCAGGACCCCAAAACCTCCCGGTGGTTCCCCCGCAGCCGACGTTCGGGAGCTGTGAAGACAGGGGATGGTTGAAGGACGACAGAGACCAGAGCCCGCTTACTCCCGGCTGACAAGTGAGTCTCGGCCGTTGAGATCATGGGTGGGTAGTGCGATTTACAGGGGAGCCGGAGGAGACGGAGAACTAGAATCTCTTCATGCCTCCAAGTGTAAAACAGATCTCTCCCCGCGGAGTCTCCATGGCTCTCCATCCACTGTATCTACTGAGCCAGCGGCGGGGATGGACGGGGATGGATCGGTCACAAACGATCTGGGTGGCCAATCGATCATATTTATCGAACACTTACTGTGTGGAGAGCATCTTACTAAGTGCTGGGGAGAGTAAAATATGAGATTGGAAGACATGTTCCCTGATTATAAGGCGCTTACAGTCTAGAAGGGGAGACAAACTTTAATAGAAATACATAGATTATGGATCTATACATAAGTGTTGTGGGATCGAGAGCTTGGTGAATAAAGGGTGCAGATTGAAGTGAAGGGCGATACGGAAGGGGGTGTGCGAAGAGGAAATCAAGAATCAGTCGGGGAAGGCCTCTTGGAGGAGATGTGACCTTAATAAGGCTTTCAAGGTGGGGAGAGTGAACGTCTGTCGGATATGTAGAGGGAGGAAATTCCAGAGAAGAGACAGGACGTGGATGGAATGTCGTTGGCCGGAGATACGAGATGGAGGTACGGCGAATAAGTTGGCATTAGAGCAGCGAGGTATGCGGGCTGACTTGTAGTGGGAGAATAGCGAGGTGAGATTAGGAGAGGGCGAGGGGATTGAGAGCTTTAAAGATGATGGCAAGGCGTTTCTGTCTGATGCAGAGGTGGATGGATTACCACTGGAGGCTCTTGCGGAGTGGGGAAACATGGTCGGAGCTCGTAACATCTGCCGTCTCAGTAGTGTTTACTAATCACGTACTATCAGAAGAGCACCATGCTCAGTTCTGAGTAAGAGAATGGCAGTGCCTCCTTTAGACACGGTCCTTTGACAGGACCATCACTGAAAACTAGATGAGGGTTAAACTCACATGGGAGAGAAAAGGCTCTCCTACCTCAGATTTGCCATGAAACAGGAGACCACATCTGGTGAGAGACCATATCTGGTGAAGATCATTTAATTTGTTGTGCTCACATTGTAGGTGTTCAAGATATGTGATTGATTGATATTGGTTTCTTTCTGTCTGAAGACTGAAGGTTTAGAGGGGCAGCTTGTCAGGGCCACCCAGTCCACACATTTGGCTGTCTAAAACCAACCTGCTCACTGTATTTTGGTCTCATCTATCTCGCTTCTGATGCCCATGCCTTTCTAGTAGCCTGGAACTCCCTCCCTCTTCATATAATAATAATAATAATAATAATAATAATAATAATAATAATAATAATAATAATGATTGTATTTGACAGCACTGTTCTAAGCGTTGCGGTAGATCCAGGCTTATCGGGTTGGACACAGTCCCTGGTCCACATGGGGCTCATGGCCTTAATCCCCATTTTACAGATGAGAGAAATGAGGCACCAAGAAGTGAAGTGACTTGCACAAGGTCACACAGCAGGCAAGTGGCAGAGCCAGGACTGGAACCAAGGTGCTTCTGACTCTCAGGCCCTCGGACTTTCCACTAGGCCTCTTTGTCTACTCTGGCAGACGATCGCTCTCCTCACTTTCAGAGACTTCTTAAAATCGCATCTCCTCCAAGAGCCCTTCCCCGACTAAGTCCTCACTTTGCTTTGTTCCTCTCCGTTCTGCCTTGCCCTTGCACTTCGATTTGCACACTTCATTCCTCCCATCCTCATACAATGAAATAAATTTCACATATGTACATACGTGCTGTGGGTATGTCTCCCCCTCTAGCTCCTAAGCTCCTCGTGGGAAGCAAATATGCCTGCCACCTCTGCTCTATTACATTCTCCGAATCGCTTCCACCTCATTGTTTTTGTAGGTGATCTCGGGAATTCTTGGGAAGTGGTCTACTGTACGGCGGTGAGGGAATTCCTCCTGCTGGGATTCTCGGAGGTTCGGGAGCTGCAGCTGGTCCAGGCCGCGCTCTTCCTCCTCGTCTACCTGGTGGCCCTGACGGGGAATCTCTTCATCATTGCTGTCACCGCCCTCGACCGACGCCTCCACACCACCATGTACCTCTTACTCAAGGATCTGTCCGTCCTCGACCTCTGCTACATCTCCGTCACCGTCCCCAAATCCATCCACAACTCTCTGATCGAATGTAGATCTATCTCCTTCCTGGGATGTGCCACCCAGGTCTTCTCGGTGGTACTTTGCGCCGCCTCAGAGGTGTTCCTCCTCACGGCGATGTCCTACGACCACTATGCCGCCATCTGCCTCCCTCTGCGCTATGAGGTCATCATGGACCGAGGGGCCTGTGGCAGGATGGTCGCCACCTCACGGCTTGGCGGGGGACTGTTTGCATTGACGACGTCCTCCGGAACCTTATCCCTACCCTTCTAAGGGTCCGTCCTGATCCCACAGTTCTTCTGCGATATCCCCTCCGTGGTCCGACTCTCCTGCTCCAAAACGCACCTCGTCGTCGATGTGATCGTAGTCACCGGGGCCCTTTCGGGCTTCTTCTGCTTCGTCTCCATCGTGGTCTCGTACGTGCGCATCTTCCGGGCCGTGCTGAGGATGCCGGCCGCCGAGGGCCGGGCCAAAGCCTTCTCCACCTGCCTGCCCCACTTCACCGTCACGACCGTGTTTTTCACCTCGGATACCTTAGGTACCTTACATCCACCCTCAGGCTCCTCCTCAGCTCTGGACCTGCTGGTGTCCGTGTTCTCCACCTTGTTACCTCCTGCCCTGAACCCCCTCATCTACAGCCTGAGGAACCGGGACGTGAAGACGGCGATGGGGATGGTCCTTGTTGGGAGTCTTTTCTCCAAAGATAGAAAATTTCACTTCACGCTCAGACCCTGTTATTTCTCTCCCCGTGAGTTGACTGTATACAGACTTATGCGACCTGCAGAGATCTGAGATATCTGTCGTCAGAGGCTTTTTATGGTTGCCTATTATCTGTGGCTTTGGCTAGTTTGTTAGAAGAGTTTTTATCCAGCTGTTCTTGACTGGTATTTAAATCTAATTCCCATGCCTGGGGGCGGATCCCTTCACTTGGATTCACCCCCTTAATTCATCACCAGCATAGGGTAGAGCCCTGGCCTGGGAGGCTGAAAGATCTGTGTTCTAGTCCTGGCTCTGCCACTTGTCTGCTGTGTGACCGTGGACATGTCACCTCACATCTCTGAGCCTCAGTTCCCTCATCTGTAAAATGGGGATGAATACTGTGGGGCACATGTGGGACATGGACTGTGTCCAAACTGATTAGCTTGTATCTACCCCAGTGGTTAATACAGTGCCTGGTACATAATAAATGCTTAATAAATATCACTAATGAAAATTGAAGATGTAGCTGAAGAAGGTTGTTTTAGACTTAATTTTGACCCTCAAATCTGCCCCAGAAACCAGGAGCAGGAGAAGAGGTTGAATTTTTGGTACTTCTAGACTGTGGGCCCGTTGTTGGGTAGGGACCGTGTCTATATGTTGCCAACTTATACTTCCCAAGCGCTTCGCTTAGTACAGTGCTCAGCACACAGTAAGCGCTCAATAAATACGATTGCATGAATGAATTTTTCCAACCACTTTATTCTCTCAGTTGTCACTCAATAAAAATCATTATAATTTCTCCTCCTACTCTTACTGTTGTACTATTGTTATTTATTGTTACATACTTCAATATTTAAGTATTAATTCAATCAATCAAATTGAAGTACAACAGAAGGCCAAGATACATTCTTTGCACGCAAGGAGCTTACGCTTTTCAAAAACGTTCCAGGTGCCGGCGACCTCCAGTCATTCAGTGTCAAAACTGTAATGCTATCTTGGGGTCCTTTTCTTTTTGTTTTTGCCAAGCTGATCTGAATACTGGATTCAACCATGACTAACCAAATGGGCTAGGGTGATTATTCTCCCTACCACGATAACTCTCCAATCCCCAGGGTTAAAACAGAAAGCTATTATTAATCATGGAAAGCGAACGATGAGTCCATTGAGGTTGTTCTAGTAAGGAGTCCCAGAGTGGGGACCACATGGGACTGGGCGGTTGTGTAGGTTGTAGGGGCCTGGACCACAGAGAACCCACGATCCCGGCCTTCTGGGATTCCCGTCTCAGCGGAGCCCCGGGCCCGTTCTCCCACGGGGAATCCCCCAGGAAATAACGCGGCTGTCATCGGAGGGCACGGCGCAGCCAGCCGTAGAGTGGAGAGGGGGAGGGAGGATTCTGACAGCCCCTACCCCTCACCCAGACCTTCCTGTCACCCCCACCAGTTTCGAGGACTGACGAGATAAAGTGAGCCTCTCTCTCAGCAGAGGTCGGTGCTCTCCAGCCCAGGACGGGCCCGGTGACTCCGGAGAGGAGCAGCAGAAAGGTGACGGCCAGGGAAGGGAAATTTCAATGCAAGCCTAGAATAAGCGGATCAAAGTTAGAATTCCTCCTATTCTTTCACGTTACTTCCCTGAGGATAGATGAACCATTCCAACTAGTACCCCCACCAGGGCCAGATGAGGGGGCGGGGATCTCTGTGAATGAGGGGACCTCAGCCACCAATCAGTTGTCAGTGGAAAGAGCCAAGTTCGGAGACTCAGAAGGCCCCCATCTCTGCCACTGGCCTGTTGTGTGACCTCGGGAAAGCCGCTTAATCTCTCTGTGCTCTAGTGTACTTATCTGCTAAGTGCTTAGTACAGTGCCTAATACCCGGTAAGTGCTCACTAGATATCGTTGATTGATTCATACACTGTGGGCAGATACACATTCCCCGCCCACAAAAAGCTGAGGCTGATCAATCAATCAATCAATCAATCAATGGCATTTATTAAGGGCTGACTGGGGACAGAGCACTGTTCTAAGCACTTGGGAGAATGCAATAGAGCACAGCTGGTAGGCATGTTACCTGCTCACAAGCTTACAGTCAAATGGGGCAGACAGAAATTAATAAAAATAAAAGAAAGGGAAGATGGACATGGAAGTATTTACAGCAGAGCAATCTAGAGAGTTGGCTGTGCAATAGAGTAAAACAGTATACATGCCAAGGAGGACTACCAGTCGTTAAATGATGGGTAGAGATGGTGGATGGGTTTGCCTGCCTGAGAGTTAACTGGGAAAGGCTCATTGGAGGAGAAGGGCTTTTGTGCGGGAATTGGAACGTGGGAGGAGTTTGGTCTGTCAGGAAGAGCAGCATGATGGAGTGAATAAACCACGGGTCTGGGAGTCAGAAGGTCATGGTTCTAATCCCGGGTCCTCTACCTGTCTGCTGCGTGACCATGGGCAAGTCACTTCACTTCTCTGGGCCTCAGTGACCTTATCTGGAAAATGGAGGTGGAGACTGTGAGCCCCGCGTGAGACCAGCCCAATTTGCCTGTATCCGCCCCAGCGCTTAGTATAGTGAATCGCACACAGTAAGTGCTTAGCACATGCCATAACTATTACTTGTAGGAGTGGGAGTTCTAAGATAGGGGAACAGCCCAAAAAAGGGGAGAAACGTGGGAGTAATGAGTGTGAGGCAGAGCTAGCCATGGATGAATTATTCATTCATTCAGTCAGTCAGTCATTCAGTCATATTTACTGAGCACTTACTGTGTGCACTGTACTAAGCGCTTGGTAATTACAGGTCGGTCATCATAATGATAATATAATAATAATGGTATATCAAGCACATACTACGTGGTAAGCAATGTACTAAGTGCTGGGGTAGATACAAGTTAATCAGGCACCTCATGGACACCACAGTCTAAATAGGAGGGAGAACAGGAACTAAATCGCCATTTTGCAAGTGTGGGAACTGAGGTCCAGAGAAGTGAAGCGGGATTTGAACCCAGGACCTCTGACTCCACTGCCCGTGCTCTTTCCACTGAGCCAGGCTGCTTCTCTAATTCTTATTTTTCCGTCTTTCTTTTTCGATTCATCACTGACCCAGAGCCTTGGGAGACGTGGCTGTTCCTCAACAAAACCCAAGTGAGTAGCTTACAGACTTTTTTTTTTCCTGGTGCTTCCTCTCCCTTTTCCCGCATCTAGTCCTCCTCATAAAAAAAGGAACAACTGCACAAGGCTTTTAAACAAAAACCCCACACCCTACCTATTGTTAAAACGAAAATCACTCTCCACAAATTAACCCTGCAAGAGCAAACGGTTTCTTGGTGCTCCCGGCAGACCAAATTTGTTTTTTGTGCCCACGATGGCATTACCGATTTTGTGGTGGGCACAGGGTCCAAATGGATTTCTGGTGCCCGTGGATACCCTAATGATTGCTTTGGGCACCAAGGGGAGGAGGGGGCGTCCGTCGAGGGTATTGTCGATGCCCACACATGCCCAAAATTACGTTTGGGGACCATAGGGTCACAGGGAAACCTCATATAACCGTCGGGTTGCCTAAACTGGTTTTCGGTCCCCAGCGGTGCCCAAATTGATTTCTGGCTGGTAATTTGGTTTTCTTCACAGGACGGTAAAGGATATCAATATTCTGGCTGTTCAGAGGCACTTTGATTTCCTTGAAAATCGATCGAGATCACTCTGGAAAATGGAGGAGACTCGGCTGGGCTGCCCGACTATCCATGTGCTCAACCCAAGGCTAGAAGGAAGGTGGATGGGGCACTAAAAAAAATCCCCAAAACACGAAAAAATTTTCGGGCCAGCAATTCCCTTTGTCCATCCTCTAAAGGAACCACGTGCCTTCCCGGGACACCATGAATATTAATAGTCAGGTGATGCATTGGCTTTTTGATTTAGTCCTAAATTAATTATTTAAATTTAATTATAATTAAAGGCAATTAAATTTAAGCGGAAATCAAAACGCCAATTACTTTTTCGTTTCGGTTCCTGTTGTGGTTCTGAGGTTTCTAAGGAATATTTTAAACCCCTCAAAACTTTTGGGGGCCATCGTGGATTTTTTACACTTTTATTTCCCTGTAGGATTTAGGACACTCTTCACGGGGTCCACCTCTTGGGGTGGACAGTTGAAGATCGGCAGGGTCCCAGTTCCAGTCCCGTTGGGTCCTCACTGTCCAAATCGAAAGAAATCTGATTTGATTCCCGCCTCTTGGGGACAGAATATTGGATCGGGAAACTTTTAGTTTGTTTTCTTTTCCTTCCTTTGAAATAATCAGTTAGGCCGTACCCTAGCTGTCCCATCTCCTGGATCCCTTGGAGCACCCGAGATTACTTTTCGGTCTTTCCCCACGGGGTTTTCCATGCCACCGGCTGCCGAGGAAGCCCCCCTCCGTCTCCCACGCACTCTGCCAAGCAGGCATGGTGTTCGTTCCACAAAGAATGAGCGGCTCCCGGGCACAGTCCCCTCCAATGGTGGCCCACTGCTAAGCTGCTCCCAATCAAGGGATTGCCAGGCGGTTGAGCCCCGCCCCTTCCCTACTGTATATAAGGCCCCCGGAGGGTGGGCCTTCTCTCAGCTCTTGCCTCTTCAGTACCTTCCCAGTGCCTGCCCTCCTCTCTGTGTTCCCGGGTCATGGTGAGTGAGGGTAGGGGGCTTATTTTGACTTTTTCACTGGTCTCTGGGGATAGGGGCTTCGGTTCTGTCGGAGTTTGTGTTGTTGAGCCTGAGTCGGGTCGTGGGCAGATGCTTGCAGGAGTAGCGTCTCTGCGCGGAACGGGCCGCCTCGGGTTTGGGCCCAGAGGATAGGATGACCAACCTGCCTCGGTTACAGTATGGCTACACCTGTTCCATGGGAATAATAATTCCATCTATTATAATAACATTTACTAAGCACTTACTAGGTGCAAAGCATTGTTCTAAGCGCTGCAGAGGTTACAAGGTAATCGGGTTGTCCCACGGGGGCTCACAGCCTTAATCCCCACTTTGCCGATGAGGGAACTGAGGCACAGAGAAGTGAAGTGACGTGCCCAAAGTCACACAGCCGGTAATTTGTGGAGGCGGGATTTGAACCCAGGACCTCTGACTCCAAGGCCCGTGCTCTTTCCAGTGAGCAACGCTGCTTCTCTAATTCTTATTTTTCTGTCTTTCGTTTTAGATTCATCACTGATCCAGAGACTTGGGAGACGTGGCTGTTCCTCAAAAAAAATACCCTGCAAGTGAGTAGCTTACAGCCTTTTTTTCCTGGTGGTTCCTCTCCCTTTTCCTGCATCTAGTCCTCCTCATAAAAAAGGAACAACTGTATAAGGGTATAAAACAAAATCTCCACAACCTCCCTTTTGTTAAAACGAAAATCGCTCTCCACAAATTAACCCTGCAAGAGCAAACGGTTTGTTGGTGCTCCCTGCAGACCAAATCTGTTTTTTGTGCCCACGATGGCACTATCGATTTTTTAGTGGGCACATGGTCCAAACGGATTTCTGGTGCCCGTGGATACCCTAATGAGTGCTCTAGGCACAAAGGAGAGGAGGGGGCGTCGGTCGAAGGTATTGTCGATGCCCACACTTGCCCAAAGGTACGTCTGGGGCCCACAGGGTCACAGGTAAACCTCACATAACCGTGGGGGTGCCTAAACTGGTTGTCGGTCCCCAGCGGTGCCCAGATTTATTTTTGGCTGGTAATTTGGTTTTCTTGACGGGACAATGAAAGATATCAATATTCTGGCTGTCCAGAGGTACTTTGATTTCCTTGAAAATCGATCGAGATCACTCTGGAAAATGGAAGAGACAACGGTTGGGCTGCCCGACTAGCCATGTGTCCACCCCAAGCCTGGAAGCAAGGTGGATGGGGCATTAAAAAAAATCCCCCAAACACGAAAAAACTTTCCAATCACTTAATGCTCTCAGTTGTCACTCAATAAACACCATTATGCTTTCTCTTCCAACTTATGCTGTTGTTACTATCATTATTCATTGTATAATATGCTTCAATATTTAAGTATTAATTCAATCAATCAAATCAAATTGAAGTATAACTGAAGGCCAGAGTATATTCTTTACACACAAGGAAACTTTTCAAAATTGTTACAGGTGCCTGTGACACAGAGTCATTGAGGGGCACAACTGGAATGAGATCT
The DNA here is from genome assembly GCF_015852505.1 of Tachyglossus aculeatus. Taxonomy (NCBI): domain Eukaryota; kingdom Metazoa; phylum Chordata; class Mammalia; order Monotremata; family Tachyglossidae; genus Tachyglossus; species Tachyglossus aculeatus. Next base: position 682,260 of record NW_024045095.1, read on the forward strand.
TGGGGTCCTCTTCTTTTTTTTTGGCAAGTCAATCTGAATATTGCTTTCAACCATGGCAACCCAAATGGGCTAGGGTGCCTATTCTCCCTACCACGAAATATCTCCAATCCCCAGGGTTGAAACATAAAGCCAGTATTGATCATTTGAAAAGAATTATGAGTCCATTGAGTTTGTTCTAGGAAGGAGTCCCAGAGTGGGAACCACGTGGGACTGGGCAGTCATTCAGGTTGTGGAGGCCAGGACCACAGAGAGCCCACGATCCCGGCTTTCCGAGATTCCCAGATGGTCAGCCGTCTCGGCGGAACCCCGGGTCCGTCGGCCCACGGGGAATCCCCCAGGAAATAACCTGGCCATCTTCTGAGGGTTCCGGCTCAGGCATCTGGAGAGCTGAGAGGGGGAGGGAGGATCCTGACATCTCTCACCCCCTACCCAGACATTCCTGTCACCCCCACCAGCGTCCAGGACCGATTAGATGAAGTGAGCTTCTCTCTCAGCAGAGGTCAGTGTTCCCCAGCCCAGGACAGACCATGTGACGGTGGAGAAGAGCAGGGGAAAGGTGAGGGCCAGGGAAGGGAAATATCATTGTAAGCCCAGAATAGAAGGATCACAGTCGGAATTTCTCCTATTCTTTCACGTTACTTCCCTATGGAGAGATGAACCATTCCAGCTAGTACCCTCTCCAGGGCCAGATGAGGCGACGTGGATCTTTGTGAGTGAAGGGAACTCAGCTACCTCTCAGTGGAAAGAGCCAGGTTCTGGAATTCAGAAGACCCCTATATCCACCACTGGCCTGCTGTATGATCTCGGGAAAGCCACTTAATCTCTCTGTACTATAGTTTCCTCATCTGATAAATGCTTAGTTCAGTGCCTAGTATCCGGTAAGTGCTCACCAGATACCGTTGATTGATCAATCAATCTGTAGCTTTCATTCAAGCATCGTAGCTTTCAGCAAGCATCTTGGCCTAGTGGATAGAGCATGGGCCTGGAAGTCAGTAGGACCTGGCTCCTAATCTCGGATCTGCCATGTGTCTACTGTGTGACCTTGGGCAAGTCACTTCAATATCTGTGCCTCAGTTACCTTATTTGCAAAATAAGGATTAAGAGTGTGAGCTCCATGTGGGACACGGGCTGTGTCCAACCTGATTAATATGCATATACCCCAGAGCTTAGATCAGTGCTTCGTCCACAGTAATACTACCGTTACTCATAAGTTGCCTGGAACCTTGGTTTCTTTCATACACTGTGGGCAGAGATCCAACAATCCATTATATTGTAAACTCCTCCAAGACAAGGATTTCATTTTTGTTCTTCCTCTCTCTTAGACTGAAAGCCTCAGGCAGACCAGAGACTGTGTCCAACGTACCTATCCCAGTGCTTATCATACAGTAGGAGCAAAATGTGGATTCATTATCAGTTCTCCCTCATACTGAGACTGGGGCCCTAAAAGGGACCTAATTATCTTCTATGTACCCCAGGACTTAGTATAATGCTTCACACACAGAAATACCTAAGAAATAATTAAGAAATAACATAATTATTGTTATTATATTACCTATATCGTATGTTATTCATTCATTCATTCATTCAATTGTATTTATTGAGCGCTTACTGTGTGCAAAGCACTATACTAAGCGCTAGGGAATGCAAGTTGGCAACATATAGAGACGGTCCCTACCCAACAGCGGGTTCACAGTCTAGAAGGGGGAGACAACAAAACATATAAACCAAATTAAATAGAGTAAATATGTACAAGTAAAATAAATAGAGTAATAAATATGTACAAACATATATACATATATACAGGTGCTGTGGGGAGGGGAAGGAGGTAAGGCAGGGGGATGCGGAGAGGAAGGAGGGGGCTCAGTCTGGGAAGGCCTCCTGGAGGAGGTGAGCTCTCAGTAGGGCTTTGACGGGAGGAAAAGAGCTAGCTTGGCGGACGTGCGGAGGGAGGGCATTCCAGGCCAGGGGGATGACGTGGGCCGGGGGGTCGACGGCGGGACAGGCGAGAACGAGGCCCAATGATGGGATTCACGGCAGAGGATTGGAGGGTGCGGGCTGGGACTCCATCTGGAGCTCGATGGAAAAAATAAAACCTCATGGCAAACAACAGTCTTGTACAGAAGATGTCAATATCTTCTGTTCATCCTCTTGAACTTCTCATAATGATAGTCGTCAGTTGCTTTTTCATTACGTGGCCGCTTACGATTTGGAGCCGAAGGCTCAGGCTCTGGCTTCTCAGTATCTCCCACACGTAAGGGTCGAGCTTTGGGTTCCGCTTTGTTCCTTCGCACTGGCGCGTACAGCTCCTCGTGATAAAATCGGTTAAGCTGCACGTAATTCACGGCCATGTTGGTCGGGATGAAGGACGTTTCACCGTCCTTCTTCTTCTTCTGCTATATATTAATATATCTATTCTTATTAAACTGCTTATAAAAGACTCTGCATCTTACTAATTTGCAAATTGTAAAGTAAGGAAATGGAGCAGGTTTGAGCATAGGGTCAGGGATAGAAATAAGTTAAACTGGTCTTTAGACTGAGAGCTTACTGTGGGTATTGAAAAAAACATCGACCAAGTCTGTTGCACAGTCCTCTCCCAGGTGCTGAGTACAGTGCTCTGCACACAGTAAGTGCTAAATACATACCATAGGCTGATTGAATGTGGGTAGGAAACGTGTCTATCAACTCCGTTGTATTCTCCCATCCACCTAGTTCAGCGCTCTGCACACAGTAAGCACTGAGTAAATACCACTGATTAATTAATTGTTTGAATGTGGGCAGGGAGGGTCTGTGCCAACCATGTTGTATTGTACTCTCCCAAGTGCTTAGTACAGTGTTCTGCACTGCAAATGCTCAATAATTATCACTGATTGATTAATGTTTTCTTCTGGTTTGAGATGGGTTTAGGGATAAGGAAGAAGTCATAATTGAGTGTTGGCCTTTCTAATAATAATAATAATACTAATGGCATTTATTAAGCGCTTACTACGTGTAAAGCACTGTTCCAAGCGCTGGGGAGGTTACAAGGTGATCAGGGTGTCCCACGGGGGGCTCACAGTCTTCATCCCGATTTTACAGATGAGGTAACTGAGGCGCAGAGAAGTGAAGTAATTTGCCCAAAGTCACACTGCTGACACATGGCGGAGCCGGAATTTGAGCCCATGACATTTGACTTCAAAGCCCGTGCTTTTTCTACTGAGCCAAGCACTTAGTATAGTGCTCTGCATACAGTAAGTACTTAATAAATACGAGTGAGTGAACGAATGAATGAAAGTGACCTGTTCCTTGCCCACAAGAAGCTTCTGCTCCAACTGGGAGAGGCAAAGCTGAAAACGTTCCCGGTGAGGGGGGTGGATTTGGAGAATCGAATATAGGGTCATACAAGGGTGGGTGACGATCCGATCCAAAATCCCAGGGCCAAAATCCAAAATCCAAAATCCCAGATCCAAAATCCCAGGGCCAAAATCCAAAATCCAAAATCCCAGGGCCCCGGCTCCCCACTATCTGAATCATAAGACTAGTAATGACACATTCCCTGCCCACAAAAAGCTTAGACTCTGATCAATCAATCAATGGTATTTACTGAGCGCTGATTGGGTGTAGAGTACTGTTCTAAGAACCTGGGAGAATACAATAGAGCAGAGCTGCTAGACATGTTCCCTGCTCACAAGCTTTCAGTCAAAAGGGGGAGACAGACATTAATAAAAATAAAGGATAGGGGAGATAGACATAGAAGTATTTTCAGAAGGGCAAACGAGAGGTGGCTGTGCAATGGAGTAAACAATATACGTGCTTAGGAGGAGTATCAGTCGGTCCATGATGGATAGAGATGGTGGCTGGGTTTGTCTGCCTGAGAGTTAACTGGGAAATGCTCGTTGGAGGAGATGGGCTCTTGTGTGGGAATTGGAACGTGGAAGGATTGTGGTCTGTCAGGAGGAGCAGCATAGTGGAGTGGATAAACCACGAGTCGGGGAGTAAGAAAGCCATGGGTCGTAATCCCGGCTCTGCTGCTTGTCTGCTGTGTGACCTTGGACAAGTCACTTCACTTCTCTGGACCTTCGGTTACCTCATCTGGAAAATGGAGGTTGAGACTGTGAGCCCTTCGTGGGACAAATCCGATTTGACTGTATCCGTCGCAGCGCTTAATACAATGACTCACACATAGTAAGTGCTTAATATGTACCGTAATTATTATTTGAAGTGGTGGCAGTTCTAAGTTGGCGAAACAGCCCGAGAGAGAGGAGAGACGCGGGAGAAATGAGAATAAGGCAGAGCTAGAAGATTGGCCAGGGATGAATTAAAAGATTATGTTGGGAAATAGAAGGTAAGGCGAATAGATATGAAAGGTAGAGGAGCTACTGAATAGGCATAAAAAGATAGGAAGAGATTTGACTAGTTCATAATAATAAGAATAATGATAACAGTGGTATTTGTTAAACATGTTCTACGTGATAACACTGTAGTAAGTGCTGTGCTAGATACAAGTTAATCAGGTCCCTCATTGACCTCAAAGTCTAAATAGGAAGGAGAACACCTACCGAATCCCCATTTTGCAAATGTGGAAACTGAGGCCCAGGAAAGTGATGTGACTTGCCCAAAGTCACACAGCAGGTAAATGGCAAAGAGGGGATTAAAAGCCAGGTCCTCTGATTCCCAGGTCCGAGCTCTTTCCACTAGTCCTCACTGCATTTCACTTCTCTGTGCCTCGGTTCCCTTATCGGTAAAGTGGGGATTAAGCCCCCCGTGGGACAACCCGATTACCTTGTAACCTCTGCAGCACTTAGAACAGTGCTTTGCACCTAGTAAGTGCTTAATAAATGCTATTATAATAGATGGAATTATTATTTCGATGGAACCGGTGCAGCCATACCATAACTGAGGCAGGTGGCTCATCCTGTCCTCTGGGCCCAAACCCGAGACGGCCCCCTCCACACAGAGATGCTACCCCTACAAGCATCTGCCCACGACCCGACTCAGGCTCAACAACACAATCTCCGACAGAGCCGAAGCCCCTACCCCCAGAGAGCAGTGAAAAAGTCAAAATAAGCCCCCTACCCTCACTCACCATGACCCGAGAACACAGTGAGGAGGGCAGGCACTGGGAAGGTACTGAATAGGCAGCAGCTGAGAGAAGGCCCACCCTCCGGGGGCCTTATATACAGTAGGGAAGGGGCGAGGCTCAACCGCCTGGCAATCCCTTAATTGTGAGCCGCTGAGCAGTGGGCCACCATTGGAGGGGACTGTGCCCGGGAGCCGCTCATCCTTTGCAGAACAAACACCATGCCTGCTTGGCAGAGTGCGTGGGAGACGGAGGGGGGGCTTCCTCGGCAGCCGGTGGCATGGAAAACCCAGTGGGGAAAGACCGAAAAGGAATCTCGGGTGCTCCAAGGGACCCAGGGGATGGGACAGCTAGGGTACAGGCTAGCTGATTATTTCAAAGGAAGGAAAAAAGAACGAACTAAATTTTCCCGATCCAACATTCTGTCCCCAAGAGGCGGGAATCAAATCAAATTTCTTTCGATTTGGACAGTGAGGACCCAACGGGACTAGAAATGGGACCCTGCTGATCTTCAACTGTCCAACCCAAGAGGTGGACTCCGGGAACTGTGCCCTAAATCCCACAGGGAAATAAAATTGAAAAAAATCCACGATGGCCCCCAAAAGTTTTGAGGGGTTAAATTATGTCTTAGAAACCTCAGAACCACAACAGGAACCGAAATGAAAATGTAATTGGCTTTTTGATTTCCCCTTAAATTACTTAAATTTAAGAGGAAATCAAAAAGCCAATGCATCATCTGACTATTAATACCCATGGTGTTCCGGGAAGGCATGTGGTTCCTTTAGAGGATGGACAAAGGGAATTGCTGGCCCGAAAATGTTTTCGTGTTTTGCGAATTTTTTTTAATGCCCCATTCACCTAGCTTCCAGCCTTGGGGTGGACACATAGCTAATCGGGCAGCCCAACCGAGTCTCTTCCATTTTCCAGAGTGATCTCGATCGATTTTCAAGGAAATCAAAGTGCCTCTGGACAGCCAGAATATTGATATCTTTTATCGTCCCGTCAATAAAACCAAATTACCAGCCAAAAATCAATCTGGGCACCGCTGAGGACCGAAAACCAGTTTAGGCACCCCCACGGTTATGTGAGGTTTACCTGTGACTCTGTGGCCCCCAGACATACTTTTGGGCAAGTGTGGGCATCGGCAATACCCTCGACCGACGCCCCCCTCCTCTTCTTTGTGCCTAGAGCACTCATTAGGGTATCCACAGGCACCAGAAATCCGTTTGGACCCTGTGCCCACCAGAAAATCGGTAGTGCCATCGTGGGCACAAAAAAACAGATTTGGTCTGCCAGGAGCACCAACAAACCGTTTGCTCTTTCAAAGTTAGTTTGTGGAGAGCGATTTCCGTTTTAACAAAAGGGAGATTGTGGGGCTTTTGTTTAAAAGCCTTGTGCAGTTGTTCCTTTTTTATGAGGAGGACTAGATGCGGGAAAAGGGAGAGGAAGCTCCAGGAAAAAAAGGTTTGTAACCTACTCACTTGCAGGGGGTTTGTTGAGGAACAGTCTCCCAAGTCTCTGGGTCAGTGATGAATCTAAAAAGAAAGACAGAAAAATAAGAATTAGAGATGCAACGTGGCTCAGTAGAAAGAGCACGGGCTTTGGAGTCAGAGGTCCTGGGTTCAAATCCTGCCTCCACCAACTACCGGTTGTGTGACTTTGAGCACGTCACTTCACGTCTCTGTGCCTCGGTTTCCTCATCGATAAAGTGGGGAATAAGGCTGTGAACCCGCCTTGGGACAACCCGATTACCTTGTAACCTGTACAGCGCTTAGAACATTGCTTTTCACCTAGTAAGTGCTTAGTAAATGCTGATATAATAGATAGAATTATTATTCCGATGGAACTGGTGCAGCCATACCGTACCTGAGGCAGGTGGGTCATCCTATCCTCTGGGCCCAAACCCGAGACGGCCCCCTCCGCCCAGAGACGCTATCCCTACATGCATCTGCCCACGACCCGACTCAGACTCAACAACACAAACTCCGACAGAGCCGAAGCCCCTACCCCTAGTGAGCAGTGAAAAAGTCAATATAAGACCCCTACCCTCACTCACCATGACGCGGGAACACAGAGAGGAAGGCAGGCACTGGGAAGGTACTGAAGAGGCAGCAGCTGAGAGAAGGCCCACTATCCGGGGGCCTTATATAGAGTAGAGAAGGGGTGGGACTCAACCGCCTGGCAATCCCTTGTTTGGGAGCAGCTGAGCAGTGGGCCACCATTGGAGGAGACTGTGCCCGGGAGCCGCTCATCCTTTGCAGAACAAACACCATGCCTGCTTGGCAGAGTGCGTTGGAGGCGGAGGGGGGCTTGAGTGAAGGAATTGATAGGACACTTGCTGGTGATTCTGGAGAGGACATAGTTATTGAATTCAAAATGATCTATGAGTTCACCGTGGAGATATTGAACATTTCTGGGGAATGATGTAGACTCCCTACACAGGAAGAGGGAAGACTTCAATTTAGAGACACTGATGTTGGGGGTGAAGGAATACGACTAAGTCAATCAATTTTGTTTACTGATTACCTACAGAGTTCACGGTATCAGTACATATGATCTATGTACTAATACATAGATTAGTATGAGAAGCAGCGTGGCTCAGTGGAAAGAGCCCGGGCTTTGGAGTCAGAGGTCATGGGTTCAAATCCCGACTCTGCCACTTGTCAGCTGTGTGACTTTGGGCAAGTCACTTAACTTCTCTGTGCCTCAGTTGCCTCATCTGCAAAATGGGGATTAAGACTGTGAGCCCCACGTCGGACAACATGATCACCTTGTACCCCCACCCAGCGCTTAGAACAGTGCTTTGCACATAGCAAGCGCTTAAAATGCCATTATTATTATTATTATGATCACTGTCTCCAAATAACTTCCTTTCTATTGGAAGCACCAAGCTTTGAACAATGTAGAAACAGGCTCCTATTAGGAGGAACTAGGCCTCGGAGTCAGAGGACCTGGGTTCTAATCCCACCTTTACCACTTGTCGGCTGCATAGCCATGGGAAAGTGACAATTTCTCTTCATCTCAGTTTTTTTCAATAGTAAAATGAGGATTCGATACCAGTTTTCCCTCCTACTTGTCTCCCCCTTCTAGACTGTGAGCCCGATGTTGAGTAGGGACCGTCTCTATATGTTGCCAACTTGTACTTCCCAAGCATTTAATACAGTGCTATGCACTTCTCTGGGCCTCAGTTTCCTCATCTGTAAAATGGCATGCAACAATTGCATATTCAGCTTTCCATTCTTTCTTTCCCTCTAGAAAGGGCAGGAAATGTGTCTTTTATGGTGTTCTAAAGTGGGTAGGAGCACGGGGCTTGGGAGTCGGAAGGAGTCAGAAGGACTTGGGTTGTAATTTCTAGCTCTGCCGTCATGTCTGCTGGTGTGACTATGGGCAGGTCATTTAACTTCTCTGAGGGCCTCAGTTTGCCTCATCAGTATAAAATGGGGGCTAAGACTGTGAGGCCACGATATGGGAACAAGGACTGGTGCTTAAGCTTGTATCTACCCCAGCGCTTAGGACAATGGTTTTGGGACAGATGTAAGAGCTCACAAAGTACTGCTTTTATTATTATTACTCTCCCAAGGGCTTAGTACACACAGTTAAGCCTCTAAATAAATATGATTCAAGGATTGACTGACTGGTTAGTAAATTATATTGTTGTCAACCTAGCCCGTAGACTGGGGAAAGTTCTTGCGGGTAGGAATTACAACTTTTCCCACTAGTTTTACTCCTTCCTACATTTGGGGGATAACTCTTACAAGGAGGGTAATTGTCTGATAGTGCTGGTGACGGTCCTAAGCGGTCACACTCGTCTCTCAGCCCTACTTATCATTTACCCACTGCAAGAGATTCTGGGACCCACTGAAGGCCGAAATGACAGTCCGTGACACTGTGCTGGAGCACCGTAGCCCGGTGGGCGGTTGGCATGGTAGCGAGGTTTGAGGACGAAGGAGGAGACGTGTGTGATGTTTGGCGGTTACTGAACTGGAAGACATCACTCCTCCTACAAGCCCACCTCCCCTGCTAGTGACCGTGGCCTTGTTTGGAACCCAAATTAGGCCCCAGAGTGGTTCCATCTCTTCCATCCTCTTCCGCGTCCACCCCCTTCCCCTCCATCCCACTCACCCCCGGTCACTCTCACAGGAGCAACATGGGGCTCGGGGTCGCTGACCTCTGCAGGGCTAGGCTGGTCCCCTCTTTCCCCTCAGACTCCTGGGTTCGGTCAGCCAGGGAGTAACGGAGAGGAGCCCTCGATCCCTCTCTGCTCTCCTTCAGACCCTGAAAAGCTCCCCAGACAGGGCCCCATCCTTGTAGATAAAGCAGGAGCTTCTCCGAGGGGGATCCCTGGAGGATGTCTCAGGGCCCTGCCGAGGGACCTCGTGGCCTGGACAAGCCACACACCCTCTGGTCACGTGGTTCCTGAGGCTCCTGGGAGACAAGGGTCCGGTCTCTGCAGTTTCAGCGATGGTGCCGGCCCTCGGGGTTCCCGTGGAAACAGCGGCATCCGCATCCCAGCATCCCAACGATTCGTGTTGTCAACGACAGTCTTTAGCCACTGTGATTCGCATCACCGTTGTCTAATTCAAAACCTGAGACATTCAATTTGTCAATTAGCCAACTGTAACTTGCTCTTATGGTATTTCCGGTGCGCTTACTATATATTAGTTTGTCTGTCTCACCCTTATAGACTGTGAGCCCATTGTTGGGTAGGGACAGTCTTTGTATGTTGCCAACGTGTATTTCCCAAGGGCTTAGTACAGTGTTCTGCACACAGAAAGTGCTCAACAAATACGATTGAATGAGTGAATATCAGGCACTATATTAAGTGCTGGAGTAGATACAAGCTAATCAGATTGGACAGAGTCCACTATCCCCGTTGGGTTCACATCTAAAATCCCGTTTTACAGATAAGAGAACTGAGGCATGGAGAATTCAAGCGACCCTGCCCAAAGTCAAACAGCAGACATCTGGTGGAACCGGGATCAGAACACATGTCCATTTGAATCCGCGGTCTACCCACTAGACAACGCTGCTTCTTCGGATTTGTCCTGATTGCAAATCCATTTAAGTGCTGTTCATACTGACTATATAAACTGTACTCTTGAATCAAGCGTTCATCTGCTTTCTCATCTCTCCCTTATCTCCTTCCTCCTTTATGTAATTTACTCTGTGTCTATCTCCCCCATTAGATCATAATCTCCTGGAGAGCAGGAACGATGCAATTTTAACTCTTTTCAACTCTCCTGAGAGCTTACTACACTGCTTTTCATTCAGGATAAGGTCAATAAATACCATTGATAACAATAACAGTAATAATGATGTTCTTCATTAAGTGCTTAACTCTGTGCCAAGCACTATTCTAAGTGCTGGAGTAGATACAGGGTTCTCAGGTTGGACAAGTCCCTGACCCACCTGGGCATCACAGTGTCAATCCCCATGTTGCAGATGAGGGAACTGAGGCACAGAGAAATGCAGTGACTTGTCCCAGGTCACAGGGCAGACAGGTAGCAGAACTGAGATTGGAACACGCGACTTCTGAATCCCAAGCCCGTGCTCTGAATGCATGGATGGATGGATGGATGGATGGATAGATAGACGGATGGGTGGTTGGATGGATAGATGAATGAATAGGTGGATGGATGGATGGATGGATGAATGGTTGGAAAAATGGATGGATGGAAAGAAGGAAAAATGAATTAATGAGAGAGGATGGATTTGAAAAGACAGATGGAGGTGCAGTTATCCTTTCTTCCCTTTTCCCATACCTATTCCCATTTTTCAACTTCCATACTCACACCCAGAGTCATGCTAGGGAGCACATATATCATTGTATTTTCATAGTCATTGCTAATAATGATATCATTATTATATTGAGGTTATTTATTAAGAGGTTGTGTGCCTAAATTGTTCCACATGCTGGAGTAGAAACAAAAGAATCAGTACAGAAACAATTCTTGTCTCAAAGTGGTTCAAGGTGTAAGAGGAAGCGAGATCCTAGGGATACTAAATCACTGCCCAAGTACACACAGTAGGCCAGTAACAGAGCTGGCATCAGAACTAAAGTCTCAATCAATCAATCAATCAATCAATCATATTTATTGAGCACTGGGCCCAGCACTGTACTAAGCACTTGGAAAAGTTCAACATAACAGAGTTTGTAGACACACTTCCTGCCCACAATGAGCTAACAGTCTAGAGCAATTCCCGTTCTTACGTTCATGAAAAAATTTTAAATAAAAATTATGGTATTTCTTAAGCATTTGCTATGTGCCAAGCACTGTTCTAAGCATAGGGGGGCAGACAAGGAAATCAGGTTGTCCATGTGGGATTCACAGTCTTACTCCCCATTTTACAGATGATGTAACCGAGGCAAGGAGAAGTTAAGTGGTTCGCCCAAGGTCACACCGAAGACAAGTGGCTGAGTAGGGATTAGACCTGCCCCCAAACTGGATTTACTGTACTAAGCACTTGGGAGAGTTCAGTTTACCAGAGTTGTTAAATATATTCCCTGCCCACAGTGAGCTTACAGTCTACAGGGACCTCACTTCCTTTAGGCCATGATGCCTCCCCAAAACTAGATTGTCTGTCCTACTTCAGTCTTAGCCGCCTCCCTCCCAGACTTTGACAATTCATCAAAGTGCAGAGTTTTCTGTGAACCCAGTAGGACAGCTAAGTATCCGGCTAGGTCCACGAACAATTCCTTGGTTAAGTGGTGGTGTGAGATTATTTGCACAAGGAAGGAGACATTTTGTCCCAGAGCAGAGGCTGGGTGAGCGAACTTTTTACGATCCTGCCCATGGCGGCCTATATGCCCCGGTTCCTGAGGCTGTAGATAAGGGGGTTCAGAGCAGGAGGTACCACTACATAAAACACGGACACCAGCCCGTCCACCATCAAGGAAGAGGCTGAGGGCGGCTTGATGTAGACAATTGCACCCGGATAGAGGAAAACAGTGACGACAATGAGGTGGGGCAGGCAGGTGGAGAAGGCTTTGGCCCGGCCTTCGGTGACCGGCTTCCTCAGCATGCCTTAGAAGATGAACACGTACGAGAGGACGATGGAAATGAAGCAGACGACAGCTATTGCTGCCCCAAAATTACAGTCGCGTTCGTTGGCGATGTGTGTTCGTAGAGCAGATACCCGTGACCTGCATAGGGGGGACCACTACAGAACAAACTGGAGGATGGTGTATAGACCTGCAGAGAAGGACAGGGAGAACCTCCTTTGTTGAACACATTGCGAAAACAGGCCCCCACGCTGCGCCAATGATGTGGTGGCCATCTCCCCACCGACCCCTTGAGCCATTGAAGATCTCATAGCTCAGAGAGAGGCAGATTGCAGTTTAGGCGATTGTAGGACATCACCGTGAGAGACTGGACAGCTCTGAGCCGGTAAACCAAAGACCACAGAAAAGGACCTGGACGGTAATAGGCCCACTAGGGAGTTGATTGGTCTTGTTGGTCAGGGGGAGTTGTGGGTGGATTTTGGGGGATGGTGACGTAGATGTAGCAAAGGTCGAGGACGGACAGGTTTCTAAGAAAGAAGTACATTGGGGTGTGGAGACCGCCAGTCGTGGGTGGGTGATTGGGGTTGATAGAGAAGATTCCCAGTTAGGGCCGCCAGGGTAGACCAGAAGGAATGGCACGGGCCGCACCATCTGTACGCTCCCGGATCTCCGAGAATCCCAGCAGGAGGAATTCTGTCTTCACGGTGACATGCGGTTCATTTTCCAGGAATTGACGTTGATTGCCTAAGGATGATTTAGAAATGATAGGGATTAGAATAATATATCCAGAGAAAGGTGCACAGGAGAGGAGTTAATCTTTGGGTTGGAGGGAATATCGCGGCGTTGTATGGTACTTTATCATGCTCACTATGACACTACTAAAACACTACTCAGGTTGTTTCATCTCCTCCAATCAACCTGCCTTGGTTCAGGACGTCACTGAAACCATTCCTGGACTCCTAGAAATCTATTCCATTTGTAAACATCTTTCAAGGATTGTGGTCACATAATTTCTACATAATTAGAGTAGGCTGCGCAGCCTATTGGAAAGAGCTAGGGGGACTTTGCTGTTAATCCAGACTCTGCCATGTACCAGCTGGGCGATCTTGGGTCAAATAAAGTAACTTTTCTATTCTTCGGTTTCCTCCATCTGTAAAATTGAGGTTTAGACGGGGGAGTCACATGTGGGACAGGGAAAGTGTCCGAATCTGATTATTTCATACCTATTGTGCACTTGGTAAGCACTTAGCAAATACCACAATTATTATTATTAAGAAAGAAAAGGAAAATTACCTGTTATACGTTGGGTTTATATTGAAATTTCCCTGCCCTGCCCCTCACCTTCCCCCTGCTCCCCTCCGGAGAATCACTGGGCTTGTCCTGAGCAGGGCTGGAAAGTCATCGACCTCAGCGAGGGTAGAGGCTCACTCCACCTCTCCGATTATGGACGCTGGTGGGGGTGACAGAAAGGTTCTGGGTTGAGGGGAGGAGACTGTCAGGATCCTCCCTCCCCCTCTCGTGCTTTCCGGATGGCTGCGCCGTCCACTCAGACGATGGCCCGAGTTATTTTCTGGGATATTCTCCATGATGGGACGGGCCCGGAGCTTGGCTGCGGCAGTTCACTCTCTGGAATCTCAGAAAGGGCCGGGTTCGTGGGGCTCCCTGTGGTCTAAACTCTTACAACCTAAATAATGTCCCAGTGTCACATGGTTCCCAGTCTGGGACTCCTTCCTAGAACAACAATAATGGACTCATCATCATTCCGTTTTCATGATTAATTAATTAGACTCTGTTTCAACTCTGGAGATGGGCTATATATCAGGCCAAGGCCCGTGGACCTTCGTAAATCAGCTCTCTTTCTTTCTTAACTATCTACCCATTTTCTTCTCCCACTACACCACAGCTCACACTTGCCAATCTCCCCAGACATTTCTTACCCGTGTCTCATTCTGAACCTCCCTGCCTATAACCCTAGGGATTGTACTCTCTTCCTCCTGCCTGGTGAACCCTCCCTCCTTCAAACTTGGCTAAGCCTCATCTTTCTCCCCATTTTACAAATCCCTCTTGGAAGTCCAACTCATTTGTTTTGTTGTCTGTCTCCCCCCTTCTAGACTGTGAGCCCGTTGTTGGGTAGGGACCCGTCTCCAAATGCTGCCGAGTTGTACTTCCCAAGCGGCTTAGTATACAGTGCTCTGCACACAGTAAGCGCTCAATAAATACGATTGAATGAATGGAATGAATGAATGAATCCAGGAGGATTTTCCAGTGAAATTTCATTTTCCCATTTGTCTTTTAGAACGTAGGCATTCACAAGCACCTGTAAAACTTCGGTAAAGTGAAAGCTCCTTATTTGCATAGAATATATCTTGCCCTTCTGTTCTACTTCAATTTAATAAACATAGTAACTTAAACATTGAAGTACATAAAACAAGTTTCCTTACTCCTCTTCACCCAAACTGCTACCCCACATCAAATCCAATCACTTATCCTGTTCCCACCTTGTTTACTGCATCAGCCTCCTCAGCATCAGCATCACCGTGGCTCAGTGGAAACGAGCCCCGGATTTGGAGTCAGTGGTCCATGGGGTTCAAATCCCTGCTCTGCCAACTCTCAGCTTGTGACTTTGGGCAAGTCACTTAACTCTCTGGGCTCAGTTACCTCAGCTGTAAAATGGGGATTAAGGCTGTGAGCCCCTCGTGGACAAACCTGATCACCTTGTAACCTCTCCAGCGGCTTAGAACAGTGCTTTGCACATAGTAAGCGCTTAATAAATGCTATTAAAAAAAATCTCCCTGCCTCCTTTCTCTCTCCATTCCAGTCCACACTTCACTGTGCTGCCCGGATCATTTTACTATAAAAAACGTTCAGGCCATGTTTCCCCCACTCCTCAGGAACCTCCAGTGGTTTCCGATCCACCCACACTTTAAGCAGAAACTCCTTCTCATTGGGTTTTAAAGCACTCAATCAGCTTGCCCCCCTCCTACTTCACCTCACTGCTGAAACCCAGTCTGCACACCTCACTCCTCTAATGGCTAACCTACTTACTGTACCACGACTTAGTCTATCTCACTGCCAACCTGTCACCCCACATGCCTGTCTCTGAGCTGGGAGTTACCCTTCATCTTTATATCCGGTGGATGATCACTCTCCCCACCTTCAAAGCCTTGTTTAAGGCACAGCTCCTCCAAAACCCCTTCCCTGAATAAGCCCTGATTTCCTTTTCTCCCACTCCCTTCTGTGCCATCCTGATTTGCTCCCTTCTTAAATCCAGCCCCATAGCACTTGTACCCACATACAGTATTTATTTACATTAACGTCTGTGTTCCCCTAGCCTGTAAGCTCATTGTGGACAAGGAATGCATCTTTTATATTGCATTAGTGTACTCTCCTAAGCACCTTGTACAGTGTTCTGCACACAATAAGCACTCAATAAATACAATTGAACAACTGACTGACTGATTATTTTGTATCTACTCTAGCACTTGGTAAGATGCCTGGCACATACTAAGCAATGAACAAATTCCAAAAAAGGAAAACATTCACATTCTGACCTCAGGTAGTTTACAACTTAGTGAAGAGAGCAGACAGCAGTGATTCTCATCAGAGAATGTAAGGATTTTACAGGACGGATACCAATGCCAGGATGAAGTAGACCCATTACTAACTGAATATACAATTGGTAATCTATGTATAGGTAGTAATTGGGAGTGTAAAAATATACATCGGGATGAAGGGTAACTGTTGATCTGATACAGTTGAACTATTGTGAGCTGCTTGGGGCAGACATCCAGGTATTGGGGAAATGGCAACTGTGTCTCCTGGGTCTTGGTACCCTCTTCTGTACACCCTGTCTCTGTCCCCGCTCACCTCACCTCATCAAATAATCAGTCAATCAATCCATGGTGTTTACTGAGCGATTAATGCGTGCAGAGCACTGTATTAAGTGCCTGGGATTGTACAGTCCTACAGAACTGGTAGACAGGTTATCTGTCCACAATGAGCATAAAGGCTAGAGGGGGATAGAGACATTAATCAATCGATCACTCAATCGATGGTATTTACTGAGCACTTTCCATGTACAGAGCACTGTACTAGATGCTTGGGATAGTACAGTATAACTGAGTTGGCAGACACATTCCCTGCCCGCAAGGAGCTTACAATCTAGAGGAGAATACAGATATTGATCAGACAATTTACCAGTGGTGTTTATTGAGCACTTACTCTGTGTGGAGCACTTTACAAAGCAATCGATAAATCAATAGTATTTATTGAGTGCTTACTATGTGCAGAGCACTGTAGTAGGCACTTGGGAGAGTAGAATATAACTGACTTGGTAGACGTTTCCCTGCGCACAACGATCTTACACGTCTAGAGAAGCAGCATGACTCAGTGGAAAGAGCACGGGCTTAGGGGTCAGAGGTCATGAATTCAAATCCCGGCTCCACCGCTTGTCAGCTGTGTGACTTTGAGCAAGTCACTTAATTCTCTGTGCCTCAGGTACCTCATCTGTAAAATGGGGATTAAGATTGTAAGGCCCACATGGGACAACCTGATCACCTCTATCCGCCCCAGAGCTTAGAACAGTGCTTTGCACATAGTAAACACTTAACAAATACAAAAATTATTACTATATTATTAGAGCAGTATACTTCAAAGTCTAGAGAAGAGTACAGATATTAATCAGTCCGTCAGACAATCAGTGAATGGTATTTATTGAGCACTTACTTTATGTGGAGCACTGTCTAATCGATCAAGCAGTGGTATTTATTGAGTGCTTATTATGTGCAGAGCGTGGTACTAAGTGCTTGGGAGAGTACAATACAACAAAGTTGCTAGACCTGTTCCCTGCCCACATGGAGCTTACAATCTACAGGGGTACCTTGAATTTCTCTCATGTGGGATCAAGGAAAGATCTCTAAATTCTGAACATGAAGAAGGGCTTTCTCAGCCACAGCAGCACACATAGAAAAACCTTCCCTTCTAGGACTCTGTCTTTAGAGCCGAAGGATGGCTGTAAATCTGGACAAATCCTTGGACAATCCCTTGGACAACGGCTGAGATCATTGGCATGGAGAAACACACATTTTATGCCAGAGGGGGAGCTGGGAAAGTGTACCCTTTAGGACCCTCCCGAGGGCAGATTTCACATCTTTTTTCTTCCGGCTGTAGATGAGGGGGTTGAGGGCGGGGGGCACCACGGTTCAGGTACAACGCGGACGCCAGCACATCCTGCGTCGAGGGGGAGTCCGAGGGCAGTTTGAGGTAAACGAAAGTCCCGGTAGAGAAAAAAAGCAATGATGACAGTGAGGTGAGGCAGGCAGGTGGAGATGGCTTTGGCCCGGCCCTCAGTGGCCGTCATTTTCAGCATGGCCCAGAAAAATGCAGATGTAGGAGAGGAGGATGGGCACTAAACAGACAACGGCTAGCACCACCCCTGTGATCATGCTCACGTCTGTGGCAACGTGGTCCTCGGAGCAGGCCATCAGCAGAGCGGAGGCATCACAGAAGAACTGGGGGACAACGTTGGACCTACAGAAGGACATGGAGATGGTCGAAGCTGAAAACAAGACCCAAATCAGTCCTCTGCTGAGCCATGAGGCGGCGGCCATCTTCCCACAGGCCCCTCAGTCCATGAAGACGTCGCGGCGCAGAGGGAGGCAGATGGCGTAGCGGTCATAGGACATCTCCATGAGAACATAATCCTCAGAACCCACAAACAAGATCCACAAAAAGAACAGAGCGATGCAGCCTAGGAAGGAGATGGAGTTATTGTTGCTTAGGGATGGGCTTGGGGAGGATGACAGAGTTGAGGCAGAGGTCGAGGCAAGATGAGGTAACTGACAGGTTCCTGAGGAAGGAGAACATGGAAGGTGGGCGGGGGGACCGGTCGAGGGTGGTGACGGGGGCGATGAGGAGATTTTATGTCAGGGCCACCAGGAGAAAGAATGCAGCGTGGACCAGCTGCAGCTCCTGAACTTCCGAGAATCCCAGCAGCAGGAATTCCGTCTTCACAGTGATAGTGGTCATTTTCTGGAAATTGACATTGACTGCCTAAGGACATTTAGAAAAGGGAACTAGATCCAAATAGGGACGAGAATAATAATCCAGAGAAAAGTGCGCAGAGGAGAAAATCTTGGGGTTGGAGGGAAATCTTAGATTTTGGGTTTTTCATGGTATTTGTTAAGCTCTTACTAAGTACCAACCACTGTATTAAGTGCTAGGTTAGCTACAAGGTAACCACGATGTTCATCTCCCTCAGTTAACCTGCCTCTGTTCAGTCCAGAAACCATTCCTAACTCGTGGGTGACTATTCCATTTGCAGATAGCTGCAAGGATTTTAGTCACTTAAGTTCTTTTTAGATTCATCACTGACCCAGAGCCTTGGGAGACGTGGCTGTTCCTCAACAAAAGCCCTGCAAGTGAGTAGCATACAGACTTTTTTCTCCAACGTCTTCAAACCCTCCAAAGAGAATATATGTAGTGCAAAAGGAGAAATTTGCTTTATGCAAACAATTTCCTGCACTGATTTTTCTAAATCTGATTTTCAAGGCCTGACAAAAATACAGGGGTTAAAGAAGGAAACCTTTGCTTCATGAAAATAGTGTCCCACTAATTCGTCCTCCTTAGGTCTTCAAGGTCTTTGAAAGAGAATATATGAGGTGGAAAATGATCAGTTTTCATCCTGCAAACAATCTACAGCTGTTATTGCTGTACGGTCTTGGGTCTTCAAGGCCTCAAGTGAAAATATTTGAGGTGGAAAAGGAGAAATCTGTCTCATGCAAAGTCTAGCTTTTATTTCTCTAAGGTCTTCAAGGCCAGGAGATGGCATTTAAAAAAGAGAATTTTGCTTCCTGTTCTACCTAAGGGCTTCAAGGCCATCAAAGAGAATTTATGTGGTACAGAAGGTAAAATCTATTTCATGTGAACAGTCCGCAGCTGTTATTTCCCTACCTAAGGTCTTCAAGGCCTCAAAAGTGACTATTTCAAGTGAAAAGAAGCAATTTGCTTTATGCAAACAGTTTCCTGTGCTCATTTTTCTAAATCAGATCTTCAAGACATGCAAAAATGATATGTGGGATTCAAAAAGGGGAATTTTGCTTCAAGAAAAAGCTGTCCTGCTTATTTGTCCACCTTAGGTCTTCAAGGCCTTTCCAAGAGAATATATGAAATGAAGAATGATTGGTTTACTTCAGGCAAACAATCTCCAGGTGTTATTTCTGTAAGGTTTTGGTCGTCAAGGCCTCCAAAGAGAACGTTTGAGATGAAAAAGGAGAAATTTGGTTCACGCAAACCAATTCTAGTTTTGATTTCTCTAAAAGACTTCAAGACCTCCAAAGAGAATATTTAAGGTGGGAAAGAAGAAACTTCCTTCCTGCAAACAAACTTTAGCTTTTATTTCTCTAAGGTCTTCAAGGTCTGAAGAGATAGTATATCTGGTGAAAAAGGATGAATTTGCTTCATGCAAACAATGTTCAGCTGTTATTTCTCTATATAAAGTCTTCAAGGCAGAGCTTCAAGGCAGGTACACTTGCTGTGCACTACTCCACTTCAGGCCTTCAAGGCATTGTAGTTGAAAGTATTTGAGGTGAAAAAGGGGAACTTTGCTTCATGCAAACCATCTCCAGCTTTTACGTATCTGTCTAAGGTCTTCAAGGCCTTAAAAGAGAATATTCGAGGAGGGAAAGGAGAAAATTTGCTTCATGCAAACAACCTCCAGCTTTTATTTCTCAATCTAAGATCTTCAAAGTCAGAAAAGAGTATACTAGAGGTGAAAATGGAGAACTTTGGTTCATTCAATCCAACTCCAGTTTAGATTAATAAAGACTTCAAGACCTCCAAAGAGACTATTTGAGGTGGGAAAGGAGAAATGTGCTTCATGAAAACAAACTCCAGCTTTTATTTCTTGAGGTCCTCAAGGCCTGAAGAGATAGTATATGACATTATAAAAGGAGAATTTTGCTTCATGAAGAAACTCTCCTGCTTATTTGTAAACCCAAGAGCTTCAGGACAATCAAGGAGAATTTATGCGGTGAAAAAGGATAAATTTTCTTCATGCAAGCAATCTCTGGCTGTTATTTCCCTTCGCAAGGCAGACCTTCAAGAGCAGATACCCTTCCTGTGCACTACTCCTCTTCAAAGCCTTATACTTGAGAATGAATAGAGAATATTTCAGGTGCAAAAGCAGAAATTTGCTCCATGCAAAACTTCTCCAGCTTTTACTGGAAAAAGGAGAAAGTATCATGCAGACGTTCTCCAGTTTGCATGTCTCTAAGGCCTTCAGGGCCTCAGAAGTGAAGATTTCAAGTGAAAAGGGGAAATTTGCTTTAGGCAAAACAATTTCCTACACTACCTTTTCTAAATCAGATCTTCAAGGAATTTAAAAAAATGTGAGGTTAAAGAAGGAGAATTTTGCTTCATGAAAAAAATTACCTGCTCATTTGTCCACCTTAGGTCTTCAAGGCCTTTCCAAGAATATATGAGGTGAAAAATGCTTAGTTAACTTCATGTAAACAGTCTCCAGGTGTTATGTCCATATGATTTTAGGTCTTCAAGGCCTCCAAACAGAATATTTGAGGTGAAAAGGGCTAAATTTGCTTCATGCAGTCCAATTCTAGCCTTTATTTCTCTAAGGTCTTCAAGGCCTGAAGAGATAGTGTATGGCATTAAGAAAGGAGACTTTTGCTTGATGCAAAAAATGTCCTGCTTACGTGACAACATAAGGTCTTCAAGGCCATTAAAGTGAATATCTGTGGTGGAAACGGAAGACTTTGCTTCATGCAAACCATCCCCAGCTTTGATTTCTCTATACAAGGTCTTCAAGGCAGGCCTTCTAGTGCAGATATACGTCTTGTGCATTCCTCCACCTCAGGCCTTCAAGGCCTTTTATTTGAGAATGAATAGAGATTATGTGGAGGTATAAAAAAGAGAATCTCCAGTAATTTCTTTCTCTAAGGTCTTCAAGACCTCAAAAGAGAATACTGGAGGGAAAACAGAAAATGGGTTTCATGCAAACCACCTCCAGATTTTATTTCTCTATCCTAAGGTCTTCAAGGCCAGAAAAGAGAAGAATCAAGATGCAAAAGGAAAAATTTGCTTCATGCAAAAATCGTCTCCAGCTTTTGCTTCTCTGTCTCTGTTCTTCGAGGCCACCAAAGAGAATATTTAAAATGGGAAAGGAGAAACTATGCTTCATATAAACAACCTCCAGCCCTTATTTTGCCACCTAAGGTCTTCAAGTCCAGAAAAGAGAATATTTGATGTGAAAATAGAGAAATATGCTTCATGCATACAATCTCCAGCTCTTACATCGCTAAAGGTCCTCAAAGCTTGAAAAAAAGAATGTTTGATTTGAAAATGGAGAAATTTACTTCATGAAAACCATCTCCTACTTTGATTTCTCATAATGAATGCCTTCAAGACCTAGAAAGAGAATATGTGTGTTGAGAAAGGGCAAGCTTTCTTCATGCAAATATTCTCCTGCTTTCATTTCTCTGCATAAGGGCTGGGGAAGGTAATATATGGAATTCAAAAAGGAGAAATTTCTTGATACAAAAACTCACCTCATAATATTCCTCTTAAGGTCTTTAAGACCTGAAGGGAAAATGTACGAACTTGAAAATAAGAAATTGGCTTCCTGCAGAAACACCTTCTGTGTAATAGTTCACTTCAGGCCCTCAAGGCCTCTGAAATGAGAATGAAAAGAGTATATTGGTGGTGAAAGGGAGGCATTTGTTTCATGCAAAAAAAATCTGTTTTGATTTCTCTCCATAAGATCTTCAGAGCCTGAAAAGAAAATATTTGACGGGAGAAAGAAGAGGTTTGCTTCATGCAGATAAGATTCCTGTTCATTACACCACTTGAGGCCTTCAAGGCATTTTAATGGAGATTATTTGACTCTTTGGGTCACTCGGGCCCCGACTACCTCTGTTGCTGACCCATTGGGTCACTGAGCCACTGACTAGCTGTCCGAAGTGTTTCGGCGAGGGGCAAGCAGAGCTTCCAGCTCGAGGTAAGAGCCCATGACACACGAGAGGAGAAGGAGAATAAGGCTTGGGCACGAAAGGGAATTGATGGAAAGGAATCCGTTCAAATAATATCTAAACGAAAGTATGACTCCACAGAAACCAAAAATATTAGCCTGCTCGTTGTACCCCCGCTCCTTGGGGAATTTGACGGAATTTGCATGATCTAGTGTGAAGAGCATGGGATTGAGAGTCAAAGGATATGGGTCTAATCCAGCCTCCGCCATCTGCCTGCTGTGTGACCTTGGGCAAGTCACTTAACTTCTGTGTGCCTGTTACCTCATCTGGAAAATGGGGATTAAAACTGTGAGCCCCACGTGGGACAACCTGATTACGTTGTATCTACCCCAGAGCTTAGAACAGTGCTTGGCACATAGTAAGCACTTAACAAATACTACGATTCTTATTATGATTATTATGAGTATTATTATTCTTAATCCCCATTTTTCAGATGAGGTAACTGAGACCCAGAGAAGTTAATTTGCTTGCCCAAGGTCTCATAGAAGAGATGTGGTGGAGCTGGGATTAGAATCAAAAACCCGGGCTCTTGCCACTACGCTAGCCTGCTCCTTATGCTGCTTATGCTGCTCTCCGGGTGGGACCACCAAACCAGCCCTGAGGACGACTTTAGGATGGATTTAGAGTCATTTCTCGTTTTCTTTAGATTTGCAATCAAAAGATGTCAGAGAATACAACTCATTAAATGACCGATTGATTGTTTGAGGTCATGAACAAGTTGCGACTCAGAGAAGCAGCATGGCCTAGTCTATAGACCATGGACCTGGGAGTCAGAATGATCCGGTTTCTAATATCGTCTCTGTTACCTTTACGCTACGTGACCGTGGGCAAGACTCTTCACTTCTCTGGGCCTCAGTTACCTCATCGGTGAAATAGGGGTTGAGACTGTGAACCCATGTGAGACAAGGACTTGCCTGACCCAATTTGCTTCGATCCATTTCAGCGCTTAGTACAGTACCTCGCACATAATAAATGCTGATCAAATACCGCAATTACTATTATTGTTATAATTATTATTATTGTTAAGAATGGGGAGGGGGGCTTTTTACACAGGCCCAGACCGAGACAATTATGCACCGAGACAGGGAAGCCCAGGGAAGCAGCATAGCTCAATTGAAAGAGCATGGACTTGGTAGTCAGAGAACCTAGGCTCTAATTCTACCTCCCCCACTTGTCTGCCAAGTGACCTTGGGCAAGTCATTTCACTTCTTTCCTCAACTTCCTCATCTATAAAATGGAGATTATGACTGGAAGTCCTATGTGGGACAGAGACTGTGTCCAACTTGACTAGCTTGTATGTACTTCAGTGCTTAGAACTGTCCATGGAAAATAGTAAGCACTTACCACGTACCATTATGAAAAAAAAAAAAGGAATGGCCCCGTGGATTTAACAGAGTTTCAGGAAGTACATTTGAAGATGGGAATCCCTGTGGTCGGGTGGATATGAAAGGAGAGGGTATTCCTAGCGTGGGAAAGGTGGTGAGGTAGGGGTCTGAGTGGGGGGAGTTGGGAACGAGGTACAGTGAAATGGTGATCTTGGGAGGAATGGAGAATGCAGGTAGGAATTCAGCAGGGGAAAATAATGCATATCAATCGATCGATCATATTTATTGAGAGCTTACTATGTTCAGACCTTGGTACTAAGCGCTTGGGAGAGTACGATATAACAATGTAACAGGGTTGGTAGACACATTCCCTGCTCATGATGAGCTTACAGTCTAGAGGGCAATGTCTAAGATGGATTGATGCAGATTTCAGATTGTCCCAAGCCATGGCATGGGATGAAGCTCCACACTTCAGAGGTTAACCAGAACACTATTATTAATCAAAGAAAGGGTGATTAGACTCAAAGTGATTAGTCTGTTTATGTTATCATAGGAAGGAATCCCAGAGTGGGAACCACGTGGGACTGGACAGTCATTTAGGCTGTGGGGGCCTGCACCACAAGGAGTCCACGATCCCGGCCTTCTGAGATTCCCGGACAGTCAGCTGTCTCAGCGGAGCCCCGAGCCCGTCCTCCCATGGGGTATTCCCCAGCAAATAACCGGGCCATCCTTCAAAGCCCTACTGAGAGCTCACCTCCTACAGGAGGCCTTCCCAGACTGAGCCCCCTCCTTCCTCTCCCCCTACTCCCCGTCTCCATCCCTGCCGCCTTACCTCCTTCCCCTCCCCACAGTACCTGTATATATGTTTGTACATATTTATTACTCTATTTATTTATTCATTTTACTTGTACGCATTTATTGTATTCATTTTATTTGGTTTATATGTTTTGTTTTCTTTTATTGTCCGTCTCCCCCTTCTAGACAGTGAGCCCGCTGTTGGGTAGGGACCGTCTCTATATGTTGCTAAATTGTACTTCCCAAGCCCTTAGTACAGTGCTCTGCACACAGTAAGCGCTCAATAAATACGATTGAATGAATGAATCTGAGGGGATGGCACAGACAACCGGAGAGCCAAGAGGGGGAGCAAAAATCCTGACAAATCTCACCTCTTGTCCAGTCTTTTCTGTCACAACCACCAGCGTCCAGGACCGTTGAGATGGAGTGAGCCTCTCTCTCAGCAGAGGTAGATACTCTCCAGCCCACGTCAGGCCCGGTGACTCCGGAGAGGAGCAGGGGAAAGTTGAGGGAAATTTCCATAGGGAATTGGATGACCAGGGTCAGTCACAGTTTCTCTAGAGCAAAAGCAGTGTCACTTAGTTGAAAGAGCATGGGCCCAGGAGCCAATAGGACCTGGATTCTAACTCCAGTTCTGCCACATACCTGGTGTGTGACATTGGTCAAATCACTTCAGGCATTTGGGGCCCGATCCGGACCTCCAGGGATTCCCCTCAGAGCGGCGGATGCTTTATCTCTGGGGACTGGGTCCATCAGCAAAAGCATCTCAGTGTCCCCGGGAGAGCAGAGAGCTGAGGGCTGAGGGCTTCTCGATGTCCCTTCTGGGCTAACAGAACCCAGGAGTCCGAGGGGAGGCAGGGGACCAGCTCAGACTGACAGAAGTCGGCGACCCCCAGCTCCACACTGGCCCGGTGAGTGCGCCCTGTGGAGAGGATTGAGGGGCGGTGAGAGGCCAGCAGCCCGTAGTGAATCTATGGAGAATCTCGCACTCGGACCCCAGGTTGAAGTTCGGATCAGGGCAGCATTGCAGGCGGGTTTGCAGGAGCAGAATCCAGGCTTCAGCAGGGACGAGACAGTGTCAGGTACAGCACAGCACAAGCCACTAGTACTAAAATCACTTCCTGTGCTCAGGCTCTCAGTCGCATGGTCTTTGTAACTGGACCAGCATTCATCTGCCATTTGCTCTAAAACACCCCTTCAGTCGTCTCGCTGACATCCCTTCATCTGCCCTCCATCGGCCCTCCATCATACCTCCATCAACCGTTCCATCGTCCCTCCATCCTCCCTCCATCATCCCTGCATCCCACTAGACTGTCAGCTCGTTATGGGCAGGGAACGTGCCTACCAACTCAGATTGTCTTCTCCTTCTCCTTAGCGTTTTAGTCCAGTGCTCCGCACACAGTACGCCCTGAGTAAATGCCACCGATTAATCATTTCTCCCCACCCTCTGCCAAGCCCGAGGTGATGTATGTAACTGGGTTCCCACGCCAGGCCCCTCCCTGTTTAGTCAGACTTCAGCCTGCAGTTCATTTTCCTTGTATAAAGACAGCTGCAGTCGGATTCCCTGGACCCACAGCTTTGTGTGTGCGCGTGTGTGAGCGTGCTCAGGGCAGGATAGGAGAATCAGGGAGCAAATCCCAGGATTTAAGGAAAGGGGACATCTGGAGAGGGAACAGTGGGGAATGTTCTCCATCACTCCCTAGGGAACAGGTTTGGGGGTCAGGAAAGCGCCGAATGAGTGACTAAGTACATGTTTGAGTTTATGCGACTACCTACTCTTTTGTATTGTACTCTCCCAAGTGATTAGCACAGTGATCTGCACACAGTAAGCACTTGATAAATGCGATTGACTCTGTGCGACTGTCCTTCTGTGGGAGAATCCCGGCCCGTGAGTGAGCGGGAATACATGTGAGGGCATTATGTGTTTGGATGCATTTATGTTTAGATGTAATTTTGGGTGTGAGAATGAATTTGTGTGCTTCAGGTCGCCTTGTAGGGTTAGTATATCCTTGCCTTTTGTGTCCACCAGGGGCTCGATAAACACCGTTATTACTATTATCAGTTAGTCAGTCAGCTTAGTAGAGCGCTCTGCACACGGTAAACGCTCAATAAATACGATTGAATGAATGAATATTTATTGAGCTCAGAACAGAGCTCGGTGTGTACAGCACTATACGAAGTGCTTGGGAGAGTACAATTTAACAATATAACGGAGACACTCCCTACCCACAACGAGTTTACAGTCTCTGTACATATCTGTAATTTATTTTATATTAACATCTTTATCCCCCTTTAGACTGTAAGGTTGTTGTGGGGAGGGAACATGTCTACCAGCTCTGTTACATTGTATTCCCCCAAGTATTTAGTACAGTGATGTGCACACAGTAATACGATTTATTAATTATTTGATTGATTGATACTACAACTTCTGCTAGGCCTTTGCTGCGATTACTGCTATTACTGTGACTGCTTTCCCCTCTTGTATCGTTGTCATCTTTTTGTCCCCATTTGGAGAATTATGGTGTCAATTCTCCTTGGGAATTCTGTCCTAGTTACGTGGAAGTCTTTTACCAAGTTTCTAGGTAATTTTGCAATTGATAATTCTCTTCCAATATACCATACGTTGCTCCTCCCGTAGACTTACCTGCAAAACTTCTGTTCATTTCTTCACCTCATCAAAATCTTTGTCCTGTGCAGGGAGTCATCATCACCTATTAATGACTAACATCTCCACGGTGAGGGAATTCCTCCTGCTGGGATTCTCGGAGGTCCGGAAGCTGCAGCTGGTCCATGCTGCCCTGCTCCTCCTGGTTTACCTGGCGGCCCTGACGGGGAATCTCCTCATCGTCGCCGTCACCGCCCTCGACCGACACCTCCACACCCCCATGTACTTCTTCCTCAGGAACCTGTCCTTCCTCGACCTCTGCTACATCTCCGTCACCGTCCCCAAATCGATCCACAACTTCCTGACTGATCCACAGTCTCCCTCCTGGTCTGTGCTGCCCAGGTCCTCTTCGTGGTCTGGTTTGCCTGCTCAGAGCTGTTGGTCTTCACGGCCATGTCCTGTGACCACTACGTCGCCATCTGCCTCCCCCTGAGCTACGAGGTCGTCATGAACAGAGAGGCCTGAAGGAAGATGGCCGCCGCCTTGTGAGTCAGTTGCTGCCTGATTGGTGTCTTGTTTTCAGTTCCGACCTTCTCCCTGTCCTTCTGTGGGTCCAACATCGTCCAGAAGTTTTTCTGTGACGTCCTTTCCCTACTGAAGATCACCTGCTCCGAGGATCACGTTGCTGTCGACGTGAGCGTCACCGCCGGGTTGGCGTTAGGCGTCGTCTGCTTCATTCTCATTATCGTCTCGTATGTGCGCATTTTCCGGGCCGTGTTGAGGACGCAGGTCACCGAGAGCCGGGTCAAAGCCTTCTCCAACTGCCTGCCCCACCTTGTCGTCGTTTTCCTCTCTGCAGGTCCATTTGTCTACATCAAGCCGCCCTCAGACTCCTCCTTGATTGTGGACCGGCTGGTGTCCGTGTTCTACGCAACGGTACCCCCTGCTCTGAACCCCCTTATCTACTGCCTGAGGAACCGGAACATGAAGGCCACCATGAGCAGGATCCTAAAAAGGTCACTCACCCGGCCTCCGCTCTGGCACAAAAAGTATCCTTCCTTGTGCAAATAATATCATACCACCACTTAACCAAGGAACTGCCCTTGGACCTAGCCAGAAACTTAGCTGTCCTACTGGGTTCACAGAAAATGCTGGACGTTGATGAATTGTCAAAGTCTGGGAGGGAGGTCGTTAAGACTGAAGTAAGATGGACAATCCAGTTTTGGGGACGCATCATGGCCTAAAGGAAGGGGAGTCCCTTAAGACTGTAAGCTAATTGTGGGCAGGGAATGTATTTAACAACACTGGCGTACTGAACTTTCCCAATTGCTTAGTATGGTAAACACACTTTGGGAGCGGTTTCTAATCCCTGCTCTGCCACTGGCCTTCTGTGTGACCTTGGGCGAGCCAATTAACTTTTCTGTGCCTCATCTGTAAAATGAGGATTAAGAGTGTGAACCCCACAAGGGACAAACCAATTACCCTGTATCTACCCCAGTGCTTAGAACTTGTGCTGACACATAGCAAATACCTAACAAATACCATAATTTGTTTTCAATTTTATCATGGCCTAAAATTTTTGGAATCGCTCTAGACTGTAAGCTCACTGTGGGCAGGGAACGTGTCTACCAACTCTATTACATTGAAGTTTTCGAAGTGCTTAGTACAGTGCTGGGCCCAGAGTAAGCGCTCAATAAATATGATTGATTGATTGATTGATTGATTGAGACGAGTTCTGATGCCAGCTCTGCTACTGGCTTGTTTTGTGATCTAGTGGCAGTGACCCTAGTATCTCTCTTGCTCTTAGACTCTGAGCCCCTGGGTGAAGGGAATTGTGTCTGAACTGATTCTTTTGTTTCTACTCTAGCAAGTGGAAGAATTTAGGCACACAACCTCTTAATAAATACAATAATGATATCATTATAAGTAATGTCCACGAAAATATAATGATACGCTCTTTAGCATGACTCTGGGGGTGGGAATGAAATTTGGAAAATGGGAGGTGGTGTGGGAGAAGGGAAGAGAAGATGACTGCAGCTTCATCTGTCTTGTCAAATCTGTCCCCTCCCTTCAATCAGTCTATCCTTCCTTCCTTCCAACCATTCGTTATCCATCCATCCATCCTTCCATCCAGGGCACAGGCCTGGAAGTCAGAGGTCACATGTTCTAATCCCCGTTCAGCTACTTGTCTGCCATATGACCTGGGGCAAGTCACTTCACTTCTCTGTGCTTTGGTTACCTCATCTGTAAAATGAGGATTGAGACTGTGAGCTGCATGTGGGACAGGGACTGTGTCCAACCTAATTGCCTTGTATCTACTCCAGCACTTAGAAATGTGCTTGACACATAGTAAGCGATTAACAGAGACCATAATCAATAGTATTATTATTATCAATGGTATTTATTGACCACATCCTGGGTGCAAAGCAGTGTAGTAAGCTCCCAGGAGAGTTGAAAAGAGATAAAATTGCATTGTTCCTGCTCTCTAGGAGATTATGATTTAATTGGGGAGCTAGACACAGAATAAATCATGTAGAGGAGGAAGGAGAGAAGAGAAATATGAAAAAGTGTGTGAACGTTTGATTCAAGAGTCCGGTTTATTTAGTCAGTATGAACAGTGCTTCAGTGGATTTGTAATCAGGACAAGTCAGAAGACGCAGCGTTGCCTAGTGGGTAGAGCAGGGACTAGGAATTCAAAATGACATAGTTTATGATCCCGGTTCCACGACATGTCTTCTGTGTGACCTCGGACAGGGTCGCTTAACTTTTCCGTACCTCAGTTCCCTCATCTGTAAAATAGGGATTGAGATGTGAGCCCCACGGGGGACATGGACTCTGTCCGATCTGATTAGCTTGTAACTACTCCAGCACTTAGTATAATGCCTGATATATAGTAAGTGCTTCACAACGGCCATAAGTAAAAGTTACAGTTGGCTGCTTGACTGACAGATTGAGTGTTTCAGGTTGTGAATTAGACAAAGGCGAAACCATTCACAGTGGCGAAAGACTGTCGTTGAAAACAGGAACCGTTGGGACGCTGGAATGCAGCTGCCGCTGTTTCCAAGGGTACCCCGAAGGCCGGCACCATCGCTGATGCTGCGGGGGCGTGCCCTTGTCTCCCAGGAGCCTCAGAAACCACGTGACCAGAGGGTGCTTGGCTTGCCCAGGCTCTGAGGTCCCTTGGCAGGCCCCGAGGTATCCTATATGGATCCCACTCGTAGCAGCTCCTGGTTTATCTATAGGGATGGGGGCCATATGGAGAACTTCTCAGGGTCTGAGGGGGAGCAGAGAGGGATCGAGGGCTCCTCTCAGTTCCTTCCTGTCTGACCAAACTCAGGAGCATGAGGGGATAGAAGGAATCAGACCAGTCCTGCAGAGGTCAGCGACCCCCAGCCACACGCTGCTACGGTGAGAGTGATTGGTGGTGATGAGGATGGAAGAGATGGAGCCAGTCTGGGGCCTATGTTCGGATTCGGACCGGGGCCGCGGCCCCCACCGGGACACGGGGGCTAGCAGGAGGGGAAGTGTTTTCCGTTTCAGTAACACCCAACCAACACACGCCTCTCCTCCTTCTTCCTCAAACCTTGGTACCATGCCAACCACCTGCCGGACTACGGTACTCCAGCACAGTTTCAGCACTGTGGACAATCAATTTGGCTTTCAGTGGACCCCAGAATCTCTTGCAGGGACTAAATGACAGTAAGGGTTAAGAGAGTGTGACCAGCTTTGGACTACAACTGGAACTCTCAGCAATTCCTCCCTGTAAGAGTTCTTCCCGAATGTTGGGAGAAGACAAATAATGAGAAAGGTTGTAATCCCTCCCCTCAAGAATTTTCCTGCCCACTGGGCTAGGTTGACACAGTATAATTTACAATCAATAAATTAATTTTGAATCATATTTATTTAGCGCTTATTGTGTGCATTAAGTAGCCGAGGTAGTCCACCCCCACTGTGCCCAGCGTGTACAGGCCCTCCACATCCATGGCGTTGTAGGTGCGCATGCCGTTCAGGTCATGGCTGGGGTCGGCGTAGGCGGACATGACGCCCCCGAAGTCCTTGTAGTGGTCGCGCCCATCGAAGTCCAAGCTGCAGAAGATATTGTTCTAGATAAACATATGTATCTTGGTCTCCTCGCTGGAGTTGACGGCCATCACGTTCCCGTCGATCCCGACATGGCCTCCCGGGTGGAGGCCGGTCACTGTGGGTGAGGTCACTGTGTATCTGAGGGGGCAAGGGATCAGCTCAGGGACCGAGTTCCCAGGGAGGATGCTGCTGGTCAGTCTGTGGGATCAGGTGACAAGAGGTAGTGTGGGGGGAGGCTGGAGCCATCTGCCCACCCCCAACCCCCAACCTACACAGAACCAGCCCCTAGCCACCACCGTACCTTGAAGATGGCTCGTTGCCTCAGAAACCACTCGGGCAGGTTCTTCCGGGGCAGCTCTGGCGTTTTCTGCAGTTCCTCGTTCCAATCCCGCGTCTGTTGGGTCGGGGAGGGGAGGTGGGAGGGCGAGGGTCAGGGGGCCAGCACCCTGCAGGGTGCGGCCTTACCCAACCCTGGCCTCTCTGGGTTTTCAGAGGGGAGATGCCACGATTCTGCCAGAGCTCCACGCCAGGGAGATGGGGAACGCAGACAATGCTCCATCCAAACCCCCACAGCCACTCACTCAGACAGAGCTGGGCCCGGGCCCTGCACCCTTCACCTTGGAGCCACAGTGACAGGCCTGGGAGGGTGGACAGGCCTTGGGATTGTCTGGAGGCTGGCCCCACGGGGCAGGGGGCGAGGAGGCTGGGCAGGCAGGCACCTATCCAGGGCCCAGCCGCGTGCGGTAGGTGTTCTCAGTCCGCACATAGTCCATGGCATACTGGGCCTGGGGCGACGTCCAGCTGTACACCTGGAATGGGGTGGCGATCTTCTCAAAGGGGTGGCGCTGTACCCTGCAGCCAGAGTTGGGGGAGAGGGGGCACAGCCATCAGCTCCAGGGCATGAGGACCCTTCACCGAGAAAGGGGGCTCCCAACGTCCCCCAGACAAGCCCAGGTCCTGGGGCTCATTTTCTCCAGGTGGTCGGGAGCCCCAGCTCCCACCGCCTCCCCACCCAGTGAGGAGAGAACGAAAGGAGTACCGATTCATGTATTCATTCATTCATTCAATCGGATTTATTGAGCGCTTACTGTGTGCAGAGCACTGTACTAAGCACTTGGGAGTACAAGTCGGCAGCATATGTAGACGGTCCCTACCCAACAACGGGCTCACAGTCTTGAAGGGGGAGACAGACAACAAAACAAAACATGTAGACAGGTGTCAAAATCGTCAGAAGAAATAAAATTAAAGCTATATGCACATCATTAACAAAATAAATAGAATAGTAAATATGTGCAAGTAAAATAGTGTAATAAATCTGTACAAATATAGGCAAGTGCTGTGGGGAGAGGAAGGAGGTTGGGGGATGGGGAGAAGGAGAGGAAAAAGAGGGCTCAGTTTGGGAAGGCCTCCTGGCGGAGGTGAACTCTCGGTAGGGCTTTGAAGGGAGGAAGAGAGCTAGCTTGGCAGATGTAGCTCGGAGGGACAGGCGAGAACGAGGCACAGCGAGGAGGTTAGCGGCAGAGGAGTGGAGGGTGCGGGCTGGGCTGTAGAAGGAGAGAAGGGAGGTGAAGTAAGAGGGGTCGAGGTGATGGAAAGCCTTGAAGCCGAAAGTGAGGAGTTTTTGTCTGATGCGTAAGTTGATGGGTAGCCACTGGAGATTTTTGAGGAGGGGAATAACATGTACAGAGCGTTTCTATACAAAGATAATCGGGGCATCAGTGTGAAGTATAGACGGAAGTGGGGAGAGAAAGGAGGATGGGAGATCAGAGAGGAGGCTGATGCAGTAATCCAGTCGGGATAGGATGAGAGATTGAACCAGCAAGGTAGTGGTTATGATGGAGAGAAAAGGGCGTATATTGGCGATGTTGTGGAGGTGAGACCGGCAGGTTTTGGTAACGGATTGGATGTGTGGGGTGAATGAGAGAGTGGAGTCAAGGATGACACCAAGGTTGCGAGCTCGTGAGACGGGAAAGATGGTAGTGCCGTCTACAGTAACGGGAAAATCAGGGATAGGTCAGGGGAGGGAAGATAAGGAGTTCAGTCTTGGACTTATTGAGTTTTAGATGGCAGGTAGACATCCAGATGGAGATATCCTGAAGGCAGGAGGAGATACGAGCCTGGAGGGAGGGAGAGGGAGCACGGGCAGAGATGTAGATTTGGGTGTCATCAGCGAAGAGATGATAGTTGAAGTCTTGGGAGTGAATAAGTTTACCAAGGGAGTGCGTGTAGATAGAGAACAGAGGGGGACCAAGAACTGACCCATGAGGAACCCCTACAGTAAGGGGTCGGGATGGGGAGGAGGAGCCCACAAGAAGACTGAGAATGAATGGCTTGAGAGAAAACCTCCAGCTTTGATTTCTCTGCCCAAGGTCTTCTAGGCGAAAAGAGAGAGCATTTGAGGTGCATAAGGAGACGTTCCCTTAATGCAAACCGACTCTAACTTTTACTTCTCTGTATAAAGTCTTCAAGGCCTCAAAAGTATTTGAGATGAAAATGGAGATCATTTACTTCTTGCAAACAACCTCCAGCTTTGATTTCTCAATTGAAGGCCTTCTAGGCAAGGAAAGAGGGTATTTGCGGTGGAAAAGGAGACATTGGCTCCATGCAAAGAGTCCGCAACTTTGGGTTATGTACCAAGCATCTTCAAGGACCCGAAAGGGGATATTTGAGGTGAAGAAAAAGAACTTTTTGTGCATTCTCCCAGTTCGTATTTCTCCAACGTCTTCAAGTCCTCCAAAGATATCTAGTGCCAAAGAAGAAATTTGCTTTATGCAAACAATTTCCTGTGCTGCTTTTTCTAAATATGATCTTCAAGGCCTCAAAAAATAATATACGGTGTTAAAGAAGGAGAATTGTGCTTCATGAAAATGCTGACCCACTCTCTTGTTCTCCTTAGGACTTCAAGGTCTTTGAAAGAGAATATATGAGGTGAAAAATGATCAGTTTTCATCCTGCAAACAATTTCCAGCTGTTATTGCTGTACGGTCTTAGGTCTTCAAGGCCACCAAAGAGAATATTTGAGGTGGGAAAGGAGAAATTTGCTTCATGCAACCAAACTCTAGCTTTAATTTCTCTAAGGTCTTCAAGGCCTGAAGAGGTAGTATTTGGCATTAAAAAAAAGAAAATTTTGCTTCATGCAAAAAATGTCCCTCTTATTTTTCAACCTAAGGGCTTTGGGGCTGTAAAAGGAAATATATCTGGTGAAAAAGGATGAATATGTTTCATTCAAACAATCTCCAGCTGTTATTTCTCTATATAAGGTCTTCAAGGCAGAGCTTCAAAGGCAGATACACTTCCTATGCACTACTTGCATCTCACAGTCCTTAAAGGCCTTGTAATTGAGAGCATTTGAGGTGTAAAGGAAAGTTATGTGTTTTCATGCAACCATTTCGAGCATTTACTTCTCTGTCTAAGGTCTTGAAGGCCTTAAAAGAGAATGTTTTGAAGAGGGAAAGAGAAACTTTGATTCATGCAAATAACCTCCAGCTTTTATTTCTCTACCTAAGGTCTTCAAGGCCAGAGAAGAGAATATTGGAAGTGAAAAATGAGAAATTTGGTTCTTGCAATCCAACTCTCGTTTTGAGTAATAAAGACTTCAAGGCATCCAAAGAGAATATTTGAGGTGGAAAAGGAGAAATTTGCTTCATGCAAACAAACTCTAGCTTTTATTTCTTCTAAGGTCTTCAAGGCCGGAAGAGGTAGTATTTGTGGCAATTAAAAAAAAGAGAATTTTGCTTCATGCAAAAAATGTTCCCGCTTATTTTTTTCAACCTAAGGGCTTTGGGGCTGTTTAAAGGAAATATGTCTGGTGAAAAAGGATGAATATGTTTCATGCAAACAGTCTCCAGCTGTTATTTCTCTATACATGGCTCTTCAAGGCAGAGCTTCAAAGGCAGATACACTTCCTATGCACTACTCCACTCTCTGTCCTTCAAGGCTTTGCAATTGAGAGTATTTGAGGTGGTAAAAAGGGGATATTTGTTTCATGCAACCATTTCGAGCTTTCACTTCTCTGTCTAAGGTCTTCAAGGCCTTAAAAGAGAATATTTGAAGAGGGAAAGAGAAACTTTGATTCATGCCAAATAACCTCCAGCTTTTATTTCTCTACTAAGGTCTTCAAGGCACAGCGGAAGAGAATATCGGAGGTGAAAATTGAGAAATTTGGTTCTTGCAATCCAACTCTCGTTTCTGAGTTATACACGACTTCAAGGCATCCAAAGAGGAATATTTTTAGGTGGGATAGGAGAGAATCTGCTTCATGCAAACCAAACTCTAGCTTTTATTTCTCTAAGTCTTCAAGGCCTGAAGAGAATTATA
Source organism: Tachyglossus aculeatus (assembly GCF_015852505.1). Classification (NCBI taxonomy): domain Eukaryota; kingdom Metazoa; phylum Chordata; class Mammalia; order Monotremata; family Tachyglossidae; genus Tachyglossus; species Tachyglossus aculeatus. Next base: position 717,484 of record NW_024045095.1, read on the forward strand.
TGGCATTAAAAAAGGAGAATTTTTGCTTCATGAAACATATGTCCTACTTATTTGTCAGCCTAAAGGCCTCGGGGCCGTCAAAGGAAAAATATATCTTGTGAAAAAGGATCGGAATTATCTTCATGACACAACAATCTCTAGCTGTTATTTCTCTATATCAGGTCTTCAAGGCAGAGCTTCAAGGACAGATACACTTCCTGTGCACTACTCCACTCTCAGGCCTTCAGGGCCTTAATAATTGAGAGTATTTGAAGTGCAAAAGCAGAAATCCGCTTCATGCAAATCTTCCTCCAGCTTTTCCTGGAAAAAGGAGAAACTTTCATGCAGATAATCTTCGGTTTGTATGTCCTCTAAGGCCTTCAGGGCCTCAAAGGAGAAGATTGCAATTGAAAATGGGGTAATTTGATTTAGGCAAAACAATTTCCTGCACCCCACTTTTCTAAATCAGATCGCCAAGGAATTTAAAACATATATAAATGACGTTATACAAAGAGAATTTTGCTTCATGAAAAAAAAAACTGCACACTCATTTGTCCACCTTAGGTCTTCAAGGCCTTTCCAAGAGAATATATGAGGTGAAAAACAATCAATCAATCAATCAATCGTATTTATTGAGCGCTTACTTGTGTGCAGAGCACTGTACTAAGCGCTTGGAAGTACAAGATGGAAACATATAGAGACAGTCCCCTACCCCAACAGTGGGCTCACAGTCTAGAAGGGGGAGACAGAGAAACGAAACCAAAAATATTAACAATATAAAATAAATAGAATAGATATGTACAAGTCAAATAAATAAATAAATAGAGTAATAAATATGTACAAAACATATACATAAATACAGGTGGCTGTGCGGGAAGGGAAGGCGGTAAGACGGGGGGATGGAGAGGGGGAGGCGGGGGGACAGGAAAGGAGGGGGCTCCGTCTGGGAAGGCCTCCTGGAGGAGATGAGCTCTCAGTAGGGCCTTGAAAGGGAGGAAGAGAGCTACCTTGGCGGATGGGAGAGGGAGAGGGCATTCCAGCCTAGGGGGATGAAGTGGGCGGGGTGCGACGGCGGGACAGGCTGAGAACGAGGCACGGTCAGGAGCTTAGCAGCAGAGGAGCGGAGAGTGCAGGCTGGGCTTGTAGAAGGAGAGAAGGGAGGATAAGGTAGGATGAGGCGAGGTGATGGAGAGCCCTTGAAGCCGAGGGTGAGGAGTTTCTGCCCGATGCGCAGATTAATTGGTAGCCACTGGAGATTTTTCAGGAGGGTAGTACATACCCAGAGCGTCTTCTGGACAAAGGACAATCCGCGGACAGCAGCATGAAGTATGGATTGAAGTGGGAGAAGACAAGAGAATGGGAGATCAGAGAAGAAGGCTGATTCAGTAGGTCCAGACGGGACTAGGATGAGAGCTTGAACGAGCAGGGTAGCGGTTTGGATGGAGAGGCAAGGGCGGATCGTGGCAATATTGCGGAGCTGAGACCGGCAGGTTTTGGTGACAGCTTGGATGGGGGGGGGGGTGAAGGAGAGAGCGGAGTCGAGGATGACACCAAGGTTGCGGGCCTGTGAGACGGGAAGGATGGTAGTGCCGTCAACAGAGATGGGAAAGTCAGGGAGAGGGCAGGGTTTGGGAGGGAAGACAAGGAGTTCAGTCTTGGACATGTTGAGTTTTAGGTGGCGGGCAGACATCCAGATGGAGATGTCCTGAAGTCAGGAGGAGATGCGAGCCTGGAGGGAGGGGGAGAGAGCAGGGACAGAGATGTAGATTTGGGTGTCATCAGCATAGAGATGATAGCGGAAGCCGTGGGAGCGAATGAGGTCACCACGCGAGTGAGTGTAGATAGAGAACAGAAGGGGACCAAGAACTGAACCTTGGGAAACTCCCACAGTAAAGGGATGGGAGGGGGAGGAGGAGCCTTCAAAAGAGTCTGAGAATGAACGACCGGAGAGATAAGAGGAGAACCAGGAGAGGACGGAGTCTGTGAAGCCAAGGTTGGATAGCGTGTTGAGGGGAAGGGGGTGGTCCACAGTGTCGAAGGCAGCTGAGTGGTCGAGGAGGATTAGGATAGAGTATGACCCGTTGGATTTGGCAAGCAGGAGGTCTTTGGTGACCTATGAGGAGGCAGTTTCCGTGGAATGTAGGGAACGGAAGCCAGACTGGAGGGGGTCGAGGAGAGAGTTGGTGTTGAGGAAGTCGAGACAGCGCCTGTACACAACTCGTTCAAGGAGTTTGGAAAGGAATGGTAGGGCGATAACTAGAAGGTGAGGTGGGGTCAAGAGAGGGTTATTTTAGGATGGGAGAGACATGAGCATGTTTGAAGGCAGAGGGGAAGGAACCAGTGGAGAGTGAGCAGTTGAAGATGGAAGTTAAGAAAGGGAGAAGGGACGGAGCGAGAGATTTCATGAGATGAGAGGGAATGGGGTCAGAAGCACAGGTGGCCGGAGTAGCACTTGAGAGGCGTGAACAGAGCTCCTCTGAGCATACTGCTGGGAAGGATGGGAGAGTAGCAGAGAGTGTTGAGAGCCGGGGGGTTGGAGAAGGGGGGGGAGTGACTTTGGGGAGGTCGGACCTGTTGGATTTAATTTTATTAATGAAGTAGGAGGCCAGATCGCTGGGGGTGAGGGAAGAAGGAGGGGGAGGAACCGGGGGCCTGAGAAGGGAGTTGAATGCACGGAAGAGCTGATGGGGATGATGGGCATGGGTGTCAATAAGGGAGGGGAAATAGTTTTGTCTGGCAGAGGAGAGGGATGAGTTAAGGCAGGAAAGGATAAACTTGAAGGGAACGAGGTTGGCATGGTGTTTAGACTTTCACCAGCAGCGTTCGGCAGCTCGAGCATAAGAGCCAAGGAGATGGACAGTGGCAGTGATCCAGGGCTGTGGGTTAGTGGTACGAGAGCAGTGAAGGGAAAGTTGCGCGAGTGAGTCTAGCTGTGTAGAAAGGGTAGAGTTGAGAGCAGTAATCTGATCGTCAAGCCTGGGTAGAAAAGAGATGGAGTCGAGGTGGGGTGTGAGGTGCTCAGAAAGATGGATGGGGTCAAGAGAGCGGAGATCTCTGTGAGGGAATAATATGGATTTACAGGAGAAAGAAGTGTGAGTGAGGAGGCAGGTGAGAAGATTATGATCAGAGGGAGGGATTTCAGAGTTGGTGAGTGTGAACACAGTGCAGCGGTAGGAAATGATGAGGTCACTTAGTTTACTTAACGTAAAATCACTTAGTTTACTTCACGTAAACAATCTTCGGGTGTTATGTCTGTAAGATATTAGGTCTTCAAGGTCTCCAAAGAGAATATTTGAGGTGAAATGGGCTAAATTTGCTTCATACAGTCCAGCTCTAGCTTTTATTTCTCTTAGGTCTTCAAGACCTGAAGACACAGTGTATGGCATTAAAAAGGAGACTTTTGCTTTATGCAAAAATGACCTGCTTACTTGACAACCTAAGGTCTTCAAGGCCATCACAGAGAATATTTGTGTTGAAAAAGGAAGAATTTGCTTCATGCAAACCATCCCCAGCTTTTATTTCTCTATACAAGGTCTTCAAGGCAGATATACTACTTGTGCATTCCTCCACCTCAGACCTTCAAGGCCTTTCATTTGACAACGAACAGAAATTATGTGGAGGTGTAAAAAGGTGAATCGCCAGTATTTTCCTTCCCTACGGTCTTCAGGACCTCAAAAACGATTATTGCAAGGAAAATATAGAAAATGGGTTTCATGAAAACCACCTCCAGCTTTTATTACCCTACCCCAAAGTCTTGAAGGCCAGGAAAGAGAAGAATTGAGATGCGAAAGAAGAAATTTGCTTCATGGAAAAATCCTCTCTAGCTTTTACTTCTCTAAGGTCTTCATAGCCATAAAAGAGAATATTTCAAGTGGTAAAGGAGAATATTTGCTTCATGCAAACAACCACCAGCCCTTAATTTGCTACCTAAGGCCTTCAAGGCCAGAAAAGGGAATATTCGAGGTGGAAATGGAGAAATTTGCTTCATTCAAACTATCTCCTACTTTCATTTCTCATTATGAATGTCTTCAAGACCTGGAATGGGAATACATTTGTTGAGAAAGGAAAGGTTTTCTTCATGCAAAAAATCTCCTGCTTTTGTTTCTCTGCCTATGGACCGGAGAAGGTAATATATGCAGTTCAAAAAGGAGAAAAATCCTTGATACAAAAACTCACCTTATATTTTTTCACCTAAGGTCTTCAAGACCTGAAGGGAAAATGTATGAACTTGAAAAGTAGAAATTGGTTTCTTACAGAAACTCCTCCTGTGTAGTAGTTCACTTCAGGCCCTCGGGGCCTCTGAAATAAGAATGAATAGAGTATATTGGTAGTGAAAGGGAGAAATTTGTTTCATGAAAAAAAAAACCCATCTGCTTTGATTTCTGTCCATATCGTCTTCAGGCCTAAAAAGAAAATGTTTGAGGTGAGAAAGGAGAGGTTTGCTTCATGCAGATATATCCCCTGTTCATTACACCACTTGAAGTCTTCAAGACATTTTAATGGAGATTATTTGACTCATTGGGACACTCGAGTCCCAACCATCTCTGTTGCTGACCCACTTACTATCTGGCCAAGTGGTTTCAGTGAGAGGCGAGCAGATAGTCCTGCTCGAGGTAAGAGCCCAAGGTAAGATCCCAGAACACAAGGGAGGATAAGGGGAATGAGGTCTGGACACGAAAGGGGGTCGAAGGAAAGGAATCCATTCAATTAATATCTAAATGAAAAAATGACTCCAGAGAAACTGAAAATACTAGCCCGATCATGGTACTCCCGCTCTTTGGGGAATTTGACAGGATTTGTGTGGCTAAGTGGAAAGAGTATGGGCTTGGGTGTCAGAGGATGTGGGTTATAATCCCTCCTCCACCACTAGACTGCTGTGTGACCTTGGGCAAGCCACTAAACCTCTGTATGCCTCGGTTACCCTCATCTGGAAAATGGGGATTAAGACTGTGAGCCCCACGTGGGATAACTTGATTGTGTTGTATCTACCCCAGGACTTAGAACAGTGTTTGGCACATAGTAAGCGTTTACAAATACCATTATTATTATTATTATCATTATTATTAATCCCTGTTTTCCAGGTGCGTTAACTGAGGCCCAGAGAAGTTAAATGGTTTGACCAAGGTCACGCATCAGACAAGTGGCAAAGCATAGATTAAAATCCAGGTCCTCTGACTCCCAAGCCTGGTCTCTTCCTAGTAGGCTAGGCTGCTTCTTATAATGCTTCTCTGGGTTGAGCCCCCAAGCCAGTCCAGGAGAGGGTTTTTATTGTGGATTTAGAGTAATTTCTCATTTTCTCTAGATTTGCAATCAGAAGACGTCAGAAAATACAGCTGATTAAATGGCCGATTGATTGTTTCAGGTCATGAACAAGATGTAACTCAGAGAACCAGTGTGGTCAAGTCGATAGAGCATGGACCTGAGAGATAGATGATGCAGGTTCTAATCTCGGCTCTGCTACCTTTATGCTATATGACCTTGGGCAAGTATTTTCACTTCTCTCGGCCTCAGTTCACTCATCCGTGAAATGGGGGTTGAGACTGTGAGCCCATGTGAGACAGGGACTTGTCTGACCCAATTTTCTTGTATCCACTCCAGTGCTTAATACATTATCTGGCACATAACAAACGCTTATCAAATACTACAATTATCATTATTGTTATTATTATTATTAAGGGGGGGGCTTTTTACACAGGCCCAGGCTGAGATAATTAAACGCCCTGAGACAGGGAAGCATAGGGAAGCAGCATAGCCCAGTTGATAGAGCATAGACCTGGGAGTCAGAGGACAAGAGTTCTAATTCTGCCTCCACCACCTGTCTCCCATGTAACCTTGGGCAAGTCATTTCACTTCTTGCCTCAACTACCTCATCTGTAAAATGGGGATTAAGACTGGAAGTCCTCTGCGGGACAGGGACTATGTCCAACTTGACTAGTTTGTATGTTCTTCAGTGCTTAGAGGGTTCCCTAGAAAATAGTAAACACTTACCACGTACCATTATGAAAAAATAATCAGATAAGGTTCCATGGATTTAATAGAGTTTTAGGAAGGAGTTTTGAATATGGGAAGAACTGCGGTCGGGTGGATATGTAAGGAGAGGGAATTCCAAGCCGGGGATAGGTAGTGAGGTATGGGTCTGAGTGGGGGGAGTTGGGAACGAGGCACAGTGACATGGTGAGCTTGGGAGGAATGGAGAATGCAGATAAGATAGGCGGCTCTGCCACGTACCTGCTGTGTGCCCTTGGATAATTCATTTAACTTCTCTGGTCCTTGGTTCCCTTTTCTGCAAAATGGGGATTCAAGAGCCCGTAGTTGGGTAGGGGCCGTCTCTATATGTTGCCGACTTGTACTTCCCAAGCGTTTAGTACAGTGCTCTACACACAGTAAGCGCCCAATAAATATGATTGAATGAATGAATGAATGAAATAATGCATATCAATCGATCAATCATATTTATTGAGCACTTACTATGTGCAGACCTTGGTACTAAGGGCTTGGGAGAGTACGATATAACATTATCACAGGGTTGGTAGACACATTCCCTGCCCATGATGAACTGACACTCTAGAGGGCAATGTATAACATGGATTGCTGCAGATTTTAGAAGGTGCCAAGCCCTGGCATGGATTGAAGCTCCAAACCTCAGAGCTTAAGCAGAACGCTATTATTAATCACAGAAGGGGAATGATGATTAGTCTCTTGATGTTGTCATAGGAAGGAATCCCAGAGTGGGAAGCACGTGGGACCGGACAGTCATTTAGCTTGTGGGGGCCAGGACCACAGAGGGCCCGCGATCCGGGATTCCGAGATTCCTGGACAGTCAGCTGTCTCAGCGTAGTTCAGGGCCCGTCCTCCCACAGGGAAATCCCCCAGGAAATAACCGAACCATCGTTTGAGGGGACGGCAAAGCCATCCGGAGAGCCAAGAAGGGGAGTAAGGATCCTGACAGCTCTCACCCCTCGCCCAGTCCTATCTGTCACCACCATCAGCGTTCAGGACCGACGAGACGGAGTGAGCCTCTCAGCAGAGGTCGGCGCTCCCCAGCCCAGAACAGGCCCGGTGACTCCGGAGAGGAGCAGGAGACATGTCAGGGAAATTTCAATAGCGAACAGGATGATCAGGGTCAGAGTCACAGTTTCTCTATATTAAAAACGGTGTCACAGTGTAAAGAGCATGGACCCGGGAGTCAAGAGGACCTGGGTTCTAATCCCAGTTCTGCCACTTATCTGGTGTGTAACATTGGACAAGTCACTTCACTTCTTTTGGACCCCGATCCGGATCTCCAGGGATTCCCCTCAGAGCGGTGGCTGCTTTATCTTTGGGGATGGGGTCCATCTACAGAAGTATCTCAGTGTCCGGGAGAGAGCGTAGAAGGGCTGAGGGCTCCTCGATGTACCTCCTTGGCTGACCAAACCCAGCAGTGAGAGGGGAGACAGGGGACTAGCCCAACCTGGCAAAGGTCGGCGACCCCCAGCCCCACGCTGTTCCTGTGAGTGCACCATGGGGTGAGGATGTAGGGGTGAGGAGAGGCCAGCAGCCCGTAGTGAGCCTGTGGAGAATCTCGTACTCGGCCCCCAGGTTGAGGTTAGGACCAGGGCTGCTTTGCAAGCGGGTTTGTAGGAGCAGAAACCAGGCTTCAGCAGGAACGAGACAGTGGTAGGTACCACAGCACAAACCACTAGTACTAGAATCACTTCCTCCGCTCAGGTTCTCAGCCGCATGGTCTTTGTACCTGGACTAGCACTCATCTACTCATATACTATTTACTCCAGGACACCCGCTCCATTGTCTCGCTGACATCCCTTCATCAGCCCTCCATCGGCCCTCCATCATCCCTCCATCACCGCTCCATCGTCCCTCCATCCTCCCTCCACCGTCCCCCATAAACTCCTGATCATCATTCCATCTGTCAGCTCGTCGTGGGCAGGGAACGTGTATACCAACTCTGTTGGATTGTCCTATACCAACTCTGTTGGTTTGTCCTCTCCTTAATGCTTTAGTCCAGTGCTCCGCACACAGTAAGCATTGGTAAATACCATTGATTAATCATTTCTCCAAGCCAACTGCCAAGCACGAGGTGACGTATGTAATTGGGGTCCCACGCCAGACCCTACCCTGTTTAGCCAGACTTCACTCTGCAGTTCATTTTCCACGTATAGATACAGCTGCAATCGGATTCCCTGGACTCGCAGCTTTGTGTGTGTGTGTGCACGCGCGTGTGTGCCCATGCTCAGGGCAGGGTAGGAAAATAAGGGATCAAATTCCAGACTTTGAAGAAGGGAGACAGCTGGGTAGGGAACAGTGGGGAATGTTCTCTATCTCTCCCTAGGGAACAGGTTTGGGGCTCAAGGAAGAGCCGAAAGAGTAACTAGATACATTTATGGGTTTATGTGTCTACCCTACTTGTTTTTATTCTACTCTCCGAAGTGCTTAGCACGGTGCTCTGCACACAGTAATCACTCGATAAATACGATTGACTCTGTGCAATTGTCCCTGTCCATCTGTGGGAGAACCCCGGTTTGTGAGTGAGCGGGAATACATGTGAGGGCATTATGTGTTTTGATACATGTATGTTTACCTGTAATTTTGTGTGTGATAATGAATTTGTGTCCTTCAGGTTGCCTTGAAGGTTTGGTATATCCTTTCCTTTTGTGTCCGCTGAGGGCTCGAAAAACACCGTTATTTCTATGACCAATCAGTCAATCAGCTTAGTACAGTGCTCTGCACATAGTAAGCGCTCAGTAAGCACGATTGAATGAATGAATATTTATTGAGCTCAGAGCAGACCTCTGTGTGTACAGCACTAGGCTAAGTGCTTGGGAGAGTACAATAATAACAAGAGAAGCAGCGTGGCTCAGTGAAAAGAGCACGGGCTTTGGAGTCAGAGGTCATGGGTTCAAATCCAGGCTCTGTCAATTGTCAGCTGTGTGACTTTGGGCAAGATATTTAACTTCTCCGTGCCTCAGTTACCTCACCTGGAAAATGGGGATTAAGAGTGTGAACCCCCCGTGGGACAACCTGATTAACATCCCCAGCGCTTAGTATAGTGCTTTGCACATAGTAAACACTTAATAAATGTCATCATCATTAGTATTATAACAATTTAACAGGCATACTCTCTACCCACAACCAGCTTATAGTCTCTGTATATATCCATAATTCATTTTATATTAAGATCTTTATCCCCATTTAGACTGTAAGGTTTTTGTGGGCAAGGGACATGTCTACCAACTCTGTTACATTGTATTCTCCCAAGTATTGTACCGTGCTCTGCACACAGTAAATGCTCACAAACTACGCTTTCTTAATTGCTTAATTGATTGATCCTACAACTTCTACTAGGGCGTTTGCTGCTATTACTGCTACTACTACTGTGATTACTTTCACCTCTTAGGTCTTTGTGATATCCTTGTCGCCACTTGGAGAATTATGGTGTCAATCCTCCTTGGGAATTCGCTCCTAGTGACGTGGAAGTCTTTGACCAAGTTTCTATGTCATTTTGTAATTGACAACTCTCTTCCAACATACCATAAATTGCTGATCCAATAGACTCATCGGCAAAACTCCTGTTGATTTCTTCACCTCATTAAGATAATTGTCGTGTGCAGGGAGTCATCATCACTTACCAATAACCAACATCTCCACGGTGAGGAAATTCCTCCTCCTGGGGTTCTCGGAGGTCCGGGAGCTTCAGCTGGTCCACCTTACGCTGTTTCTCCTAGTCTACCTGGCGGCGCTGACGCGGAATCTCCTCATCGTCGCCGTCACCGCCCTCGACCAACGCCTCCACACTCCCATGTACTTCATCCTCGGGAACGTGTCCGTTCTCGACCTCTGCTACATCTCCGTCACTGTCCCCAAAACCATCCACAACCCACTGACCGACCGTTGATCCATCTCCCTACTGTAAGTGCCGCCTAGGCCTTCTCCGTAGTCTGGTTTTCCTGCTCAGTGCTGTTGGTCCTCATGGCCATGTCTACGCCACCATCTGCCTCCCTCTGAGCAACGAGGTCGTCATGAACAAAGTGGCCTCTGGGAATATGGACGCCACCTCGTGACTCAGTGGGGGCCTGACTCGACCCTTTTTTCAGCTCCGACTTTCTCCCTGTTGTTCTGTGGGTCCAACATGGTCAAGCAGTTTTCGTGTGCCGTCCCCACCCCATTAGAGATCATCTGCTTAGAAGACAACGTTGCCGTCGACGTGAGCGTCACCGCCGAGGTAGCGTTAGGCGTCGACTGCTTCATTCTCATCATCATCTCGTATGTGCGCATCTTCCAGGCCATGTTGAAGATGCCGGCCACCGAGATCCGGGCGAAAGCCTTCTCCACCTGCCTGCCCCATCTTGTCGTCGTCTCTATTTTCCTCTCTGCGGGTGTATTTCTCTACAACCCGCCCTAAGACTCCTCTTTGATAGTGAACCAGCTGGTGTCCGGGTTCTATGAAGGGATTCCTCCCTGCTGTGAACCCCCTTATCTACAGCCTGAGAAACCGGGACATGAAGGCTGCCATGGGCAGGATCCTAAAAGAGTCACTCACCCGACCTCGGCTCTGGGACAAAATTCTCCTTCTTTGTGCAAATAATATCACGGCACCACTTAATCAAGCAATTGCCCTTGGACCTAGCCAGGAACGTAGCTGTCCTACTGGGTACACAGAAAACGCTGGGCGTTGATGAATTGTCAAAGTCTGGGAGGGAGGTGGCTAAAATTGAAGTATGACCAACAATCTAGTTTTGGGTAGGCATCATGGCCTAAAATAAGGGGAGTTCCTGTAGACTCTAAACTCACTGTGGGCAGAGAATGTGTTTAACAACTCTGGTAACCTGAACTCTCTCATGTGATTAGTACAGTAAATCCAGTTTGGGGGCGGTTCTAATCCCTGCTCTGCCACTTGTCGTCTGTGTGACCTTGAGCCAGTCACTTAACTACTCCGCGCCTCAGTTATCTCATCTGTAAAATGGGGATCAAGACTGTGAACCCCACATGGGACAACCCGATTACCTTGTACCTCAGTGCTTAGAACAGTATTTGACACATAGCAAGTAATAATAATAATAATAATAATAATAATAATTTTATTTCTTAAGCACTTACTGTGTGCCAAGCACTGTTCTAAACGCTGGGGGAGATACGAGGTAATCAGGTTGTCCCCCGTGGGGCTCACAGTCCGAATCCTCATTTTACAGATGAGGTAACTGAGGACCAGAGAAGTTAAATGACATGCCCAAAGTCACACACACCTGATAAGTGGCGGAGCTGGCACTAGAACCCATGACCTCTAACTCCCAAGCCCGTGCAATTTCCACTGAGCCACGCTGCTTCTCTAAGTACTTAAGTTCTTAACAAATACCATAATTTTTTTAAAAAATTTATCATGGCCTAAAAGAATGGGAATCGCTCTAGACTGTAAGCTCACTGTGGGCAGGGAACGTGTCTACCAACTCTGTTATAGTGAAATATTCCAAGTGCTGGGCCCAGAATAAGTGCTCAATAAACATGATTGATGGATTGATTGATTGATTGAGACTTGAGTTCTGATTCTAGCTCTGCTACTGGCCTGCTGTGTGACCTAGGGACAGTGACCTAGCAATAATGATATCTTTATTAGTAATGATTACGAAAATGTAATAATATGCTCCTTAGCAAGACTCTGGGGATGGGAATGAAAGTTGTAAAATGGGAGGTGGTATTAGCGAAGGGAAGAAAGGGTGACTGCAGCTCCATCTGTCCTGTTAACTCCATCTACTCTCATTAATCCATCTTTCCTTCCTTCCATCCATCCTTCTAACCATTCATCTATCCTTCCATCTATCCAGAGCACAGGCTTGGGATTCAGAGGGTGCGGGTTCTAATCCTAGTTCTGCTACTTGTCTGCCTTGTTACCTGGAGCAAGTCAGTTCAGTTCTGTGCCCCATTTACCTCATTTGTAAAATAGGGATTGAGACTTTAGCTCCATGTGGGACAGGGACTTGTGCAACATGATTACCTTGTACCTATTCCAGCACTTACAACAGTGCTTGGCACATAGTAAGCGCTTACCAAAGACCATCATTATTACTATTATTATTGTCAATAGTATTTATTGACCACATCCTGGGTGCAAAGCACTGTAGTAAGCTCTCAGGAGAGTTGAAAAGAGTTAAAGTTGCATTGTTCCTGCTTTTAGGAGATTACAATCTAATGAGGGAGATAGACACAGAGTAAATTCCGTAGAGAAGGAAGGAGAGAAGAGAAAGATGAGAAAGTGGATGAAGGCTTGATTCAAGAGTACAGTTCAAATAGCAGGTATGAACAGCGCTTCAACGGATTTGCAATCAGGGCAGGTCAGAGGAAACAACGTTGCCTAGTGGGTAGAGCTCTGGCCTGGGATTCAAATGGACATGGGGTCTGATCCTGGTTCCACCAAATGTCTGCTGTGTGAACTTGGGCAGGGTCGCTTAACTTCTCCGTGCCTCAGTTCCCTCATCTGTGAAATGGGGATTGAGATGTGAGCCCCACGAGGGACATGTACTCTGCCTAATCCGATTAGATTTGTATCTACTCCAGCACTCAGTATAGTGCCTGATATATAGTAAGCGCTTCACAAAGACCATAAGAAAAAGTTACAATTGGCTTATTGACTGACAGATTGAGTGTCTCAGGTTACGAATTAGACAAAGATGAAACCATTCACAGTGACTAAAAACTGTCATTTAAAACAGGAACCGTTAGAACGCTGGGATGCAGATGCTGCTGTTTCCACGGGAACCCCGAGGCCCGGAACCATCGCTGATGCTGCAGGGAGAACCCTTGTCTCCCAGGAGCCTCAGAAATCACGTGACAAGAGGGTACGTGCCTCGTCCAGGCCACGAGGTCCCTCGGCAGGGCCCCGTGCCATCCTCCTGGGATCTCCCTCTGAGCAGCTCCTGCTTTATCTACAGGGACTGGAGCCAGTCTGGAGAGCTTCTCAGGGTCTGAGGGAGAGTGGAGAGGCATCGAGGGCTCCTCTCTGTTCCTTCCTGACTGAACCCAGGTGTCTGAGGAGATAGAGGGGACCAGCCCAACTCTGCAGAGGTCAGTGACTACCAGCTCCACGCTACCCCGGTGAGAGTGATTGGGGGTGAGTGGGATGGACGGGTGGGGGTGGACAAGAATGAGGATGGAAGAGATGGAGCCAGTCTGGGGGCCTAAGTTGGGGTTCGGACCAGGGTCTTGGCTTCCAGCGGGGTAGGGGTGCTAGCAGGAGGGGAGGTGTTTTCCAGTTCAGTAACCCCCAACCATCATATACCTCTCCTTCCTCCTCAAACCTTGCTACCATGCCAACCACCAGCCGGGATACGGTGCTCCAGCATAGTGTCAGCAATCTGGACAGTCACCTTGGTCTTCAGTGGGTCCCAGAATCCCTTAAAGAGGGTAAATGACAGGCAGGGCTGTGAGAGTGTGACCAGCTTTGGACAGCCACTGGCACTATCAGCAATTGCTCCATTTAAGAGCTCTTCCCAAATGTTGGGAGAAGAGAAATGGTCGGAACGGTTTTAATCCCTGCCCTCATGGGCTTTCCAGCCTACTGGGACAAGTTGACACAGTTTAATTTACTATCAATCAAATCATCTTGAATCATATTGATTGAGTGTGTTCTGTGTGCACTAAGCAATTGGAGAGTGATTATAATGAGAGTAGTACTTGTTAAGCTCTTACCATGCCCCAAGCACTGTCCTGAGCTACAAGTTAAGCAGGTTGCATATAGTCTTTGTTCCACATGGGGCTCACAGTCTTAACTCCCATTTTACAGATGAGGTAACTGAGGCTCAGAGAAGTTGAATGACTTGCCTAGGGCCACACAGCAGACATGAGGTGAGGCTGGAATTAGAACCTTCTGACTCTTTCTGACTCCCAGGCCCGTGCTCTATCCACTTTATAACTCCATAACAGACACATCCCCTGCCCCTTCTAGAAGGAAAATAAGAATGGAAAGGTGAATATGCAGGTATTGTGTGCCATTTTACAGATGAGGAAACTGATCCCCAGCGAAGTGAAGCGACTTGCCCAAGGTCCCACAGCAGCAAAGGGACAGAAGCAGGATTAGAGCCCAAGTCCTTTGACTCCCATTAAGCTTTGCTTGGGAGAATACAATAGAACAGAGTGTATGCTGTCCTTAAGGAGCTCACCGTCAAGAGGAAAACTTTTTGCCCATGCTTATTCCACCAAGTGAGTATGAAAAAGAGTTGATTCACACTTGAGTTACGTGAAGTGGGTTTAGAGGTCTGCGAAATGAATCGGGATAGCTGGTTGGAGGAGGGGGGATTATAGCAGTGCTCAGAATTCGAAAAAAATGTGCTCTCTCATTTTGAGTGGATAAGAGAGGGAAACAGGAGAGTCGATCATGAGTAACAACTACACAGTTGCTTTGGGAGCTGAGAAGACGGGTTGAACGAAGAAAAGGGGGTGAAGTGCAGTCATAGGGTGGAAAGCCTTCAAGCCGATTGTGAGTTTATGTTCCTCGTGAAAAGACATAAATTGTCATGAGAGGAAGTTGAGAAGAGGAGAGAAGTAGGCTAGGCGATACCTTAGGAATGGACTAGATGAATGATAAGGTATGCTTGTGTTTGTGTGTGTACAAGTGTGAATACAGATATATGAGCAAATGGAATCAGTTTGGAGTATACGTAGGTTTTTATTGTTGTTGTTTTATTGGTTTGTTTTATGGTACCGTTAAGTGCGTATTATGTGCCAGGCACTGCACTAAGCACTGGGGTGGATACAAACTAATCAGGTTGGACATAATCCATGCCCCATAGGGTGCTCAGAGTTGTAATTCCCATTTTTCAGATGAGGTACCTGAGGCACAGAGAAAGTGACTGGCCCCAGGTCACACAGCAGGCACGGAGAGGTGACAGGATTAAAATCCAGGTCCTTCTGTCTTCCAGGTCCTTCTGTCTTCCAGGCCCATTCTCTGTCCACTAAATGCATATATTTATATGTAAAGGCACTTCTTGTTTGACTTTAAAAACCACTGAAAAAATTTCACAACAGTCATGAACATATCTTTATGTTCTCTGACCTCTGCTATCTGCTATTCATTTTGGTTTCGGTCTCCTCAACCAAAGATAATTCTCTTAAATGTATTAAGTGCTTACTATGTGACAAGCAAATTATTAAGTGCTGGGGGAGATTAACGTCAACCTGGTAGGACACGGGCCCTGTCCCACGAGGTATTGACAGACTAGGGTGGGGGGAAATACGTATTGAATCCTCATTTTACTATTGAGAAAACTGAGGCATAGAGAAACTAACTCTCTTTCCCATGGCTATGCAGCAGAGAACTGGAAGAGCTGGGATTAGAATCGAGGTCCTCTGACTCCCAGGTCTGTGTTCATTCCAGTAGTGCACCCTGCTTCTACACGGTTCGAACCTCATTACTTCCAATAGAATGGAAGCTCCTGGGAGCAGTGATCATTTGTACTAATACCGTGTACTCTGTAGGTACTCAATAAATAGACTTGATTGACTTAGTCTTATTCACTCAACCCCAGCATCAGCGTCTCTAAATTGAAGTCTTCTCTCTTCCTGTGTAGGAAGTCGACTTCATTCCCCAGAAATGTTCAATGTTTCCATGGTGAACTCAAAGGTCATTTTGAATTCAATAACTGTCTTCTCTCCATAGAGAATCAACAGCAAGTGTCCTGTCAATTCCTTCATTCATCCCACCTATTTACTCTAACTTTGATTCTTCTCTCATCCACTGCAGAAAGTCAATGCTGTCACCCAAAAATTCCCAGCGTCTCCACGGTGACAGGATTTCTCCTACTGGGTTTCTCAGAGATCCGGGAGCTGCAGCTGATCTATGGAGCGCTGTTTCTCCTGGTCTACCTGGTGGCCCTGATGGGGAATCTCCTCATCATTCCCTTCACCGTCCTTGACTGGCGCCTCCACACAGCCATGTACTCCTTCCTTAGGAACCTGTCTGTCCTTGACCTCTGCCTCATCACCGTCATCGTCCCCAAATCCGTCCTCAACACTTTGACCAACTGCAACTCCATCTCTTTCTTGGAATGTGCTGCTCAGGTCTTCCTCGTGGTCCTGTTTGTCGCTTCAGAGTTTTTAATCCTCATAGCGATGTCCTACGACCGCTACGACTCCATCTGCCACCCTCTGCGCTATGAGCTCATCATGAACAACACGGCCTGTGGGAAAATGGCAACCGCCTCATGGATCAGCGGGGGGCTTTTGGAATCTTGTATTCAGCTTCGACTTACCCTCTGAGCTTCTGTGGGTCCAACATCGTCCAGCAGTTCTTCTGTGACAGCCCCTCCCTGTTGAGGAATTTTTGTTCCGAAGACCTCGTCTCCATCGATGTGAGTCAAACGTGGGGTATCTCTAGGTTTCATCTACTTCATCTTCATCATCATCTCTTACATGCACATCTTCCAGGACGTGCTGAGGATGCCGCCACCGAGGGCCGGACCAAAGCCTGCCTGCCCCATGTCACCGTCTTGACCGTCTTCGTCACTACAGTCATCATCTCCTACCTCAAGCTCGTGTCAGACTCTCCCTCGACCCTGGACCTGCTGATGTTCGTGTTCTACACCGCGGTGCCACCCGCCCTGAACCCTCTCATCTACAGCCTGAGGAACGGGGCCACATAGGCCGCCCTGGTGAGAGTCCTAAAGGGGAGATACCTCCTCCCTCCTCTAAGGGACAAAATGTCTGTTTCCTTTTGCTGAACCATCCCATTCCTCATCAGGGTTCTGATCATGGGGGTATCCATATAAAGAGCTGTCCAAAGAGAAGGTCCAACGTCTGAGGATTTGTTAATATCTGGGACAGAGGCTAATTAGATATGTGTGACTGTAAGCCCGGTGTGGGCAGAGATTGCCTCTCTTCATTGAGAATGGTACTTTCCAAGCGCTTAGACAATGCTCTGCACGCGGTAAGCACTAAATAAATATGACTGAATGAATGAATAAATGACTGACAAGTAATTGATAGGGTGGAAACTTGTCTTAGGGGAATGAGCATGTGGCTGGGAGTCATGATATTTGAAAGGTCTGCCCGGTTCTGCCACCGGCCTGCGGTATGACCTTGGTCCAGCCACGTAAACTCTTTGGGTCTCTCTGTAAAATCGGGATTCAATAGGTGGTCTCTCTTTCACAATCTGAGCCCCTGTGGGTCGGGAAACATGTCCGATCTGATTAGTTTGATTCTGCTCCAGCACATGGCAGTACTTGCAAGTAAATTCTTAATAAATCCAATAATGATAATGTTGCTACTACTACTGATAACAGTAATTCTATGAATTTTAAGATCACTCTTGGTGGCTATGAAAATCAGAAAATCGAAGGATAACAAGAGAGAAGAGTAGGGTAGGGACCGTCTCTATATTTTGCTAACTTGTACTTCCCAAGCGCTTAGTACAGTGCTCTGCACACAGTAAGAGCTCAATTAATACGATTGAATAAATGAATGAATGAAAGTGTCCCCCACAGTTGACTGCCTGTTTACTTGTTTCGATGGGTGTCTCCTCCTTCTAGACTGTGAGCACATTGTTGGCAGGGATTGTCTCTATTTCACGCTGAATTGTACTTTACAAGCGCGTAGTACAGTGCTCTGCACACAGTAAGCACTCAATATGTACGATTGAATGAATGAATGAATGAATGAATTTGACAGTGCAAATCCTTACCTTGAATCCATTCGTTCTTCCATCCATCCGTCCATCTGTCTCTTCACTCATCTGTCTGTCCATCCAGCCAGCCAGCCAGCCAAACACCCAACCATCCTTCCATAATAATTATAATAGTCGCATTAGTTAAGTAAGTGCCAGACATTGTACTAAGTGCTGGGGCTGATATAGGCTAATCAGGTTTTACACAGTCCCTGTCCCACGAGGTGCTCACAGTCTCAATTCCGATTTCACAGATGAGATAATTGAGGCACAGAGAAGTAAAGTGTCTTGCCTAACTTCACACAGTAGACATTCCACCCATCCAAACACCCATTCGTCTATTCATCCATCTACCCGCCCAACCCTTCCATCCATCCATCCATTCATCCATCCATCCATCCATCCATCCATCCATCCAACAATCCATCCATGCATCTATCTATCAATCCATCCATACATCAATCAACGGTATTTGTTGAATGCATCCTGGGTGTAAAGCACTGTAGTGAACACTTCAGTGAGATCAAAATAAATGAAACACCATCCCTTCTTTCCAAGAGCTTAAAATCTCACAGGGGAGATAAACACAGAATTAATTCATGAGAGGATGAAGAACAAAATGGAAAAAATGGTGAAAAGATGACTATGTGCTTAAAGAGTACATTTTATAAAGGTCACTATGTACAAAATTATTATGGTAGGTGGGAGTGTAAAAGTGGAAAAGTAGTCTAAGATGCTGATTGGTAGTTGGGAGAAGATGACTTAGGGAGGAAAAAAAAGATTCGTGTGAGGCATCCTGGAAGTAGTTGGAGGACAGAGCGACTTTGAATATGGGAAAAGCTATGCTCTGATAGACTGGAAGCGCGGAGTAGGAAATTTGGGCTGACATTATTTCTCCATTTTCAATCACTGAGATATTTTGAAAGGGGACAGGGACTTTCAGAAGAGAGAATGCACTGAGCTCCTCACCCCAGTTTGGTACAGTGTCTTGGCTCTGAGATCGACAAGGATGAACCCTAGGCTACAACCTATTCCTCCTGAAACCAGGGATGTTCCCGTTGTCTCCACGCACCCAGTATCAGTGATACGTTCCCATCACCCGGTTCTTAGAACCCTTCAGCCCCTGCCAAACAGATAATAATGACAACAATAATAATAATGGCATTTATTAAGCACTTACTATGTGACAAGCACTGTTCTAAGCGCTGGGGAAGATACAACGTAATCAGAGTGTTCAACCTGGGGTATACAGTCTTAATCCTCAAAAATCTCCAGTGCCTACCAATCAACCTACGCATCAGGCAAAAAATTCCTCACCCTCGGATTCAAGGCTCTCCATCACCTCGCCCCCTCCTACCTCACCTCCCTTCTCTCTTTCTACAGCCCAGCCTACACCCTCCGCTCCTCGGCTGCTAACCTCCTCACCGTGCCTTGTTTTTGCCTGTCCCGCCGTCGACCCCCAGCCCACGTCATCCCCCTGGCCTGGAATGCCCTCCCTCCCCACATCCGCCAAGCTAGCTCTCTTCCTCCCTTCAAAGCCCTACTGAGAGCTCACCACCTCCAGGAGGCCTTCGCAGACTGAGTCCCCTCATTCCTCTCCCCCTCCTCCCCCTCCTCATCCCCCCGACTTACCTCCTTCCCCTCCCCACAGGACCTGTATATATGTATATATGTTTGTACGTATTTATTACTCTATTTATTTATTTATTTTATTTGTACATATTCATTCTATTTATTTTATTTTGTTAGTATGTTCGGTTTTGTTCTCTGTCTCCCCCTTCTAGACTATGACCCCACTGTTGGGTTGGGACCGTCTCTATATGTTGCCAACCTGTACTTCCCAAGCGCTTATTACAGTGCTCTGTACACAGTAAACGCTCAATAAATACGATTGAATGAATGAATAATGCCCGTTTTCTAGATGAGGTAACCAAGGCCCAAAGAAGTTAAATGGTTTGGCCAAGGTCACGCAGCAGACAAGAGGCGGAGCTGGGATTTGAATACACGTCCTCTGACTCCCAGTCCTGTGCTCTTGCCACTACGCCATGCTGCTTTTCATACTGCTTCTCTGGGTTGATACCCCAAGCCAGTCCGGGGGAGGGTGTTAGGATGTATTTCGAGTCATTTCTCGTTCTCTCTAGACCGGCAATCAGAAGACGTCAGAAAATGCAGCTGATTAAGTGATGAACCGATTGTTTGAGGTTATAAACAAGATAAAACTCAGAGAAGCAGCGCAGTCTAGTCGATAAAGCATGGACCTGGGAGTCAAAATGACCTGGATTCAAATCTTGGCTCTGCTACCTTTCTGCTGTGTGACCCTGGGCAAGGCTCTTCACTTCTCCGGCCGTCAGGTCCCTTATCTGGAAAATGGGGGTTGAGACTGTGAGCCCATGTGGGACAGGGACTTGTCTGACCTAATTTGCTTGTGTCCACTTCAGCGCTTAGTATGGGATGAAGCTCCCAAACTCAGAGTTTAACCAGAAGGCTAGTATTAATCACAGAAAGGGATTGATGATTAGTCTGTAGATGTTGTCATAGCAAGGAGTCCCAGAGCGGGAACAACGTGGGACTGAATAGTCATTTAGGTGGTGCGGGCCGGGACCACAGGGAGCCCACGATCCCTGCCTTACGAGATTCCCGGACCGTCAGCTCTCTCAGCGGAGCCCCGGGCCCATCCTCCTACGGGGACTCCCCCGGGAAATAACCGGGCCGGCGCCTGAGGGTACAGCGCAGCCAACAAGAGAGCCGAGAGGGGTAACGAGGATACTGACTGCTTTCATCCCACGCCCAGACCTTCGTGTCACCGCCACAAGAGTCCAGGACGGGCGAGATGGAGTGGGCCTCTCTCCAGCCCAGGACAGGCCCGGTGACTCGAGAATGGATCAGGGGAAAGGTGAGGGAAATTTCAATAGGGAACTGGGATGACCAGTGTAAGAGTCACAATTTCTCTAAATTGAAAGCAGTGTCACTACATGGACCCGGGAGTCAAGGGGACCTGGGTTCTAATTCCCGCCTCTGCCACTTGTCAGCTGGTGGACATTGGACAAGTCACCTTAAATTCTCTGTGCAGGCAGTTACCTCAACTGTAAAAATGGGGATGAAGCACTGTGAGCCCCTACATGGACAACCTGATTACCTTGTATTTACTCCAGTGCTTAGAACCGTGCTTGGCACATATTAAGCGTTTAACAAATACCATTATTATTATTATTATTGTTATTATTATTATTATTATTATTAATACAAGTTCTGCCACTTATCTGGTGTGTGACACTGGGCAAGTCACTTCACATCTTTGTGCCACAGTTACCTCATCTGTAAAATGGGGATTAAGAATGTGACCCCCATGTCGGACAGGGACTGTTTCCAACCTGATTTGCTTGTATCCTGCTCAGTGCTTAGTACAGTGCTCGGCACAGAGTAAGCACTTAACAAATACCATTAAAATCCTGAGAGTAGGAGCTTGTTGATACTTTCAATTTTGTCATAATCCTTGCTTTTCTGCACACAGTATGAGCTCAGTAAATACCATCGATTGATTAATGGATCGATTGAGGTTCATCCCCAGAAAAGGGCAATATCTTGCTATGTGAATTTCTCCCTGAATGATTTTCATCTCTGTTCGAAATCAGGTCCCATCACATGATGCCCAAGGACATCTTGCATGACATGCCCGACGTCTCCACGGTTATGGGATTCCTCCTGCTGGATTTCACTTGTATCTATCCCAGTGCTTAGAACAGTGCTTGGTGTATAGTAAGCAATTAGCAAGAACGGGAATAATAATAATAATAATGATAATAATAATACTACTAATAATAACAATAATAATTGGATGCAGGAGAGGCAAAAGGGCTGGTGCTGGACAGTGAATGGAGCTGTGGGTAGAAGAGTGGGGAGAAGTGAGGGGATTGCAGTTGACAGAAGGAGCGTAATTTTAGAGAGGGCGGGGAGCGTAGCAAGCGGGATCAGGAGTGGGAGGGTTAAAGTGAGGTCTGGAGGAGGGACGAGTAGTACAAACAAACCATTTTAAAATGGCCACCCCACAGCCGTGAAGCGGATGAAGCCGGTGGGCCACTGACAAATAACCAAGATGGACAACTCATTGTCATCTACGCAGTTACTCTGGAGGTTCTCCCTGTGCAACGCACACCAGTGTGACGGGTCACATGGCCCTAGTGGGGTAGTCACGTGGGGCAGGGTCACTACCCCACCCAAGGTCCCCAAGGTCCCCAGCGGTGCCGGACCCCCGGGGATCAAGGCCCGAACAGGACATAATGAGGCCCCTCAGCCCAAGCTGTGACCTGTACCCCGTCCCGCAGGAACAGCAGGAAGCTTTTCCAGAAAGGCCCGGCTTCACCGAGAGCCGGCACACTCCAAGCAGATAGCAAGAAGAGTCAGGACCCCGAACACCTCCCGGAGATCCTCCTGTGACAGACGTCCGGGAGCTGAGAGGACGGGGCATGGTTAAAAGACAACAGCGACTAGAGCCCACTCGCTCCAGACTGACCAGTGAGTCTAGGCCGGGGAGAACACGGATGGGTTGCGGGTCTTACAGGGGAGCCGGCGGTGACAAAGAACTAGAATCTCCTGACGTCTTCATTCGTAAAACCGATCTCTCCCCCAGGCATCTCCATGGCTCGCCATCCACCGGATCTACTGGGTGGGTGGAGGGGGTGGACGGGGATTGATCGGTGACAAACGTTCTGGGTGGCCAATCGATCATATTCATTGATCACTTACTGTGTGGAGAGCACCGTACTAAGTGCTTTGGAGAGTAAAATATAAGATTGGCAGGCCTATTTCCTGCCGGTAAGGAGCTTACAGTCTAGAAGGGGAGACAAACATTAATAGAAATACATAGATTATGGATCTATACATACGTGCCTTGGGATCGAGAGAGAGGTGAATAAAAGGGGCAAATCAAGTGAAGGGCGACACGAAAGGGTGTGGGAGTGGAGGAAAGCGGGACTTAGTATACGAAGGCCTCTTGGAGATGCGATTTTAATAAGACTTTGAAAGTGGGGAGAGTAAATGTCTGTCAGCCATGAAAAAGGAGGATATTCCAGGCAAGAGACATAACGTGGAAAAGGGGTCGTTGGTGAAAGAGAAGAGAAGGCGGTAAGGTGCATATGTTG
This sequence comes from Tachyglossus aculeatus, assembly GCF_015852505.1. Lineage (NCBI taxonomy): Eukaryota > Metazoa > Chordata > Mammalia > Monotremata > Tachyglossidae > Tachyglossus > Tachyglossus aculeatus. The sequence continues at coordinate 740,245 of NW_024045095.1, forward strand.
GCATTAGAGTAGGGAAGTTTGTGGGCTGGCTTGTAGTAGGAGAGTAGGGAGGTGAGATAGGAGGGGGCGAGGTAAAGATGATGGTGAGGAATTTCTGTTTGACGCAGAGGTGGATGGACAAACACTGGAGGGTCTTAAGGAGTGGAGAATCATGGTCAGAGCTGGTAATGTCTGCCATTCAGTGGTTTTTACTAAGCACCTACTACCTGAAGAGCACCATGCTCAGTTCTGTGGAAGAGAAAAATGGTGGCTACATTAGACACGGTCCTTTGGGCAGTCACTGACAACTAAATGAGGGTTAAGCTCAGATGGGAGATAAAAGGCTCTCCTACACCAGATTTGCCATGAAACAAGAGGCTCCATCTGGTGAGAGATAATTTATTTGGAAGCGCTCAGCAACATAGTAAGTGGTCAAGATATTTGATCGATTGATTTTGGTTTCCTTCTGACTAAAGGTTGAAGATTAAGAGGGGCTGCTTCTCATGTCGACACATTTGGCTCATCTAAAACCAACCTACTCACTGCATTTTGGTCTCATCTATCCCGCTTCTGACCCTTAGCCCATGGAATTCCCTCCCTATTTATATAATAATGATAATAATAATAATAATTAATGTATTTGATAGCACTGTTCTAAGCGCTGGGGAAGATTCAAGGTTCTCAGGTTGGACACGGTCCCGGCTGCACATGGGGCTTATGGGCTTAAACTCCAATTTACAGATGAGGGAACCGAGGCCCAAAGAAGTCAGGTGACTTGCACAAGGTCACACAGCAGGCATGTGGCAGAGCCAGGACTGGAACTCAGGTCCTTCTGACTCTGAAGTCCTTGATCTTTCAACTAGGCCTCGATGTCTACTCTGACAGACCATCGCTATCCCCACTTTCAGGGACTTAATAAAGTCACATCGCCTCGAAGAGGCTCTTCCCAACTGAGCCCTCATCTTCGCTACTTCCTCTCCCTTCTGCCTTGCCCTTGCACTTGGATTTACACCCTTTATTCTCCCCACTCACGTACCCACAAACGTATGTACATATTTGAAATGTATTTAATGTATTTCTCCTCCTCTAGCCTGTAAGCTCCTCGTCGATAGCAAATATGTCTGCCAATTCTACTGTTACACTCTCCCAGTCGCTTAGCATAGTGCTCTGAACAAAGTAAATGCACAAGAAATACCATTGATGGATTGATTTGACTGTCATTTTCTGTTGAGGTTCTGAAATAACTTCCTCCGAATTGCTTTTGCGTATGGTCTCAGCAATCTTTGGGAAATGGTCAACCACATGGCGGTGAGGGGATTCCTCCTGCTGGGATTCTCGGAGGCCCTGGAACTGCAGCTGGTCCACGCCGCGCTGTTCCTCCTGGTCTACCTGGTGGCCCTGACAGGGAATCTCCTTATCATCGCCGTCACTGCCCTCTACCGGCGCCTCCACACCGCCACGTACTTCTTTCTCAGGAACCTATCTTCGACCTCTGTTACCTCTCCAACATTGTCCCCAAATCCATCCACAACGCCCTGACCAACCGTAGAGAAATCTCCTACGCTGTACCAGCAGGTCTGTCTGGTGATTTTCTTTTTGTAGGTGCAGAATAATTTCTCCTCACGGTGATGTCCTATGACCGCTATGCCGTCATCTGCCTCCCTCTGCATTACGAGGTCTTCATGAACAGAGTGGCTTGTGGGAAGATGGCGGCCGCCTTGTGGCTCAGTGGGGGCCCGCTTGGAGTCTTGTTTTCAGCTTTGACCTTCTCCCTGTCCTTCTAAGGGTCCAACGTCGTCCAGCAGTTTTTCTGCGAGGTCACCTCCCCGGTGAAGATACCTGGTCTGGGGACCACGACCCTGTTGACGTGAGCATTACCGTTGGGTTAGTGTTAGGGGTCGTCTGCTTCATTCTCATCATCGTCTCATATGCGCGCATCTTCCGGGCCGTGTTGAGGATGCCGGCCGCCGTAGTCATTCTCATTCTCTTTGTTATCACTTGTCTCTATGCTTTCTTGAAGCCACCCTCAGATTCCCCCTCAGTCTTGGACTTGCTGATGTCCGTGTCCTACACCATGGTTCTCCCCGCTCTGAATCCCCCATCTACAGCCTGAGGAATAGGGACATGAAGGCCACTCAGGGGAGAGGGCTAGGCAGGGAATTCCTTCCATCTTGGGGATGTGAAATCACCATTCTTTGCCTGCTGGAGTTTACATGGCCACAGTAACTGACCCCAACATCTTTCAGGGACCGGATCTTTGTGTGTTTCACCAACAGACCACCCTAGAAGAATGGAAAACCATGTATAACACTTATTTAGAACAAGCTCCTCGTTTCCACAGACAGACTGGGTCAGGCTAGATTCGTCTTCTGCTTCCTGAGTTGAAGGCCACCCTTAGAAAGAGAGCACAAGTCTTAATGGAAGGTGACACTCAAAGTCGTATCATTATCAGTCGGAACTAATATTCCCCGGGAAATAATGTCATCGGTGGGGGATTAGATACTGAATTGACTCATCCCCCTTCCTTGGAACCAGACCTCAAACTTTCAAACTTTACACTGCCCAATTACCACGTTGCACAATGTACCTTACTGCTATTTTTGCATGTCTGTACAGTGTTTCATGAGTAAATGTGTGTGTGTGCGCGCGCGCGCGTGCGTGCGTGCATGTGCACAGTATGGCTCAAACAAAAGTAATTTTCCCCTTGTGTGATTAATTAATTTTTGTTTTATTTTTGTTTTTTCACTGGCACTCAGATTGATAATCAATGCTTTTTTGTGTTATTATTTTCAAACTGGTATTTGTTAAGCACTTACTATGTGACAGGCACTGTACTAAGTACTTGGGTAGACGGAAGTTAATATGTTTGGACATAGCCGGGGGTTCGTGGTCTTAGTCCTCATTTTACAGATGGGGCAACTGAGGGATGGAGGAATGAAGTGACTTGCCCAAGGTCAAATAACAGGGAATTAGCAGAGTTAGGATTACAACCCAGGTTCTCTAACTTCTGGGCCCATGTTCTATCCACTAAGCCACCCAGGCACCACACCTACTGAAGCAGCACCACTAATTATTCAGGACTAACTTTCAAACTACAGGAAAAGATCAGCGAAGCACCATGGCCTACTGGAAGGAGCACGGGCCCAGATATCAGCGGACCAGAGCGGTAATCCTAGCTCTACCAATTCCGTGCTATGTGACCTTGGGCAAGTCACTTCATTTCTCCATCGCTCAGTTTCCTCATCTGTAAAATGGGGATTCAATACCTGTTCCTTCCCCGACTTAGACTGTGAGCCCCGTGTGGAACCTGATTGTTTTGTACCTACCCCTGTACTTAGAACAGTGCTTGACACATAGTAAGTGCTTAACGAATTCCATGAAGAATGAAGTTCTGAATAGAAGTAAGTCTCCAACCATCAATGTTATACTCACCTGAACACCGCTATGTGTGGTGGTGATCAGAGTTCCACACACAGTAAACATGCAATAAATACTATCGATTGATTTATTGAATGAATGAGTGATGAAAGGAAAATGAGAAACAGCAGGTTACTCAAACAGTTACTTAATGGAAAGCAGAAACTGAGAAACTGAAAACAAGGAGTCAGACGGCAGAAAAACGTCTGAGACAATATTTCATCCTGTAGACCAGTTTCAAGGACCAGGAACCACGTGACCAAGGGTTCTCTTGTCGCTGGGGCCCCAAAGTCCCTGGGTAGGGCCCCGATACTGTCCTCCAGGGATCCCTCCAGGCTCGCATCTCCTCCTGCCTTCAGGACATCTCCATCTGGATGTCTGCCCCCCACATAAAACTCAACATGTCCAAGACTGAACTCCTTGTCTTCCCTCCCAAACCCTGCCCTCTCCCTGACTTTCCCATCACTGTTGACGGCACTACCATCCTTCCCGTCTCACAAGCCCGCAACCTTGGTGTCATCCTCGACTACGCTCTCTCGTTCACCCCTCACATCCAAGCCGTCACCAAACCCTGCCGGTCTCAGGTCCGCAACATTGTCAAAATCCGCCCTTTCCTCTTCATCCAAACCGCTACCCTCCTCGTTCAAGCTCTCATCCTATCCCGTCTGGACTACTGCATCAGCCTTCTCTCTGATCTCCCATCCTCGTGTCTCTCCCCTCTTCAATCCATACTGCCCGGATTGTCTTTGTCCAGAAACGCTCTGGGCATGTTACTCCCCTCCTCAAAAATCTCCAGTGGCTACCAATCAATCTGCGCATAAGGCAGAACCTCCTCACCCTGGTCTTCAAGGCTCTCCATCACCTCGCCCCCTCCTACCTCACCTCCCTTCTCTCCTTCTACAGCCCAGCCTGCACCCTCCGCTCCTCTGCCACTAATCTCCTCAGCGTGCCTCGTTCTCGCCTGTCCCGCCGTCAACCCCCGGCCCACGTCATCCCCCTGGCCTGGAATGCCCTCCTGCCCCACATCCGCCAAGCTAGCTCTCTTCCTCCCTTCAAGGCCCTACCGAGAGCTCACCTCCTCCAGGAGGCCTTCCCAGACTGAGCCCCCTCCTTCCTCTCCCCCTCCTCCCCTTCTCCATTCCCCACCTTACCTCCTTCCCTTCCCCACAACACCTGTATATATGTACATATGTTTGTACGTATTTATTACTCCATTTATTTGTTTTACTTGTATGTATTTATTCTATTTATTTTATTCTGTTAATAATTTTTGTTTTGTTCTTTGTCTCCCCCCTTCTAGACTGTGAGCCCACTGTTGGGTAGGCACCGTCTCTATATGTTGCCAACTTGTCCTTCTCAAGCGCTTAGTACAGTGCTCTGGACACAGTGAGCGCTCAATAAATACGATTGAATGAATGAATGAATGAATTCCGCTCAGAGTTGCGCTAGCTTTATCTTTGTGGTTGGGGTCTGTCTGGAGAAGCATCTCAGTGTCCGCCGGAGAGTGGAGAGGGGATGAGGGCTCCTCATTGTGCCTCCTTGGCTGACTGAACCCAGGAATCCGAGGGGAGACAGGGGACCAGCCCAGCACGGCAGAGGTCGGTGACCCCCAGTTCCACACTGCCCTGGTGAGTGTTCGCTGGGGTGGGGATGGAGGGGCGCGGAGCGGCCATCAGCCCGTAGTGAGTCTATTGAGAATCTTGCACTCAGTCCCCAGGTTGAAGTTCAGATCATTGCTGCATTTCAGGCGGGTTTGCAGGAGCAGAAACGAGGCTTCAGCGGGGACGAGACAGTGGCAGGTATCACAGCATAAGCCACTAGTACTGTAATCACTTCCTCCGCTCAGGTTCTTAGTCGCACGGTCTTTGTACCTGGACCAGCACTTCTCTGCTGTTTGTTCTAGGACAGCTCCTTCACCGTCTCGCTGACAGCCCTTCATCGGTCCTCTACCGGCCCTCTGTCATCCCTCCATCATCTCGTCGTCGCCCCTTCATCAACGCCCCATCTTCCTTCCTTCCCCCTAGACTGTCAGCTTGTTATGCGCAGGGAACGTATCTACCAACTCTGTTGGATTGTCCTCTCCTTAACGCTTTAGTCCAGTGTTCCGAACACAGTACGTGCTCAGTAAATACCATCAATTAATCATTTCTCCCGGCACTCTGCCAAAACCGAGTTGACGTATGTAATTGGGGTCCCACGTCAGACCCTTCACTCTGCAGTTCATTTTCCTCGTATTGAGACAGCTGCAATTGGATTCCCTGGACATGCAGGTGTGTGTGTATGTGTGTGTGTGTTTGTGTGTGTACGAGCTTAGGGCAGGGTAGGAAATCATGGGGCAAATCCCAGGACTTTAGGGGAAGGGGTACATCTTGGTAGGGAACAGTGGGGAATGTTCTCCGTTTAACCCTAGGGAACAGGTTTGGGGGTCACGGAAGAGCTGAATGAGTGATTAGATACGCTTTTGGGTGTATGCATCTACCTACTTGTTTGTATTCTACTCTCCCAAGTGACTAGCACAGGCTTTGGAAAAAGTAAGCGCTCAATAAATACGAATGAATCTGTGCGACTGTCCGTGTGTGGGAGAACCCTTGCCTGTGAATGAGCGGGAATACATGTGGGGGCATTATGTGTTTGGATACATATATGTTTAGCTGTAGGTTTGTGGGTTAGAACGAATTTCTGTGCTTCGGGATGCCTTATAGAGTTGGTATATCCTTGCTGTTTATGTCCACGGGGGGCTAAATAAACACTGTTATTACTATTACCAGTCAGTCAATCAGCTTAGTACAGTGCTCTTCACACAGTAAGCCCTCAATAAATGCGATTGAATTAATGAATATTTTTAAGCTCAGAACAGAGCTCTGTATGTAGAGCACTCTACTAAGTGCTTGGGAGAGTACAATATAACAGTGTAACACACACTCCCTACCCAGAATGAGCTTACAGTCTCTGTACATATCCGTAATTTATTTTATATTAACATCTTAATACCCTTTTAGACTGTAAGGTTGTTATGGGTAGGGAACATGTCTACCAACTAAGTTACGTTGTATTCTCCCAAGTAATTAGTACAGTGCTCTGCACACAATAAATGATCAAAAATACGATTTCCCAATTTCTTGATTAACTGATACTGCAACTTCTATAAGGGCTTTTGCTGTTATTACTGCTATTATTACCATGACTACTTTCCCGTCGTATATCTTTGTCATTTTGTTGTCCCCACTGGGAGAACTATGGTGTCAGTCCTCCTTTGAAATTCCCTACTAGTTAGGTGGCTCCTAGTTATGTGGAAGTTTTTTACCAAGTTTCTAGGTCATTTTGTAATTGATACCTCTCTTCCAATATACCATAAGCTTCTCCTTCCATAGACTCACCGGCAAAATTCCTGTTGATTTCTTCACCTCATCAAGGTCTTTGTTCGGTGCAGGGAGTCATCATCATCTACCAATTACCAACATTTCCATAGTGAGAAAACTCCTCCTGCTGGGTTTCTCCGTGGTCCGGGAGCTGCAGCTGGTCCAGGCGGCGCTGTTCCTTCTGGTCTACCTGGCAGCCCTGATGGGAAATCTCCTTATCATCACGGTTACCGCCCTCGACCGGCGCCTCGACACCCCCAGGTCCTTCTAAATCAGGCACCTGTCCGCACTCGACCTCTGCTACATCTCCGTCCCCGTCCCCAAATAGATCCAGAACTCCCTGACCAACAAGAGATCCATCCCTCTAGCGGGCTGTGCCGTCCATGTCTTCTCCGTGGTCTGGGTTGGCGGCTTAGAGCTGTTTATCCTCACGGTGAAGTCCTACGACCGCTACGCTGCCATCTGCCTCCCCCTGAGCTACGAGGTCGTTAGGGCTCGAGGTACCTTTGGGAAGATGGCTGCCGCTTCCTGGCTCAGCACGGGACTGTTTACCTCAATGTGTTCAGCTGGGACGTTCTCCCTGTCCTTCTGCGGGTCCAACACCTTCCCCCAGTTCTTCTGTGACATCCCCGCGCTGCTGAAGATCACATCCTCCGAGAAGCACATCGCCATCGACGCGACTGTTATTTCTGGGGCAGCCTCAGGTGTCGTCTGCTTCATTTCCATCGCCGTCACATACGTGCGCATCTTCGGGGAGGTACTGAGGATGCTGGCCAACTAAGGCCGGGCCAAGGCCTTCTCCACTTGCCTGCCTCACTTCATCGTCGTCACTGCTTTCCTCTCTACGGGTTTATTTGTTTGTATAAAGCCGCCCTCAGAATCCTCATTGATCGTGGACCTGCTGGTGTCCGTTTTCTACACGGTGGTGCCCCCGGCCCTGAAGCCCCTCATCTACGGCCTGAGGAACCGGGGACATGAAGGCCGCATGGCAGGATCCTAAAAGGGTTCATTCACCCAGCCCCTGCTCTGGGACAAAATGACTCCTTCCTTGTGCAAATAATCTCACACCACCACTTCACCGAGGAAGTGCCCTTGGACCTAACCATATACATAGCTGTCCTACAGGGTTCACAGACAACGCTGGACGTTGATGAATTGTCAAAGTCTGGGAGGCAGGCAGCTAAAACTGAAGTATGACTGACAATCCAGTTTGTCCTTGTAGATTGTAAACTCACAGTGGGCAGGGAATGTGTTTAACAATTATGTTTAACAGTACACTCCCAAGTGCTTAGTACAGTAAATCCTGTTTTGGGGAGGTTCTAATCCCTGCTCAGCCACATGTCTTCTGTGTGACATTAGGCAAGCCACGTAACGTCTCCGTGCCTCAGTTACTTCATCTGTAAAATGGGGATTAAGTCTGTGAACCCTACATGGTACAGCCCGATTACCTTGTATCTATCCCACTATGCTTAGAATAGCGCTTGCCACATAGCAAGTGCTTAACAAATACCATAATTAAAAAAAATTGTCATGGCGTAAAAGAATGGGAATCGCTTTATGCTATAAGCTCACTGTGGGCAGGGAACGTGTTTACCAGCTCTGTTATACTGAACTTTTCAAAGTGCTTAGTACAGTGTTGGGCCCAGAGTAAGTGCTCAATAGATATGTTTGATTGATTGATTGAGTCTCAAGTTCTGATGCCAACTCTGTTACTGGCTTGTTGTGTGACCTAAGGACAGTGACTTAACATGCCTAGAATCTCTCTTGGTCTTACACTCTGAGTCCCTGCGGGACAGGAATTGTGTTTGAACTGATTTTTTGTTTCTACTCCAGCACGTGGAACAGTTTAGGCTCACAACCTCCTAATAAATACAATAAACACAGCTGGCACTTGTCAGCTTTGTGACTTTAGGAAAGTCACTTAACTTCTCTGGGCCTCAGTTACCTCATCTGTAAAATGGGGATTAAGAATGTGAGCCCCACGTGGAACAACCTGATTACCTTGTATCTCCCCCAGAGCTTAGAACAGTACTTGGCACATAGTAAGCTTAACAAATGCCATTATTATTATTATTATTATTATTATTATTATTATTATTATTATTATTATTATTATTATTTATAATGATATCATTATTAGTAACAATTATGAAAATATAATGATATGCTATTTAGCAAGACTCTGGGGGTTGGAATGAAAGTTGGGAAATGGGAGGTGGTATGGGAGAAAGGAAGAAAGAATGACTGCAGCTCCATGTTTCTTGTCAACTCCATCTTCGCATGTCAATCCGTCTTTTCTTCCTTCCATCCATTAATCCTTCCAACCATTCATCTATCCATCCATCCATCCATCCATCCATCCATCCCCGAACACGGCTTGGAGACAGAGGTCGTGGGGTTCTAATCCCAGCTTCCGTTATATGTCTGCCCTGTGACCTTGGGCAAGTCACTTCATTTTTCTGTGCCTCAGTTACCTCATTTGTAAAATGGGGATTGAGACTGTGAGCCCCATGTGGAACAGGGACTGTGTCCAACCTGATTACCTTTTATCTACTCAAGCACTTAGAAGGGTACTGTGCACATAGTAAGAGCTTAACAAAGACCATAATTATTACTATTATTATTATCAATGGTATTTACTGACCACATGCTGGGTGCAAAGCACTGTAGTAAGCTCTTAGGAGAGGTGAAAAGAGATAAAATTGTATTATTCCTCCTTTCCAGGAGATTATGATCTAATGCGGGAGTTTCACACATAATAAATTATGTAGAGGAGGAAGGAGAGAAGGGAAAGATGATAAAATGGATGAACGCTTGCTTCAGTACAGTTTATATGGTCAGTATGACCTGACCTTCAACGGATTGACTGACAGATTGAATGTTTCAGGTTGTGAATTAGACAAAGGCGAAACCATTCACAGTGGCTAAAGACTGTCGTTGAAAACGGGAACCGTTGTGACGCTAGGATGTAGCTGCCTCTGTTTCCACGGGGACTCCGAGGACCGGCACCATCGCTGATGCTGCAGAGGCGTGCACGTGTCTCCCAGCAGCCTCAGAAACCACATGACCAGAGGGTGCTTGGCCTTCCCAGGCCCTGAGATCCCTCGGCAGGGCCCCGAGCCATCCTCCAGGGACCCCTCGGAGCAGCTTCTGCTTTATCTACAGGATCGGAGCCCATCTGGAAAGCTTCTCAGGGTCTGAGAGGGAGTGGAGAGGGAGCGAGGGCTCCTCTGTGTTCCTTTCTGGCTGATCGAACCCAGGTGTCTGAGGTGAAAGGGGGGACCAGCCCAGCTCTGCAGAGGTCAGCGACCCCCAGTCCAACGCTGCCCTGATGAAAGTGACTCGTGGTGAGTGGGATGGAGAGGGTGGGGGAACGAAGATGAGGATGGGGGAAGGAAGATGAGGATGGAAGTGATGGAGCCAGTCTGGGGCCTAAGTTGGGGTTCGGACCAGGGCCGAGGCTCCCAGCGGGGCAATGATGCTAGCAGGAGGGGAGGTGCTTCCCACTTCAGTAACCCCCAACAATCACCTCTCCCTCCTTCCTCCTCAAACCTCGCTACCATAATAATGATGGCGTTTGTTCAGTGCTTACTATACGCAAAGCACTGTTCTAAGCGCTGGGTAGGATACAAGGTGATCAGGTTGTCCCACTTGGGGCTCCCATTCTTAATCCCCATTTTACAGATTAGGTAACTGAGACCAGAGAAGTTAAGTGACTTGCCCAAAGTCGCACAGCTAACAACTGGCAGAGCCGAGATTAGACCTCCGGCTCCTAAACCCGTGCTATTTCCACTTTGCCATGCTGCTACCATGCCAACTACCCGCCAGGCTAACGTGCTCCAGCAGTGTGTCAGCACTATGGACAGTCACCTTGGGCTTTCTTGGGTCCCAGAATCCCCTGCAGATAGTAAACGACATGCAAGGCTGAGAGAGTGTGATCAGCATTGGACCGCCACTGGCACTATTAACAATTCCTCCCTGTAAGACTTTTTCCCAAATGTTGGGAGAAAACATATAGCGGGAAAGGTTGGAATCCCTGCCTTCATGGGCTTTCCAGCTGGCTGGGCTACGTTGACACAGTATAATTTACTATCAATCAGGTAATCTTGAATCATATTTATTGAGAGCTTATTGTACACACTAAGCACTTGGAGAGTAATAATAATAGTAGTAGTACTTGTTAAGCTCTTACTATGTCCCAAGCACTTTCCTTAGCGCTGGGGTGGATACAGGTTAAGCACAGACATTGTTCCACATGGGGCTCACAGTCTTAACCCCCATTTTACAGATGAGGTAACTGAGGTTCAGAGACGTTAAGTGACCATGGTCACACAGCAGACATGAGGCGGAGCCGGAATTAGAACCCAGCTCTTCTGACTCCCAAGCCTATGCTCTATCCACTTTAGAACACCATAACAGACACATTCCCTGCCTCTACTAGAAGGAAAGAAAGAATGAAAGATGAATATGCAATTATTGCGTGCCATTTTACTGATAAGGAAACAGTGGCCCAGAGAAGTGAAACAACTTGACCAAGGTCCCACAGCAGCAAAAGGAGAGAGGCAGGCTTGCAACCCAAATCCTCTGACTGCCACTAAGCTAAGCTTGGGGGAGTACAATAAAACAGAGCTGGTAGATTCATTCATTCATTCAATCGTATTCATTGAGCGCTTATTGTGTGCAGCCCACTGTACTAAGCACTTGGGAAGTACAAGTTGGCAACATATAGAGACGGTCCCTACCCAACAGTGGGCTCACAGTCTAGAAGGGGGAGACAAAGAACAAACAAAACATATTAACAGAATAAAATAAATAGAATAAATATGTACAAGTAAAATACATAAATAGAAAAATAAATACGTACAAACAAATATACATATATACAGGTGCTGTGAGGAAGGGAAGAAGGTAAGGCGGGGGGATGGAGAAGGGTAGGAGGGGGAGAGGAAGGAGGGGGATCAGTCTGGGAAGGCCTCCTGGAGGAGTTGAGCTCTCAGAAGGGCCTTGAAGGGAGGAAGAGAGAAAGCTTGGCGGATGTGGGGATGGAGGGCATTCCAGTCCAGGGGGATAACGTGGGCCGGGAGTCGACGGCGGGCCAGGCGAGAACGAGGCACGGTGAGGAGATTAGCGGCAGAAGAGTGGAGGATGCAGGCTGGCCTGTAGAAGGAGAGAAGGGAGGTGAGGCAGGAGGAAGCGAGGTGATGGGGAGCCTTGAAGCCGAGGGTGAGGAGTTTCTGCCTGATGCGTTGGTTGATTGGTAGCCACTGGAGATTTTTGAGGAGGGGAGTAACATGCCCAGAGCGTTTCTGGACAAAGACAATCCGGACAGCGGCGTGAAGTACGGATTGAATTGGGGAGAGACAGGAGGATGGGAGATCATAGTGGAGGCTGATACAGTAATCCAGACGAGATAGGATGAGAGCTTGAAGGAGCAGGGTAGCGGTTTGGATGGAGAGGAAAGGGCGGATCTTGGCAATGTTGTGGAGCTGAGACCTGCAGGTTTTGGTAACGGCTTGGATTTTGAGGTAGAGTGAACGAGAGAGGCGAGGATGACACCAAGATTGCGGGCTTGTGAGACGGGAAGGATGGTAGGTGCTGTCAAGAGTGATGGGAAAGGTCAGGGAAGAGGGCATGGGTTTGGGGAGGGAAGACGTAGGAGTTTCAGTCTTGGACATTGTTGAGTATTAGGTGGCGGGCATACATACTCAGATGGGAGATGTCCTGGAAGGCAGGAGGAGATGGCAGCCTGAGGAATGGGATATGACAAGCACGTGCAGAGATGTAGATTTGGGTGTCATCATCGTAGAGATAGTAGCTGAAGTCGAGGGAGAGAATGAGTTTCACCAAGGGAGTGAGTGGTAATAATCCGAGACCAGAAGGGGACCCAAGACTGAACCTTGAGGACCACCTACAATAAGGGGATGGGAGGGGGAGGAGGAGCCTGCAAACACGACTGTAGAAAAAAATGGAAAAAAAAAAAAAAACTAAAAAACCGGAGAAATCAAGTGGAGAAGACCCAGGAGAGGACGGAGTCTTTGAAGCCAAGGTGTGGATAGCGTGTTGGACGAGAAGGGGGATGGGGCCAACATTGTCGAAGGCAGCCCTGAGAGCTCGGAGGAGGCATTAGGATAGAATAGATAGATGTGTATGCTACCTAACAAGGACGTTCACAGGCAAGTGAGACAACTCCTGGTCCCCATGCTTTCAACCACTAAATGAGGATGCCTGAGTCTCTGCTCCGCAACATTGCCAAGATCCGCCCTCTCCTCTCCATCCAAACCGCTACCTGCTGCTCATTCAAGCTCTCATCCTATCCCGTCTGGACTACTGCACTAGCCTTCTCTCTGATCTCCCATCCTCGTGTCTCTCTCCCACTTCATCCATACTTCATGCTGCTGCCCGGTATATCTTTGTCCAGAAAGCTCTGGAACATATTACTCCCCTCCTCAAAAACCTCCAATGCTACCGATCAATCTCGGCATCAGGCAGAAACTCCTCACCCTGGGCTTCAAGGCTCTCCATCACCTCGCCCCCTCCTACCATCACCTCCCTTCTCTCCTTCAACTTGCCCAGCCCGCACCCCTCCGCTCCTCCACCGCTAATCTCCTCACTGTACCTCGCTCTCGCCTGTCCCGCCGTCGACCCCAGGCCCACGTCATCCCCCGGGCCTGGAATGCCCTCCCTCTGCCTATCCGCCAAGCTAGCTCTCTTCCTCCCTTCAAGGCCCTGCTGAGAGCTCACCTCCTCCAGGAGACCTTCCCAGACTGAGCCCCTTCTTTCCTCTCCCCGTCGTCCTCCTCTCCATCCCCCCGTCTTACCTCCTTCCCTTCCCCACAGCACCTGTATATATGTATATATGGTTGTACATATTTATTACTCTATTTATTTATTTATTTATTTATTTTACCTGTACATTTCTATCCTACTTATTTTATTTTGCTGGTATGTTTGGTTCTGTTCTCTGTCTCCCCCTTTTAGACTGTGAGCCCACTGTTGGGTAGGGACTGTCTCTATGTGATGCCAATTTGTACTTCCCAAGCGCTTAGTACAGTGCTCTGCACATAGTAAGCGCTCAATAAATACGATTGGATTGATTGATTGATTGATGGAAATGTGGTTGAATCCGTGCTTGATGTTTAAGTGAAATGGATTTAGATGGCTGGGAATGAACGTGGAAGCCTCGTTGGAGGGAGGGGGGTGATTTTAGCAGTTGCTCAGAATTCGGGGAAGACCTGTGCTCTCTCTGATTTTGAGTTGATAAGAGAGGGAGTTTCCAGGCTAGGATGGAAACGGGAGAGTCGATTTTGAGTAACAAACTAGAAAGTTGCTTTGAGAGCGTGTGAAGACGGCATGAACGATGAACAGGAATGGAAGTGCAGGTCATACAGCAGAAAGCCTTCAAGCCGACTGTGAGTTTTTGCTGCTTATGAAAAGACGACAAACTTGTCCTGAGTGAAGGCTGAGGATAGGAGAAGATGTAGGCTGACCGATGCTTTAAGGATAATAATAATAATAATAGTAATAATAATAACATTAATAATAAAATTTGTTAAGCGCCTACTGTGTGGGAAAGCACTATTCTAAGCACTGAGGAGGTTACAAGGTGATCAGGTTTCCTATGGGGGGGCTACCTGAGGTAACGTAGGGCCCAGAGAAGTTAATTGACTTGCCCCAAAGTCACACAGCTGACGAGTTGGCAGAGCCGGGAGTTGACCCATGACCTCTGACTCCAAATCCTGCGCTCTTTCCACTGAACCACGCTGAGTGATGTATTCTTGTGTTTCTGCTGAGTCCACGTGTGAATGCAGATATTGAGCAAATTGAATTAGTTTGCTGTATATGTGGGGTTTTATTTTTGTTTGTTTTGTCTTACAGTATTTCTTATGTACTTATTATATTCCATATACTGTACTAAGCACTGGGGTGGATACGAGATAATCAGGTTGGAGCACAGTCTATGTCCCACATGTTGCTTTCAGTCATAATCCCCAATTTACAGATGAGGTAACTGAGGCACAGAGAAAGTAAGTTACTCGCCCTAGGTTTATACAGCAGACAAGGGGTGGGGACAGGATTAGAATTCAGGTCCTTCTGTCTACCAGGCTAATTCTATCTCCACTAAATGGATGAATTTATGTATAAAGATTGTTTGACTCTAAAACAACCGAAAACATTTTCACAGCAGGTATGTTCAAATCTTTATGTTCTCTGACCTCCTCCTATACCCTATTCATTTTAGTTTCAGTCTCCTCAACCAAAAATAATACTCTTGATAGTAAGTGCTTACAACATTCCAAGCAGTGTATTAAGTGCTGGGGGAGATTCAGGACAGTCTGGTAGAATACAGCCGTATCCCACGAAGGATTCACAGACTAAATAGGAGGGAAAAAAGCTATCGAAGTTTCATTTTACTATTGAGAAAACTGAGGCATAGAGAAATTAAATGCAGCCGACAAGTGGTAGAGTTGGGGATCAGAAGCCCAGGTCCTTTGACTCCCGGGCCTGAGTTCTCTCCCAATAGGAGCCTGTTTCTACACAGTTCATAGCTTGGGTGCTTTCAATGGAATGTAATTTCCTTGGGGGCAGTGATCACAGATACTATACTGTGTTCTCCTTGAGTACCCAATCAATAAAATTAATTGACATTCTTATTCCTTCACCCCCAACATCACTGTCTGTAAATTGAAGTCTTCCCTTTCATCTTCCTTTTCAGGGAGTCGACAACCTTTTCCTAGAAATGTTCAATGTTCTCCACGGTGAACTCAAATAACATTTTGAATTCAATAAATACCTCCTCTTCATAATCACTAGCAAGTGTCCTGCCAATTCCTTCACTCATTCCCATCAATTGATTCTAACTTCGGCTCTTCGCTCATCACGTACAGAAATTAATGCTGCCTCCTAGAAATTGCTCAACGTCTCCACGGTGAGGGAATTCTTCCTGATGAGTTTCTCAGACGTCCGGGAGCTGCAGCTGGTTCACGCTGCGCTGTTTGCTACTGGTCTACCTGGCGGCCCTGACGGGAATCCTCCTCATCGTCGCGGTCACTGCCCTCGACGGGTGTCTCCACACCCCCATGTACTTCTTCCTCAGGAAACTTTCCTTCATCGACCTCTGCTACGTCTCCGTCACACCGTCCCCAAGTCTGTCATCATCTGGGACAGATCATAGATCTATCTCTCCCTCCTGGGCTGTGTGGCCCAGGTCTTTTTGGTGGATCTGTTTGATGCTTCAGAGCTGTTCCGACCTCACAGCGATGTTCTACGATCGCCCACGCCGCCATCTGCCGCCCCGTGGGCTATGAACCCGTCATGAACAACACGGCTTGTGGAAAGATGGTGGCCGCCTACTGGATCAGCGGGGCGCTGATTGGCATCCCTGCTTCTTTCAGCTTCCGACTTTCTCCTGAGATTCTGTGGGTTCCACATCGTCAAGCAGGTTCTTCTGTGATGTCTTCCCCCTGCCTGAAGATATCCTGCTCCGAGAACCCACGTCGTCACGGATGTGAGATTATCGGCGGGTCAGGTTCTAGTTATTGTCTTGCCTTCATCTCAATCGTCGTCTCCTACGTGCGCATCTTCTAGGCTGTGCTGAGGATGCCGGCCTCCGAGAGCCGGGCCAAAGCAATTCTCCACCTGCCTGCCCCACTTCGCCGTCTTTTACTGGTCTTTGTCTCTACGCCCCATCATCTCCTGTCTCAATCCCGCGTCAGACTCCCCCTCGACCATCGACCTGCTGGTGTCCGTGTTCTACACCGTTGTGCCCCCCCACCCTGAACCCCCCTCATCTACAGCCTGAAGAATAGGGACAAGAAAACCCGCCCTGGGGAGAGCCTTAAAGAGGAGATTCTCTCCTCCCCTCCTCGAAGAAATAAAATATTTCTATCCTATTGCTGAGCTACCACATTCCTCATCCAGTTTCTGACCGTGGGGGTATCTATATAATGAGCTGTCCAAAGAGAAAGTCCGTGTCTGTGGATTTGTCACTGTCAAGGACAGAGGCTGATTAGACATGTGTTTACTGTAAGCCTGTTGTGGGCAGGGATTGTCTCTCTTTATTCTGAAAGGTACTTTCCAAACGCTTGGTATAGTGCTCTGAACACAGTAAGCACTCAATAAAATATGACTGAATGAATGAATAAATGACTGACAAATGATTTTTGGGCGGAATCACGGCATAGTGGAGTGAGCATGTGGCTGGAAGTCCTGAGATTTGGAAGGTCTGCCCGGTTCTGTCACCGGCCTGCTGTATGACCTGGGTCAGCCACATAACCTCTTTGGGTCTCTCAGTAAAAATCGGGATTCAGTATGTTCTCTCTCTTCCTCTTACAGTTTGAGACCCTGTGGATCAGGGAAACGTGTCCGATCTAATTAGTTCGTTTCTACTCCAGGACCTGGCAGTCGTTTGCAAGTAAATTCTTAATAAATCCAATAATGATAATGTTGATAGTACTACAGGTAATAACAGCAAGTCTATGAATTTTAAGATCACTCTTGGTGTTTATGAAAATCAGAGGGTGACAAAGGGAGAAGGGGACTCAATCATGGAAACTGTAACCCACATTTGACTGCCTGTTTACTTATTTGTGATGCCTGTCTCCCGCTTCTAGGACTGTGAGCCCGTTGTGGGCAGGGATTATGCCTATTTGATTGCTGAATTGTAGTTTCCCAAGTACTTAGGTTAGTGCTCCCCACACAGTAAGCACTCAAAAAATACGATTGAATGAATGAATGAATGAATGAATTTGACTGATCAAATCCTTGTCTCGAATCCATTCAGTCATAATAATGATAATAATGATGATATTTGTTAAGAGCTTACTATGTGCAAAGCACTCTTCTAAGTGCTTGGGGGATACAACGTAATCATGTTGCCCCAAGTGGGGCTCACAGTCTTAATCCCCACTTTACAGATGAGGGAACTGAGACCCAGAGAAGTTACGTGGCTTACACAAAGTCACATAGCTGAGCCCATGACCTCTGACTTCCAAACTCATGCTCTTTCCACTGAGCCACGCTGCTTCATCCATTCACCCATCCGTCTGACTGTTCATCCGCCCATTTGTCTATCCGTTCACCCATCTGTCTGTCCATCCATCCAACCATCTGCCCATTCACACATCAATAATAATAATAATAATAATAATAGTAATAGTGATATTTGTTAAACGCTTAATATGTGCCAGGCACGGTACTAAGTGCTGGGGCAAATACAAGCTAATCAGGTTTTACACAGTCCCTATCACACGTAGGGCTCACAGTCTCAATCCCCCATTTTACAGATGAGGTTACTGAAGCATAGAGAAGTGAAAATGCCTTGCTTAAGGTTACACAGCATACAATCCAGGCATCCATGCATCCATCCATCTATCCATCCAATACACCCACCCCACCCTTCCAACATCCTTCCAATCCAACAAACCCACTGATGCATCCATCTATCAATCCATCTATCAAATCCATCCATCAATCAGTGATATTTGTTTGTATGCATCCTGGGTGCAATGTACTGTAGTGAACACTTCAGGGGGATCAAAATAAATTAAACACCATCCCCTTGCTTTCCAAGGATGTATGCAGGAGATACATAGAGTATACATATATAATCTATCAGGGGAAATAGACACTGAATCAATAAATGAGAGGAAGAAGAAGAGAATGCAAAGAATGGTAAATAGATGACTATGTGCTCAAAGAGTACATTTTATAAAAGCCACTATGGGGTAAAGCCACTTTAATGAGCACCGCCATAGACGCCCGAGACTCCGTTCCCGAGAGGCCCGCCCGCCATCACACCGCGCGGCCCTTGCTGCTCCCGGAAGGATCCTCTCCTCAGAGCGCCGCCACAGACGCCCGGGACTACCGTCCCCGAGAGGCCCGCCCCGCCCGCCCGCCATCACACCGCGCGGCCTTGCTGCTCCCGGAAGCCTCCTCTCCTCAGAGAGCCGCCATAGAAGCCCGGGACCTCCGTTCCCGAGAGGCCCCGCCCGCCATCACACCGCGCGGCCTTTGCTGCTCCCGGAAGGATCCTCTCCTCAGAGCGCCGCCACAGACGCCCGGGACTCCATCCCCGAGAGGCACCGCCCGCCCGCCCGCCATCACACAGCGCGGCCTTGCTGCTCCCGGAAGCCTCCTCTCTCCTCAGAGAGCCGCCATAGACGCCCGGGACTCCGTTCCCGAGAGGCCCGCCCGCCATCATACCACGCGCCCTTCGCTGCTCCCGGAGGATCCTCTCCCTCAGAGCTCCGCCCATAGACGCCCGGTACTCCGTTCCCGAGAGGCCCGCCCGCCCGCCATCACACCAGCGCGGCCCCTCGCTGGTCCCGGAAGGATCTCTCCTCAGAGCGCCGCCATAGACGCCCGGGACTCCGTTCCACGAGAGGCCCGCCCGCCTGCGCGCCATCACACCCGCGCAGCCTGCTGCTCCCGGAAGGCTCCTCTCCTCAGAGCACCCCCATCGACGCCCGGGACTCCGTTCCCGAGAGGCCTGTCCGCCATCACACCGCGCGGTCTTGCTGCTCCCGGAAGGATCCTCTCCTCAGAGCGCCGCCACAGACGCCCGGGGACTCCGTTCCCGAGAGGCCCGCCCTCCATCACACCGCGCGGCCTTGCCTGCTCCCGGAAGGATCCTCTCCTCAGAGCGCCGCCATAGACGCCCCGGGATTCCGTTCCCGAGAGGCGCGCCCAGCCCGCCCGCCCGCCATCACACCGCGTGGCCTTGCCGCTCCCGGAAGGCTCCTCTCCTCAGAGCGCCGCCATTGACACCCGGGGACTCCGTTCCCGAGAGGCCCGCCCGCCCGCTCCGCCATCGCAGCGCCCCCACGGACGCCCCCCCCTGTTTCCACCCACCCCCCCACTTAGGCGACCCTACCTCAAAGTGCCCCTCATCCCCTCCCTTCCCGGTCCGGTCCCTGACTGACCTCTCCCCCCCGATCCCAGGTAAAAAGCCCTCGTTAGCACCATGTTACATTAACGACAACCTCATTCGCACCTCCTCAGCCCTCCCATGCTAGTTGACTGTCCGCTCCTCTCCCCAGGTATCTCTGCTCCCTGACCCCTCTTAAACAGACCCACCCTACTCCAGCACTTAATATTTTGTATCTGCTCTCTGTGACATCATTATCTGCCCAATTCTATTATTGCCATAGCATATTGATTGTTTAACTACACCCTGTGATGCCATCGCCTACTTATATCATTGCTACTGTTTTATTGCTTCTGCATCTCAATTGTTAACCTCCCACCGTACTGTCACTCGCCCTGCTGACCTCACCATGAACTTTCAATTCCCCAGCTTCCAACTGCCATTCCCATTCCTCACCTTCCCCTTCCCCTCTCCCCACCCAGCTTTTTCCCTCCCTCTCACACACCACGACCACTCCCCCTCACCCCCTACCAAGGATTCCTCTGTACCAGCGCAGGTCCTCCGCTCCTCCCCCCCCGGCCCCCTCCCTCCCCTTCCTCCCCGCCCCCACCTCATCCCAGTTCTCCTTTTCCATCGCCACCCCCCTTCCCACTCACCCCCGCCCAGGCCCCCGCAAACTCATCCCAATCCAAACCCTCCCCACCCCTCGCACCCTTCCCCCTCCCCTCCCCTCCATCGACAGCTGCTGCCAAGTGTGGCCTCTGGAACCCCCGCCTCCGTTTTAAGTAAGATCCCTTTCATCCTGGACTTATTCCTTTCCAGCTCTCTACTCCTCCTCGCCCTAACTGAAACTTGGCTGTCTCCAGACTACACGGTCTCTTCTGCTGCTCTCTGCAGTGCAGGCCTCTTCTTCTCCCATTCCCCCAGACTCACCGGAAAAGGAGGAGGTGTCGGTTTCCTTCTCGCCCCCCAATGTCGCTTTCACACTATTCCTCCTCCGCCTTCCCTTTCCTTCCCTTCCTTTGAAGCCCACATTATTCGCCTCTACCACCCCCTCCAGAATCTTGTAGCGGTCATCTACCCACTATCCCGGCCCCACTTCCAACTTCTTTAACGACTTTGACCCATTCCTCACCTTCCTTCTCTCCTTCTCCCATGCCCACTCTGATCTCGGAGACTTCAATATCCACATGGCTATCCCTAACGACTCCTCTGCCGCCCGCCTTCTATCTCTCCTCGACGCTGCCAACCTCTTCCTCCATCCCACCTCACCCAATCACCAACTTGGTCATACCCTCGACCTCATCATCTCCTACTGCTGCACTGTGCCCACCCTCACCAACTCTGAAATCCTTCTCTCTGATCATAATATTCTCACCTGCCTCCTCACTCACACTCCTTTCCCCTGTAAATCCGTATTACTCCCTCACAGAGATCTCCGCTCTCTGGACCCCACCCATCTTTCGGAGCGCCTCACACCCCACCTCGCCGCCCTCTCTCCTCTCTACCCAGTCTTGATGATCAGATTAGTGCCTCTCAACTCTACTCTTTCTACTCAAGCTAGACTCAGTCGCTCCCCCTTCTCCCTTCGCCGCTCTCGCTACCACTAACCCACAGCCCTGGATCACTGCCACTTTCCCCCTCCTTCGCTCTTATGCTCGAGCTGCCGAACGCTGCTGCCGAAAGTCTAAACACCATGCCAACCTCGTTCACATCAGGTTTATCCTTTCCTGCCTTAACTCAGCCCTCTCCTCTGCCAGGACAAAACTATTTCTCCTCCCTTATTGACACCCATGCCCATCACCCCCCGCCAGCTCTTCCGTACACTCAACTCCCTTCTCAGGCCCCCGGTTCCTCCCCCTCCTCCTTCCCTCACCCCCAACGATCTGGCCTCCTACTTCATTAACAAAAGTAAATCCATCAGGTCCGACCTCACCAAAATCTCTTCCCCCCTTTCTCCATCCCCCCGGCTCTCAACACTCTCTGCTACTCTCCCATCTTTCACAGCAGTATCCTCAGAGGAGCTCTCCTCCCTCCTCTCAAGTGCTACTCCGGCCACCTGTGCTTCCCACCCCATTTCCTCTCATCTCATGAAATCTCTCGCTCCATCCCTTCTCCCTTCCTTAACTTCCATCTTCAACCGCTCACTCGCCACTGGTTCCTTCCCCTCTGCCTTCAAACATGCCCATGTCTCTCCCATCCTAAAAAAACCCTCTCTTGACCCCACCTCACCTTCTAGTTATCGTCCCATATCCCTCCTACCATTCCTTTCCAAACTCCTTGAACGAGTCATCTACACACGCTGCCTAGAATTCCTCAACAACAACTCTATCCTCGACCCCCTCCAGTCTGGCTTCCGTCCCCTACATTCCACGGAAACTGCCCTCTCAAAGGTCACCAATGACCTCCTGCTTGCCAAATCCAACGGCTCCTACTCTGTCCTAATCCTCCTCGACCTCTCAGCAGCCTTCGACACTGTGGACCACCCCCTTCTTCTCAACACGCTATCTGACCTTGGCTTCACAGACTCCGTCCTCTCCTGGTTCTCCTCTTACCTCTCCGGTCGTTCTTTCTCAGTCTCTTTTGAAGACTCCTCCTCCTCCTCCCATTCTCTCACTGTGGGGGTTCCCCAAGGTTCAGTGCTTGGTCCTCTTCTGTTCTCGATCTACACGCACTCCCTTGGTGACCTCATTCGCTCCCACGGCTTCAACTATCATCTCTACGCTGATGACACCCAGATCTACATCTCTGCCCCTGCTCTCTCCCCCTCTCTCCAGGCTCGCATCTCCTCCTGCCTTCAGGACATCTCCATTTGGATGTCTGCCCGCCACCTAAAGCTCAACATGTCGAAGACTGAACTCCTTGTCTTCCCTCCCAAACCTTGCCCTCTCCCTGACTTTCCCATCTCTGTTGACGGCACTACCATCCTTCCCGTCTCACAAGCCCGCAACCTTGGTGTCATCCTCGACTCCGCTCTCTCATTCACCCCTCACATTCCAAGCCGTCACCAAAACCTGCCGGTCTCAGCTCCACAACATTGCCAAGATCCGCCCTTTCCTCTCCATCCCAACCGCTACCCTGCTCATTCAAGCCCTCATCCTATCCCGTCTGGACTACTGCATCAGCCTTCTCTCTAATCTCCCATTCTCGTGTCTCTCTCCACTTCAATCCATACTTCATGCTGCTGCCCGGATTATCTTTGTCCAGAAACGCTCTGGGCATATCACTCCCCTCCTCAAAAATCTCCAGTGGCTACCAATCAATCTGCGCATCAGGCAGAAACTCCTCACCCTGGGCTTCAAGGCTCTCCATCACCTCGCCCCCCCCACCTCACCTCCCTTCTCTCCTTCTACAGCACCCTCCACTCCTCCACCGCTGATCTCCTCACCGTACCTCGCTCTCGCCTGTCCCGCCATCGACCCCCGGCCCACGTCATCCCCCGGGCCTGGAATGCCCTCCCTCTGCCCATCCGCCAAGCTAGCTCTCTTCCTCCCTTCAAGGCCCTGCTGAGTGCTCACCTCCTCCAGGAGGCCTTCCCAGACTGAGCCCCTTCCTTCCTCTCCCCCCTCGTCCCCCTCTCCATCCCCCCATCTTACCTCCTTCCCTTCCCCACAACACCTGTATATATGTATATATGTTTGTACATATTTATTACTCTATTTATTTATTTATTTATTTATTTTATTTGTACATATCTATTCTATTTATTTTATTTTGTTAGTATGTTTGGTTTTGTTCTCTGTCTCCCCCCTTTTAGACTGTGAGCCCACAGTTGGGTAGGGACTGTCTCTATATGTTGCCAATTTGTACTTCCCAAGCGCTTAGTACAGTGCTCTGCACATAGTAAGCGCTCAATAAATACGATTGATGATGATGTTGATTGATGATAATGAGGCGTGTGAGTGCAAAAATCGAGAATTGGCCTAAGATGCCGATTGGTAGTTGGGACAAGGTGACTTAGGGAAAGGAAAAATGTATCGTGTGAGGTATCGTGGAGGCGGTGGGATAACAGAAGGGCATTGAAGATGGGGAAAGCTGTGTTCTGATGGACTGGAAAGTGGTGGTAGGTGGGAGAGGAAATGTGGGCTGACAGATTACTTCTCCATTTTCCGCCACTGAGATATTTTGAAAGGGGGACAGGGGCCATTCAGAGGAGAGAATACAGTGATATCTTCACCCATGTTTGGTACAGTGGTTCAGCTCTGAGATAGAAGAGGACGATGCCTAGGCTACAACCTATTCCTTCTGTAACCAGGGATTTTCCCATCATGTAAATCCACTCAGTATCAGTGATTCCTTCCCATAACCAGTTCTTAGAAACCCTCAGCCCCTCCCAAACTGTTAATAATAATAGCAATAATACAATTGCATTTGTTAAGCACTTACTATGAGTCAAGCACTGTTCTAAGCGTTGGGGTAGATAAAACATAATTGGGTTGTCCCACCTGGGATTCAGTCTTAATCCCCATTTTCGAGATGAGGCAACTAAGGCACAGAGAAATTAAGTGGCTTGTCCAAGGTCAAACAGCAAACAAGTGGCTGAACCGTGATTAGAACCCACATCCGCTGACTCACAAGCCCTGGCTCTTGACACTCTAAGCTATGCAGCTTCTCATGCTGCTTCTCTAGCTTTATCTCCCAAGCCAGCCCACGGGAGGGTCTTAGGATGGATTTGTGCGTCATTCCTCGTTCTTTCTAGATTTGCAATCAGAAGACGTCCAGAAACTACAAACTGATTGTCTGAGCTCATGAATAAGATGAAACTGAGGGAAGCAGCATGGCCTACTCGATAGAGCTTGGAACTGGGAGTCAGAATGACCTGGGTTTTAATCTAAGCTCTGTACCTTTCTGCTGTATGACCTTGGGCAAGTCTCTTAACTTCTCTGGTCTTCAGTTCCCTCGTCTGTAAGATGGGGATTGAGACTGTGTGCCCCATGTGGGACAGGGACTGTGTCCAACCTGATGAGTTTGTATTAAATCCCAGGACTTAGTACGGTGCCTGGCACACAGTAAGCGCTAGGTACCATTGAAGAAAAGAAAGAAGTTGAAGCGCCCACCCGTTGACCAGATGGTCACTAACAGCGGGAACCGTTAGGATGCTGTTGCCATGGAAATCCTGCAGGCAAGTGTCATCACCGAATACTCATCTCTATGGGGACTCAAAGACTGTGGGAACGAGCTGCCGTGATCCAGCCAGATGGTTCATCACCAATTCCTCCTCACAGGAGTTCCCCTACCAAATATTGGGAGGGATGCAAGAGAAGCAGTGTGGGTCTTGCAGATTGAGTATGAGCTGGCAGTCAGTTGACTTGGGTTTTAATAAAGGCTCCCCCCTCTTTTTATTTTTTAATGGTATTTGTTATGAATTTTACTATGTGTCAAACATTGTTCTAAGCACTGGGCAAGTTAATCAGATTGGACACAATCCCTGTTTCTCATGGGGACTCACAGTCGGAGCAGAAGGGAGAAAAGGAGAAATGAAGGTACAGAGAAGATAAGTGATTTGCCCAAGGTCACACAGTAAGCAATTGACAGAGATGGTATTAGAGCCCATGCTCACCCTCTTTCCACTGGTCTAAGCTGTTTCTCTTCTGGGTGATTTGGGGCAAGCCACTTGGCCTCTCTGTGCCCTCAGTTCCCTCATCTGTAAAATTGGTACTGAGACTATGATCCCTGTGTGGGACTGGGACTGTGAGCCACCTAATTTTCTTGTATTCGCCCAAGAGCTTAGTACAATGCCTGGCATAAAACGAGAGTTTAAGTAATACTGTAAAAAAAGAGGTAAAAGGCATGATCCCTGCCCTCAAAGACTTCCCAATCCAATAGGCTAGATATGCAAAATGTCATTTACAACTGGGAGGTAAAAAGTATGGAACAATGAATATGTGGATGAGAAGCAGCCTGGCTTAAGTGGAAAAGAGCAGGGGCATCGGAGTCAGAGGTGGTGGGTTCATAATCCAAGCTCCTCCACTTGTCAGCCGTGTCCCTTTGGGAAAGTCACTTCATTTCTCCGTGCCTCTGTTACCTCATCTGTAAAACGGCGATTAAGACAGTGATTCCCAGTTGGGACAACCTGATTACCTTCTATCTCCCCCAGCGCTTAGATCAGTGTTTGGCATATAGTAAGCAGTTAACAAATGCTATCACTATTGTTATTATTATTATTAGTGCTTAATTTCCATATTTTTGAGTGCTTGAAGTGTGCAGAGAGCTATTCTTAGTGTTGAGCAGAGTATCCTATAAAAGAGTTGGTAGACATATTCCCTGTCCACAGGGAGCTCGCCTTCTAGGGGTGAAGCAGACATTAATCAGTTAACCAATCAGAGACATTTATTGAGCGCTTACTGTGTACAGAGCACTGTACTAAATGTTTGGAGGAATACCATATAAATGAGTTGGTAGACATGTTTCCTCAATAAGCTTACAGTCTAGAGTAATGATCCTTACCTTCAGCAGCAATATCCTGAAGGTCTGCGGATGCATTTAGTCTTGAGATGGTCACTGATTGAGATGGTCACTGACAGATGGTGGGAATAAGTAAATTAGCTCAATCCGCCTTGAGAAGGTGGTATTCTATAGTGTTTTTGAGGGTGGGACATCTTCAGGCTGGGGAATTGAAAAGGGTGGATTTCCAGGCCAAAGGAATGGTGGGAGCCAGAGGTGGGAGAATGAAGCGTCAAAAGCAAGTCACGGTAAAAAGGTCCTTTTTGGAAGGTTGGTTGAAGAAAGCAGATAATGAGGAGGAGAATTAATATACCCAGTGATCAGACATTCATTCAAGTCAACCCAACTACAATCTGTTATATCTCTAAACTGTAAGCTAGTTGTGGGCAAGGACTGTTTCTCTTTATTATTGTATTTTATTCTCCCTAGCATTTACTACAGTGCTCTGCACACAGAAAGTAATTAATAACTACGACTGAACGAAGTCATTTTACACCTTACAGAAGATGCTGCAATCATGTTCCCTGTGGTAGAAGCTGTGTGGGTTTGTATATGTTTATATATACTATTCTATTTATTTTATTTTCTTAATATGTTTTGTTTTGTTTCGTTGTCTGTCTCCCCCTTCTAGACTGTGAGCCCATTGTTGGGTAGGGACCGTCTCTATATGTTGCCAACTTGTACTTCCCAAGCGCTTAGTGCAGTGCTCTGTATACAGTAAGCGCTCAATAAATACGATTGAATGAATGTATGTATGCATGTTTGTGTGTGTGTGCGTGTGTGTGTGTGTGTGTGTGTGTTTGTGTGTGCGTGGGCGCATGTGCACAGAAATTATTGGGTAGCAGAAGCCGCGAACAAGTTCAGGCAGTGCGTAGGGTTGAAGACGAAGATAGAAAAAGATCTCCCTCCAGACTGTAAACTCGGTGTGGGCAGGGAATGTGTCTACCAACTCTGTTGGGGTGGCTGGAGAAGACAGTCTCAGGAATTCCCTTTAAATAGACCAAAATAATGTGAAAATATGGACCATATAATAATAATAATGATAATGACATTTGTTAATCGCTTACTATGTACAAAGCACTGTTCTACGCACTGCGGAGGATACAAGGTGATCAGGTTGTCCCACGTGGGGCTCACAGTCTTAATCCGCATTTTACATATGAGGCAACTGAGGCACAGAGAAGTTAAGTGACTTGCCCAAAGTCACACAGCTGACACGCAGCGGAGCTGGGATTAGAACCCATGGCAGGGATAAGGAACTCAAAGATAATTTTGAATTCAGATTCTCCTTAGAGAATCACTAGCAAATGTCCTCTCAGTTTCATCACTCATCCCATCATCATCATTATCAATCCTTTTTATTGAGCGCTTACTGAGTGCAGAGCACTGTACTAAGCGCTTGGGAAGTACAAATTGGTAACATATAGAGACAGTCCCTACCCAACAGTGGGCTCACAGTCTAAAAGGGGGAGACAGAGAACAAAACCAAACATACCAACAAAATAAAATAAATAGAATAGAAATGTACAAATAAAATAAATAAATAAATAAATAGAGTAATAAATATGTACAAACATAAATGGACTCTAAATTTGACTCTTCCCTCATCACATGCAGAACGTCAATGCTGCCTCCCACAAATGCCCATCGTCTTCACGGTCACAGGATTCCTCCTGCCGGGTGTTTTGAAGGTCCAGGGACTGCAGCTGGTCCACAATGCGCTGTTCTTCCTAGTCAACTAGGCGACCCTGACAGGGAATCTCCTCATCGTCACTATCACCGTCGTCTACCAGAGCCTCCACACCCATGTACTTCTTCCTCAGAAACCTGTCCGTCTTGGACCTCTGCTATATCTCCTTCACCGTCCCCAAATCAATCCTCAACTCCCTGACCAACCGTAGGGAAATCTCTTTCCTGGGCTGCTTTTTCCAGATCATTTTCCTGATTCTTCTTGCCGGCACAGAGTTCTCCATGCTCACGGTGATATCCTATGACCGATACCTGGCCATCTGCAGTGCTCTGTATTACGACGTCATCATGAACCACAGGACCTGCCTTGAGAAGGCAGTCGGGTCCTGGCTCACCGGGGTAATGTTAGGAATCTTCGTTTCAGCTGCGACATTCTCCCTGTCTTTCTGCAGGTCCCATGTGATCGCACAGTTTTTCTGCGTCGTCCTGTCGGTAATAAAACTCTCCTGCTCTAAAACGTATGCAACCTTCAAGGTTACTGTAGCCACTGCTGCCTGTTTCAGTGTCTTCTGCTTCGTCTCCATCGTGGTCTCATATGTGAGCATCTTCCGGGCCATGCTGAAGATGCCTGCCACTGAGGATCAGGCCAAAGTGTTCTTCATCTGTCTGCCCCACCTTGTTGTCATCACTGTTTTCTTCTCCACTGCCGCCTTCGCCCACTTAAAGCCGACTTCCAGCTCCTCCTTCCGGCTGGACCTGCTGGTGTCCGCTTTCTACACCGTGATGCCCCCCACCCTGAACCCCCTCATCTACAGCCTGAGAATCAGGGACGTGAAGATAGCCATGGGGAGGGTCCTGGTTGGGAGTCTTTTCACCGGAGATATAAAATTTCACTTCACGCTCTGAAGCTGTTATTTCTCTCCCAGAGGACTGACTCTAGACAGACTTGGGCAGCCTGCAAAGATCTGTGCGTTTGTCGTTAGAGAATTTTCCTGGCTGCATGCTGCCTATTATCAATGGTTTTGACTCGTTTGGTAGAAGAGTTTTATCCAGCTGCTCTTGACTGGTATTTAAATCTAGTTCCCATGCCCTTGGATTCACCCCCATTATTCACCACCAGTAGAGGGTAGGGCATGGGCCTGGGAGTCAGACAGACCTAGGTTCCAATCCTGACTCTGCCACTTGTCTGCTCTGTGCTCTCTGCAAGTCACTTCACTTCTCTGGGCCTCAGTCCTTTCATCTGTAAAATGGGGATAAATTATATGGGCCCATATGGGACATGGACTGTTTTCAAAGTGATTACGTTGTTTCTACCCCATTGGTTAATGCAGTGCCCAGTACATAGTAGGTGCTTCACAAATACCATTAAATAAAATGGAAGAGGTAGCTGAAGGGGTGTTTTAGACTTAACTTTGATCCTCAAATCTCTCCCAGAAGCCAGGAACAGGTGTACAGGTTGAATTTTTCCAAGCACTTAATGCTCAGTTATCACTCAATAAATGCCATTCTGATTTCTCTTCCAAAGTGTACTGTTGCTACTATTACTATTTATTGTACAATATACTTCAATATTTAAGTATTAATTCAGTCAATCAATCAATCAAATTGAAGTACAACAGAAGGCCAAGGTACATTCTTTGCAGACAAGGAGCTTACACTTTTCAAAAATGTTACAGGTGCCTGTGACACACAGCCATTCAGTGTCAGAACTGGAATGAGATCTTGGGGCCCTTTTCTTCATTTATTTTCCGTGTCAATCTGAACATTGCATTCAACCGTGACTAACCAAATAGGCTAGGGTGCCTATTCTCCCTACCACGAAATATCTCATATCCCCAGAGTTGAAACAGAAAGCTATTACTATTCATGGAAAGTATATGAAGACTCCGTTGAGGGTGCTCTAGGAAGGTGTCCCAGAACCACGTGGGACTCGGCAGTCATTTAGGTTGTGGGGACAGGGACCACAGAGAGCCCACCATTCCGGCCTTCCCGAGATTGCCGGGTGGTCAGCTGTTTGGGCGGAGTCCCGGGCCCGTCCTCCCACGGGGAATCACCCAGGAAATAACCCGGCCGTCGTCTGAGGGGTCAGAACAGGCATCCAGAGCGTTGAGAGGGGAGGGAAGATCCTGACGGCTCCCACCCCTACCCAGAACTTCCTGTCATCCCAACCAGTGTCCAGGACCGACGAGATGACGTGAGCCTCTCTCTCAGCAGAGGTCGGTGTTCCGCAGCCCAGCACAAGCCCAGTGACTCTGGAGAGGAGCAGGGGAAAGGTGAGGGGCAGGGAAGGGAAATTTCAATATAAGCCCAGAATAAGAGGATCAAAGTTAGAATTTCTCCTATTCTTTCATGTTACTTCCCTGAGGAGAGATGAACCATTTCCAGCTAGTACCCCCCTCCAGGGCCAGATGAGGGGGCATGGGTCTTTGTGAGTGAGGGGAAACTCAGTCACCAATCACTTGTCAGTGGAAAGAGATCTTGCGTGGGAAGGGGAACGTGGAAGGATTATGGTCTGTCAAGAGGAGCAGCATGGCAGAGTGGATAAACCACGAGTAGGGGAGTCAGAAGGTCATGGGTCCTAATACCGGTCATGTTACTTGTCTGCTGTGTGACCTTGGGCAAGTCACTTCACTTCTCTGGGCCTTCAGTTACCTCATCTGGAAAATGGAATTTGAGAGTGTGAGCCCCTCGTAAGACCAAACCGATTTGCCTGTATCCGCCCCAGTGCTTAGTAAAGTGACTCACATATAGTAAGCGCTTAGCACATACCGTAATAATTATTTGAAGGGGTGGGAGTTCTAAGATGGGAGAACAGCCCGAGAGAAGGGAGAGACGTGGGAGTAGTGAGAGTGAGGCAGAGCTAGAAGATTGGCAAGGGATGAATTAAAAGAATATGTTGCGGAATAGAAGGTGAAGTGAATAGATATGAAAGACAAAAGAGCTATTGAATAGGCATAAAAGGATAGGAAGGGATTTGACTAGTTCATAATAATAATAATAATACAATAATGGTATTTGTTAAGCATGTACTATACGTGGCAAACACTGTATTAAGTGCTGGGGTAGATACAAGTTACTCAGGCCCTTCATGGACCTCACGGTATAAATAGGGGGTAGAACAGGTACTCAATCCTCAATCCCCACTTTGCGAATGTTGGAACTGAGGCCCACAGAAGTGAAGCGACTTGCCCAAGGTTACACAGCAGGTAAATGACAGAGCGGCGATTAAAAGCCAGGTCCTTTGATTCCCAGGTCCGAGCTCTTTCCACTAGTCTGCACTGCTTCTCAAAGGATGTGGAATTAAGTGACTACAATCCTTGCAGGTGTTTGCAAATGGAATAGCCACCAAGGATTCAGGAATGGTTTCTTTGCTGGCCTGAACAGAGACAGGTAAACTGAGAGAGATGAACACCGTGATTACCTTGTAGTTACCCTAGCGTTAATATAGTGCTTGGTACGTAGGAAGAACATAACAAATATCATAAAAAACACAAAATCTGAGATTTCCCTCCAACCCCAAGATTTTCTTCTCTGTGCACTTTTCTCTGGATTATTATTCTCGTCCCTATCTGAATTTACTTCTCTTTTCTAAATGTTCTTAGGCAGTCAGTGTCAATTCCCAGAAAATGACCAATGTCACTGTGAAGACAGAATTCCTGCTGCTGTTATTCTCTGAAGTCCGGGAGCTGCAGCTCGTCCACGCTGCGCTGTTCCTCCTGGTCTACCTGGTGGTCCTGATGGGAAATCTCCTCATCGTCGCTGTCACCATCCTGGACCTGCGCCTCCACACCTCCATGTACGTCTTCTTCAGGCACTTGTCAGTTACCTCATCTGACCTCAGCCTCTGCCTCAAATCTGTCATCCTCCCCAAGTCCATCCATAACTCCCTGGAAAAGGCAGCCCGCTCTGCTGAAGGTCTGCTCCGAGGACCACGTTGTCACGGACGTGAGCATGACCACAGGGGTAGCGTTAGCCGTCATCTGCTTCGTGTTCATCGTCGTCTCGTACATCACCATTTTCTGGGCCGTGCTGAAGATGACGTCCACTGAGGGCCGTCCCAAAACCTTCTCCACCTGCCTACCTCATTTCACTGTCGTCATTGCATTTTTCTCTACCGGGACTTTCGTCTTCCTCAAACCGCCACCGGATTCCCCCTCGACGCCGGACCTGCGGCGTCCACGTTCTACCGACACCGTGGTGCCCCGAGCCCTCAATCCCCTCATCTACAGCCTGAAGAATAAAGATGTGAAATCTGCCCTGGTGAGAGTCCTAAAGGGTACACTCTCCCAGCTCCCTCTCTGGCATGAAATGTCTGTTTCTCCGTGCCAATGATCTCAGCCATTGTCAGAGGGATTGTCCAAGGATTTGTCTAGATTTGCAGCCATCCTTCGGGTTTAAAGACAGAATCCCGACAGGGAAGCTTTTCCTATGTGTGCTACTGTGGCCGAGAAGGCCCTTCTTCATGTTCAGGATTTAGAGATCTTTCCTTGATCCCTGTTAGATTTGCATGGGAGAAATGCAAGGTACCCCTGTAGATTGTACGCTCCATGTGGACAGGGAATATCTACCAACTTTGGTGTATTGTACTCTCCCAAGCACTTAGTACCATGCTCTGAACTAATAAGTACTCAATGAATACCAATGCTTGATTGACTGCTTTAGACAGAGCTCCAAACAAGAGTAAGTGCTCAATAAATACCATTGACTGATTGTCTGATTTATTGATTAATATCAGTATCCTTCTCTAAACTTGTAAATATACTTCTCTAATAATAGTTTTGGCATTTGTTAAGTGCTGACTATGTGCAAAGCACTGTTCTAAGCGTTGGGGAGGATACAAGGTGATCAGGCTGTCCCATGTGGGGCTCACAATCTTAATTTCCATTTGACCGATGAGGTAACTGAGGCAGAGAGAAGTTAAATGACTTGCCCAAAGTCACACGGCTGACAGGCGGCGGATCCGGGATTTGAACCCATGACCTCTGACTCCCAGGCCCGCTGAGCCACGCTGCTTCTCTACATTTGTGAGCTCATTGTGGGCAGGAAATTTTTCTACCAACTCAAACTGTACTCTCCCAAGTGCTTCCTACAGTGCTCTGCACATAGTAAACATTTAATAAATACGGCTGATTTATCGATTGCTTTGTAACATGCTCCACACAGAGTAAGTGCTCAATAAACACAATTGGTAAATTATCTGATTGATTAATGTCTGTATCCTACTATAGATTGTGGGCTCATTGTGGGCAGGGAATGTGTCTACCAATTCAGTTATACTGTACTCTCCCAATAAACACCATTGATTGATTGAGTGATCGATTCATTCATTTATTCATTCACTCGTATTTATTGAGCGTTTACTATGAGCAGAGCACTGTACTAAGCGCCTGGGCAGTACAAGTTGGAAATATATAGAGACGGTCCCTACCCAACAACGAGCTCACAGTCTGGAAGGGGGAGACAGACAACAAAACAAAACATTTGGGAAGGTGTCACGTCATCAGAATAAGTAGAAATAAAACTAGATGCATATCATTACCAAAATGAATAGAATAGTAAAATAAATAGAGTAATAAATCTGTACAAACATATATACAGGTGCTGTGGGAAGGGGAAGGAGGTAGGGCGGGGGTGGGATGAGGAGGAGGAGAGGAAAAAGGGGGCTGAGTCTGGGAAGGCCTCTTGGAGGAGGTGAGCTCTCAGTAGGGATTTCAAGGGAGGAAGAGTGCTAGCTTGGCGGATGTGTGGAGGGAGGACATTCCAGGCCAGGGGCAGGACGTGGGCCTGGGGTCGACGGTGGAGTAGGTGAGAACGAGGTACAGTGAGGAGGTTAGTAGCAGAGGAGTGGCGGGTGCGGGCTAAGCTGTAGAAGGAGAGAAGGGAGGTGAGGTAGGAGGGGGCGAAGTGATGGAGTCTTGAAGCCGAGAGTGAGGTGCTTTTTGTTGATGCATACATAGGCTGACTGGCCGTCACTGGAGAATTTTGAGGACACGCCCAGAGCGTTTCTGCACAGAGATGATCTGGGCAGCAGCACGAAGTGTAGACTGAAATGGTGAGAGACAGGAGGATGGGAGATCAGAGAGGAGTCTGATGCAGTAATCCTGTCGGGATAGGATGAGAGACTTAACCAGCAAGGTAGCGGTTTCGATGGAGAGGAAAGGGCGGATCTTGGTGTTGTTGCGGAGATGAGACCGGCAGTTTTTGGTGACGGATTGGATGTGAGGGGTGAATGAGAGAGCGGAGTCGAGGATGACACCAAGGTTGCGGGTGTCACTATGCAGCTAAGACCACTGTGCAGCTGTCTGCCTCCCCCTGTGCAAAGAGGTCCTTATGGATCAAGGGATTCGTGGGAAGATGTCCGCCGCCTCATGGCTCGGCAGAGGGCTGTTTGCAGTTATGGCATCCTCTGGGACGTCTTCCCTGCCATTCTGCGGGCCCTTCTTGATCCCACAGTTCTTCTCTGATATCGCGTCCGTTGCTCAACTCTCCTGCTCCGAAACGCACCTCGTCATCGATGTGATCGTAGTCACTGGCACCCTTTTGGTCGTTTTCTGCTTTGTCTCCATCGTCATCCCATACGTGCGCATCTTCCGGGCCGTGCTGAGGATGCCGGCCGCCGAGGGCAGGGTCAAAGCTGTCTCTTCCTGCCTGCCCCATCTCGTCGCCGTCACCGTTTTTTTCTCCACGCCGCCTTCGCCCACTTAAAACCGACTTCCAGCTCCTCCTTCCTGCCGGAGCTGCTGGTGTCCGTGTTGTACACCGTGGTGGCCCCCGCCCTGAATCCCCTCATGTACAGCCTGATAAACGGGTACATAAAGATGGCGATGGGGAGGGTCCTGTTTGGGAGTCTTTTATCCAGAGATAGAAAATTTCACTTCACGCTCTGACACTGTTCTTTCTCTTTCCAACGATTGACTCTAGAAAGACTTGAGTGGCCTGCAAAGATTTGAGATATTTGCCGTTAGAGACTTTTCCAGGTTGCACGCTGCCTACTATCAATGGCTTTGACTAGTTTGGTAGAAGGGCTTTTATCCAGCTGTTCTTGACTGGTATTTAAATTAACTTCACATGCCTGGGATTTACTCCCTTTATTCACTACCAGCAGAGGATAGAGCACGGGCCTGGGAGTCAGAAAGACCTGGGTTCTAATCCTGTCTCTGACACTTGTCTGCTGTGCAACGTTGGGCAAGTACCTTCACTTCACTGGGACTCAGATCCCTCCTCTGTAAAATGGGGATGAATACTGTGGGCCCCATGTAGAACATGGACTTTGTTCAATCTGATTACATTGTATCTACCCCAGTGCTTTAATACAGTGCCAGGTACATTGTAAGTGCGTAACAAGCACCGTTAAATAAAATGAAGAGGTAGCTATAGAAAGGTGCTTTAGACTTACTTTTGATGCTCAAATCTTCCAAAGAAGCCAGGAGCAGGGGTACAGCTTAAATATTTCCAACCACTTAATGGTCTCAGTTGCCACTCAATAAACACCATTAAGATTTATCCTCCTACTCTTACTGTTGTTACTATTATTATTTATTCTATAATATACTTCGATATTTGAGTATTAATTCAATCAATCAATCAAATTGAAGTATAACATCAGACCAAGATACATTCTTTGCACACAAGGAGCTTATACTTTTCAAAACCGTTACAGGTGCCTGTGACAGCCATTCACTGTCAAAACTGGAATGAGATCTTGGGTTACTTTTCTTTTCTTTTTTTTGCCAAGTCAATCTGAATATTGGATTCAACCATGACTAACCAAATGGGCTTGGGTGCCTATTCTCCCTACCACGATACAGCTCCAATCCCCAGAGTTGAAAGAGAAAGCTATTACTAATCATGGAAAGAGACTGATGAGTCCGTTGAGTTTGTTCTAGGAAGGAGTACCAAAGTGGGAGCCATGTGGGATTGGGCAGTTATTTAGGTTGTGAAGTCCGGGACCAAAGGGAACCCACGATCCCAGCCTTCCAAGATTCCCAGACGGTCAGCCATCTCAGAGGAGCCCCGAGCACTTCCTCCCACGGGGAATCCCCCAGGAAATAAACCGTTCATCGTCTGAGGGGACAGCACAGACAGCCGGAAAGCAGAGACGGGGAGGGAGGATCCTAACAGCTCCCAACCCCTACCCAGGCCTTCCTGTCACCCCCACCAGCGTCCAGGACAGATGAGATGGAGTGAGCCTCTCTATCAGCAGAAGTTGATGATCCCCAGCCCAGGACAGGCCCAGTGATTATGGAGTGAAGCAGAGGAAAAGGGAGGGGCAGGGAAGGGAAAGTTTAATATGAACCCAGGATATAACTGGACTTTTCCTGTTCTTTCTTAATAATAATACTATGATAGTGCTTACCCTGTGCCAAACACCATACACAGTGCTGGAGTAGATATGATATAATCAGATTGGACACTATCCCTGTCCCACATGGGGCTCATCGTCTTAAGCCTCATTTTACAGAAGAGGAAACCGAGGAACAAAAAATTTAAGTGACTTGCCCGAGGTTGCCCAGCAGGTAAGTGGTGGAGCCACGATTAAGACCAAGGTCCCTTAGACTCCTGGGACCACCCTCTTTCCACTAGGCCGTGCTGCTTCTCCAATTATGCAGAATTGTATGACCACAATCCTTGCAGATATTTGCACATGGAATAGATTTCTAGGAGTCAAGAATGGTTTCAGTGCCGCCCTGAACCAAAGCAGGTTGACTGAGTCCCGCCTGCCAGCCCGGCATCACACCGCGTGGACCCCGCTGCTCCCGGAAGTCTCCCCTCCTCAGAGCGCCACAATAGAAGCCTCCTGCTTCCACCTTCCCAAATTAAGCGACCTTCATTAAAGTGCTCCCCATCCCACCCTTCCCGGTCCGGTCCTGACTGACCCACCCCGCCCCCCCCACCACCCCGGGAAAAAGGCCCTTGTTAGCACCAAGTTACATTAACGACAACCTCATTCGCACCTACTCAGCCCTCCCATGCTAGTTAGCTGTTCGCTCCTCTCCCCAGGTATCTCTGCTCCCTGACCCCTCTTACCAGGCCCACCCTACTCCAGTACATAATAGTTTGTATCCGCTATTTGTGACATTATTATCTGCCAATTTTATTATTGCCATAGCATATTGATTGTTTAACTACACCCTGTGATGCCATCGCCTACTTATATCATTGCTACTGTTTTATTGCTTCTGCATCTCATTTGTTAACCTCCCGCTGTACTGTCACTCGCCCTGCTGACCTCACCATGAACTTTCAGTTCCCTTGCTCCCAACTGCCATTCCCATTCCTCACCTTCCTCTTCCCCTTTACCACCCAGCTTTTTCGCTGCCTCTCCCCCACCAAAACCACTCCCCATCACCCCCTACCAAGGATCCCTCTGTACCAGGGCCAGTCCTCCACTCCTCCCTCCCGGCCCCCTCTGTCCCCTTCTCCCCGCCCCCACCCCATCCCAGTTCTCCTTTCCCATCGCCACCCCTCTTCCCACTCTCCCCGCCCAAGCCCCCGCCAACTCATCCCAATCCAAACCCTCCCCACCACTCGCACCCTTCCCCCTCCCTCCCCTCCCTCGACAACTGCTGCCAAGTGTGGCCTCTGGAACCCCCGCTCCGTTTAAAGTAAAATCCCTTCCATCCTGGACCTATTCCTTTCCAGCTCTCGACTCCACCTCGCCCTAACTGAAACATGGCTGTCTCCAGACGACAAGGTCTCTTCTGCTGCTCTCTCCAGCGGAGGCCTCTTCTTCGCACACTCCCTCAGACTCACCGGAAAAGGAGGAGGTGTCGGTTTCCTTCTCGCCCCCCAATGTCGCTTTCGCACTATCCCTCCTCCCCCTTCGCTTTCCTTCCCTTCCTTTGAAGCCCACATTATTCGCCTCTACCACTCCCTCCAGATTCTGGTAGCTGTCATCTACCGCCACCCCGGCCCCACTTCCAACTTCTTTAACGACTTTGACCCCTTCCTCACCTTCCTTCTCTCCTTCTCCATGCCCACTCTGATCCTCGGAGACTTCAATATCCACATGGATATCCCTGATGACTCCATTGCCGTCCGCCTTCTATCTCTCCTCGACGCTGCCAACCTCTTCCTCCATCCCACCTCACCCAATCACCAACTTGGTCATACCCTCGACCTCATCATCTCCTATCGCTGCACTGTGTCCACCCTCACCAACTCTGAAATCCCTCTCTCTGATCATAATCTTCTCACCTGCCTCCTCACTCACACTCCTTTCCCCTGTAAATCCATATTACTCCCTCACAGAGATCTCCGCTCTCTTGACCCCATCCATCTGTCGGAGAGCCTCACACCCCACCTCGCAGCCCTCTCCTCTCTACCCAGTCTTGTTTATCAGATTACTGCTCTCAACTCTACCCTTTCTACTCAGCTAAATTCACTAGCTCCCCTTTCCTTTCG
The DNA here is from genome assembly GCF_015852505.1 of Tachyglossus aculeatus. Classification (NCBI taxonomy): domain Eukaryota; kingdom Metazoa; phylum Chordata; class Mammalia; order Monotremata; family Tachyglossidae; genus Tachyglossus; species Tachyglossus aculeatus. The sequence goes on from NW_024045095.1 coordinate 778,402, forward strand.
CCGCTCTCGTACCACTAACCCACAGCCCTGGATCACTGCCACTGTCCGCCTCCTTCGCTCTTATGCTCGAGCTGCCGAACGATGCGGGCGAAAGTCTAAACGCCATGCCAACCTCGTTCACTTCAATTTTATCCTTTCCTGCCTTAACTCAGCCCTCTCTTCTGCCAGACAAAACTATTTCTCCTCCCTTATTGGCACCCATGCCCATCACCCCCGCCAGCTCTTCCGTACATTCAACTCCCTTCTCAGGTCCCCGGTTCCTCCCCCTCCTCTTTCCCTCACCCCCAACGAACTGGCCTCCTACTTCATTAACAAAATTAAATCCATCAGGTCCGACCTCACCAAAGTCACTTCCCCACATTCTCCAACCCCCCAGCTCTCAACACTCTCTGCTACTCTCCCATCTTTCACAGCAGTATCCTCAGAGGAGCTCTCCTCCCTCCTTTCAAGTGCTACTCCGGCCACCTGTGCTTCCCACCCCATTCCCTCTCATCTCATGAAATCTCTCGCTCCATCCCTTCTCCCTTCCTTAACTTCCATCTTCAACCGCTCACTCTCCACTGGTTCCTTCCCCTCTGCCTTCAAACATGCCCAGGTCTCTCCCATCCTAAAAAAAACCCTCTCTTGATCCCACCTCACCTTCTAGTTATCGCCCCATATCCCTCCTACCATTCCTTTCCAAACTCCTTGAACGAGCTGTCTACACGCGCTGCCTATAATTCCTCAACAACAACTCTCTCCTCGACCCCCTCCAGTCTGGCTTCCGTCCCCTACATTCCACGGAAACTGCCCTCTTAAAGGTCACCAATGACCTCCTGCTTGCCAAATCCAACGGCTCACGCTCTGTCCTAATCCTCCTCGACCTCTCAGATGCCTTTGACACTGTGGACAACCCCCTTCTCCTCAACACGCTATCTGACCTTGGCTTCACAGACTCCGTAATCTCATGGTTCTCCTCTTACCTCTCCGGTCGTTCTCTCTCAGTCTTTTTTGCAGGCTCCTCCTCCCCCTCCCATCCTCTAACTGTGGAGGTTCCCCAAGGTTCAGTGCTTGGTCCCCTTCTGTTCTCAATCTACACGCACTCCCTTGGTGACCTCATTCGCTCCCACGGCTTCAACTATCATCTCTACGCTGATGACACCCAGATCTACATCTCTGCCCCTGCTCTCTCCCACACTCTCCAGGCTCGCATCTCCTCCTGCCTTCAGGACATCTCCATCTGGATGTCTGCCCGTCACCTAAAGCTCAACATGTCGAAGACTGAACTCCTTGTCTTCCCCCCCAAACCTTGTCCTCTCCCTGACTTTCCCATCTCTGTTGACGGCACTACCATCCTTCCCGTCTCACAAGCCCGCAACCTTGGTGTCATCCTCGACTCCGCTCTCTCATTCACCTCTCACATCCAAGCCGTCACCAAAACCTGCCGGTCTCAGCTCCGCAACATTGTCAAGATCCGCCCTTTCCTCTCCATCCATACCGCTACCCTGCTCGTTCAAGCTCTCATCCTATCCCGTCTGGACCACTGCACCAGCCTTCTCTCTGATCTCCCATCCTCGTGTCTCTCTCCACTTCAATCCATACTTCATGCTGCTGCCCGGATTATCTTTGTCCAGAAACGCTCTGGGCATATTACTCCCCTCCTCAAAAATCTCCAGTGGCTACCAATCAATCTGCGCATCAGGCAGAAACTCCTCACCCTGGGCTTCAAGGCTCTCCACCACATCGCCCCCCCCACCTCACCTCCCTTCTCTCCTTCTACAGCCCAGCCCACACCCTCCTCTCCTCCGCCGCTAATCTCCTCACCGTACCTCGTTCTCGCCTGTCCCGCCATCGACCCCCGGCCCACGTCATCTCCCGGGCCTGGAATGCCCTCCCTCCGCCCATCCGCCAAGCTACCTCTCTTCCTCCCTTCAAGGCCCTGCTGAGAGCTCACCTCCTCCAGGAGGCCTTCCCAGACTGAGCCCCTTCCTTTCTCCCCCCCTCGTTCCCCTATCCATCCCCCCCATCTTACCTCCTTCCCTTCCCCACAGCACCTGTATATATATATATATGTTTGTACATATTTATTACTCTATTTATTTATTTATTTATTTATTTTACTTGTACATATCTATCCTATTTATTTTATTTTGTTAGTATGTTTGGTTTTGTTCTCTGTCTCCCCCTTTTAGACTGTGAGCCCACTGTTGGGTAGGGACTGTCTCTATATGTTGCCAATTTGTACTTCCCAAGCGCTTAGTACAGTGCTCTGCACATAGTAGACGCTCAATAAATACGATTGATTGATTGATTGATTGATTGATTCAGTGCTTGGTCCCCTTCTGTTCTCGATTTACACGCACTCCCTTGGTGACCTCATTCGCTCCCACGGCTTCAGCTATCATCTCTACGCTGATGACACCCAGATATACATCTCTGCCCCTGCTCTCTGCCCCTCTCTCCAGGCTTGCGTCTCCTCCTGCCTTTAGGACATCTCCATCTGGATGTCTGCCCGCCACCTAAAACTCAACATGTCCAGGACCGAACTCCTTGTCTTCCCTCCCAAACCCTGACCTCTCCCTGACTTTCCCATCTCTGTTGACGACACTACCATCCGTCCCTTCTCAGAAGCGCAAAACCTTGGTGTCATCCTCGACTCCGCTCTCTCATTCACCCCTCACTTCCAAGCCGTCACCAAAACCTGCCGGTTTCAGGTCCTCAACATTGCCAAGATCCGCCCTTTCCTCTCCATCCATACCGCTACTCTGCTCATTCAAGCTCTCATCCTATCCCGTCTGGACTACTGCATCAGCCTTCTCTCTGATCTCCCATCCTCGTTTCTCTCCCCACTTCAATCCATATTTCATGCTGCTGCCCGGATTGATATTGTCCAGAAACGCTCTGGGCATCTTTCTCCCCTCCTCAAAAATCTCCAGTGGCTACCAATCAATTTTTGCATCGGGCAGAAACTCCTCACCCTGGGCTTCAAGGCTCTCCATCACCTCGCCCCCTACTACCTCACCTGCCTTCTCTCCTTCTACAGCCCACCCCGCACCCTCTGCTCCTCTGCTGCTAATCTCCTCACCGTACCTCGTTCTCGCCTGTCCCGCTATCGACCCCTGGCCCACCTCATCCCCCGGGCCTGGAATACCCTCCTTTTGCCCATCTGCCAAGCTAGCTCTCTTCCTCCCTTCAAGGTCCTACTGAGAGCTCACCTCCTCCAGGAGTCGTTCCCAGACTGAGCCCCTTTCTTTCTCTACCCCTCGTCCCCATCTCCATCCCCCAACTTACCTCCTTCCCTTCCCCCCAGCACCTGTGTATATGTATATATGTTTGTACATATTTATTACTCTATCTATTTATTTATTTTACTTGTACATATCTATTCTATTTATTTTATTTTGCTAGTGTGTTTTGTTTTGTTCTCAGTCTCCCCCTTTTAGACTGTGAGCCCACTGTTGGGTAGGGACTGTCTCTATATGTTGCCAACTGGTACTTCCCAAGCGCTTAATACAGTGCTTTGCACACAGTAAGCGCTCAATAAATGGGATTGATGATGATGATGACTGGAGGAGATGAACAACCCGATTGGCTTCTTTGCACCCTATTGCTTAGTAAAGTGTCTGGCACATAGTGAGCATGAAAAATTAACATTAAACCCCCCCGAGATTCCCTCCAACCAAAACATTTTCTCCTCTCCTGTGCACTTTTCTCTGGAATATTTTTCTCATCCCTATCTTTCCCAAATGTCAGCGTGACTCAGTGGAAAGTGCACGGGTTTGGGAGCCAGAGGTCATGAGTTCTAATCTCGGCTATGCCACCTGTCAGTTGTGTGACTTTGGGCAAGTCACTTAACTTCTCTGGGCCTCAGTTACCTCATCTGTAAGTAAACTAGGGATGAAGACTGTGAGCCCCACGTGGGACAACCTGATCACCTTGTGTTCCCCCAGCGCTTAGAACAGTGCTTCGCACATAGCGCTTAACAAATACCATTATTATTATTATTATTATTATTATTATTATTATTATTATTAAATATCCTTAAGCAGTCAACGTCATTTCTCAGAAAAAGACCAATGTCACCGTGAAGACAGAATTCCCCCTGCTGGGATATTCGGAGGTCCGGGAGCTGCAGCTGCCCTGCCCTTCCTGGTCTACCTGGAGGCCCTAACGTGGAATCTACTCATCGTCGCCATCACCGCCCTCTACCGGCGCCTCCCTCTACACCCCCATGTACTTCTTCCTCACGCACCTGTCCGTCTTCGCCCTCTGCCTCATCTCCGTCACCGTCCCCCAATCCTCCATATCTCCCTGACCGACCGTAGATACTTTTCCTTCCTGGGCTGTGCCACCCATGTCTTCTCAGTGGTTCTGTTTGTCGCTTCAGAGGTATTCATCATCACAGTCATGTCCTAGGACCACTATGCCGCCATCTGCCGTCCCCTTCGCTCTGAGGGGCCTGTGGAAACATGGCGGCATCTTCCTGGCTCACGTGATAACCGCCCTAGGGAGGATATTTGGAGGAAATGGCTTCCATTCTGGGGAGAGAATCGTCATCTTCTGACTTGAATGATCCCAGTATTGGACAGGCACCCGATCTTTGTACCCAAGCGTGAGTTCCCCAAATTTTCCCAAAGGAATCAATTAATCCATCAATTAATTATATTCACTGAGTGCTTACTATGTGCAGAACACTGTACTAAGCACTTGGGAGAGGACAGTATAACTGAGTTGATAGACATGTTCACTGTCTACCACACAGGAGCATTTACTGTGAATCAACTGAGCCTGAGCACTGTAGTAGGTGCTTTGAATAGAATAGTGGAAGTCGTAGGCATGATCAATCAGTCAATCAATGGTATTTAGTAGCCTCTGACTATGTGCAGAGCACTGTTCTGAGCACTTGGGAGAATACAAAGAGTTAGCAGACACAATCCCTGCCTTCAGCAAGTTTAAAATCTAACAGGGGAAAAAGCCACCAGAATAAACTTCAAACAAGAGGAAGAAAGAAAAGGGGATAATTTACTGTGTAAAAATAATAAGGTATGTACAGTACTGACCCTAATACTAAGGCGGTTTGTGAGTATTCAAGTTTAAAGGTAGTACAAGAGTCTGAACAGGCAATTCATTCATTCAATCGTATTTATTCAACGCTTACTGTGTACAGAGCACCGTATTAAGTTCTTGGAAAGTACAATTCAGCAATAGAGAAAATCCCTGCCCACAAAGGGTTCACAGTCTAGAAGGGGGGAGACAAACAACTAAACAAGTAAACAGGCATCAATAGAAATAAATAGAATTATAGATAGATACACAACAAAACAAGTAAACAGGCATTAATATAAATACATAGAATTATAGATATGTGCATATATACATAAGTGCTGGGAGAAAGCAAAAGGATAGAGATGGGGCGAAGCAGAGGGGAGGTGAAGCCAAGGAAAAGGGGGGCTTAGTTTGGGAGGAAAAGGGGGACTTGTAATAAACATATTTGTGGTATTTGTTAAGGGCTTACTATGTGCTAAGCATTGCAATAAGCACTGGGATGGATACAAGATAATCAAATCCCACATAAGACTCACAGTAGGAGCGAGAACAGAAATCGAGTCCCCATTTCTGGAGATGAGGGAACTGGTTCACAGAGAAGTTAAGTGAGTTGTCCAAGGTCACACAACAGGTACGTGGTAGATCCGAGATTAGAAACTGTGAGCAAGATACCATCAGTGGAAAATGGGAAGGCACAGGAGAGTAAGTAGGTCGACTTGAAGGGCAGCACTGCCTAATGGACAGAGCATGAACATGGGAGTCAGAAGGACCTGGCTCCTGATCCTGGCTCTGCAACTTGTCTAGTGTGAGACCTTAGGCAAGTCACTTGACTTCTCTGTGCCTCAGTTATGCCATCTGTAAAATGGTGATTAAGTCTATGAGCCCCATGTGGGACAGGGACTATGTGTAATAATAATGATGACATTTATTAAGTGCTTTCTATGTTCAAAGCACTGTTCTAAGCGCTGGGGAGGTTACACGGTGATCCTGTTGTCCCTCAGGGGGCTCACAGTCCTAATCTCCATTTTACAGATGAGGTAACTGAGGCACAGAGAAGTTAAGTGACTTGCCCAGAGTCACACAGCTGACAATTGGCGGAGCCGGGATTTGATCCCATGACCTCTGACTCCAAAGCCCGTGCTCTTTCCACTGAGCCATGCTGCTTCTCTTGTGTAACCCAATTTGCTTGTATCCACCCCAGCACTTAATACAGTGTCTGGTACATAATACGTGCTTAAAAATTGCTACAATTATTTTTATTATTATTACAAGGGACAAAAAAGTGTGAGCTGTGATGTAGTTGTAGAACAGAGGCACAGAAAAGTGAAGTGAATTGTCCTAGGTCACACAGCAGACACGTGGAGATGAAATTAAAAACAATAGTAATAATAATCATAATAATAATAATGGTATTTGTTAATTAGTTACTATGTGCCAAGCACTGTTCTAAACACTAAGATAGATACGAAGTAATCACGTTGTCCCACGTGGGGTTTACAGTCTAATCCCAATTTTACAGATGAGGTAACTGTGTCCCAGAGAAGTGAAGTGACCTGCCCAAAGTCACCCAGCTGATGAGTTGCAGAGTCGGGATTAGAACTCAAATCCTCTGATTCCAAGGCCCGTTTTCTACCTGCAGGGCCATGTTGCTTCGATGACTTTGAGAGCTGACTACCACCTCCTTGAACTGTTGCATTGGACCCTCCCAAGCGTTTAGTACAGAGCTCTGCACATAAAAAACACTTAATAAACACCGTTGATTGACTGGCCAATTGATTGATTACACTTATAATTTCTTACTGCTATCTGTAATATAGAAACCCCGATTCCTTGTGGATGGAAGACAGAAATAGGAAACATGTACAGTGATTAAAGATGATAAGACCAAGCTTGCATCCAGGTTGGTGAGAAGTTGGGGTTAAGGATGAAATCAGTAAAGTTGAGGACTGAGAAGCAGTGTGGCCTCATGGATAGATCACAGGCCTGGGAGTCAGAGGACCTGGGTTCTAATTTCAGCTCCCCCACCCGTCTGTTGTGTGACCTTGGGCAATTCACTTCGCTTTTCTATGCCTCTGTTCTTCTGTTCTCCCTCTTACCTAGACAGTGAGCCCCGTGCGGGACAAACAGCATGTCCAACCTAATTCACTTGTATCTACCCTAGCACTTAGAAGAGTGTTCGATGCACCATAACCGCTTAACAAATAACATTTCTGATCCCTGAGCAGGGAGGGGAGCCTCGGATCATAGAGACTGTAACAGCCATCCAGACTCTAGCTCTTGACATTCCTCCTGACAGGGACTCCCTCCCTGTTCAATCCACTCCTTTCTCTGTCACTCTTGCGCTTTGATTTGCTCCTTTTATTCATCCATCTATAAGTCCCACAGCACTTACGTCCATATACGTCATTTATGTATTTATATTCACCTCTGTCTCCTCTTATAGACTGTGAGCTCATCATGGGCACGGATCGGGCCTACCAACTCTTTTATATTTACTCTCCCAAGTGTGTAGTTCAGTGCTTTGACCTCAGTAAACAATAAATACGATTTATTGAGTGATTGATCGATAACCCCACCAGGCCTCTGCTCTCCCCAGAGAGAAGAGAGAAGCAACGTGATTCAGTGGAAAGAGCACGGGTTTTGAAGTCAGAGGTCATGCGTTCAAATCCCGGCTCCGGCAACTGCCAGCTGTGTGACTTTGGGCAAGTCACAACTTCTCTGGCCCTCAGTTACCTTATCTGTAAAATGTCGATTAAAACTGTGAGCCCCTGCGGGACAACCTGATCACCTTGTTACCTCCCCAGCGCTTAGAACAGTGCTTTGCACATAGTAAGCACTTAACAAGTACCATCATCATTATTATTATTATCTTCAAAATCCTTCTGAAATGTCTTCCCGTCCCACACTAAGAAGCAGCGTTGCTTAGGAGAAAGAGCACAGGTCTGGAAGTCAAAAGACATGGGTTCTAATCCCAGCTCCACCACCCCTCTGCTCTGAAACCTTGGGCAAACCACTTAACCTCTCTGTGCCTCAGTCACCTTATCTGTGAAATGGGGATTAAGACTGTGAGCCCCACGTAGCACAACTTGATGACCTTGTGTCTACCCCAGCTCTTAGAACAGTGCTTGGCATATAGTAAGCACTTAACAAATACTGTCATCATCATCATCATCCAGAACGTTTCCCCATTCATTTCTCTTCTCTTCGGGTCACACCCACTAACATCCTTTGATTTTCTGAAGATTTCTTAAGCTCCTTATTATCAGGGAACGTGTCCGCTAATTCTGTCATATCGTAATCTCTACCCAAGCACGTAATACACTGTTCTGCACATACTAAGCACTCAGCAAATACCACTGATTTTTTTACATGCCCTATTACTTAAGCACTTACTTTTCCTTATTCTGTCTATAACTTTAGTGTCTGCTTCCCTCTTCTGGACTGAGGAGAGGTTTATGTTTTGATACTCTATCATACTCTCTTAAAGGTCTTAGCATAGGACTCTGCACACCTTAGGAGCTTAATAAATAATACAGATTGAATGATTGATTAAATGACCTCTTCAGCACTTTTTCACCACCTCTGCGGTTATGCAAGTTTTTGTAGACCCAGCTAGGAAGAGATTGAATCCTTCCAGAGGCCAATGAGGACTTTTTTTAAGGTATTGGTTATGCACTTAGTTTGTGCCAGCCATTGAGCAATGTGCTGGGGTGGATACAAACTAATTCGAGACCAACTCCCCTCTTCCTCTGCTCCCCCTCCCCTCCCCATCACCCCGACTCGCTCCCTTTCCTCCAACCCCATCTCCCCCACTACAGTGCCTGTATATATTTGTACATATCTATAATTCTATTCATTTATATTAATGATATACATATATATATATTTCTATTTATTTTTACTGATGCTACTGATGCCTGTTTACCTGTTTTGATGTCCGTCTCCCTGCTTCTAGAGTGTGAACCCGTTGTGGACAGTGATTGTCTCTGTTTTTGACCTGTACTTTTCAAGTGCTTATTAATGTGCTCTGCAATTAGGAAGAGCTCAATAAATACGATTGAATGCATGTATGAAGGAATGATCTGGTTGGGTATAGCCCTTGTCCACATGGGGCTCACAGTCTAAGTAAGGAGGGCATAGGATTTAATCCCCATTTTGCAGATGGGGAAGATAGGAGAAGTAAGGTGATTGTCCAAGGTCACCTAGCTAACACATGGCTAAATGCTGGGGTAGTTACAAGATAATCACTTTGGATTATCAGTCCTTCAGAGGGGGTACCTGAAGCACTGGGAAATGAAGTGACTTGCTCAGGGTCACACAGCAGATGAGCGGTGAAGTCAGTACTGGAACCTAGGCTTTATGACACCCAGGCCAGGACTCTTTCCACTAGGCCAAGCTGCTTCTTGTCTCCAGAGACTAACTGAGCTTGCCAATCTGTCACTTCCTACCTCCGTGTTTAGGGCTCTGATTCTCCATTCGTTACTCTGAGTAACCAATCATATTCCCCCAGTGAGTCTATGAGGATATATTATATTTTTGATATATTCTATTATTGATATGGTATTTACACACAGTGTCAGGCACTGTTCTAAGCGCTGCGATAGATATAAGTCAATCAGGTTGCACACACTCCCTGTCCCATATGAGGTTCACAGTCTACATAGGAGGGTGAACAAGTATTGCATCTTCATTTTACGTCTGAGGAAACTGAGGCCCAGAGAAGTGAAGCGACTTGCCCAAGGTCACCCGGCAAGGATTCGGGAGATCTGGGCTCTCATGCCCAGATTCTTTCCACTAAATCGTGCTGCTTCTGCTATTCAGAAGCATATCATTCTCTCCCTGTCTCTCTCTTTCTCTCTGGATATAGGTATATTTATGTAGAAGTAGATTCTGTGGTTGTCATGGGAATATCACGGGCCAGGACCGTTGCTGCAGTTGGGAGTGCCAGGTTCTTACCTCTGCAGGACCTCAGAAATCATGTGACCAGAGGGTTCTCGCGTCGCCTGGCCCACGAGGTCCTTCCACAGGGGCCCAAGCCAAGTCAGTCTTCCAGGGATCCCCCTCAGAGCAGCGACTGCTTCATCTGCGAGGACGGAGTCCGTCTGAAGAGCAGGTCAGCATCCATGGGAGAGCGCAGAGTGGCTGAAGGACCCTGGCCGTCCCTTTGTGGCTGACCGAACCCAGGAATCCGAGGAAAAAGGGGATATCAGCCCAGTCCAGAGGAGGTCAGTGCCCCCCACGCCACAAGTCCCGGCTGCCCTGGTGAGAGTGGACGGGGTTGGAGAGAGGCAGGATGGAACCAGAAGGAAGAAGCCAGAGATGGAGTCATTCTGGGGAGATACTCTCACTTAGGGAACAGGTTAGAGGTCATTCATTCATTCATTCAATCAATCATATTTATTGAAAGCTTACTATGTGCAGAGCACTGTATTGAGTGCTTAGAAATACAATTCAGCAACAAATAGAGACAATCCCTGCCCACAACGGGATCATAGTCGAGAAGCGGGGAGAGATCAGTTCAGACCAAGAACGTACCTCAAACAATGTAGGCTTGTAGGAGGGGAATGGTTTGCCAGCAGTAACAAGTTATTAATAATTTTGGTACATTTTAAGCGCTTACTGTATGCCAAGCACTGTTCTAAGCGCTGGGTTACATACAAGTTAATCAGGTTGGACGCAGTCCCTGTCCATCATGAGGCTCACACTCTTAGCCCCATTTTACAGATGAAGTAACCGAGGCACAGGGAGGTAAATTGACTTGCCCAAAGTCACACAGCTAACGTGTGAGGGAACCGGGATTAGAAACCACATCCTTCTGACTCCCAGGCTCGTGCTCTGTCTACCAGTGGCCCCATCACCGACACAGCTCTCCCCCCTTCAGCATCCCACCCTGGATATCGTGGCAATCGCCCGCTAGGCTCAGATGCTACAATCGAGCAACGGCACGATGTTACAATTACGTCGGATGTCAGTGATTCCTGTATGTCAAAAACGTTTTCAGCTGGAAAGTGATTGTCAAGGATGAGAGAGTGTGACTGATTCTGAGAAAAACTCAAGTTCCACCATCAATTATTCTGAACGGAAGTCCTCCTACGAATCAATACCTGTCTGTGTCAGGAGAGTTTGCATATGCCAGTGTAGCTTACAGCTATGCCATTGAGAGATGCTCTCGCTGGGGTTACCCATAACAGAAAGGTCTAAGCGGAACCATCAGACAAAGTTGATTTACCTGTGCTGGGCAGCAGCGGGATGAGAAAGAGTCAAAGGCAGATGATTAAATGATCAAAATGTTGATCAAAGACAACAGCAGAGATTCATGTTTAAACTGCGGAAGGAGGTGATGGTAAACCACTTATTTATGTTTACCCAAAAAACTCTATGAATGCACACACCAGAATCATTACTGGTAGTTTATCTATAAAGCCTTCTTGGTAAACATATGGCAGTGGTTAGCATTGCCTTCTTCCATGCAGTAAACCTGAGTCTCCGCCCTCGACTCCTTCCCATTACGTTGCTACCTAGCACTGGTGAGGTTTGACTTGTAGCAGATTGCCTTCCACTCGCTAGCCACTGGCCAAGCTAGGAATGGAATGGACAGGTCTCTGCTTGACTCTCCTTCCCTCTGTATCCGCTCTTCTAGACTGTAAACCCACTGTGGACAGGGATTGTTTCTCTTTATTGCTGAATTGTACTTTCCAAGCACTTAGTATGGTTCTCTGCACACAGTAAACGTTCAAATAAATACGATTGAATGAATGAATGAATTGCTTGTTAAGAATCTTGTATCACCTATGAACTTGAATACTCAAAAAAACCCCATTGCGTTTGTGTTAAAACTGTATTTATCTTATTATTTACACAGTAAAATATACCTTTCTTTCTTCCTCATCTATAGTTTACGGTGGCTTTTTCCTCTGTTAAATTGTAAGTTGGTTGAAGGCAGGGATTGTGTCTTCGAACTCTTTGTCTTCTCCCAAGTGCTTAGAAAAGTGTTCTGCACATAGTCAGAGTCTAATAAATACCATCGATTGAATGATTGATCATGCCTACGACTTCCACTATTCTATTCAAATAGTGGAATACAGTGCTCAGGCTCAGTTGATTCACAATAAGAGCTCCTGAGTGGTAGACAGTGACCATGTCTATCAACTCTGTTATACTGTCCTCTCCCATCTGCTTAGTACAGTGTTCTGCACATAGTAAGCACTCAGTGAATATGATTGATGGATTAATTGATTCCTTTGGGAAAATGTGGGGAACTCACGCTTGGGTACAAAGATCGGGTCCCTGTCCAATACTTGAATCATTCAAGTCAGAAGATGACGATTTTCTCCCCAATATGGAAACCATTCCCTGCAACGATCCTCCTCAGAACAGTCATCATGTCCCGGTTCCTCATGTTGTAGATGTGGGGGTGAGGGCGTGGGGCACCACAGTGTAGAACACGGACACAAGCAGGTCCAGGGTCAGGGAGGTTTCTGATGGTGGCTTGAGGTGATCGAAGGCAGACATCGTGAGAACCACGGTGACCACTAGAACGTGAGGCAGGCAGAGGGAGAAGGCTTTCGATCGACTATCGGCTGATGGGATCCTCAGCACAGTGGAGACGATGGAGGTATGCGATGCCATGTTGGAGACCAAGCACACAAAACCCAAACAGGAACCAATAGCAACACTCACATCGATAGCAAAGTGGCTCTCAGAGCAGTTGATCCTCAGCATCGAGGGAACATCGTAGAAGAACTGGGGGTCGACATGGGACCCGCAGAAGAACAGGGAGAAGGTCGAAGCCAAAAACAAAACTCCAAACAGTCTTCCAGTGAGCCAGGAATTGGCCGCCATCTTCCCACAGGCCACTCGGTTCATGACGACCTCATAGTGAAGGGGATGGCAGTTCGCGACGTAGCGGTCGTAGGACATCGCCGTGAGGCTGAACATTTGTAAAATGGGGTATAAAACGATGAGCCCCATGTGGGAAAAGGACAGTGTCCAATCTGATTATATCATATCTATCCCAGCACTGAGTATGGTACTTGGCACATGGTAAGCACTGAACAAATACCACAATCATTATTATTAAGAAAGAACAGGAATATTCCTGTTATATCTTGGGTTTATATTGAAATTTCCTTTTCCTGAGCCTTACCTTTCCCCTGCTCCTCTCCGGAGTCACCGGGCCTGTTCTGGGCTGGGGGCTTCCTGTGGTCCCGGCCCTCACAATCTAAATAACTGTCCAGTCCGACGTGGTTCCCGTTCTGGGATTTCTTTCTAGTCAACGGATTAATCATCATTCCCTTTCCGAAATTTATAAAAATCCTGAAGAGTTGAACCTCATTTCATGCCAGGAATTAGAACCATCTGAATATCTCAGCCGAAGCAGCGTGGTCTAATGGAAAGAGTCCGGGCCTGGGAGTCAGAGGACCAGGGTTGTAATTCCAGCTCCACCGTTGGTCCGCTGTGTGACCTTGGGCAAGTCACATCGCTTCCCTGTTCTTCAGTCCCCTCCTCTGAAAAATGGGAATTCAATATATGTTTTCCCTTTTACTGTGGGACCCATGTGGGATATGATTATTTTGTCGTTGCCCCACTGCTTAATATAGAGCTTGGCACATAGTAAGCACTTAAATATCATTTTTTAAAAATGGGGAGAGGGTAGAGGAGGAAAGCAGAGAATTGTTGAAGAAATGAAATCTAAGTGGGTGGCACTCTCATGGGCCTTGTTCTACGGAACAGCAGTGGGGCAGGGGAAGGGTACTGCATGTCCTCCCAGAACTTCACTGCAGACTCTAGTGGCAAGCAGGACCAGAAGCCATTTTGGAAAGATCTGGTACAGGACCCATTTTAGTATGCAACAAGGGGTGGCTATTTTGGGAGCAGTAGCAATCAGTCAATCGATCATATTTAGTAAGTGCTTACTATGTGCAAGGTAATGCACTGAGCATTTGGGAGAGTACAACATAACAGAGTTGGCAGACATGTTCCCTGTCCACAGAGAGATTACAGTCTAAAGAGAGAGACAGACATTTATATCAATAAATAAATGACAGATCTGGACATAGGTTGTGTGGAGCAGAGGGTGGAGTGCACACCCAATTGCAAGGGTGATGCAGAAGGGAGTGGGAGAAGAGGGCTTAATCAGGGAAAGCCTCTTGGAGGAGATGAACCTTCAATATGGCTTTGAAGGTGGGGAGAGTAATTGTTGGACGTGAAGAGGGAGGATGTTCCAGGCCAGAGACAGGACAGAGGCTAGGGGTGGACAGGGGGTCGAGGGCTCGAGGTAGAGTGAGTAGCATTCGAGGAGCAGAGTGTGTGGTCTGTATCTTCGTGGAAAGCAAGGGCACGGTGATTTAGAAAGGATTATTTGACTCTTGAGAAATGGGTCTTAGATGAAAACCTTCCTTAGAGAGACCTGCATGTCCCTGTTTCTCAAGACCATCCTCTCAGACCCAGCAGCCTCCCCAAGGCAGCCTTCATTCCCTGTTCCTTAGACTGTAGATGAGTGGGTTCAGGGATGGGGGCAGCACAGAGAAGAACACGGACACCAGCAGGTCCAGGGTCGAGGGGGAGTCTGACACAGGCTTGAGGTAAGCAAAGGCTCCAGTCGGGAGAAAAACGGTGACAACGGAGAGGTGGGGAAGGCAGGTAGAGAAGGCTTTGGCCCGACTCTCAGTGGACGGGCACCCCATCACAGCCGTAGGAGATGACGGTGGAGATGAAGGAGACGAAACCAAAGCCGATACCCACAGCCACTTTGCGTGCGACAATGTGCATTTCTGAACAGGAGATTTTCAGTAAGGAGGGGACGTCGCAGAAGACCTGCTGGATCACGGTGGACTCACAGAAGCTTAATGTGAACGTTCCGGCTGAGTACATCGTTCCGAAAAGCCCTCCGCTAAGCCAGGAGATGGCGGCAATCTTTCGGAAGGCCCCTGGGTCCATGATGACGTCGTAGCGCAGGGGGCAGCAGATGGCGGTGTAGCGGTCGTAGGACATCGCCATGAGGACAGACAGATCTGAAGCAGCAAACAGATCCACCAAAATGACCTGGGCCACACAGCTTCTGAAATAGATGGATCTGTTGTTGATCAGGAAGTTGTGGATGGATTTGGGGCGGTAATGGAGATGTAGCAGATGTCGAGGACGGACAGCCGCCTGAGGAAGAAGTACATGGGGGTGTGAAGGGGCCGTTCGAGGGCAGTGACGGCGTCGATGAGGAGATTCCCCGTCAGGGCCTCCCGGTAGACCAGGAGGAACAGCGCGACATGACCAGCTGCAGATTCTGTACCTCCGAGAATCCCAGCAGAAGGAAGTCCCTCAGTGCCTTGTCGTTGGCCCTATGGCCTGAGGACTGCCTGAGGGTACCAAGAAAGCCATTGAATATCAGTCCGAGAAAAACATAAACAAGAGAAATTGTTAGGTGTCAGCAGACCTTTCAGATTCCTCTTTCTCCTGCCTCTGGCCTGGAATGAAGACAAGCATTCAAACCAATTTATTCTTCCTAGAACGTTCCCTGGTCTTAAATGTTTGTGAGGATTGAGATACTGCAACTCCTCTCATTTATCTATTCGCACTAGGCTATCTGCCCTGGAATGCCCTCTCCCTTCATGTCTGTCAGACCACCATTCTCAGGAGAGAAGTCACTTAACTTCTCTTTTCTTAAAATGGTACTTGTTAAGCGCTTACTATATACCAAGCACTGTTTTAAGCACTGGGGTAGATCCAAGCTACACAGCTTCAACACAGTCTCTGTCCTACTTGGGGCTCACAGTCTTAATTCCCATTTCACAGGTGAGGTAACTGAAGCAAAGAGAAGTGAGGTGCCTGGCCCAGGATACCACAGCAGACAAGCGGCAGAGCTGGGATTAGAATCTAAATCCTCTGAATCCCTGGCCTGGGCTCTATCCACACACCCAGTGGCTACCATTTGAGGAAAGAAGCCGGCACTGGTTTTGATTAATGGCCTTACATAGTCAGTTAACATCGACTGAATCTGTGAGGCAAAACAAAAAAAAAAACCTTCCATTTTGCCTCTAAAGTCTTCAGACTCACCGGGACAGTCCGGGAGGATGAGGGGCCTCTCTCTCTCTGTTGGTCTCTGCTAGTCTGTGTTGGTCTCGGCTGGTCTTGGCTGGTCTCGGTTGCCCTGGGCCCGACGCGCCTCCCATCTGTCTCCAGGATACTCCTGAATGATCCCAGAATGCCCTGGTGCAGGTAACAAGTATTTCCGCTCTCTATCCTAATCCTCCTCGACCTCTCAGCTGCCTTCGACACTGTGGACCTCCCCCTTCTCCTCAACACGGTATACGACCGTGGCTTCACAGACTCCGTCCTCTCCTGGTTCTTCTCTTATCTCTCCGGTCGTTCATTCTCAGTCTCTTTTGCAAGCTCCTCCTTCCCCTCCCATCCCCTTACTGTGGGGGTTCCCCAAGGTTCAGTGCTTGGTCCCCTTCTGTTCTCGATCTACACCCAGATCTACATCTCTGCCCCTGCTCTCTCCCCCTCTCTCCAGGCTCGCATCTCCTCCTGCCTTCAGGACATCTCCATCTGGATGTCTGCCCGCCACCTAAAACTCAACATGTCCAAGACTGAACTCCTTGTCTTCCCTCCCAAACCCTGCCCTCTCCCTGACTTTCCCATCTCTGTTGACGGCACTATCATCCTTCCCGTCTCACAGGCCCGCAACCTTGGTGTCATCCTCGACTCCGCTCTCTCATTCATCCCTCACATCCAAGCCGTCACCAAAACCTGCCGGTCTCAGCCCCGCAACATTGCCAAGATCCGCCCTTTCCTTTCCATCCAAACCGCTACCCTGCTCGTTCAAGCTCTCATCCTATCCCGTCTGGACTACTGCATCAGCCTTCTCTTTGATCTCCCATCCTCGTTTCTCTCCCCTCTTCAATCCATACTTCATGCTGCTGCCCGGATTGTCTTTGTCCAGAAACGCTCTGCGCATGTTACTCCCCTCCTCAGAAATCTCCAGTGGCTACCAATCTATCTGCGCATCAGGCAGAAACTCCTCACCCTGGGCTTCAAGGCTCTCCAGCACCCTCGCCCCCTCTTACCTCACCTCCCTTCTCTCCTTATACAGCCCAGCCTGCACCCTCCGCTCCTCTGCCTCTAATCACCTCACCGTACCTCGTTCTCGCCTGTCGCACCATCGACCCCCTGGCCCACGTCATCTCCCGGGCCTGGAATGCCCTCCCTCTGCCCATCCGGCAAGCTAGCTCTCTTCCTCCCTTCAAGGCCCTACTGAGAGTTCACCTCCTCCAGGAGGCCTTCCCAGACCGAGCCCCTTCCTTCCTCTCCCCCTCGTTCCCCTCTCCATCCCCCATCTTACCTCCTTCCCTTCCCCCCAGCACCTGTATATATGTATATATGTTTGTATATATTTATTACTCTATTTATTGATTGATTTATTTTACTTGTACATATCTATTCTATCTATTTTATTCTGTTAGTATGTTTGGTTTCGTTCTCTATATCCCCCGTCTAGACTGTGAGCCCACTGTTGGCTAGGGACTGTCTCTATATGTTGCCAACTTTTACTTCCCAAGCGCTTAGTACAGTGCTCTGCACACAGTAAACGCTCAATAAATACGATGGATTGATTAATTGATCTGCCCTTTCTCACAGAGGCTGAAACACTTTGCCATCGAGCCTGACTCTGTGGAGAGAAGGAGGGGTCACTCTGGGAGGACCTGCTTGGAGTTCCTTTCAGGAGTTGCTCCACAGGAATCTAGCCAATTTGTGGAGAAGCAGCATGACCTGGTGGATAGAGCATGGGGACCTGGGTTCTAATACCAACTCAGCAAGCTGTCTGCTCAAGGACCTGGAGCAAGACACTTCACTTCCCCTTGCCTCAGTTCCCTCAACTGTAAAATGAAGATTAAGGCTTTGAGTTCCACTTGGGACGATTTGCTTGTATCCGTCCTAGCACTTAGTAAAGTGTGTGGAACATAGTAAGCACTTAACAAATACTACAAATATTATTATTATCATTATCATCCCAGACTAAAGTCCCCTTTTCCTCAGCTCCTCTCACCTCCGCGTCGCCCGATTCGCTCCCATTGCTGTACCCCATGACCCATAGCACGTGTGTGTGTATGTACTTTAGAGGATGGACAAAGGCAATTGCCGGCCCGAAAATTGTTTCGTGTTTTGGGGATTGTTTAATGCCCCATCCACCTTCCTTCCAGCCTTGGGGTGGACACATGGCTAGTCGGGCAGCCCAACCGAGTCTCGTCCAGTTTCCAGAGTGATCACAATCAATTCACAAGGAAATCAAAGTGCCTCTGGACAGCAAGAATATTGATATCCTTTATCCTTCCGTCAAGAAAAGCAAGGTACCAGCCAGAAATCAATTTAGGCACCGCTGGGAACCGAAAACCAATTTAGGCGCCCCCACAGATATGTGAGGTTTACCTGTGACCCTGTGGCCCCCAGCCGTGTTGTTGCACAGGTGTGGGCATCGACAATACCCTCGACCGACGCCCCCTCCTGCCCTTGGTGCCCAAAGCACTCATGAGGGTATCCACGGGCACCAGAAATCCGTTTGGACCCTGTGCCCGCCAAAAACACGGTAGTGCCATCGTGGGTACAAAAAACAGATTTGGTCTGCCTGGAGCACCAACAAACCGTTTGATCTTGCAGGGTTAATTTGGGGAGATAGATGTATGTTTTAAAAATAGGGAAGTTGTGGGGTTTTTATTTAAAAGCCTTGTACAGTTTTTCCTTTTTTATGAGGAGGACTAGATGCGGGAAAAGGGAGAGGTAGCACCAGGAAAAAAAAGTCTGTAAGCTACTCACTTGTTGAGGAACAGCCACGTCTCCCAAGGCTCTGGGTCAGTGATGAATCTAAAAAGAAAGACAGAAAAATAAAAATTAGAGAAGCAGCGTGGCTCAGTGGAAAGAGCACGGGCTTTGGAGTCAGAGGTCATGGGTTCAAATCCCGCCTCCACCAATTACCAGCTGTGTGACTTTGGGCACGTCACTTCACTTCTCTGTGCCTCGGTTCCCTTATTGGTAAAGTGGGGATTAAGGCTGTGAACCCCCGTGGGACTACCCGATTACCTTGTAACCTCTGGAGCACATAGAAAAGTGCTTTGCACATAGTAGGTGTGTAATAAATGCTATTATAATAGATGGAATTATTATTCCGATGGAACTGGTGCAGCTCTACCGTAACTGAGGCAGGTGGGTCATCCTGTCCTCTGGGCCCAAACCTGAGACGGCCCCCTCCGCACAGAGATGCTACCCCTACAAGCATGTGCCCACGACCCGACTCAGACTCAATAACACAAACTCCGAAAGAGCCGAAGCCCCTACCTCCAGAGAGCAGTGCAAAAGTCAGAATAAGCCCCCTACCCTCACTCACCATGTCCCGGGAACACAGAGAGGAGGGCAGGCACTGGGAAGGTACTGAAGAGGCAGCAGCTGAGAGAAGGCCCACCTGGAGGGGGTCTTACATAGAGTAGGGAAGGGGCGGGGCTAAACCACCTGGCAATCGCTTGATTGGGAGCAGCTGAGCAGTGGGCCACCATTGGAGGGGACTGTGCCCGGGATCCGCTCATCCTTTGCAGAACAAACACCATGCCTGCTTGGCAGAGTGCGTGGGAGGAGGAGGGGGGCTTCCTCGGCAGCCGGTGGCATGGAAAACCCAGTGGGCAAGGACCGAAAAGGAATCTCGGGTGCTCCAAGGGACCCAGGGGATGGGAGAGCTAGGGTACAGCCTAGCTGATTATTTAAAAGGAAGGAAAAAAAAATTAACTAAAATTTTCCCGATCCAACATTCTGTCCCCGAGATGAGGGAATCAAATCAAATTTCTTTCGGTTTGGACAGTGAGGACCCAACAGGACTGGAGCTGGGATCCTGACGATCTTCAACTGTCCACCCCAAGAGGTGGACCCCGGGAAGAGTGCCCTAGATCCCACAGGGAAATAAAATAGAAAAAAATTCACGATGGCCCCTAAAGGTATAGAGGAGTTTAGGACATGCTTTAGAAACCTCAGAACCACAACAGGAACCGAAATGAAAAAGTAATTGGCTTTTTGATTTCCTCTTAAATTTAATTAATTTAAGAGGAAATCAAAAATCAATGCATCATCTGACTATTAATATCCATGGTGTCCCGGGAAGACAGGTGGTTCCTTTAGAGGATGGACAAAGGGAATTGCCGGCCTGAAACTTTTTTCGTGTTTTGGGGATTTTTTAAATTCCCCATCCACCTTCCTTCCAGCCTTGGGTTGGACACATGGCCAGTCGGGCAGCCCAACCGAGTCTCTACCATTTTCCAGAGTGATCTCGATCGATTTTCAAGGAAATATAAGTGCTTCTGGACAGCCAAAATATTGATATATTTTATCGTCCCGTCAAGAACGATAACATTTCTGGATTTTACCATCCAAAAATCGATTTGGGCACCGCTGGGGACCGAAAACCAGTTTAGGCACCCCCACGGTTATGTGAGGTTTACCTGTGACCCTGTGGCCCCCAAACATACTTTTGGGCATGTGTGGGCATCGACAATACCCTCGACCGACGCCCCCACCTCCCCTTCGTGCCCAAAGCACTCATTAGGTTATCCATGGGCACCAGAAATCCGTTTGGACCCTGTGCACACCAAAAACTCGGTAGTGCTATCGTGGGCACAAAATACCGTTTTGGTCTGCCGGGAGCACCAACAAACAGATTGCTCTTGCAGGGTTAATTTGTGGATAGTGATTTTTGTTTTTACAATAGGGAGGTTGTGGGGTTTCTGTTTAAAAGCCTTGAACAGGTGTTCCTTTTTTATGAGGAGGACTAGATGCGGGAAAATGGAGAGGAAGCACCGGGGAAAAAAAAGCCTGTAAGCTACTCACTTGCAGGGGTTTTGTTGAGGAACAGCCCCGTCTCCCAAGGTCAGTGATGAATCTAAAAAGAAAGACAGAAAAATAAGAATTAGAGAAGCAGCGTGGCTCAGTGGAAAGAGCACGGGCTTCGGAGTCAGAGGTCCTGGGTTCAAATCCCGCCTCCACCAATTTGGGCACGTCACTTCACTTCTCTGTGCCTCGGTTCCCTCATCGGAAAAGTGGGGATTAAGGCTGTGAACCCCTGTGGATCAACCCGATTACCTTGTAACCTCTGCAGCGCTTAGAACCGTGCTTTGCACATAGTAAGTGCTTAATAAATGCTATTGTAATAGAATTATTATTCCGATGGAACTGGTGCAGCCATACCGTAACTGAGGCAGGAGTGTCATCCTGTCCTCTGGGCCCAAAGCCGAGAAGGCCCACTCCACACAGAGACGCTACCCCAACAAGCATCTGCCCACGACCCGACTCAGGCTGCACAACACAAACTCCAACCGAGCCGAAGTCCCTACGCCCAGAGAGCAGTGAAAAAGTTAAAATAAGCCCCCTACCCTCACTCACCATGACCCGGGAACATATAGAGGGGGGAAGGTACTAGAAAGGTACTGAAGAGGCAGCAGCTTAGAGAAGGCCCACCCTCCGTGGGCCTTACATAGAGTAGGGAAGGGGCGGGTCTCAACTGCCTGGCAATACCTTGATTGGGAGCAGCTGAGCAGTGGGCCACCACTGGAGGGGAATATGCCCGGGAGCCGCTCATCCTTTGCAGAACAAACCCCACGCCTGCTTGGCAGAGTGCGTGGGAGGCGGAGGGGGGCTTCCTCGGCGGCCGGTAGCATGGAAAACCCAGTGGGGAAGGACCGAAAAGGAATTTCGGGTGCTCCAAGGGACGCAGGGGATGGGAGTGCTCGGGTACCGCCTAGCTGATTACTTAAAAGGAAGGAAAAAAACCAAACTTAAAGTTTCCCGATCCAACATTCTGTCCCCATGAGGCGGGAATCAAATCAGATTTCGTTCGATTTGGACAGTGAGGACCCAACGGGACTGGACTGGGACCCTGACGATCTTCAACTGTCCACCCCAAGTGGTGGACCCCGTGAAGTGTGCCCTAAATACCACAGGGAAATAAAATTGAAAAAAAAATCCACGATGGCCCCCAAATGTATAGAGGGGTTTAAAACATGTTTCCCCTAACTGGGCCCTCCTCTCCTCTTCTCTCATCCTCTTCTGCGCTGCTCTTACTTGCTCCTAAATTCATCCCCCTTCTCATCACCACGGCATGTATGTTGATGTCTTGCCTGTGGAAGCAGCGTGGCTCAGTGGAAGGAGCCCGGGCTTTGGAGTCAGAGGTTATGGATTCAAATCCCGGATCCGCCCCTTGTCAGCTGGGTGACTTTGGAAATTCACTTCACTTCCCTGGGCCTCAGGTACCTCATCGGTAAAATGGGGATGAAGACTGTGAGCCCCACGTGGGACAACCTGATCACCTTGTAACCTCCCCAATGCTTAGAACAGTGCTTCGCATATAGTAAACCCTTAATAAATGCCATTATTATTCTATCTGTGTGCATATATATATAATACACATATGAAATATATATCCATAATTTATTTATTTATATTAATATCTGTCTCCCCCTCTAGACTGTGAGCTCATTTGTGGGCAGGAATGTGTATGTTTGCCGTTATAGTGTACTCTCCCAGTGCTTAGTACTGTGCTTTGCACAAAGAAAGCACTCAATAAATATGATTGAATGAATGAATGAAAGTTCTGTGGGGCTGGGAGAGAGGATGAAGAAAAGGGAGCAAGTCAGGGTCATGCAAAAGGGGAATGGTGAAGAGGAAAGTAGGGCTTATCAGGGAAGGACTCTTGGAGGAGATTCATTCATTCATTCAATTGTAATTCATTCATTCCATTGTAAATCCTGGCTCCTGACCCTCCCCCTGCCTGATTGATGGACAGCTGCTGCTCATGGTCACAGAACTCTGATCTCTGCCTCCTTAATAATAACAATAATATTTACGGTATTTGTTAAGTGCTTACTAAGTACCAAGCACTTTTTAATGGCATTTATTAAGTGCTTACTATATGCAAAGCACTGTTCTAAGCGCTGGAGAGGTTACAAGGTGATCAGGTTGTCCCACGTGGGGCTCACAGTCGTAATCCCCATTTTACAGATGAGGTAACTGAGGCACAGAAAAGTTAAGCCACGCTGCTTCTCTAATCACTGTTCACTGTTCTAAGCACTGGGGTGGGTATAAAAATGCAATCAGGTTGGGCACAGTCCTATCCCACTTGGGGCTCCCAATCTCAATCAAATTTCACAGATGAAGTACCTGAGACACAGATAAGTGACGTGACTTGCCCAAAACAGACTAGTGGCAGAGTCGGGATTAGAACCCGCAACCTCCATCTCCCAAGCCCGTACTCTTGCCATTAGACCCTCCCCTTGCCTGCTTGACAGACGACTGCTGCTGTAAACTTTCCCCTTGACCTAACCCCACTTACAGGGCTCTGGGAAACCACGTGGAGGAAGCCAGTGACAATGAGGAAGTTCATTCATTCAATTATATTTATTGAGTGCTTACTGTGTGCAGAACACTATACTGAGTACCTGGGAAAGTACAGTACAGCAATAAAGAGAGACAATCCCTGCCCACAATGAGCTCAAAGTCTAGAGGTGGGGAAGCAGGCATCAAAAGAAGTAAACAGACATCAGTATAAATAAATGGAATTACAAATATATACACAAGTGCTGTGGGGCACGGAGTAGGGGAAAAGCAAAGGGAGTAGGTCACGGTAACAAGGAAGGGAATGGGAGATGAGAAAAAGTGGGGCTTAGTCTGTGAAGGCCCCTTAGAGGAGATGATCTTTCAGTAAGACTTTGAAGATGAGGAGAGTAATTGTCTGGCGGGTTTGAGAAGGGAGGGAGCTCCAGGCCTTGGGTCAGGGGTTGGCAGAGAGACAGGCAAGATCGAGGCATGGTGAGAAGGTTAGCATCAGAGGAGTGAAGAGTGCGGGCTGGGTTGTAGAAGGAGAGAGGTGAGATGAGTTAGGAGGGGGCAAAGTGATGGAGTGCTTTAAAGCTCATGGTGAGGAGTTTTTGGTCGATATGGAGGTGGATAGATAACCACCGGAGATATTTGAGGAGGGGGGTGACAAGCCCTGAACGTTTCTGTAGAAAGATAGTATGGGCAGCGGAGTGAAGTATGGATTTCAGTGGGGGAATAGGAGGATGTGAGGTCAGAAAGGAGGCTGATGAAGTACTCTAGGTGGGATAGAGTGAGTGATTGTACTAACTTGGTAGCAGTTTGGATGGAGAGGAAAGGGTGGATTGTAGCAATGTTACAAGGAGACCGACAAGATTTGGTGACGGATTGGATATATGGATTGAGTAAGAGAGAGGGGTCAAGGAAAATGCTGAGATTCTGGGCTTGTGAAGGAAGGATGCTGGTGCCGTCTACAGTGATGGGAAAGTCCAGGAGAGGACAAGGTTTGGGTGGGAAGACAAGGAGCTCTGTTTTAGACATGTTAAGTTTGAGGTGATGGGAGGACATTCGAGGTAGTGGTATCTTGAAGACAGGGGCAGATGCGAACCTGGAGAGAGGGAGAGAGATCAGGGAGATGCAGATTTGGGTATCATCTGCATAGAGATGGTACTTGAAGCCATGGAAGTGAATGAGTTCTCCAGGGGAATGAGTGTAGATGGAGTATAGAAGGGGACCCAGAACTGAACCCTGATGGACCCCCACGGTAAGGGGGTGGGAGGGAGAGGAGGAGCTTGCGAGAGAGACTGAGAATGAACTGCCAGAGAGATAAGAGGAGAACCAGGATAGAAGTTGCAATTGTCTCACTGATCTGCAGGCAAACTGAGCACAAGGTCCCTGGCAGGGTTGGGTGTAGGACCAGGTCTGTTTGCCCCAGGCAGAGCGGGATCCCAAGCTGAATTTCTTCTAGGAAAACAGTGGAAATTTAGAATAGAGAAGCAGCATGGACTAGTGGATAGAGCCCGGGCCTGGAAGTTAGAAGGACCTGGATTTTAATCCCAGCCCGGTCACCTGTCTGCTGTGTGACATTGGTTAAGTCACTTCATTTCTCTGGGCCTCAGTTCCTTCATCGGCAAAATGGGGATTAAGGCTTTAAGCCCCAGGTGGGACAGGGACTGTGTCCCAGTTGATTAGCTTGTATCCACCCCTATACATTACCTGGCACAGAGTAAATGATTAACAAATGCCTTAAGGAAAAAATAGGTGCTTAACAAATATCATTCATTCATTCAATCGTGTTTATTGAGCACTTACTGTGGGCAGAACACAGTCCTTGGGAAGTACAAGTTGGCGACACATAGAGATGGTCCCTACCCAACAATGGGCAAGAGGTTAGTCCAGTGCTCTGCACATAGTAAGGGCTCAATAAATATTGATTGATTGATTGGCACATAGTAAGCATTTAACAAATACTGTAAGAAAAAAGAGATGTGCTTAAGGAATACCAACTGTTTAGTCCAGTGCTCTGCACATAGTAAACACTCAATATATACCATTGATTGATTGATTGGCACATAGGTAGCACTTAACAAATATGATAAAAATATAAAAAAGAAAGTCGGGTATTTTGCCACCCTGGCTCCTCTCCTGGGACAGATAAAGTTTTGGGTACAGCCTATTGACAATGGGAAAATGGGCAAATCGTGGACTTTGGCACAGACTAATGGCCAGAGCCCGGGCCGGATAGTCAGAGAATCTGACAGTAAGCTTTTTGACGGCAGGGATCATGTTTCCCAACTCTACCATATTCTGTATTGCAGTATACCAAGCAGCATGGTTCAGTGGAAAGAGCACGGGCTTTGGAGTCCGAGGTCATGGGTTCGAATCCCGACTCCGCCACATGTGTGCTGTGTGACCTTGGGAAAGTCACTTAACTTCTCTGAGCCTCAATTACATCATCTGTAAAATGGGGATTAAGACTATGAGCTCTACGTGGGACAACCTGATCACCTTGTATCCTCCCCAGCGCCTAGAACATTGCTCTGCACATAGTAAGCGCTTAACAAATGCTATCATTGTAATTATATTCTGCCAAGCACTGTATTAAGTGATCTGCACATGTACGCTCTCAACAAATACCACTGATTGATTTTCTCCGCCTTGCCACAGGCCTGATGTAGGAGCCTGAGCCAGACACTTAACATTTCTGGGCCTCAATTACCTCATCTGGAAAAGTGGCATTAATAATAATACTTATTAAAAATGATGTCTGTGATATTTTTAAGGGCTTACTATGATCCAAGGACTGCACTGAGTACTGGGTAGATCCAATGTGATCAGATCAGAATCAATCCCTGTTCCAAATGGGGCTCATAGGTTAAGGTGGAGGGATAACAGTTATGTAATCCCCATTTTACAGTAGAGGAAGCTGTGGCACAAGGAAGTTAGGTGTCTTGCCACTGTCTTACCGCAAGCAAATGTCTGAGCCAGGATTATAAACCAGGTCTCATGACCCCCAGGCATTTGTCGGCCTACTTCCCCGGATTGCTGTGTGTGGCCTAGTGGGCTGGGAGTCAGCAAAACCTGGGTTCGAAGTGGTTAAAGGGATATCATGACGGTCAGGATGGGTTTTTGGTTTTCACAAGACCTACGTGGGTCATTGGGGCCCACCAAGGGTAAAAGGTCATTGGGGCCTCCAAAGGCTCAGGTGGTTTTTGTGTCCCTCTACGAAGGGGAGGTGAGAAGGATTGTCCCAGTTTGCAATGGAATGAAGACAGAGCATGTCCTGCCCTGGGCTTTGGTGAGTAGGGGGCTTTGGCTACTTCACCTTCCCCCTCCCTCTTTTAGAGGGGTCTGGGATTGGGCTTGCTGGAATTGGTGATGCCTGTTGTATTGGTGATGAGGATGACAATGACAATAATGATGATGTGGGGCTATCAGGGTTGAGCAGTTGGGCTGGAGAGGAGGTTCAGGAGGTGTTGGTTACACCGTTTCAGAAATGATTTAAATTTCATTTTGTTGAACTGTGTGAGGATGAAGATTGTGGGGGCAAGGGAGAGGTGCTTGATGTTGTTGGGTTGTGGCGCTGCTAATGCCATGTATACATTGTGCATTGCCTGGGTGTGGGGCAGTAGGGAAACTGGGGGGGGGGTGTTGGGGTGGTAATGATTGTTGTGGGTGTTCTGATTATGTTTCCAGGATATTGCTGCTGGGATGGGGTGGGGTCCGAGGTGGAAGGGGGGGACCGGAGGCTGAAATCTGCCCTTGCTTTTTCAGGCCGGGGATGGAGAGCATATGCAAGAGGAGAGGGCATGGAGGAAGACTTTGGGATCAGATGGGCTTGGCGATGGCCGGACCTGGGTTAGGGGTGACTGCTGGACCTGGGATTGAGGGTCCTGGGAGGCTGGGATAGATGACACCTTACGCACGGGGGTATGTAACGTGGCTTAGTGGAAAGAGCCCGGGCTTTGGAGCCATAGGTTATGGGCACAAGTCCAGGCTCTGGAAATTTTCAGCTGTGTGACTTTGGGCAAGTCACTTCACTTCCCTGGGCCTCAGGTAACTCTTCTGTAAAATGGGGATGAAGACTGTGAGCCCCCCATGGGACAGCCTGATCACCTTGCAACGTCCCCAGCGCTTAGAACAATGCTTTGCACAGAGTAAGCGCTTAATTAATGCCATTATCAAAAAAAAAATGAAAACATGACTTGGTGCGTGCTCAGTGCCTGTCTGTTCCTGTGGGTCTGTCCACTCTGTGTCTCCCCTGTTCCCACTAGATTGAGGGCCAGGACGGTGTTCTCTCCATCCCACTAGACCTCACAGCGGAGATCGGTGCCCAGTTGGTACTGGTCATGGTGGGCGAGGGGCCGCTCCTGCTGTAGCTGCAGTGCTCATCCCGCTGCTCCTCCCCCTGTAGGGCTGCGGGGAAGGATCTGGTGTGTGTGGGCAGATACTGTGTCTCTTCTTCAGTGGGCTGCCTCCTGCTTGATCTCTCTTCTGAAACCTTCCTCTTCCTGCTAGCTATAAGGAATTATACTAATCAATGGTATTTATCGAGCGCATGTTGAGTACAGAGTACTGTCATATACTACAGGGTCAACTACTTAAAAGTAGTGATGGTGTGTCATGTCTGTGTTTAATTACCCGCAGTGCCTAGCAGGCAAAAATGTCCTTAATGTGAGATGTGCTCACTAGGGTTCTCTGCCCAGTAAATGACAGACAGTAGGTCGGTCATTCATTCATTCAATCATTTATTGAGCATTTACTGCATGAAGAGTAGTGTACTAAGCTCTTGGAAAGTGCAATTCAGCAACAAATATTCATTCAATCATATTTATTGAGCGCTTACTGTGTGCAGAGCACTGTGTGTGCTTATTGTGTGCAGAGCACTTGGGAAATACAAACCGACAACATGTAGAAACGGCCCCTAACCAACAATGGGCTCACAGTCCAGAAGGGGGAGACGGACAACAAAACAAAACATGCAGACAGCTGTCAAAATCGTCATAATAAATAGAATTTCACGATACTCCAACAACCACCTTGCCCCAGCTGACTGCCGTTAAACACGTCTTTGGGATTTTGTCAGCGGTAGGGAACCAGCAAAATGTAAACGTAGATTCTTTCCTTCCAGAAAGATGAAATTCCTTCAACGGGCTCACAGTCTAGAAGGGGGGAGGCAGACATCAAAACAAGAAAACAGGCATCAATAACATCAACATAAATTAATAGAATTAATGATATATACACATCATCAATAAAATAAATGGAATTATAAATATGTACATATATAAACACATGGGCTGTGGGATGGGGAGGGGGGTAGAGCAGAGGGAGCGAGTGGGGGCGATGGGGAGAGGAGGGGGAGCAAAGGAAAAGGGGGCGCTCAGTCTTTGAAGGCCTCCTGGTGGTTTCAGTAGGGCTTTGAAGGGAGAAGTGTGCTAGTTTGACGGATTTGAGGAAGGAGGGCTTTCCGGACTAGAGGGAGGATGTGGGCCAGGGGTTGACAGCGGAACAGGCGAGACTGAGGCACAATGAGGTGGTTAGCGGATGAGGAGTGGAGTGCGCGGGCTGGACTATAGAAGGCGAGAAGGGAGGTGCGGTGGGGGGGACAAGGTGATGGAGAGCTTTGAAGCCAGTAGTAAGGAGTTTTTGCTTGATATAGAGGTTGATAGGCAACCACCGGAGAATTTTGAGGAGGGGAGTGACATGCCCAGAATGATTCCGTAGAAAGATAATCAGGGCAGCAGAATGAAGTATAGACTGGAGTGGGGAGAGACAGGAGGTCGGGACATCCACAGGGCCTGTCCACCCCAGTGATGCCACTCAGTGGCCTGTCTAATATTGTGAGGCCCTAGATGGCAAGGTCACCTTGAGAGTAGGCCTGTCTGAAGTTCTGAGCCCCTGCCCTGGAGACAGGGCCACAGGGACTTTGTGTCATTCTGACATTGTGAGACTCCCACAGCAGGAGCTCTGCGAAGGTGAGCCTGTCTGACTTTGTGAGCCCCCTGAGAGAAGGGCCCGGGTACCAGGGAGAGAAAGAAAAATATGGGTGCATGGGAAAGGGGGCTAGCTTCATGCCATGAACCCCAGATTTGAGTCTTCAAATCTCAGGGCACCGGGAAGAACAATACAAATATGGGTGCTGGTAAAAAGGGACTGGCTTCATGCCATGAAGTCCAGATTTGAAATTTGGGACTTCGTGGCCTGGGAGCAAGGAAGGACACTAAAAGTTTGGGTGCCAGCAAAAGAGGGGCTAGCTTCAAGCCACAAACCCCAGAGGCCCAGGGCCTGAGAGTAATCACATGGGTGCTGGCAAAAGGAAGTGCGGGGAGTGGGGGAACTGGCTATATGCCATGAACCCAGGAAACAGGGAGAGAGAAAAAACATGGATGCTGGCAAAAGGGAGACTGGCTTCATGCCATGAGTCCTATATTTTAATCTTCCCATCTGAGACTTCGTGGTGCAGGCACCAGAAATATTAATAAAAATATGGGTGCTAACTAAAGCGGATTGGCTTCATGGTGATGGTGATATTTAGTAACTGCTTGCTATGTGTCAAGCACCTTTCTAAGCACTGGGGTAGATAAAATTTAATCAGGTTGGATCTAGTCCCTGTATACCAGTATTAATCCCTATTTTACGGTTGAGGTGACTGAGGCACAGAGAAGTTAAATGTCTGCTGTGTGACCTTGGACAAGTCCAGATGTGGAGGTAGGATTAGAACCGAGATCCTTCTGACTCCCAGGCCCATGCTTTGCCCATTAGACCATGCTGCTTCATGCCACGAACCCCAAGTCCAAGTCTTCCTTTTTGGATATTCTTGTTCCGGGTACTGGGAAGAACAATAAAAGTAGGGGTACTGGCAAAAGGAGAGACTGGCCTCATGCCTTGAACCGCAGATTTGAATCATCCCAGAGAGATCTTCATAGCCTAAGCACAAGGAAGAAAAATAAAATGGGGGCAGGCCAAAGGAGGAGACTTGGTTTTCATATCAAGAGCCCCAGCTTTTAGTCTTTCTACTGAGGTCTTCATGGGCCAGGTCCTGGGAAGAGCGATTAAAACTATTTTTTCTGGCAAAAGGGACGTTGGCTTCACGCTGCTAACCAAAGATTTGAGTCTTCCCATTTGGGTCTTCATGGCTTAGATGCCGGGAAGAAGAATAACATGAGTACTAGCAAAAGAGGGCTGGCTTCATGTCCTGAACCCCAGGTCTGAGTCGTCCCACTTGGGTCTTCACGGCTCACACACCATGATGAAGAATGATAAGCATGGGTGTCGGGAATCGCCGGTCTGGCTTCGTGCCATGAACCCTCGATTTGAGTCTTCCCATTTGGGTTTTCCTGGCCCAAGTGCAGGGAAGAACCATAAAAGTGTGGGTGCTGGCAAAAGGGAGGTTGGCTTCATACCACGATCCTCAAAGTTGACTCCCTTTGGGGTCTTCATGACCCAGGTAGTAGAGATAAAGATAAAAAATAACGGTGCCAGCAAACTGAGCCTGGCTTCATACCATGAACTGCAGATTTGAGTCTTTGCTTTAGGGGCTTCATGGCTCAGGTATCAGGGAAAGAGTTAAAAATAGCGTGGGCGGCTTCATTCATTCATTAATATTTATTGAGCGCTTACCGTGTGCAGAGCACTGTACTAAGCGCTTGGGAAGTGCAAGTTGGCAACATATAGTACAAAGTGGCAACATGCTGGGGTACATACACGTAAATCAGGTTGGACAAAGTCCCTGACCCAAAGGGGGGCTCACAGTCTTAATCCCCATTTTACAGATGAGGTAATCAAGGCCCAGAGAAGTTAAGTGACTTGCCCAAAGTCACACAGCTGGCACGTGGCGGAGCCGGGTTTTGAACCCACCACCTCTGAATCCCAAGCTTGTGTTTTTTCCACTAAACCACACTGCTTCTCGAGGGTTGGCCTCGGCTGCTAGATTGTAAACTCCTCGAGGGCAGGAGCTCATCTGTGCTCACTATTGTGACCCACAGGCAATATGTCGGCAAATGTTACCGATGGGTTTATTTCCACCATTCATTCATCCATTCATTCAATTCACTCCATCGTATTTATTGAGCGCTCACTGTGTGCAAAGCACTGTACTAAGCTCTTGGGAGAGTACAGTATAACAACAGAAACATTCCTGCCCACAACGAGCTCACAGTCTAGGCCAAATTGCTTTTCACATAAGGATACACAAAGCTTGGTATCCCAGTGCCTTTGCAAATTAGGGGTTTGAAAATGACCCCAAGGAGCTCCACCGAATGTTTATCATTCTTTGCCCTTCCAGGAGGAAGGTTTCCGATTCTGGGAATCAAAGTGATTCAAGCAGGTCAGCTCTGCGGCAAGACGGGTGCTCAGCTAGGTCTAGGTCCCAGTGCTTAGGTCAGTGCTTGGCACAGGTAAGCACTTAAAATTCCAGTCATCATCTCGTTTATAAGACTGGGTTCCATGTTTGTGCACGTGTGGGAGCAACTGATGGCAGAAGGAATTCCGTCTTTCTGGAAGGAAAGAATCTACGTTTACATTTTATTGGTTCCCCTACTGCTGACAAAATCCCAAAGAGGTGCTGGACGGCAGTCAGTTGGGGCAAGGTGCTTATTGGAGTATCGTGAAAGCAGCAGAAACTGCACTCTGGGGAAATACTGGAGTGACTGGTCAAGACCAAAATGGCGATCGGGAAGGGCTGGGATTCAAACATACCTGTTTTGAAAGCACAGAGCTCCTGGGGGCACCACAGTGGGAGGCATTATGGTAATTAATAATAATAATGGTAATAATAATAATAATAGCGGTATTTGTTAAGAGCTTACTATTTGCCAGGCATTTGCTAAGAGCTTACTATTTGCCAGGCACTGTACTAAGCGCTGGGATAGATACAAGCAAATTGGGTTGGACACAGTCTCTGTCCCACACGAGGCTCATGGTCTTAAGCCCCATTTTATAAGAAGTAACTGGCACAGTGTAGCTAAGTGACTTGCCTAAAGTCACACAGCAGGCAAGGATTGGAGCTGGAATTAGAACCCAGTTCCTTCTGACTCCCAGGCTCATGCTGTATGTAATAATAATAATTGTGATGTTTGTTATAGAAGCACAACTGTCAAGGTTCTGCTTTTGTCCACCTTTCTCCCCCGCCCCTGCGTAAGGCCCGCTTGGCAACTTTTGGTTTGCCTGATCGGTTGCCCTAGAACCAATCATGCCCCTGGCCCTACTTAACACCTTAACAAAGGAGGTCCAGGACTAAACAGGAAATGCCCCAGGAGCTTACTGCTTTCTATCCTAAAGTACTTCTCCTACTGGATTGTTCTGATCGTTATGAATGCTGTACTAATGGTATATGAAGAAGCTCTGTATTGTTGAAGTTGAGCTGGCTTGACTAGCAGCGGAATCTCTGCTGCTCAACTCCTCTCCCTACTAGTGTTGGATGAAGTGCTAATAGTAATAAAATCTGTCTCTGACATACCTTTTTCTGAACACAACGCAGAGTCTGTAAAGTTTTTCTTCCACATTAAGTGCTTACTTTATACCACTCATTCATTCATTCATTCAATCGAATTTATTAAGCGCTTACTGTGTGCAGAGCACTGTACCACTCTTCTAATCATTTTAAAAATAGGATAACTGAGGCCGAGAAGTGAATTTGCTTGCCCAAGGTCATACAGCAGACAAGTGGCAGGGCTGGGATTAGAACCCAGGCCCTTCTGACTCCCAGGTCTGCTTTATCCTTTAGGTCATGATGCTTCCTCTAAAGAGTTATAAAAGAAGTCAACTCACAGGCAGTCAGGAGACCTCGGTTCTAATCACACTCTGACCCTTACCCACTGTTGTGACCTTGGGAAATTCAGTTGGATGGACCTCAGTTTTCTCATCTGTAAAATGGGCAAAACCTCCCTCAAACCGTGAGCCCTATGAGAAACAGAGACTGTGTCCAATGTACACAAAGCACATAGTATGTGGTTTAACAAATACCACTCATGTGGCCTGCCTGGGTGGGGAGGGACTGGGCAGAAGATGCCATACATATGAAAATCTTTAGCATAGGCCAAGGCATCGGCATTCAAACAGCAGCTGGCCTGCAAGGGCACTAACTACTCTGACCAGAGGGTCCAAGATTATTGATCTTGGTGGCAGGATCTTACTGACTAAAGGTTTCCATCCTGACTGGCTCACCAGCAGAGTCTGTGGCAGGGCCTGAAACATCAACAGCTCACCAGGGTTTGTGCTTCTCTTGTCTCAGCTGAGTCGTGAGCACTGGGAATGGATGTTAGGAGGAGGAGCAGCAGCAGTTGTATTTTTATTTGTATTTGGCATTTTTAATGGCATTTTAATGGCATTAACGCTTACTGTGTGCAAGGCACTGTACGAAGTGCTGTGGTAGATGCCAGCTAATCAGGTTGGACACAATCCCTGACCCACAATGGGCTCACAGTCTTAATTCCCATTTTACAGACGAGGGGACTGGGGCACAGAAAAGTGAAGTGACTTGCCCAAGGTAACACAGCAGACCAGTGTGTGCCAAGTAATGTTGGCCAAAAACACCGAAGTCGCGTGGGAGAGTAAAGAATTACTCAGAGGACTGTTTTCCCAAGCAAGCTTTTATTATCCCGTTCAATTTCCTTCCCAGAAAGAATTTAGGTCTTCTGGGTGTAACGCACGCAGCGGGCTCCGCTCCTTAGGGGAGGCGAGAACCCTGAGCACTCAGCCGGAGTTGCTTATAAGGTGTACCCGAGATTGTGGCATTGACGGATTGGCTCTAACCTTCTAGCGTCATGTTGCTGGGCAGATTGTAAAGGGAGGGAGGGAGTGCTTGTCAGTTTCACTTCCTCCCCTCAGTTCCCGCCCGTGATGCAGGTCTCACAAGCACCGTACTAAACGGTGGGTTAGAGACAAGATAACAGGTCGGACAGAGTCCCAGTCCCACATAGGGTTTACACTCTTAATCCCCATTTTACAGATGAAGTAACTGAGACTCAGAGAAGTGAAGTACATTCCCTAAGATCACACTGCAGACATGTGGTGGAGGTAATAATAGTAATGATAATAATGGTGGTATTTGTTAAATGCTCACTATGTGCCAAACAGTGTTCTAAGCTCTGGGGTACATATAAGGTAATCAGGTCATTATCCCATGTGGGGCTCACAGTGGACTGAAGAGAACCCAAGGTGGGGATTCAGATAGGGAAGCAGTGTGGCTCAGCGGAAAGAGCCCGGGCTTTGGAGTCAGAGGTCAGGGGTTCAAATCCCGGCTCCTCCAATTATCAGCTGTGTGACTTTGGGCAAGTCACTTCCCTTCCCTGTGCCTCAGTGACCTCATCTATAAAATAAGGATGAAGACTGTGAGCCCCCCGTGGGTCAACCTGATCGCCTTGTAATCTCCCCAGCGCTTAGAACAGTGCTTTGCACATAGTGAGCATTTCATAAATGCCATCATCATTATTATTATTATTGTTATAGGAAAAATAACCCGGAGACATGAGTTCAGTTACAGCAGTAAGGGAGGAAGGTGGCCTCCTGCCCGTTCACCTCCCGAGAGAGGTACGAGTGACAACTGGGAAGGGACCGTCCCTATATGTTGCCGACTTTTACTTCTCAAGCGCTTAGTCCAGTGCTCTTCACACAGTAAGCGCTCAATAAATACGATTGAATGAATGAATGAATGACAAGCAGCCTCGAGTTCCATTCCCACAGTGTCTTTTATTGAGTTACAGCAACGCGGGAGCGAGCAATGGGAACTTAAGGGAACCAATGAGGACCGATAGGATGGTCATGAATTTTCATTGGTCTCTTATCACAGCCTTGAGTTACTTGTTATCAGCCCTACAACCTTGCACAGACAGGTGTTACTTGTTTACTGGACTTGAGGACATTCTGTTGAGCCTTACATAAAATACGAAAAAAGGAGTTGCTCTCGGTCTGCACAAAATGGAGGATTTCTGTCAGCATGCACAAGATACAGTCAGTCATGTCAAGCCCGCTGGCGGACAACAGAAGGGAAACTCAATTATCTTGCAGACTGGAATTGAAAGAGAAACTTAACTATCTTGCTCGGAAGTCTGAGGAGAACCTGAATTCCCGAGGAGAAACTGAGTAATTTTGCGGAAAAGTCTGAGGAGCACAGGAGTGGATGAGGAGAAACGGATTGTTTTGCAGAGGTGTTTGAGGAGCGGGTAAATTGTTCTCCCGGGTGGGGCAAAGCCTGACAGATCGGTTGGAGCCCGAGGGGTAAATCAGCACGGGGTTGGGGGCGGGCGTGGTCGTGGTCCTCCCTGGCTTCTCCTGGTAATGAGCCGCCGGGGCTGCAGACCCCGGGGAATCGGAGCAACAATGGGGAACTCCTGCTGCCTCCCCCTTCCCCCCCGACCTTCAACAACCGATAAAAGGGAAAAGAACTGTTCCCCTGGGGCCGCGGAACAAAGAAATGAAAACCATCCAAGACCTGCACTGAGACACGTTATTGGGGCCTAGGCCAAAGCACCTAAGACTGGAACCAGGGTCGCATGCTGCGGTGGGCCAGACTCCTTTAAACTCCTATGACGAGGGACTATCTTCATGAAAGGTGGGGAAGCCCGTCGAATTGGTAGCCGTTTTTTGTGATAATTGTGTGTGTCAGTGAGTGTGTGTCGCGATCCATCCCCCTTTTAATTAGGCTAAGCGTGGACTAAAATGTTCCCGCTGTATACAGTGGTAATAATACTAATGGCATTTATTGAGTGTTTATTATGTGCAAAGCCCTGTTTTAAGCGCTGGGGAGGTTACAGGGTGATAAGGGTGCCCCACAGGGGGCTCACAGTCTTAATCCCCATTTTACAGATGAGGGAACTGAGGCCCAGGGGAGTGGGGTGACTTGTCCAAGGTCACACAGCTGACAAGTGGCAGAGGCTCCGGATGGCTCCGGACAGGGTCGTGTGGGGTCCTAGCTGAGATCAAATCAGCAGGGGTGTGGGTTGGGAGAGCAGGGGGTAGGGATTGTATTGGAAACTACACTTCATTCGTTCAATCTATTTAGAGCTTAATCTGTGCAGAATACTGTACTAAGCGCTTGGAAAGTACAGTTCAGCGACAGAGACAGTGCCTGCCCACAACGGACTCACAGTGTAAAAGCGGGGAGAAGGACATCAAAATATGCATATTTACACAAGTGCTGTTTGGTGGGGAGGGGGGTAGAGCAAAGGGAGCGAGTCGGGGTGAGGTGAGGGGGAGCTAAAGAAAAGGGGGCTTAATCTGGGAAGACCTCTTGTAGGAGGTGAGCTCTCGGTAGGGCTTTGAAGGGAGGAAGAGAGCTAGCTTGGTGGATGTGTGGGGGAGGGCATTCCAGGCCAGGGGAAGGACGTGGGCCGGGAGTCGCCGGGGGTCGACGGTGGGACAGGAGACAACGAGGTCCAGTGAGGAGGTTAGCGGCAGCAGAGGAGCGGAGCGTGCGGGCTGGGCTGGAGAAGGAGAGAGATGAGGTGCGGTAGGAGGGGCAAGGGGATGGAGAGGTTTGAAGGCAATGGGGTGGAGTTTTTGCTTGATAAGGAATTGATAGGCAGCCACTGGACATTTTTTGAGGAGGGGGGTGACATGCCCTGAACTTTTCTGTAGAAAGATGATCGGGGCAGCGGAGTGAAATATGGGCTGCCCTCCATCCTCACATCCGCCAGATAGGCACACTGCCTCCCTTCAAAGACCTATTGAAAGCTCACCCCCTCCAGGAGGCCTTCCCAGTTTGAGCCCCCACTTTCCTCTAGTCCTCCTCCCCTCCCCATCGCCCCGACTCCCTCTCTCTGCTCTGCCGCCCCTCCCCACCCCACAGCACCTGTGTATATATGTACATATTTATTATTCTGTTTTATTATTGATGTGTATATCTCCATAATTCTGTTTATATTGATGCTTTTGATGCCTGTCTGCTTGTTTCGTTTTGTTTTCTGTCTCCCCTCTTCTAGACTGTGAGCCCATTGTTGGGTAGGGATTGTCTCTGTTGCCGAATTGTACTTTCGAAGCGCTTAGTACAGTGTTTAGCACACAGTAAACACTCAATAAATACGATTGAATGAATGAATGAAGTGGGGAGAGGCAGGAGGCTGGGGGGTCCGAAAGGATGCTGAATCAGTAATCCAGTGGGGGTAGAATGAGTGATTGTACTAACGTGGTGGAGGTTTGGTTTGGAGAGTAAAGTGTGGCTCTTGGCGATGTGTGAAGGTGAGCCTCTCAGCATTTGGTGACGGATTGGTTGTGTGGGGTGAATGAGAGAGTAGAGTCAGGGATGACACCAAGGTTACAGGCTTGTGAGAGAGGAAGGATGGTTATGCTATCTACAGTGACGGGAAAGTTCCGGAGAGACCAGGATTTGGGAGGGAATAATAATGCTGGTGATGACGACGATGATGATGATGGTATTTGTTAAGTACTTACTATGTACTAAGCACTGTCTTAAGCACTGGGGTAGATGCAAGATAATCAGGCTGTCCCATGCGGGGCTCACAGTCTTAATCCCCATTTTCCAGATGAGGTAACTGAGACAGAGAAGTGAAGTGACTTGCCCAAAGTCACACAGTTGATAAGTGGGACAGCCGGGATTAGAACCCGTGACCTCTGATTCCCAAGCCCGGGCCCTAGGGAAAATATGGAGATCTGTTTTGGACCTGTTGATTCTTAGGTGGCAGGAGGTCATCTAAGTGGAGATGTCCCAAAGGCAGGAGGAGATGCGACGGAGAGACGGAGAAAAATTACTGGGAAGTAGATCTAGATTTGGGTATCATCCGCATAGGGATGATAGCTGAAGCCGAGAGACCGCGCGACCTTGCTGCTCCCGGAAGGATCCTCTCCTCAGAGCGCCGCCATAGACGCCTAGGACTCCGTTCCCAAGAGGCCCGCCCGCCCTCACACCGCGTGGACCCCGCTGCTCCCGGAAGGCTCCCCTCCTCAGAGCGCCACCATAGACGCCTCCTGCTTCCACCTTCCCAAATTAAGCGACCTTCCTTAAAGTGTCCCCATCCCCCCCCCTTCCCGGTCCGGTCCTGACTGACCCACCCCGCCCCCCCCCATCCCGGGTAAAAGGTCCTTGTTAGCACCAAGTTACATTAACGACAACCTCATTCGCACCTACTCAGCCCTCCCATGCTAGTTAGCTGTTCGCTCCTCTCCCCAGGTATCTCTGCTCCCTGACCCCTCTTAACAGGACCACCCTACTCCAGCACATAATAGTTTGTATCTGCTCTTTGTGACATTATTATCTGCCAATTTTATTATTGCCATAGCATATTGATTGTTTAACTACACCCTGTGATGCCATCGCCTACTTATATCATTGCTACTGTTTTATTGCTTCTGCATCTCATTTGTTAACCTCCCGCCGTACTGTCACTCGCCCTGCAGACCTCACCATGAACTTTCAATTCCCTTGCTCCCAACTGCCATTCCCATTCCTCACCTTCCTCTTCCCCTTTACCACCCAGCTTTTTCCCTGCCTCTCCCCCAGCAAGGCCACTCCCCCTCACCCCCTACCAAGGATCCCTCTGTACCAGGGCCAGTCCTCCACTCCTCCCTCCCGGCCCCCTCTGTCCCCTTCTCCCCGCCCCCACCCCATCCCAGTTCTCCTTTCCCATCGCCACCCCTCTTCCCCACTCTCCCCGCCCAGGCCCCCCGCCAACTCATCCCAATCTGAACCCTCCCCACCCCTCGCACCCTTCCCCCTCTTTCCCCTCCCTCGACAGCTGCTGCCAAGTGTGGCCTCTGGAACCCCCGCTCCGTTTTAAGTAAGATCCCTTTCATCCTGGACCTATTCCTTTCCAGCGCTCTACTCCTCCTCGCCCTAACTGAAACATGGCTGTCTCCAGACGACATGGTCTCTTCTGCTGCTCTCTCCAGTGGAGGCCTCTTCTTTTTCTCCCACTCCCCCAGACTCACCGGAAAAGGAAGAGGTGTCGGTTTGCTTCTCGCCCCCCAATGTCGCTTTCGCACTATCCCTCCTCCCCCTTCCCATTCCTTCCCTTCCTTTGAAGCCCACATTATTCGCCTCTACCATCCCCTCCAGATTCTTGTAGCCATCATCTACCGCCCTCCCTTCCCCACTTCCAACTTCTTTAACGACTTTGACCCCTTCCTCACCTTCCTTCTCTCCTTCTCCATGCCCACCCTGATCCTCGGAGATTTCAACATCCACATGGTTATCCCCGATGACTCCTCTGCCGCCCACCTTCTATCTCTCCTCGACGCTGCCAACCTCTTCCTCCATCCACCTCACCCAATCACCAACTTGGTCATACCCTCGACCTCATCATCTCCTATCGCTGCACTGTGTCCACCCTCACCAACTCTGAAATCCCTCTCTCTGATCATTATCTTCTCACCTGCCTCCTCACTCACACTCCTTTCCCCTGTAAATCCATATTACTCCCTCACAGAGATCTCCGCTCTCTTGACCCCAACCATCTTTCGGAGTGCCTCACACCCCAGCTCGCTGCCCTCTTCTCTCTACCCAGTCTTGATGATCAGATTACTGCTCTCAACTCTACCCTTTCTACTCAGCTAGACTCACTCGCTCCCCTTTCCCTTCGCCGCTCTCGTTCCACTAACCCGCAGCCCTGGATCACTGCCACTGTCCGCCTCCTTCGCTCTTATGCTCGAGCTGCCGAACGCTGCTGGCGAAGGTCTAAACACCATGCCAACCTCGTTCACTTCAGGTTTATTCTTTCCTGCCTTAACCCAGCCCTCTCCTCTGCCAGACAAAACTATTTCTCCTCCCTTATTGACACCCATGCCCATCACTCCCGCCAGCTCTTCCATACATTCAACTCCCTTCTCAGGCCCCCGGTTCCTCCCCCTCCTCCTTCCCTCACCCCCAATGATCCGGCCTCCTACTTCATTCACAAAATTAAATCCATCAGGTCCGACCTCCCCAAAGTCACTTCCCCCCCTTCTCCAACCCCCCGGCTCTCAACACTCTTTGGTACTCTCTCATCCTTCCCAGCAGTATCCTCAGAGGAGCTCTCCTCCCTCCTCTCAAGTGCTACTCCGGCCACCTGTGATTCTGACCCCATTCCCTCTCATCTCATGAAATCTCTCGCTCCATCCCTTCTCCCCTCCTTAACTTCCATATTCAACCGCTCACTCCCCACTGGCTCCTTCCCCTCTGCCTTCAAACATGCCCATGTCTCTCCCATCCTAAAAAAACCCTCTCTTGACCCCACCTCACCTTCTAGTTATCGCCCCATATCCCTGCGCCAAGGTGACCCTAGGCACCGGCCATGTTGAGGTCAAATGCCACCTCTGACGCAATTCCTCTGGCCAGAGGGGAGAGGGGCGGAAGGATAGGTGTCCCTCACCTCCGTGCTGACCAAATAAGGTATGGAGGCAGGAAGGGGCGGAGATGGAGCAAGCAGAGGACGGAAACAGGAAGGGCCCACGCCACAGGTGATATAAATACCTGTGGCCTCTGACCTTCTGGGTAGAACATCGAGACGGGCACCAGCAGCAGGAGCAGCCGCAGCAGCAGCCGTAGCAGCAGCGGCCCACGTGTCTCTCTCCCTCTGCCCAGAACGCCAGACGGCTGCTCTACAACCAGAACCAACACACTGAGGCAAGGGCCGCGGGATGGGTGAGTGTCTCGTGGGTGGAACCCATGTATCCCGCTGCTGATGGGAATTATGAGTGGATTCCTCCCATGTAGGGAGAGCACATTGTGAGAGCTAGCCGCCCACCACGTGAGCGGGTAATGTAATGAATTCTTCCCATGTGGGAAAGTAAATGGATTCTTCCCGAGTGGGAAGTGCATATGGGTGAGAGTTAACCAACTCACCCACGTGCGATTAACGGATGCTTGTGTTCCTCCCGTGTAGGGAAGCTCTAATATTGCTCATTGATTATATTCCTCCTGAAAGGGAAGCTCAATTACAAGTGAATTCTCCCGGCGTGGGTGACCACGTGGAGGAGGCCGGCCGGCCGCCCGCCACGTGCGTGGGAAATCAGGTGGATTCCTCCCGTGTAGGGAAGCTCTAATATTGCTAATTGATTATATTCCTCCCAAAGGGGAAGCTCAATCTATTGCGC
Source organism: Tachyglossus aculeatus (assembly GCF_015852505.1). Classification (NCBI taxonomy): domain Eukaryota; kingdom Metazoa; phylum Chordata; class Mammalia; order Monotremata; family Tachyglossidae; genus Tachyglossus; species Tachyglossus aculeatus. The sequence continues at coordinate 819,790 of NW_024045095.1, forward strand.
ACTTCGCGGAATAAATTTTATATAAAAACTTAGGCTTTCCGTCCCCGGCCTCTCTCTCTCTCTCGCCTCGCCGATCACTGAACGAACCCGTCCCCCGGACGACGGGTGACAATCCCTCCTACCATTCCTTTCCAAACTCCTTGAGCGAGTTGTCTACACGCGCTGCCCTCGAATTCCTCAACAACAACTCTCTTCTCGACCACCTCCAATCTGGCTTCCGTCCCCTACATTCCACGGAAACTGCCCTCTCAAAGGTCACCAATACCTCCTGCTTGCCAAATCCAACGGCTCATACTCTGTCCTAATACTCCTTGACCAGTCAGCTGCCTTCGACACTGTGGACCACCCCCTTCTCCTCAACACGCTATCTGACCTTGGCTTCACAGACTCCGTCCTATCCTTGTTCTCCTCTTATCTCTCCGGTCGTTCATTCTCAGTCTCTTTTGCAGGCTCCTCCTCCCCCTTCCATCCCTTTACTGTGGGGGTTCCCCAAGGTTCAGTGCTTGGTCCCCTTCTGTTCTCGATCTACACGCACTCCCTTGGTGACCTCATTCGTTCCCACGCCTTCAACTATCATCTCTACGCTGATGACAACCAGATCTACATCTCTGCCCCTGCTCTCTCCCCCTCTCTCCAGGCTCGCATCTCCTCCTGCCTTCAGGACATCTCCATCTGGATGTCTGCCCGCCACCTAAAACTCAACATGTCCAAGACTGAACCCCTGGTCTTCCCTCCCAAACCCTGCCCTCTTCCTGACTTTCCCATCTCTGTTGACGGCATTACCATCCTTCCCGTCTCACAAGCCCGCAACCTTGGTGTCATCCTCGACTCCGCTCTCTCATTCACCCCTCACATCCAAGCCGTCACCAAAACATGCCGATCTCAGCTCCGCAACATTGCCAAGATCCTCCCTTTCATCTCCATCCAAACCGCTACCCTGCTCGTTCAAGCTCTCATCCTATCCCGTCTGGACTACTGCATCAGCCTTCTCTCTGATCTCCCATCCTCGTGTCTCTCCCCACTTCAATCCATACTTCACGCTGCTGCCCGGATTGTCTTTGTCAAGAAACGCTCTGGGCATGTTACTCCCTCCTCAAAATTCTCCAGTGGCTACCAATCAATCTGCGCATCAGGCAGAAACTCCTCACCCTTGGCTTCAAGGCTCTCCATCACCTCGCCCCCTCTTACCTCACCTCCCTTCTCTCCTTCTACAGCCCAGCCCGCACCCTCCGCTCCTCTGCCGCTAATCTCCTCACTGTGCCTCATTCTCGCCTGTACCGCCATCGATCCTCGGCCCACGTCATCCCCCAGACCTGGAATGCCCTCCCTCTGCCCATCCGCCAAGCTAGCTCTTTTCCTACCCTTCAAGACCCTACTGAGAGCTCACCTCCTCCAGGAGGCCTTCCCAGACTGAGCCCCTTCCTTCCTCTCCCCTTCGTCCTCCTCTCCATCCCCCATCTTACCTCCGTCCCTTCCCCACAGTACCTGTATATATGTATATATGTTTGTACATATTTATTACTCTATTTATTTATTTTACTTGTACATATCTATTCTATTTATTTTATTTTGTTAGTATGTTTTGGTTTTGTTCTCTGTCTCCCCCTTTTTAGACTGTGAGCCCACTGTTGGGTAGGGTCTGTCTCCATATGTTGCCAACTTGTACTTCCCAAGCGCTTAGTACAGTGTTCTGCACACAGTAAGCGCTGAATAAATACGATTGATTGATGATTGATTGATTGATTGAGAGAGCGAATGAGTTCTTCAAGGCAGTGAGTGTAGATGGAGAATAGAATGGGAGCAGGAACTGACCCTTGTGGGACCCCTACAGTAATGGGCTGGGAGGAGGAGGAGGAGCCCGCAAAGGAGACCGAGAATTGAAAGGCCAGAGAAAAAAGAGGAGAACCGGAGAAGATAGAGTCAATGATGCCAAACCAAGGTCAAAGAAGCAGCGTGGTTTAGTGGAAAGAGCCCGGGCTTGGGAGTCAGAGTTCGTGGGTCCTAATTCCGACTCTGCTACTTGTCTGCTTTGTGATTTTGGACAAGTCACTTCACTTCTCTGTGCCTGAGTTGCCTCATCTGTAAAATGAGGATTGATATTGTGAGCCCCATGTGGGACAACCTGATTACCTGTGTCAAGCCCAGCACTTAGAACAGTGCTTCGCACATAGTAAGCGCTTAACAAATACCATCAATTTTATTATTAATAAGGTTGGATAACGTGTTGAGGAGAAGGGGACGGTCGAAAGTGTCAAAGGCAGCTGAAAGGTCGAGGATGATTAGGATGGAGTAAGAGCCTTTGGATTTGGCAAGAAGGAGGTCATTGGTGATCTTTGAGAGGGCGTTTTCAGTGGAGTTAAGGGGGCAGAAACTAGATTGCAGACTCTCTCATTGTGACCCAGAATGGACCTTCTAACACCCTGCCTCTCCCCTCCCCATTCCTGACTCTCCCCCAGGGATCCAGCAGGGACCATCCAACACCCCTGACTTTCCCTTCTCCATAAATTTCTGTGCCTCAGTTTCCACACATGTAAAATGGAGATTGACTGTGAGCCCAGTGTGGGACAGGTACTGTGTCCAACCCAATTATCGTGTATCTACCCTAGCGGTTAGGACAGCGTCTGGTACATGATATGCGCAAAACAATTACCACAATTATGATTATTCACGAAGTCGGATTTGGTCATTTTGTGGGGGACTGATCAATATAGGTCCTGTTCTCATGTCTCATGCCACATGAGGGAGTGGAGACCCTTACCGTGACCACAGCCTGCGTACAGAGCAGCAGAGTTCTCAACCCTAGTCCTCATGGAGAGATGGAGCCAGGAACTGGGCTGCCACCTCTAAAGGAAGGTGTTGTTTTATGGCTGGTGAATATGTTTGTTTATGAATTTGCATGCTTAACAATTCATCTCTGGAAGAGAGAATGAGGAGGGGGCTGTCATATCTAGCAGAGGCTGATACTGAAAAAGGGGATGGGGCCTTGTGCTGGTTCAGTCTGACTTGACTGGGATGGAGAATAATAATAATAATAATATTAATAATGGCATTTATTAAGCACTTACTATGCGCAAACCCCTGTTCTAAGCGCTGGGAAGGATACAAGGTATTCAGGCTGTCCCACGTGGGATTTACAGATTTAATCTCCATTTTACAGATGAGGTAACTGAGGCACAGAGAAGTGAAGTGACTTGCTCAAAGTCACACAACTAACAAGGGCTGGAGCCGGGATTAGAACCCATGACCTCTGACTCCCCAGCCCGTCGTGCTCTTTCTACTGAGCCACGCTGCTTCTCGAAGCCCAGGGGCCCCAAATTCGGCAGATGGAACAAACCTTCTTGCTTCCGCGCCTGTCTACACATCCTCAGCCCTTCTGTCTCTCCCCCAGTCTAGTCCATACTTCACTCTGCTACCAACATTTTTCTACAGAAACATCCAGGAGCGTTTCCCCGCTCCTCAAGAAACTCCAGTGGTTGCCCATCCACCTCCCTATCTGATCGGACACAGTCCATGTCCCACATGGGACTCACAGACTTAATCCCCATTTTATGGATGAGGTAACTGAGCCTCAGTAGAAATTAAGTGACATGCCCAAGGTCACAGAAGAGACATGTCGTGGAGCTGGAATTGAAACCCACGTCCTCGGATTTCCAGGCCCGCACCTCCCAGAACGACACCTGATGCTGTGAGTGGGTAATTGAGAGGTGCAGCTTCAGAGAATACTGTCTAGTAGTACTATGGGGCGGTAGAGAGGAGCAACACCCCAGAACAAGATTACTGTGGTATAATAATAATAATAATAATAACAATAACAATAATAATAATAATAATAATAATAATACATTTTATGTGCTTACATTGTGCCAAGCATTGTTGTAAGACCTAGGTGAGATCCAAGTTAATCTGGTTGGATACAGTCCCTGTCCCATATGGGCCTATGAGGTCCATATTAGTCTTAATTCCCATTTTACAGGTGAGACAACTGACGTAACTGCCCAAGGTCACACAGGAAGCATGTGGCAGAACCAGGATTAGTACACAGGACCTTCTAACCTCCAGGCACATCCTATCCACTAAGCCACGAAGCCACGCTGGATTAGTGGAAAGAGCACGGGCTTGGGAGTCAGAGGACATGAGTTCTAATTCCAGCTCTGCCTCTTGTCTGCTGTGTGACCTTGGGCAAGTCACTTAACTTCTCTGTGCCTCAGTTACCTAGACTGTGAGCCCGTTGTTGGGTAGGGACCGTCTCTATATATTTCCAACTTGTTCTTCCCAAGCGCTTAGTACAGTGCTCTGTACACAGTAAACACTCAATAAAGACGATTGAATGAATGAATGAACGTAAAATGGGGATTAAGACAGTGAGCCTCATGTGGGGCAACCCGATTACCTTGTATCTACCCCAGTGCTTAGAACAGTGCAGCGTGCCTAGAACAGAGAAGCAGCGTGGCTCAGTGGAAAGAGCACCGACTTTGGAGTCAGAGGTCATGGGTTCAAATCCTGGCTCTGCCAATTGTCAGCTGTGTGACTTTGGGCAAGTCCCTTAACTTCTCTATGCCTCCGTTACCTCATCTGTAAAATGGGGATAAAGACTGTGAGCCGCCCGTGGGACAACCTGATCACATTGTAACCTCCCTAGAGCTTAGAGCAGTGCTTTGCACATAGTACGTGCTTAATAAATTCCATAAAAAAGCGTGCTTGGCACATAGTAAGTGCTTAACAATAGAGAAGTAGCGTGTTTCAGTGGAAAGAGCCTGGGCTTTAGAGTCAGAAGTCACAGGTCTGGGCAAGTCACTTAACTTCCCTGTGCCTCAGTTACCTCATCTGTAAAATGGGGATTAGGACTGTGAGCCCCACGTGGAAAAGCTGATCACCTTGTATACCCCAGTGCTTTGCACATAGTAAGCGCTTATCAAATACCATCATTATTATTATTAAGTACAATTATCATTATTATTATTATCATTATAATGTACTGTACTGCCACCAAACGCAGCCTCCATGAACAAGCCCGCTGCTGCCACCAGGGGTGAAAGAGAGGTGCAGCCTCCCAGAATAACGATTGGTGCCCCCAGGGGGCAGGCTGCTGCTCTCCGACCAGAGAATGGTTCTGGTTCGAGGGGTCAGGAACATCTTTCCAGAGCAACTGCTCAGTGCTTCTCCTCTGCCTCTTACACCGTGGAGACATTCCACCCCCAGATTTACCCCATTACGAAGTGACTTGTACTGCTACCCCACAGGGAATGTCTCTGTGTGTGTGTGTGTGTGTGTGTGTGTGTGTGTGTGTGTGTGTGTGTGTGTGTGTGCGTGTGTGTGTGTGTGTGTGTGTGTGCATAATCTGGGGAGAGATGCGCAATGAAGCGGCTGCCACTCATGGGAGAACAGTGTCTGGGGCTCTGTGCAGGAAGCTAGTTCTGTCTGACTTGATTGAGACCGAGAAGAGCCAGCGCCCTTAATTCTATAGATGGGGCAAGCTTTGCTGTGTCTCTAGTCCCTCTTCAGGGTCACTGCATAACACAGAGGCTTGAGGTATCCAGTGTCAGGAGGACAGAGTGTCTATCAGGGTCTCTATCCTAATTTTCTCTGAGAAGCAAAGTGTGCAGACTCCTACGTGAGGTCAAGGAAGCAGGGGTGTGGACGGGGAGGACAAAGGCAGGTATTGTACTGGAAATTCCACTCACCTACTGTGTGGTTCTGCATCTTCAATCGATCAGTTGGGTAGATCAATCAATCAATCAATCGTATTTATTGAGCGCTTACTGTGTGCAGAGCACTGTACTAAGCGCTTGGGAAATACAAGTTGGCAACATATAGAGACAGTCCCTACACAACAGTGGGCTCACGGTCTAAAAGGGGGAGACAGAGAACAAAACCAAACATACTAACAAAATAAAATAAATAGAATAGATATGTACAAGTAAAATAAATAGAGTAATAAATATGTACTAACATATATGCATATATACAGGTACTGTGGGGAAGGGAAGGAGGTAAGATGGGGGGATGGAGAGGAGGACGAGGGGGAGAGGAAGGAAGGGGCTCAGTCTGGGAAGGCCTCCTGGAGGAGGTGAGCTCTCAGTAGGGCCTTGAAGGGAGGAAGAGAGCTAGCTTGGCTGATGGGCAGAGGGAGGGCGTTCCAGGCCAGGGGGATGAGGTGGGCCAGGGGTCGATGGTGGGACAGGCGAGAACGAGGTACGGTGAGCAGATTAGCGGTAGAGGAGCGGAGGGTGCAGGCTGGGCTGTAGAAGAAGAGAAGGGAGGTGAGGTAAGAGGGGGCGAGGTGATGGTGAGCCTTGAAGCCGAGGGTGAGGAGTTTCTGCCTGATGCGCAGATTGATTGGTAGCCACTGGAGATTTTTGAGGAGGGGAGTAACATGCCCAGAGCGTTTCTTGACAAAGACAATCCGGGCAGCAGCATGAAGTATGGATTGAAGTGGGGGAGACACGAGGATAGGAGATCAGAGAGAAGGCTGATGCAGTAGTCCAGACGGGATAGGATGAGAGCTTGAACGAGCAGGGTAGCGGTATGGATGGAGAGGAAAGGGCGGATCTTGGCAATGCTGCGGAGCTGAGACCGGCAGGTTTTGGTGACGGCTTGGATGCGAGGGGTGAATAAGAGAGCGGAGTCGAGGATGACACCAAGGGTGCGGGCTTGTGAGACGGGAAGGATGGTAGTGCCGTCAACAGAGATGGGAAAGTCAGGGAGAGGGCAGGGTTGGGGAGGAAAGACAAGGAGTTCAGTCTTGGACATGTAGATGGTATATGGAGCGCTTGCTTTGTGCAGAGCACTGTACTAAGCCCTTGGGAGAGTACAGTATGACAGACACATTCCCACCCCACAATAGGATTAATATTAACGATAATGTTGGTATTTGTTAAGTGCTTACTATGTGCCAAGCATTTGTCTAGGCACTGGCACTGTCCTAAGTGCTTACCGTATCCGGGGGACTGGAGTTCCTGGAGTAACAGAACTGGGGGTGCAGGTGGGAGGACAAAGCAGGTTTTCTTTTCTAGAAATGGAATTCTATACAGTGTGTAGTTCTGTCCCTCCAGTGTGTGGAGAACAAGCCCCTTCTAGGAATGTGAGGAAGGGATGGGGAAGTGTTTGTAGGGCAGAGTGTGACCGTCAGAGTAGCTGCAGATCCACTTAACCATGTTGGGCCTAGAGGGGGCAGGGAGAGTTGTCAAAAGTGTTGGCAAAACTAGGTTGTCTGTGCTTCCCCCGCCGCCTTTTCCTGTCTCCCCGCTTCTCATTTCCACACCCAACTTTGAGCACTGGTTTTCCTTTCAACAGATGTGGTCCCGGTCAGACGCTTAGGATCACCGGTTCAGGTGCCTCAAGACCAGGGTTCAGAACTCGACATGTCCACGGGCAGGGACCAGAGGAGAAGCTCCAGTGCCACTTCACTCCGATGAGACCGAGGTTAATCTGCCCATCCCCAGAGGAGGCCAGAGTGAGTCCCGAGGTCCCCCTTCCTGCTATAGCATGTCCAGACTGCTCAAAGCCCTCCAGCCAAAGTCCCCTGGCTGGATTCTCCGAGGGGAGAATCTAGTTACTACTCATTTAAAAAAGAAACTTCTCAATGCATCTCTCCAGCCTTGAGGCGCATCTTTTTAATGAGGACAGAGGTCAATTCCCAGACATGCCCAGCTGTCAAGATGGAGTCTTGGGTGGCACAGTCCTCCAAAAGACTGTGTGTGTGTGTGTGTGTGTGTGTGTGTGTGTGAGAGAGAGAGAGAGAGAGAGAGAGAGAGAGAGAGAGAGAGAGAGAGAGAGAGAGGCTAGCAAATGTTTGGTTCAACCCACACTTCATCTATCCATTCAATCGTACTAATAACAATAGTAATGATAATGTTATTTGTTAGGTGCTTACTATGTGCCAAGCACTGTTCTGAGCAAGGGGTAGATACATGGTCATCAGATTGTCCCACCAGGGGCTCACAGTCTCAATCCCCATTTTGCAGAGGAGGTAACCGAGGCACAGAGAAGTTAAGTGGCTTGACATAAGTTAAGGCCACACAGCTTACAAATGGCGGAGCCAGGATTAGAACCCAAGTCCTCTGACATCCAAGCCTGTGCTCTTTCCACTAAGCCATAGAGCTCTTACAGTGAGCAGAGCACTGTACTAAGCGCTTGGGAAAGTACAGTACAGCAAAAAAGAGAGATGATCCCTGCCAACAACTAGCTTCCAGTCTAGAGGAGGAGACAGGTACTAATACAGTAAAAAGGCATCAGGACGTCAATACAAGTAAACAGGCATCAATTCGAAAAATACGATTACAGATATAATTAACAAAATCATTCATTCATTCAGTCATATTTATTGAGCGCTTACTTTGTGCAGAGCTCTGTACTGAGCACTATATGTTGCTGACTTGTACTTCCCAAGCGCTAAGTACAGTGCTCTCCTCACAGTAAGCGTTCAATAAATACGATCGAGTGAATGAATGAATGAAGGACCAGGCCCGAGGAGAGGGGGAGACCAGCGCAGGGAGGCACATGTGACCAGAGCTGGGAGGCAGAGGGGGACAAGGGGCTGGGAGGCAGAGGGGTTACGGGTTCGGGAGACAAGGGGGTCCAGGGCTGAGGGTTAGAGGAGGACCAGTGCCGAGATTCAGTCGGGGACCAGGGCCAGGCGGCAGGGGTGGGACCATGACCAGGAGGCAGGTGCGGGGGGACGGACCAGGGCCAGGAGGCAGAGGGGGACAAGGGCGGGGAGGCATAGAGGGACCAGGGCCGGAGGCACAGGGTTACCTGGGCCGAGAGACAGGCAGACCAGGGCAGGGAAGAAGAGGGGTACCTGGGCCGGAGGATGGGGGACCAGGGCCGGGAGGCAGAGGGTTACCTAAGCCGGGAGGCAGAGGTGGACCAAGGTCGAGAGGCGGTGGGGGATCAGGGCAGGGAGGCAGAGGGAGACCAGGGCCTGGAGGCAGAGGGGGGACCAAGTCAGGGAATCAGAGGGGGACCAGGGCCAGGAGACAGAGGGGTACCTGGGCCGGGATACAGGGGGACCAGGGCAGGGAAGCAGAGGGGTCCCAGGGCCGGATGGCAGAGGGGGACCAGAGCCAGGATGCAGAGGGGTTATTTGGGCCGGAAGACAGGGTGACCAAAGCAGGGAAGCAGAGGAGTACCTGGGCCGGGAGATGGGGGACCACGGTCGGGAGTCAGAGAGGGACCAGGACCAGGAGGAATAGGGATACCTGGGCCGGGAGACAGAGGTGGGCGAGAGCCGAGAGGCCGGGGTGACGGGGCAGGGAGGCATAGGAGGACCGGGATGAGAGGCAGACGGGGATCAGGACCGAGATGCAGTGGGGACAGGGACAGGGAGGCATAGTAGGAACAGGGCTGGGAGGCAGAAGGGAATCAGGACCGAGATGCAGTAGGGACCGGGGCAGGGAGACATAGGAGGACCAGGGCTGGGAGGCAGAGGGGGGACCCAGGTGGGGAGGCAGAGGGTTTCCTGGGCCAGGAGACAGGGGGGTCCAGGGCTGCAATGTAGAGGGGACCCAGGGCTGGACGGAGAGAGACCCAAGAACCTGGAGGTAGAAGGAGAACAAGGCCGGAGGCACAGGGGGACGAGGGGCCGGGAGGCAGAGGAGGACGAGGGCCGAGAGGCAGAGAAGGACCAGGGCAGGGTGCAGAGGGGGTGACCCGGACCAGTAGGAAGACAGGGCCGGAAGACAGGGCGACCCAGTGCCTGGAAGTAGAGGGAACCCAAATCCAGGACGCAGAGATTGATCAGGGCCTGGAGGTTGAAGGAGACCGTTCATTCATTCAATCGTATTATTGAGCGCTTACTGCGTGCAGAGCACTGTACTAAGTGCTTCGGGAAGTACAAGTTGGAAACATATAGAGGCGGTCCCTACCCAAAAGTGGGGCTCAAAGTCTAGAAGGGGGAGACAGAGAAACAAAACAAAACATATTAACGAAATAAAATAAATAGAATAAATATGTACAAATAAAATAAATAAATAGAGTAATAAATACGTACAAACATATATACATATGTACAGGTGCTGTGGGGAGGGGAAGGAGGTAAGGCGGGGAGGATGGGAAGCGGGGGGGCCTGGACACAGGGAGACCAGGGCCTGGACACATAAAGGGACCAGGTCCGGGAGGCAGAGGGGGGACCAGGGCCTAGAGGCAGAGCGGGACCTGTGCCAGGAAGCAGAAGGGTACCTAGGTGGGAGACAGGAGTACCAGGCCCGAAAGGCAGAGGGGGGACAAAGGCTGAGAGGCAGGCGGGGGACCAGGACCTGGGAAGCAGAGGGGGACCAGGGTGGGGAAGGCAGGGGAGGGATCACGGCCAAGAAGTAGAGGGTTTATCCCCCTTCTAGACTGTGAGCCCACTGTTTGGTAGGGACCGTCTCTATATGTTGCCAAGTTTGTACTTCCCAAGCTCTTAGTACAGTGCTCTGCACACAGTAAGCGCTCAATAAATACGATTGATTGATTGATTGATTGTTACGTGGGCCAGGAGAGGGGGGACCTGAGCTGGGAGGTAGAGAGGACCCAGGGCCGGGACGGAGAGAGACTCAAGGGCTTGGAGGTAGAAGAAGACCAGGGCCGGGAGACAGAAGTGGAAAATGGCTGGGTGGCAGACGCGGAACAGGGCCAGGAGGCAGAGGAGTACCTGGGCCGGGGAGACAAAGTGACGATGGCCGGGAGGTAGAGGGGACCAGGTCCGGGACGGAGAGAGACCCAAGGGCCTGGAGGTAGAACGAGACCAGGGCCAGGAGGCACAGAGGGACCAGGGCCGGGCAGGGAGGTAGAGGGGCAAAGGGGTACCTGGGCTGGGAAGCAGAGAGGGACCATGGCTGAGAAGGGCGGGGAGGGGGGAGCAAGGGCAGGCTGGCACAGGGGTACTGGGGCCGGAAGGCAGAGGGGGAACAAGGTGGGGAGACAGAGGTTAACCAGGTCCAGGAGACAGTAGGGTACCTAGGCCGGGCGACGGAGACCAGGGCCGGGGCAGAGAGAGACCTAAGGCCGTAGAGGTAGAAGGAGACCGGGGGGGTGGAGTCACACAGGGACCAGGGCCGGGAGGCATAAGGGGACCAGGGCAGGGTGGCAGAGGGAGACCAGGGCCAGGAGCCAGCGGGGTACCTGGGCCACGAGACAGGGGGACCAGGGCCGCGAGGCAGAAGGGGACCAGGGCCGGGAGGTAGAGGGGACCCAGGGCTGGCACGGAGAGAGACCCAAGGACCTGGAAGTAGAAGGAGAACAGGGCCGGGAGGCACAGGACCAGGGCAGGCTGCAGAGGGGGACAAGGGTCAGGAGGCCGAGGGGGACCAGGGCCGGGAGGCAGAGGGGTTCCTGGGAAGGAATACAGGGAGACCGGCTCCGGGAGGCCAAGGGGTACCTGGGCTGGTAGTTGGGGGCCAGGGCAAGGAAGCTGAAGGACATTTCGTCCAGGCGGCAGTGTGGTACCTTGGCCGGAGGCAGAGGGGCACCAGCTGAGAGGCCTTGGGGACCAGGTCAGGGAGGCAGAAGGGTACCAGGGCCGGAGGCAGAGGGTGACCAGGGCCAGGAGGCAGACGGGAATCTAGACTAGGAAACAGGGGGACCAGGGCCGGAAGGCAGATAGGGACCAGGTCCAGGAGGCAGATCGGGACCAGGGCCAGGGATGGGAGACAGGGGAACCAGAGCCGGGAGGCCGAGGGGTATCTGGGCTGGGAAACAGGGTCCAGGGCTGGGAGGCTGAAGAGGACCTGGTCCAGGAGGCAGTGTGGTACCTTAGCCGGGAGGCAGGGGGTTACCAGGACTAAAAGGCCTCGGGGACCAGGGCAGGGAGGCAGAGGGTGGCAAGAACTGGTAGGCAGAGGGGGATCAGGCTGGGAGGCAGAGGGGGGACCAGAATCAGGAGGCAGAATGGGACCTTGATCGGGAAATGGGGACCAGGTCCGGGAGGCTGAGGGGTACCTGGGCTGGGAGACGGGGGACCAGGGCTGGGAGGTAGAGGGGATACAGTGATGGGACAGTGAGTGACTCAGGGGCCTGGAAGTAGAAGGACACCAGGGCCTGGAGGCACTGAGGGACCAGGGCTGGAAGGCAGAGGGTACCAGGGCCGGGAGGCAGGAGGGCGACCATGGCGGGAAGCAGAGGTTGCACCTGGGCCAGAAACAGAGGGATCAGTGACGGGAGAAGATAGAGGGGTGCCTGGGCCCGGAGACAGGGGGTGACCAGGGTCGGAACAGAGAGAGGGACCAGGGCCTGAGAGGTAGAGGGAGACTAGGGCCCAGGAGGCAGAGGGGTACGTGGGTCTGGAGACAGAGTGACCAGGACCTGGAGGTAGAGAGGACCCAGGTCCGAACGGAGAGAGACCCAAAGTCCTGGAGGTAGAATGAAACCAGAGCCCGGGAGGCAGAGGGTGACCTGGGCCGGGGAGAGCATGGGGACAAGGGCAAGGGAGGCAGAGGGGAACTTGAGCTGGGCGATGGGGGACCAGGGCGAGGAGGCAGAGGGGGGCCAGGGCTAGGATTTAGAAGGGAACCTGGGCCAGTAGACAGGTGGACAAGGGCCGGGAGGCAGAGTGGGACCAGCTCCAGGAGGCTGAGAGGGTACCTGGGCTGGAAGGTAAATGGGGACCAGGGCGAAAAGGGGGCGGACAAGGGAAGGAAGGCAGAAGGGGACCACGGCCCTGGAGGCAGAAAGGGACCAGGGCCAGGAGGTAAAGGGTCCCTGGGCCGAGGAAACGCGGGGACTAGGGTCGGGAGGCTTTGCTGACCAGGGCCGGGAAGCAGAGGGGGATCATATCTAAGAGGCAGAGGGGTACCGGGGATCAGAGAAGGGGGAACAGTGGTCGGGAGGCAGAGGGGGACCAGGGCCTGGAGGCAGCGGGAGACCAGGTCCAGGAGGCAGAGGGGTACCCGGTCCGGTTAGACGGGGGACCAGGGCCGGGAAGCAGAGGAGAACAGGGCCAGGAGGCAGAGGGGTACCTGGGGCCGGGAGGCAAAGTGGGACAGGGCCAAGAAGCGGTGTGACAAGGTCAGGGAGGCGGAGAACTGGCCAGGACCGGGAGAAAGAGTGTGACCAGGGCTGTTAGACAGGACGACCAGGGCCGGGAGGACAGAAGGGTACTGGGCCAGGGGACAGGGGGACCAGGGCTAGGAGGCAGAGGGGTACCTGTGCCGGGAGACAGTGGGACTATGGCTGAGAAGCAGAGGGGAACCAGGGCCGAGAGGTGTGGCGTGACCAGGTCAGAGAGGCAGAGGCCGTCTGGGCCGGGAATTTGAGGGGACCAGGGCAGGGGAGCCAGAGGGGGACCAGGACCGGGAGGTAGAGGGGACCCATGCCGGGACGGAGAGAGACCCAGTAGTCCTGGAAGTAGAGGAAGACCATGGCCGGGAGGCTCAAAGGGGACCAGGCCCAGGAGGGTAGAGGAGGACGAGAGCCAGAGAGGCAGAGGTTGTACCTGGGCCAGGAGATGGGAGGACCAGTGGTCGGGAGGCAGAGGGGGACAGGGCCAGGAGGCAGAGGTTGGACCAGGTTTTGGGAAACGGGAATCAGTGCCAGGGAGGCAAAGGGAGACCAGGGCCGATAAGCATGGGGGACAAGGTCAGGGACAGTAGAGGGGGACCAGGGACAGAAGACGGAGGGAGACCAGGGCCGGTAGACAGGGGGACCGGGGCCGGGAGGCAGAGGGTTACGTGGGCCAGGAGATGGGGCCTAGGGCTGAGAAGCAGAGGGGAACCAGGGCCGAGAGGCGGGAGGCGACCAGGTCAGAGAGGCAGAGGCCGGTCAGAGCTGGGAAGCAGAGGGGGACCCAGGGCCTGGAGACAAAGAGGGACCAGGGCTGGTAGACAAGAGGACTGGGGCCAGGAGGCAGAAGGGTCCCTGGCCGGGGAGACAGGGTCGAGAGGCGGGGGGGCCGACCTGGTCAGAGATTCAGAGGCGTACCAGGGTCGGGAAGCAGAGGGGGACCAGGGCGGGGAGGCAGAGGGGGACCAGGGCGGGAAGGCATAGGGGGAGCAGGGCCAGGATTTAGAAGGGTACCTGGGCCAGGAGACAGGAGGACCCAGGGCCAGGAGGTTGAGGAGACCCGGGGCCGGGAGGCTGGGGGGACTAGCGGCAGTGGGGGGACTACAGCCAGGAGGCAGAGGGGTACCTGGGCCGGATACGGGGGACCAGGGCCAAGAGGAAGACGGGTACCTGGGCCGGAATGCAGAGGGGGAACAGGGCCAGGGCACAGAGGGGTACTTGGGCCAGAAGGCAAAGGGGTACCAGGGCCAAGACGTCGGGGGGGGGGGGGGGGGGCAAGTGCAGGGAGTCACAGTAGGGACCGGGGCCTTACGGAAAGAGGTGGGCCAGGGTCAGGAGGCAGAGGGGAACCCAGGCAGGAGGACCAGACCTGGGAGATAGAGGGGACACAGTGCCAGGACAGGGAGAGACCCAAGGTCCTGGAGGTAGCAGGAGACCAGGGCCGGGAGATGAGGGGGACCAGGGCCAGAAGGTAGAGGGGTACCTGGGCTGCGAGACGGGGTCCCTGTCTGATAGCCTGAAGGGGACCCGGTCGAAGAGGCAGTGGGGTATTTTGGCGGAAGGCAGAGGGAGACCAGGGCTGAGAGGCCTTGGGGACCAGGGCAGGGGGGCAGAGGGGGACCAGGACTTGAAGGCAGAGGGTTACCTGGGCTGGGAGGCAGAGGGAAACCAGGGCCAAGAGGCAGAGGGGTACCTGGTCCAAGGCACAGTTGGGGACTAGCGCGGAGAGGCAGAGGGGGACCTGGTTCGGGAAACTGGGGGACCAAGGCCGGGAGGAAGCGGGGACCAAGGTCGGGATGGAGAGAGACCCAAGGACCTAGAGGTAGGAGGAGACCAGAGCCGGTAGTAGCAGAGGGACCAGGGACAGTAGGCAGAGGGGAATCAGGGCTGAGCGACAGAGGGGGCCGGGGCCAGGAGGCAGAAGGGTACCTGGGCCAGGAGACGGGGACCACGGTCAGGCGGTAGAGGGGACCCAGGGCCAGGAGGGAGGGAGAGCCAAGGGCCTGGAGGTAGAAGAAGACAAGGGACGGGAGGCACAGAGGGACCAGGGCCATGAGGCAGAGGGGGACCAGGACAGGGTGGCAGATGTGGACCAGGACCAGGTGGCAGAGGGGTACATGGGCTGGGAGAAAGGGGGACAAGGGCAGGGAGGCAGAGGGGAACCAGGGCCGGGAGGAAGAGTGGGATCAGGGCGGGGAAGCAGAGGGGGACCAGGGCCACGAGGCAGAGGGGTACCCGGTCCGGAAGACAGGGGGACCAGGTCTGGGAGGCAGGGGGACCCAGGCCGCGAGGTAGAGGGGACCCAGGGCCTGGAGGTAGAGGGTGACGAGTGCTGTCAGGTGCAGGGGAACCAGGGCCAGGAGGTAGAGGGGGACCAGGGTCGGGAAACGGGGACTAAGACCCATCGACAGAGCGGTATCTCTACTTCCCTACACTTGCCCCCCCCCCCCGCCCCCTGTTCTCGGACATAAAGGGGAACTAGGGCCGAAAGTAAGAGGGGGAACAGGGACGAGAGGCACGTGCAGACCAAGGCAGGGTGGCAGATGGGGACCTGGGCTGGGAGGAAGAGGGTACCTGGGTTGGGAGGCAAAGGGTGACCAGAGCCAAGAAGCTGGGGGGACAAGAGTAGGGAGGCAGCGGGGGACCAGGGCCAGGAGGCAGAGAGGGACCAGGGCGGAGAAGCGGGGGCCACAAGGGCAGGGAGGCCGAGGGGAACCAGGGCGGAGAAGCGGGGGCCACAAGGGCAGGGAGGCCGAGGGGAACCAGGTCCGTCAGGCAGAGGGGTACCTGGGTCGGGAGACAGGGGGACCTGGGCCGGGACGCAGATGGGGGACCCGGGGGGGTTGGCGGGGGGGGATCAGGGCCAGAAGGAAGAGAGTTAGCTCGGCCGGGAGACGCGGAACAGGGCTGGGAGTTAGAGGAGAACTAGGGCCTAGAGCCAGGAGGACCAGGGCTGAGACGCAGAGGGGGACTAGGGCCGAGAGGCAGGGGGTGACCAGGTCATAGAGGCAGAGGCTGACCAGTGCTGGGTGACAGAGAGTACCTGGACTGGGAGGCACAGAGGAACCAGGGCGGAGAAGTGAGGGCGACAAGGGCAGGGAGGCCGAAGGGGACCAGGGCCTGGAGGCAGAGAGGGAACAGGAATGGGAGGCAGAGAATTACCTGGGCCAGGAGACAGGTGTACCAGGGCCCAGAGGCAGAGGGGGACCATGGCCGGGAGGCAGATGAGAGAAGCAGCGTGGCGCAGTGGAAAGAACTCGGGCTTTGGAGTCAGAGGTCATGGGTACAAATCCCGGCTCCACCAATTGTCAGCTGTGTGACTTTGGGCAACTCACTTCACTTCTCTGGGCCTCAGTTACCGCACCTGTAAAATGGGGATTAAGACTGTGAGCCCCCCTATGGGACGACCTGATCACCTTGTAACCTCCCCAGCGCTTAGTACAATACTTTGCTCATAGTAAGCGCTTAATAATGCCTATTATTATTATTTATCATTATTTATTATGGGGACTTAGGCGGGAGGGCAAGAGGGGGACCAGGGCCAGAAGCAAGAGGGGTATCTTAGGCTGGGGTAGGGGATGGCAGGGCCGTGAAGCAGAAGGGGGATCAAGGCCGGGCGGCAGATGGGCAACCAGGGGGCGGGGTTGAGCAGCGGAGGGACCAGGTGCCAGAGGGAAGAGCTGTACCTAGGGCCGGGAGACAGGGGGACCAGGGCGGGAGGTAGAGGAGACCCCAAGCTCCCGGACGAAGACCTCGCCCTATGGTCCTGGAGGTAGAATGAAACTAAGGCCGGGGATGGCCCTGGATACCAGGAGGTCACAGAAGGGGACCAGGTCCGGGAGGCAGAGGGGGACCAGGTGCATGGATGGCAGGGGGACCGTGGCCAGGAGGCAGAAGGGGTACCTGGTCCGGTAGGCACAGGGGCACCAGGGTCGAGAAGTGGAGGACTAAGGCAGGAAGCAGAGAGGTACCTGGGCTGGGAGGCAGGGGGACCAGGGCAGGTAGGCAGAAGTATCCGTGGGCCGGAGACGGGGACCAGGGCCGAGAGGCAGAAGTTGACTAGGGCCGGGAGGCAGATGAGGACCAGGGCCAGGAGTCAGACTTGTTCCTAGGCCATGAGACGGGGACCAGGGGCCGGGAGGTAGAGGGGACCTAGGGCCGTGATGGAGAGAGGGACCAGAACCTGGAGGTCGAGGGAGACCAGGGCCGGGAGGCACAGAGGGGATCAGGGCTGGGAGGCAGACGCGGATCAGGGTCAGGGAGGCAGAGGGGGACCAGGGTCCAGGTAGTAGAGGGGATACCTGGGCCGGGAAGCAGAGGGGGCCCAGGGCCGGGAGGCAAAGGGGGACCAGGGACGGAGATGTCAGGGGCGACAAGGGCAGGGAGGTAGAGGGGGATCAGGGCCATTAGACAGAGGGATACCTGGGTCAGGAGACAGGAGGACCAGGGCTGAGAAGCAGAGGGGGTCCAGGGCCGAGAGGCAGGGGGTGACCTGGTCATAGACGCAGCTGCGGACCAGGGCCGGGAGGCAGAAGGGTACCTGGGATGGGAGGCAAAGGGGGACCAGGGCGGAGAAGCGGGGGCGACAAGGGCAGGGAGGCAGAGGGTGACCAGGGCCTTGAAGCTGAGCGGGGCCAGGGCTAGGAGCTAAAGGGGTACCTGGGACGGGAGACAGGGGGACCAGGGCCGAGAAGGCAGAGGGAGACTCAGGCCGGGAGGCAGATGGGGACCAGGGCCAGGAGGCAAAGAGGTACCTAGGCCAGGAGATAGGAGGACCAGGGCCGGGAGGTAGAGGGGACCGTGGGTTGGGACGGAGACTCAACCAATGGCCTGGAGGTTGAAGAAAACCAAGACCGGGTTGCCGTGGGGTACCAGGGCCGGGAAGCACAGAGGGACCAGGGCCAGGAGGCAGAGGGGGACCAGGGTAGGGTGGCAGGTGTGGGCCAGTACCAGGAGGCAGAGCTGTACCTGGGCCGGTAGGCAAAGGGGGACCAGGTTCGAGAAGCAGGGGGTCAAGGGCAGGGAGGCATAGGGGGACCAGTGCAGGGATACCAAGGAGGGCCAGGGATGGAAGGCAGATGGGGACCAGGGTAGGTAGGCAGAAGGAGACCAGGTCCAGGAGACAAAGGGTCACATGGGCCGGGAGACAGGGGTCCAGGGCCTGGAGGCAGAGGGGTACCTGGGTCTGGGGACAGGGGGACCAGAGCTGAGAGCCAGAGGAGACCCAGGGCCGGGACGGAGAGAGACCCAAGGGCCTGGAGATATAGGGAGACGAGGGCCGGGAGGCAGAGGGGGACCTGGGCCAAGAGGCAGAAGGGTACCTGGTTCGGAAGACAGGGGGACCAAGGCCGAGAGTCAGAGGGGTACTTGTGCTGGGAGGCAGAGCGGGACCAGGGCCAGGAGGCAGTGGGGTACCTGGGCCGGGAGACAGAGGGGGACCAGGACCAGGAGGCAGAGGGGTACCTGGACTGGGAGACGGAGTCCAGGACTGGGGGACGGAGTCCAGGGCTGGGAGGCAGAGGGAGACCAGGGCCCCGGAGGCAGAGGGGGACCAGGTCCAGGAGGCAGAGGGGGACCAGCGCCGGGAGGCAGAGGGTGACCATTCCTGGAGGCAGAGGGGTACCTTGTTCTTGAGACAGGGGGACCAAGGTGGGTAGAAGGAGACCAGTGCCGGGAGGCAGAGGAGGACCAGGGCCGGGAGGCAGAGGGGTTCCTGGGTCGGGAAAGCGGGAGACAAGGGCCGGGAGGTAGAGCAGGGCCAGGGCCGGGACAGAGAGAGGGACCAGGGTCTGGAGGCACAGAAGTACCAGGGCCTAGAGGTAGAGGGTGACCAGGGCCAGGAGACAGAGGGGTACCTGGATCTGGAGACAGGGGGACCTGGGCTGGGAGGTAGAGAGGACCCAGGATCAGAACGGAGAGAGACCCAAGGGCCTGGAGGTAGGAAACCAGGGCCAGGAGGCAGAGGGGGACCAGGGCCGGGAGGCAATGGGGGCCCAGGGCCAGGAGACAAAGGGGGAGCAGGGCCGAGAAGCGGGGGGGACAAGGGCCAGGTGGCAGAGGGGGACCAGGGCCTGGAGGCAGATGGGGACCAGGGCTAGGCAACAGAGTGGCACCCGGGCCGGGAGATGGGGGTGTTCCTCTGCCTCCCTGCCCTTGTCCTTCCCGCTTCTTGAAAGTAAAGAGGAACTAGGGCTGGAAGGCACAGGGGAACAAGGGAATGGGAGGCAGAAGGGGACCAGGGCAGGGTGCAGGGGGAACCAGGGCCAGGAGAAAGAGGGCTACCTGGGACGGGAGACGGGGGACCATGGCCGGGAGGAGGAAGACAGGGACCAAGGCCAGGAGGCAGGGGGTATCAGGGACGAGAAACAAAGGGGACCAGGGCCGAGAAGCGTGGGTGACAAGGGCAGGGAGGCAGAGGGGGACCAGGGACGGTAGACTGGGGTGGCCAGGGCCGGGTGGGAGAGAAGTACCTGGGTCGGGAGACAGGGGGACCAGGGCCCGGAGATAGGGGGTTCCTCTGCCTCCCTGCCCTTGTCCCTCCGCTTCTTGGAACTAAAGGGGAACTAGGGCTGGCAGGAGCAGTTGAACCAGGGACGGAGAGGCAGAGGGGGACCCAAGCCAGGATTTAGAAAGGTACCGGGGACAAGAGACGGGAGACCGGGGCTGGGAGGTAAAGGGGGACCCAGATACAGAAGGCAGAGGGGGACCCAGGGCAGGGTGGCAGTGGGGGACCAGGGCGTGGAGCAGAAGGATACCTTGGCCCGGGGGATGGGGGATCAAGGCTGGGTGGAAGAGAGGGACAGGGCCAGGAGGCAGAGGAGTACCTTGGCTGGAAGGGCAAAGGGGGTACCCAGGGCCGAGAAGCGGTGGGGGACAAGGGTAGGGAAGGCAGAAGGGCCTGGAGGCAGAAGTGGACTAGGGCCAGAGACCAGAGGGGTACCTGGGCGGGGATATGGGTGGGACGAGGACCAGGAGGCAGAGGGTTACCTGCGCCGGGGAGACTGGGGGACCAGGGGTCTGGAGGTAGGGGGAACCCAGGTACGGGCGGCAGATGGGGACCAGGGTGCAGGGATGGTAGGGGGGACCATGTACAGGAGGCAGAGGGGGTACCAAGACTTGTAGACTGGGGACCAGGGCCAGGAGGGTAAAGGGGGGACTAGGGCCAGCCGGCTGAGGGGTACCTGGGCAGGAGGCAGATAGGGACCAGGGGCCAGGAGGCAGAGGAGTACCCCAGGCCGGTAGACGGGGGACGAGGGGCCGGGAGGCAGGAGGGAGATCAGGGCCAGGGAGACGGAGGGGTACCTTTGCCGGCGCATACGGGGGACGGCAGGGCCAGGAGGCCAAAGGGTTAACTGGGTGGGGACACTGGGGGACCGGGCCTGGAGTTTCGTGGACGAAGAACCCAGGTCCGGAGAGCAGAGGGGGACCAGGGCCAGGGCATCTATGGGCGGGGACCCATGGCCAGGAGACATGGGGGCCAGGGGCCTTATAGATGGGGACTAGGGCCAGGAAAGTAGAGGGGGGGGAACAGGGACCCAGCAGGCTGAGGGGTACCTGGGCAGAGAGGCAGATAGGGGCCAGGGCCAGGAGGCAGAGGGCTACCCGGGCCGGTAGACGGAGGACAAGAGCCGCGAAGCCAGGGGGGACAAGGTCAGGGAGGCAGAGGGGAACCATGGCCGGGAGACAGACGGGGACCAGGGCTGGTAGGCAGGGGACCAGGGTTGGGAGGCAGAGGGGTACCTGTGCTGGGAGGCAGTGGGACTAGGGCAGAGAAGCAGAGAGGAACCAGGGCCGAGAGGCGGGGGCCAACCAGGTCAGAAGGGCAGAGGCCGGCCAGGGCCGGGAAGCATAGTGGAGCCAGGGAAGGAAGGCAGAGGGGTACCTGGGCCAGAAGACTAGGGGAACAGGGCCGGGAGATTGAGAGGACGCAGGGCCTGGAGGCAGAAGGGGACCCCGGCAGGGCGGCAGTGGGGGACCAGGGCCAGGAGGCAGAGGGGACCCTGGGCCGGGATATGGGAGATCAGGCCCGGGAGGGAAATGTGGACCAAGGCAAGGAGGCAGAGCAGTACCTGGACCGGAAGGCAAAGAGGGACCAGGGCCGAGAAGCGGTGACTAGGGCCAGCAGACAGAGGGGTTCCTCTGCCTCCCTGCCCTTGTCCCCCGGCTTCTTGGAACTAAAGGGGAACTAGGGCTGGCCCTAGTTAGGGCTTAGGGGAACCAGGGACAGGAGGCAGAGGAGGACCAGTGCAGGGTGGCTGGGCGGACCAGGTCCGAGAGGAGGGGTGGACCAGTGCCAGGAGGTAGAGGGGGACCCGGGCCGGATAGGGACGGTAGGGTGTCAGAGTGGGAGGAGGAGACACGGGAGACCAGGGTCAGGAGGCAGAGGGGTATCCGGGCCGGTAGATGGTGGACCACGGACGGGAGGCAGAGGGAGACCAGGGAGAGGAGTCAAAGGGGACCAGGTCCGAGAAGCAGGGCTGACAAGGGCAGAGAGGGAGCGGGGGACCAGGGCTGGGAGGCAGAGGAGTACCTGGGCCTGTAGACAGGGGCACCTAAGTTGGTAGTTAGAGGGGATCCAGGGCTGGGACAGAGAGCGGGGCCAGGGCCTGGAGGAAGAGGGAGACCAGAGCCAAGAAACTCGGGGGACCAGGGCAGGGAGGCAGAGGGGGACCAGGGCCAGAAGGCAGAGTGGAACCTGGGAAGGGAGGCAAAGGGGGACCTGGGCCAGGATGCGGGAGAGAGGGTCAGGAAGCAAAGGGCTACCTGGGCCGATAGGTTGGGAAAGGTCAGGGAGGCAGAGAGGGATCAGGGCCTGGAGGCAATGGGGGACAAGGCCCAGCAGGCTGAGGGGTACCTGGGCAGGGAGGCAAAGGGGGACCAGGGCCAGGAGGCAAAGGGGGACCGGGCCCGATAAGGTGGGGGGACAAGGTCAGGGAGGCAGAGAGGGACCAGGGCCTGGAGGCAATGGGGGACGAGGGCCAGGAGGCAGAGTGGCACTTGAGTCGGGAAATTTGGGTTCCATGGCCGGGTGGCAGAGCAGCACCTGGGCTGGCGGTCACGGGGACAAGGGCTGAGCGGCAGAGGGGGACCAGAGCCGAGTGGCAGGGGGTGATCAGAGCCCGTAGACTGGGGGGGACCAGGGCAGGGAGGCAGAGTGAGACCAGGGCCAGGAGGCCGAGGGGTACCTTGAAAGGGAGGCAAAGGGGGACCTGGGCCAGGATGCGGGTGGGAC
Source organism: Tachyglossus aculeatus (assembly GCF_015852505.1). NCBI lineage: Eukaryota > Metazoa > Chordata > Mammalia > Monotremata > Tachyglossidae > Tachyglossus > Tachyglossus aculeatus. Next base: position 842,000 of record NW_024045095.1, read on the forward strand.
CAGGGCCAGGAGGCAAAGGGGTACCGGGGCCGATAAGTTGGCGTGACAAGGTCAGGGAGGCAGAGAGGGATCAGGGCCTGGAGGCAATGGGGGACGAGGGCTAGGAGGCAGAGGGGTACCTGAGTCGGGAGATGAGGGTTCCATGTCCGGGAGGCAGAGGAGGCCGGCGGCGGTCAGGGGGACCAGGGCTGAGCGGCAGAGGGGGACCAGAGCCGAGTGGCAGAGGGCGATCAGAGCCGAGAGACTGGGGGGACCAGGGCCGGGAGGCAGAGGGGGACCAGGGCCGGGAGGCAGAGGGGGACCAGGGCCGGAAGGTAGACGGGTACCTGGGCCGGGAGGCAGAGGGGTACAGGTGCTGAGAAGCCGGGGGGACCCGGGCAGGGAGGCAGATGGGGACGAGTGCCAGGAAGCAGAGGGTTACCTGGACTGGGAAACAGGGGAACAAGGGCGTGAGGTAGCGGGGTACCTGGGCCGGGAGACAGGGGTACCAGGGCTGGTAGGTAGAGGGGACCCATGGCTGCGACGGAGAGAGATCCAGGAACTTGTGGGTGGAAGGAGAACAGGGCTGGGAGGCACAGAGTGATGAGGGCCGGGAGGCAGAGGAGGACCCGTGTAGGGTGGCAGAGGGGGACCAGGGCCAGGAGGCAGAGGGGTACCTGGGCCGAAAGACAGGGGGACCAGGCAAGGAGGCAGAAGGATATCTGGGCTACAAGACAAGGGGATCAGGGCCGCAAGGTCGGGGCGGGGGGGGCACCAGGGCCAGAAAGTAAAGTGGGACCAGGGCTGAAAGGCAGAGGGGGACAAGGGCTGGGAGGCAAAGGGGGACCAGAGCCAAGATTTAAAAGGGAACCTGGGCTAGTAGATAGGTGGACAAGGGCCGGGAGGCAGAGGGGGACCAGTGGCAGGAGGCTAAGAGGTACCTGGGCTGGAAGGCATAGGGGGACCAGGGCCTAGAAGGGGGTGGACAAGGGAAGGGAGACAGAGGGGGACCAGGGTAGGGAGGCAGAGGGGGACTAGGGCCAGGAGGCAAGGTGTTCCTGGGCCGGGATACGGGGGACTAGGGTCGGGAGGATTAGGTGACCAGGGCCGGGAGGCAGAGAGGGATCAGGGCCAGGAGGCAGAGGGGTACCGGGGCCGGGAGAACGGGGACCAGGGTCGGGAAGCAGAGGATGACCAGGGCTAGGAGGCAGAGGAGTGCGTGTGCGGGGAGACTGGGGGTCCAGGTCCGGGAGACAGGGGGACCTAGGCCGGGAGGCAGAGGGTCCCAGGGCCGGGACGGATAAAGGGGCCGGGGCTTGTAGGTAGAGGGAAACCAGGCTGGCAAAGCAGGGGGATCCATGGCCGGGACGGAGAGAGACCCATGGCCCATGGCCTGGAGTGAGAGGGGGACCAGGGCAGGGAATCAGGAGGGACCAGGGCCGGAAGGTACAGGGAGACCAGGGTTTACTGAAAATGGGGACCAGGACATGGAGATAGAGGTGACCCATGGCCTGGACGGAGAGAGATCCAGTGGCCTGGAGGTAGTGGGAGACCAGGGCCGGGAGGCCCAAAGGGACCGGGAGATGGGGACTAGAGTTGGGAGGCCCGTTCTTGGGTCGGAACCATCTCTATATGTTGCCAACTTGTACTTCCCAAGTGCTTAGTACAGTGGTCTGCTCACAGTAAGCACTCAATAAATACGATTGTATGAATGGGTGACTAGGGCCTGGAGGCAGCGAGGGACCAGCGCCAGGAGGCAGAGGGGTACCCGAGCCGGTAGACGGGGGACCAGGACTTGGAAGCAGATGGGAGCCAGGGCCAGGAGGCAGAGGGGTACCTGGGCTGGGAGGCAAAGGGGGACCAGGGCCGAGAAGCAGTGTGACCAGTTCAGTGAGGCTAAGGGTGACCAGGACCGGGTGAAACTGCGGGACCAGGTCCGGTAGACAGGGCGGCCGGGGCCTGGAGGCGGAGGGGTACCTGGGCCAGGGGACAGGGAGACACTGGCTGGGTGGCAGAGGGGTATCTGTGCCGGGAGACAGTGGGACTAGGGCTGAGAAGCAGAGGGCAACCAGGGCCTAGAGGCGGGGCGTGACCACTTCAGAGAGGCAGAGGCCGGCCTGGGCCGGGAATTTGAGGGGGACCAGGATAGGAAGCCTGATGGGGACCAGGGTCGGGAGGCAGAGAGGGACCAGGGCCGCTAGACACGGGGACCAGGGCCTGGAGTTAGAGGGGACCCATGGCCGGGACAGAGAGAGACCCAGTGGTCTGGAGGTAGAGGGAGGCCATGGCTGGGTGGCTCAAAGGGACAAGGGCTGGGAGGCAGAGGGGGACCTGGTCCTGGAGGTAGAGGAGAACCAGGGCCAGGAGGCAGAGGTGTACGTGGGCCAGGAGATGGGAGACCAGGGTCAGGAGGCAGGGAGGGACCAGGGCCAGGAGGCAGAGAGGGACCAGGGCCAGGAGGCAGAGGGGGACCAGGGTTGGGAAACGGGGATCAGGGCAGGGGGCAAAGGGGGGCCAGGGCCGGAAAGCATGGGGACAAGGTCAGGGAGGTAGAGGTGGACCAGGGAAAGGAAATAGAGGGGGACCAGGGCCGGTACACAGGGGGACAGGGCCCAGGAGGCAGAGGGTTACCTGGGCCCGGAGACGGGGCCTACGTTTGAGAAGCAGAGGGGAATCAGGGCCGAGAGGCGGGGGGCGACCAGGTCATAGAGGCAGAGGCCGGCCAGGGCTGGGAAGCAGAGGGAGACCGGGGCAGGGAGGCAGAAGGAGACCAGGGCCTGGAGTCAGAGAGGGATCAGGGCCAGTGGACAAGAGGACTTGGGCCAGAACGCAGAAGGGTCCCCCCCCCTGGCCTGGGTGATAGCGGGGACCAGGGCTCGGAGTCATAGGGGTACCAGTGCTGGGAGACAAGGTGACTAGGGCTGCGAAGCAGAGGGGAACGAGGGGCCGAGAGGTTCGGGGGGCGACCAGGTCAGAGATGTAGAGGCCGGCCAGGACTGTCAAGCAGAAGGGGACCAGGGCCGGAGGCGAGGGGGACCAGGGCCGGAAGGTATCGGGGGATCAGGGGCCGGGAGGCAGAGGGGGAGACGAGGGCCGGGAGGCAGAGGGGGGACCAGGGTTGGGAAATGGGGATCAGGGCCAGCAGGCACAGGGGGTACCTATGCCAACCTGCCCTTGCCCCCTTCCCAACTCCCCTGGCTTCTCGTAAGTACAGGGGAACTACAGCCAAAAGTCAGAGGGGGACCAGAGACGATAGGCGGATGGACCAAGGCAGGAAGGCAGAGGGGGACAAGGCTGGGATGTAGAGGGGAACCAGGGCTGGAGGGAGAGGGGGAGCAGGGCCAGGACTTTAGAAGGGTACCTGGGCCAGTAGACAGGGGGGACCAGGGCCAGAAGGTTGAGGGAATCCAGGGCCGGGAGGCAGACGGGGACCAGAGCAGGGCGGCAGTGGGGGGACTAGGGCAAGGAGGCAGAGGGGTACCTGGGCCGGGATACGGGGGCCAGGGCCAGGAGCAGAAGGGTAACCTGTGCTGAAGGGCAGAGGGGAACAGGGCCAGGGGGCCAGAGGGGGTTACCCTGGGCCCAGAAGGCATGGGGGAACAGTCCCCAGGGGCAGAGGGGTACCTGGGCCAAGGAGATGGGGGACCAGGGGTCGGGAGGCAGAAGTGGACCAGGCAGGGAGGCTTAAAGTGACCAGCGTCGGGAGGAAAAGGGGTACTGGGCCTGGAGGTTATGGGGGGGACCAGGGCTGGCAGGCAGAGTGGTTCCTCTGCCCTCCCTGACCTTGTTCCCCCAGCTTCTTGGAAGTAAGGGGGAACTAGGGGCCGGCAGGCACAGGGGACCCCAAGGACGGGAGGCAGATGGTGATCAGGGCAGGGTGGCAGGGGAGGAGACCAGGGCCAGGAGCAGTAAGAGGTACCTGGTCTGGGAAATGGGGGACCCCATGGGCTGGGAAAACGGGGACCAGGGCCAGCAGGCAGAGGAGTTCCTCTTAATCCCTGCCCTTGCCCCTCGCTCAGTTCTTGAAAGTAAAGGGGAACTAGGGCTGACAGTCACAAGGAAACCCAGGACGTGAGGCAGAGAGAGACCAGGGCAGGGTGGCAGGGGAACGTGGGCCAGGAGGCAGAGGGGTACCTGTGCCGGGAGACAGTGCGACTAGGGCTGAGAAGCAGAGGGGGAACCCGGCCCAGATAAGTCGGGGGCCGACGAGGACAGACGGGGCAGGGGCTGGCCAGGGCCGGGAAGCAGAGAGGGATCAGGGTGGGAAGGCAGACGGGGACCAGGGCCAGGAGGCAGAGGGGTACCTGGGCCGGGAGATATGGTGACCAGGGCCGGGAGGCAGAGGGGTACCTGGGCTGGGAGATAGGGGGGACCTAGACCCGGAGGTAGAGGGTCCCAGGGCAGGGATGGAAGCGAGCGGCCAAGTCCTGGACGTAGAGGGAAACCAGGGCTGGTAGAACAGGTGGGACAGGGCCGGGATGGCGAGAGGGGACCAGGGCCTGGAGGGTAGAGAGTGATCAGACAGGGAGGCAGAGGGGGACCAGGGCCTGCAGGCAGAGGGGGTACCTCTGCCTCCCTGCCATTACCACACACCACACGCACACACCCGCTGCTCGGACGTAAAGGGGAACTAGGGCCAAAAGTCAGAGGGGGACCACGGGACGAGAGGCGGGGGGGACCGGGACAGGGAGGCAGAGGGGCTCCAGGGCTGGGTGGCACAAAGGGACCAGGGCAGGGAGGCTGAGGGGGACCAGGGCCAGGATTTAGAAGGGTACCTGGGCCAGGAGCTGGGGGACCAAGACCGGGAGGTAGAGGGGACCCAGGGCCGGAGAGCAGAGGGGGACCAGGGCAGGGTGAGAGTGGGGGACCAGGCCCAGGAGGCAGAGGGGTACCTGGGCCAGAAGGCAATGGGGGACCCAGGGTCGAGACGAGGGGGATACAAGGACATGGAGGCAGAGGGGGACAAGTGCCTGGAGGGTGAGAGGACTCAGGGCCAGGAGGGTAGAAGAGGATCATGACAGGGCCATAGTGGGGAACCAGGGCCAGGAGTCAGAGGGATACCTACGGACGGGGGACCAGGGCCAGGAGGAAGAGGGGTACCAGGGCCGAGAAGCGGGATGGACAATGTAAGGGAGGCCAAGGGGGGCAGGGTCTGGAGGCAGAGTGAGTCCAGGGCCGGAAGGAAGAGGGGTACCCTGGACCGAGAGACAGGGGAACCTAGGCCGGGAGATATAGGGGTCCCAGGGCCGGGATGGAGAGAGGGTCCAGGGCCTGGAGGTAGAGGGAGACCAGGGCTGGCAGGAACAGGGGGACCAGAGCCGGGACACAGAGGGGGACTAGGGCCAAGTGGCAGAGGGGTAATTTGCCAGGAGACGGGGGGGACCAGAGGTCGCGTCCACAGAGGGGGCCCAGGGTCCAGGAGACAGAAGGTGTACGTGGGCCGGGAGACGGGGGCCCCGGACCAGTAGGCATGGGGGGACCCGGGCGGGGAGGCAGAGGGTGACCAGGGCCAGGAGGCAGGGGGAACCAGGGCGGGAAGGCAGCTGGGGACCAGGGCCGGGAGGCAGAATTGTACCTGGGCCGGGAGGTAGAGGGGAAACAAGGGCCTAAAAGCAGGGGTGACCAGGGCAGGGAGGCAGATGGGACCTGGGCCGGGAGTCAGAGGGGGACCAGGGCCGGGAGGCAGAGGGGTACCTGGGTCAGGAGACAGGGTGACCAGGGCCGGGAGGTAGAGGGGAACCAGGACCAGGAGGCAAAGGGGTACTTGGACCTGGAGAAAGCGGGACCAGGACCAGGAGGTAGAGGGGACCCAGGGCGAGGATGGAGAGAGACCCAAGGGCCTGGAGGTAGAAGGAGACCAGGGCCGGGAGGCAGAGGGGGACCAGGGCTAGGCGGCAGAAGAGGACCGGGGCCAGGAGGCAGAGGGGAGCAAGTGTTAAGAGGCAGCGGGTTACCCGGGCCGGGAGGCAGAGTGGGACCAAGCCAGGGAGTCAGAGGGGGACCAGGGCCGGGAGGCAGATGGTTAAGTGGGCCCGGAGACAGGGGGACCAGGGCCGGAAGATAGAGAGGACCCAGGCCCGGGACGGAGAGACCCAAAGGCCTGGAGGTAGAATGATAATGGGGCCGGGAGGCAGAGGGTGACCAGGGCAGGATGGCAGAAGGGGACCAGGACCAGGATGCAGAGGGGTACCTGGACCGGGAATAGAAGGACCAGGCCCAGGAGGAAGAGGTTTACCTGGGCAACAGAAAGGGGAGCCAGGTCCGGAATGGTGAGGAGGACCCGGGCCGGGAGGCAGGGGGGCCTGAGCAGGGAGGCAGAGGGGTACCAGGGCCAGGAGGCAGGAGGGACGAAGGCGAGGAGGCAGAGGAGACTTTGGCCAGGAGACAGGGGGACCCGGGCCGGGAGGAAGAGGAGACCCGGTGCCGGGACGTAGGGAGACCCAAGGTCCTGGAGGGAGAATGAAACCGGTGCCGGGAGGCACAGAAGGACCAGAGCCAGAAAGCAGAGGGAAACAGGGCAGGACAGCAGAGTGGGACCACGGCAGGGAGGCAGAGAGGGACTAAGGCCTGGAGGCAGAGAGGTACCTGGGACGGAAGACGGGCGTCCAGGGCCAGGAAGCAGCGGCGTACCCTGAACCGGGAGGTAGACGAGGACCAGGGCTGAGTGGCGCGGGTGACCAGGTCTGGGAGGCAGAGGGGGACCAGTGTGGGAAGGCAGAGGGGGACCAGGGCCAGGAGGCAGAGGGGTACCTGGCCCGGGTGACAGTGTGTATCTGGTCCCGGAGACAGGGGGACCTAGGCCAAGAGGTAGAGGGTACCAGAGTCGGGACGGAGAGAGGGGCCAGGGCCTGGCGATAGAGGGAATCCAGGGCTGTTAGAACAGGGGGACCAGGGCCAAGAGGTAGAGGGGACCCATGACTGGGACAGAGAAACCCAGTGGTCTGGAGGCAGAGGGAGACCACTTCCGGGAGGCTTAAATGGACCAGGGCCAGGAGGCAGAAGGTGACAAAGGCCGGGAGGTAGAGGGTTACCTGGACCAGGAAACGGGGACCAGGGCCGGGAGGCATAGTGGTATCTGGTTTGAGAGACAGGGTGCCAGGTCCTGGAGGTAGAGAGGACCCAGGGCCGGGACGGAGAGAGACCCAAGGGCCTAGAGGTAGAATGAGACCAGGGCCGGGAGACACTGAGAGACCAGGGCCGGGAAGCAGAAGGGAACTAGGGCAGTGCAGCCAAGGGGGACCAGGGCCAGGTGGCAGAAGGGTACCTGAACCGGGAGACAATGGGACCAGGTCCACGAGGTAGCGGGGACCCAGGGCCGGGACTGAGAGAGACCCAAGGGCCTGGAGGTAGAAGGAGACAAGGGCCAGGAGGTACAGAGGGGGAACAGGGTGGGCGAGGGAGGGGGACCAGGGCCAGGAGGCATAGGAGTACCTGGGATGGGAGACATGGGGACAAGGGCAGAGAGGCAGAGGGGTACTTGGGCTGGGAAACGGGAGACCAGGGCCGGGAGGCAGAGGGGGACCAGGGCCAGCAGTTAGAGGGGTACCTAGGCCGGGAGATGGGGGGACCAGGGCCGGAAGGTAGATACCTGGGCAGGGAGGTAGCGGTACCGGGACTGAGAGAGAACCAAAGTCCTCGAGGTAGAAGGAGACAAGGACTGGGAGGCACAGAGGGACCAGGGCCGGGCAACGGAGGGGAACCAGGGCCGGGAGTTAGAGGGGTATCAGGGCTGAGAGACAGGGGGACCAGGGCCGGGAGTTAGAGGGTACCCAGGGCCGGAAACGAGAGAGTGACCAGGGCCAGGAGGTAGAGGGAGACCAGAGCTGAGAGGAAGGGGGCGACCAGGGCCGGGAGGCAGAGGGGGACCAGTGCGGGGAGGCAGAGGCGGACCAGGGCCAGGAGGTAGAGGGGTACCTGAGTCCGGAGACAGGGGGGCCAGGGCCAGGATGTATAGGGGACCCAGGGCTGGGAGGGAGAGAAGGGTCAGGGGCAGGAGGTAGAGGGTGACAATTGCTGGCAGGCACAGGGGGACCAGGGCCCAGAGGCAGAGGGTGACCAGGGCCCGGAGGTACAAGGCTACAAGGGCTGGGAAGTAGCGGGGCACCATGCCGGTGGGCATAGTGTGACCAGTTCCGGGCGGAAGATGTGGACTAAGCCAGGGAGTGTAGAGGTGAACTAGGGCCGGGAGGGGGTCAGTTCTTGGTCCCCTTCTGTTCCCTATCTACACTCACTCACTTGGTGAACTCATTCGCTCCCACGGCTTCAACTATCATCTCTACGCTGATGACACCCAAATCTACATCTCTGCCCCTGCTCTCTCTCCCTCCCTTCAGGCTCGTGTCTCCTCCTGCCTTCAAGACATCTCCATCTGGATGTCTGCCCGCCATCTAAAACTCAATATGTCCAAGACTGAACTCCTTATCTTCCCTCCCAAACCCTGCCCTCTCTCTGACTTTCCCATCACTGTTGACGGCACTACCATCCTTCCCGTCTCACAAGCCCGCAACCTTGGTGTCATCCTCGACTCCGCTCTCTCGTTCACCAGCTCACATCCAATCCGTCACCAAAATCTGCCGGTCTCACCTCCGCAACATCGCCAAGATCCGCCCTTTCCTCTCCATCCAAACCGCTACCCTGCTGGTTCAATCTCTCATCCTATCCCGACTGGATTACTGCATCAGCCTCCTCTCTGATCTCCCATCCTCCTGTCTCTCCCCACTTCAATCTATACTTCAAGCCGCTGCCCGGATCATCTTTGTGCAGAAACGCTCTGGGCATGTTACTCCCCTCCTCAAAAATCTCCAGTGGCTACCAATCAACCCACGCATCAGGCAAAAACTCCTCACTCTCGGCTTCAAGGCTCTCCATCACCTCGCCCCCTCCTATCTCACCTCCCTTCTTTCCTTCTACAGCCCAGTCCGCACCCTCCGCTCCTCTGCCGCTAACCTCCTCACTGTGCCTCGTTCTCGCCTGTCCCGCCGTCGACCTCCGGCCCACATCCTCCCCCTTGCCTGGAATGCCCTCCCTCCACACATCCGCCCAGCTAGCTCTCTTCCTCCCTTCAAAGCCCTACTGCGAGTTCACCTCCTCCAGGAGGCCTTCCCAGACTGAGACCCCGCCTTCTTCTCCCCCTCCTCCCCCTCCCCATCCCCCCACGCTACCTCCTTCCCCTCCCCACAGCACCTGTATATATGTTTGTACATATTTGTTGCTCTATTTATTTTACTTGTACGTATTTACTATTCTATTTATTTTATTTTGTTAATATGTTTTGTTTTGTTGTCTGTCTCCCCCTTCTAGACTGTGAGCCCGCTGTTGGGTAGGGACCGTCTCTATATGTTGCCAACTTGTACTTCCCAAGCGCTTAGTACAGTGTTCTGCACACAGTAAGCGCTCAATAAATATGATTGAATAAATGAATGAATGAATAGGGGACCCTGGTCTGGGAGGGAGAGAAGGGTAAGGGCCACGAGGTAGAGGGTGACGAAGGCTGGCAGGCACAGGGGGACCAGGGTCCAGAGGCAGAGGGTGACCAGGGCCCGGAGGTACAAGGCTACGAGGGCTGGGAAGTACCGGGGCACCATGCCGGTAGGCAGAGAGGGATCAGGTCCAGGTGGAAGATGTGAATTAAGGCAGGGAGGTAGAGGTGAACTAGGGACGCAGGGAGAAGGGGACCAGGGCCGGAAGGTCGTGGGGGACCAGAGCCAGAGAGTAAAGTGGGACCAGGGTTGAAAGGCAGACATGGACAACGGCCAGGAGGTAGAGGGGGACCAGGGCCAAGAAGCGGGGTTGGGGGGGCAGGGCACGGCATCAGAGCGGGACCAGGGCCAGGAGGCAGAGGGTGACCGGGACCGAGAAGCCGAAGGGACCAGGGCAGAGAGGCAGAGGGGGACAAGGCCCGGGAGGCAGGAGGGTACCAGGCCCGGAGACATTGGTACCAGGACCGGGAAGTAGGGGGGTAACTGGGCCATGAGACAAGGAGACTAGGGTCGGGAGGCAGAGGGGTACCAGGGGCGGGAGGCGGAGCAGGACCTGGGCCTGGAGGCAGAGTGGGACCAGGGCCAGGAGACAGAGGGGTACCAGGGTTGGTAGATAGGGGACAAGGACAAAGAGACAGCGCAGGACCAGTGCCAGCAGGGTGAGGGGTACCTGTTCAGGGAGGAAAAGGGGTACCTGTGCCAGAAGTCTGGGGACTAGTGCTGAGAAGCAGAGGGGAACCAGGGCCGAGACGCAGGGGGCGAACAGGTCAGAGAGGCAGATGCCCTACAGGGCCAGCAAGCATAGGGGGACCAGGGTAGGAAGGCAGTGGGAAACTGGGGCCGGGAGACAGGGGGACCTAGGCCGGGAGGTAGAGGGGACACAGGGCCGGGATGGAGAGAGGTGCCAGGGTCTGGAGGTAGAGGGAGACCAGGGCTGGTAGAACAGGGAGAGCAGGGATGGGAGTTAGAGGGGAGCCATGGGCGGGACAGAGAGAGACCCCGTGGCCTGGAAGTAGAGGGAGAATGTGGCCTGGAGGTTTAAA